>NC_141153.1:64129639-64753250 GCF_053477565.2 Lygodium microphyllum
TACATGAGATGGAGTGCTATTTAATCGAGTGTGCTAGAAAGAGAAAAAGAGAATATACACATAGCTGGAGAAACAGAGAGAGAGAGAGAGAGAGATACATAGAGTGAAGGTAGTGGTGGCAATCATGGAGGTGGTGGTGATAATGGTAGTGGTAGTGGAGGTGGCGACACTAGTAGTGGCGGCATAGATGGTGGTAGTGGTAGTGGAGGTAGTCATGGCGATAGTGGTGGCAACAACGACGACAGTGGTGGTGGTGGAGGAAGCTATTGTGGTGGTGGTGGTGGAGGTTAAAAAAAATCAAGGGGTGGAATAAGTGGACTATGTAGAACAAGAAATGGAGGTTGCCGAGAAAAGCTCGCTCAAAATCTCACTCAAAAAGCTCGCTTCTTGCATGCACTATCTTGCATACAACCAAGGAGGGGATTATTGAGGTGTTCTATGAACATCTAGCTACCATGATTGGGCCTTGTTAAGTGGTCAATAATCAAACTTGATTTAACATGGACTTTGACAATGCTTATGGTTGCATAAGCTCAAAATTCATCATATGCTCATTAAAGGCATTGGGATCTGGAAGAAATTTTTTGAAAATGGTTGATAGGTTCTTCTCAAAATTTGGGGCTCAAGATAACATAAATGGTATGTTCTCAATGCCTTTCTCCTTGTGTAGGTCCATTAGGTAGGGATGTCTGATAACCCCCTTGCTGTTTGTCATGGTGTTGGATCCCTTGAAGAAGGTTGGCCCTCCAACAGAGAATCATTAGAGGTCTTGCCATACTTGGAAAAGTAGTTTGTGCCTAGTTTTCTTTGCACGACAACTTGAATATCATCCATGTGGATCCAAGTAATGTAGACAAGCTATTGGAAGTTTATAATCAATTCTATGAGCTATCTAGGTTAGTCATCAACTTTGTCTCAAGCTTGAGTCATTGTAGTTAGGAGTGGATGCTATTCTTGGATGGCTAATGAACTTAGGTTTCAAACTCATTTCAAAGTGCTACAAAGAGGGACAACTACAAAGCTTTAACTCATTGAAAGAGAAGATAACATGGAAAGCCTAGAAGTAGAGCTCGCAATCAATATCATTTGGTGGAAATCTCATTATCTTGAATTCCATGTTGGTGGTTGTTGTCCTATTTGTGGCCACTCTATTTGCATTTCACCAAACAACTTGGAAGGAGATTAAAAGAATGTTTAGGGATTTCTTATGGTCAACTCATGAAGAACATGTATGATGGTGTTGGGAGTTAAAGGCCGCCTATGCCTAGCCACCTACATTTATTGTACTTACTACCCACACACATGTATATTGTAGGTAGCAACCACCCATCACTCACTAACACTTAATTCTTTATTCTTTACATGACAATAGAATAGAGAAAGGCAGTTCACACATTGTGACAGTTGGATTTTCCACATATCATCTCGCTCTCTCTTGCTTGAACCTCCATAGCTCTTGCTTCTCTCTTGCTTACACTCTTGCTTCACCTTTCAATTGGTATTAGAATAGCTTTCGATGAGATTCTTCAACATTGCATTTAGCTCAAGAAGAAGAGATTTTTTGAAGCTTTCATGGCAGCCACACATCGAGATATGCATTAGTCTTGTTACTTCTCCCACTAGTTCCTCACCTTCTATTCTTGTTGAGGACCTTCAGGGCATTGATTTGAGCCTTGTCTAGTGAGCATTGAGCTCAACACTAGCATCAGAATCCACAAAAGAAGCCAGTATGAGTTGCACCTATTGGTTGCTCCTATTGTTGGCATCACTCCACTTCTCCATCTTATGTATTAACACCTGGGTGTTGCTCTAACTCTTGGGCATTACTTTTGGCATTGAATGCTTGATCTTGAGCACCATTTCAGGTGTATATGCTTAGCAATTGACTTTGTAAATAGAGTAGGTCTACTATAATACCATGAGGACAACATCTATTTGAATACCTTGGGTTTATATAATGCTTATGGGACAAGTTTGTAACCCCTAGATGTTGGTTTGATGCTTGGGTGACCTTCTTGGATTGATTAAAACTTGAATGGCTCAATATTTGAAGGATTCTTTGATGTAGCAAAGTTTGGATACCAAGCATTCACATTGAATGTCTATGTATTGAATGCATACATGATATTTGGGTATACTACATGGTTATATTGATACTTGGCATTGTTGTTTATGCAAGGATATGCTTATGTTGAGCTCTACATATTCGATTTGAGCTCACTCGATTGCATTTGGACAATGCCTATTCACTTCATTGATTTTCACTTGCAAGCTTGAAGACATATTAAAATTTTATGCTTCCCATATATATATACATGATGTATTTTGGGCACTTAGATGCTATGACCTCTATGTAGTGAGATTCCTTTCCTACTTTGGATACTCTAGATTTGCTCCAATGGGACTACTTGGTATTTTACGCAGATTTTGGTTCATTTGAGTCAGTGGGAGGCTCTCTTGTGCTCTCTTGGTTTATGCATATGCTATCATTGCAGAGTTTACAATTGTGGGATGATTTGCATTTGATTTCGATACCTTATACTACTTATTGTTAATCAATTGTGAGTGGTGGATACATGCTTGGCATGCATTGTGGTATACATCTATATACATGACACCTTGGATGTTTTGATAGTCTTTGGTACTTAGTGGTTTCTACTACACTGCTAGTTGCATGTTACATCCCCATTGCTATTAGAATCTTCTTGGTAGTGGGAGCTTATCCTTTTGTATGCTTGCCTACAGTTACATGCTAATTTACTATAATTTTATGGATAGCCATGTTGGAAATTAGTTTTAAGTAGTTTTTTTGAGAGTAGACACTTGTATCAACACTCTAGTATTTCTTGCTTTTGGCCAATAGTGTGTTGGTTTAGTCTTCCTCCCACTACACTCTTTTGGGGTTGTTTTTGTGGATTTGCTATTATTACAGTAGCCAATACTCTCTTTGTTTGGTAGACATGATGGCAAGTGCTTCAAATGCTTCCAATGATAGTGCTATCTTCAACATAGAGAAGTTGGATGGAAATAACTTCAAGTATTTGAAGACTCAGATTTGGTAGGTATTGGTGTAGAGGAAGCAAGTTAAGCCATTGAAATTAGAGGCCATAAAGCTAGGACTTTATGATGTAGAGGAATGGAAAGAGCTTGATGAGATATTTAAGTCTACCATCATTTTGTTATTTCTCAAAGTAGATATAGTTTAATGTTGTTGAGAGTGAGGGTGGTTATTATGCATTATGGAAAAAAATTGTGATCTCTTGATAAACAAAGTCCTGTGACTTAGTTGTGTAGTCTTAAGAAATACATGGATCTTTCCATGGATGGAAGGGATGCCTATGTCTTCTCATTTAAAAGACTTTCATTCCATTTTCAGTTAGCTTACTTTGCAAGGTCTTAAGTTTGAGAAGAATGTCAAGTCTCTTTTCTTGCCAGTCACACTACCTAAGACTTGAGATACATTTCAAATTGCTATGAGTGCAAACCTTGCTAAAGGTGGCTTTTGGCTCAAGGATGCAGTAGGTGCTTTGCTCAGAAGAAGTAATAAAAAAGAATGTTGATGCAACATGTACTTCTCATGCACTTATAGTCAGAGGTAGACTTGATGGTAATGAAAATAATAATTGCAATAGAGACTTATAGCCTAATAGGGACAAGTTTAACTCTTGTAGGCAATTGCAGAATAAGTCCCATGGTCCTAGGTCCTCTCTTTCTTGTCATTATTGTGAGCAGTAGGGTCACATAAGGCCGCAATGCCATAAGATGTGTAATGATAGGTGCAAAAAAGGCAAAGGGAAAGCACATAATAATGCCAAATCTTCATATGATGCAAGCATTGTTTCTAAGTCTAGTGTTAAGTTAGAAGAGATAGATGTGTTGGATTATAGCTCAAATGATTATATACTTGCTCCTTCATCACTTGATGCTACTCACTTGATTGATGCTCCATCTTCTTACTCTTAGTATTGGCTTCTTGAGTTAGGGGCTTCATTTCATGTTACTACACATCATCATTGGTTTTATACTTATCATACTGTTATAGGTTCGGTTAGATTGGGAGATGACATTGCATTGGATATTATTGACATAGATGATGTTAGATTTTAGTTTGGTACTGGTGCTTGTAATAACTCCAAGAATTGTAAATAGATATTTTTTGTTCTCCACATGATTCATCTCTCAGGCATTTCAATCTCGTGCATTTGTCACGGTGTCAAGTGTTTTTCTGAAAACTTAAAAGCCCTAGTCAAATTGTAGTTAGGTTTGATTTCTGCTAGCTTAGTTGTTTGCGTGACAATTTGTTTTATTATTTTGTAATTGGATTTCTTGTGTTTGACTAGCATAGGATTTGTTTCTATCATTTTGTTTGATTTGTTGAGTATGAAACTTGATAGCCTTGGTTGAGCTTGGTATTTTTTTGAACAGGATGAAGCTTGTGTTTGTCAATAGCTACTGAACATTGTGGAGCTAGGTATGTTTTCTTGTCGAGACTTTTGCACATCATGGGGATAATGGGTTCAGGAGCACTTCACGTTGCACTTGTTGATGCACTGCACTCGGGGGTCATCTCCAATTCTTATCAAATATTTTCATGCCATGGGTTGGGATTATGCACGTTTTGCACCATCATTGAGCACTAGCACGGCATGAGGTATGCTACAACTATATGCAATAAATTTTAGATGCACGCACACATGAGAGAGCACCTATCATTGAGCACGCACAATTCTTGCACACACCATTTGGGATGTTCATCACAAAGCTAGGAACCTCTGGTTGAGAGTGTAAGGTGGTTGGGAGAGTTCGAGGGTTGTGAAAGGATAACATCAATTGTGAGAAGGGTTGTTCATATTTGGTCAACATCTTGAGGACCATAATTTTCTAGAGTGATTGTGAGATTTTGGATGGGTGGAGCGGAGTATGTCATATCTTTTTTATCAGAATTGAGAGGTGAGGAAAATGAATTTTTAATTAATTAAGGAATTTTGTTTGCATCTTGCATGACGCACGATTACATCTAGATAGGATAGGCACAATTCTTCAATGCATACATTATTTTGTGTGTAGCATGGATTGATTGGTTGCATACCACAATCTAACTTTGCATATTTTTCAAATCATGAATGATTGGGCACAAAGTTCATTTCAAAGAGCATATTTTGATGTCAGGACACATTACATTGAGAAGAAATAGGTGCATGCTCAAGGGATGCTGGAAGAATATACAATAAATATGAAGTTGGAAGGTGTTAAAGATCTTGCAGTTGAGCTTGTGATATATGCCCAATCTACTTCTTGTTCTATCCAAGATTCTTGAAGTGAGGACTCAAAAGTCCAATGGAGCAGAAGCACAATCCAAGAAAGCAAAGCAATCTAGTAACATAGATGATGATTCTGAAGCAAAGTCTGAAACAAAGGACGATAAAGAAAAAGATCCTGCAACCTTTAGGATAAAGGGGGTCCAACTGAAAGATATGGAAAGGACGATCGCTGAAGTTAAACAGAAGGCACTCGTAAAGCTTACATGAAACTGCAGAATTTCGGGATTCCCTATTTGTAGCCTCTCGACTATCATGCAGAGATGGTCAAGAGCGATACACACATGCTTAAGGTCAAGAACATGTTACTCCTTCAGCAAAAGTAGAAATAAGAAACAGAAGAGGACCCTGAACAAAGGATGAAGGGGGAGGCTTCGTCGAGCTTTTGCAGGACAAGCCGGAGGACACATAGAAGGTGAAGGAGAGGACGGAGCCATAATGAAGATGATGAAGTGGTGGCTCTTAAGAAGAAGAAACGGAAGATGAAGCTGAAGACCATGAGCAGAGGACATGGACAAGGCTGCAACGAGTGGATGAAGCAAATGGACATGAAGAAAAAGATGATTGAAGCCAAGAAGGCTGAGAAGCAGTTGAAAATTTGGACAAAAGAAGCCAACTCAGTTTAAGGAGCTCAAAAAGGAGTATTTTTGCTCCGACGGGAGGACATGATTACGAGTAAGGTTAGAGAAACGACAACAAAATTGAAGGATTAAGCCACAACGGAAGGTGACGAAATAGAAGAATATGGAGGACGAGTAGCTGCGGATCGAAACAAAACACCTATAGTGATGGTGAAAGACCGAAAAAGAAGGCGAATGACAAAGGACGGAATCAACAACGTGAAAGGGGACGAATGATCAAGGTGATGCAGAGGCGGTGAGTTTGGCATACAGAGGCGAAAGCGAAGTCGGCAGGCAGCAACAAACACCATAGTCAAGGCGAAGGAGAAGAAGACGTGTAGACGAAGATGGCGGACAAAGCTGTTGCTGAACAAAGGAACGGGAGGAGACACATCAAATGAAGACAGAGGATGAGGTTGTGATGCAAGTAAAGAAGAAGATAAATGCAGAAGGTAGTGGTGAAGGAGCGACAACTTGGATGCAAGAAAAGCTAGAGGAAGACTAGGTCAAAGCTGCCACAGAGGGGATGATGAAGGAAACGACCTGCCTTCTGTGACGAAGAAGGAGCCAAATTTTGACAATCTTTGTTGGAAATTCTAATCTTTCCCGCTAGTTACTACGGAGGATTGCGAAGGATGTGCTTCTTTGTTGAAGCCTTCTGATGTGGACAACTACAACAAAAACTAGCAAGACAAGCTAATTTGGAGGTCCTGTAGCAAAAGACAGTAGCAAAAGATGAACAAGGAGGATGACAAAGCAGTCCGTTTCTGCAGAGGGTGACGTTAACGTAATGCAAGAAGTAAAAAGCCTTGAAGGCTATAAAGCTTTCTGAGCTTTTGATCTCCTAAACGTTGTCAAGTGTTTTTCTGAAAACTGAAAAGCCCTAGTCAAACTGTAGTTAGGTTTGATTTTTGCTAGCTTAGTTATTTGCGTGAGAGTTTGTTTTGTTATTTCGTAGTTGGATTTCTTGTGTTTGTCTAGCTTAGGATTTGTTTCTGTCATTTTGTTTGATTTGTTGAGTGTGAAACTTGATAGCCTTGGTCGAGCTTGGTATTTTTTTTGGACAGGTTGAAGTTGGAGTTTGCTAATAGCTACTAAACATTGAGGAGATAGGTATGTTTTCTTGTCGAGACTCTTGCACATCACAAGGATTATAGGTTCACGAGCACTTCACATTGCACTTGTTGATGCACTACACTCGGGGGTCGTCTCCTGTTCTTATCAAATACTTCCATGCCATGGGTTGGGATTATGCACGCTTTGCACCATCGTTGAGCACTTGCATGGCATGAGGTCTACTGTAGCTATATGTAGTAAATTTTAGATGCATGCGCACATGATAGAGCACCTATCATTGAGCACGCACATTTCTTGCACACACGATATTTGGGATACTCATCACAAAGCTAGGAACCTCTAGTTTAGCGTGTAAGGAGGTTGGGTGAGTTAGAGGGTCGTGAAGGATGCCACCAATTGTGAGATGGATTGTTCTTATTTGGTCAACATCTTGAGGACCATCATTTTCTAGAGTGATTGTGAGATTTTGGATGGGTGGAGCGGAGTATATCATATCTTTTTGAAGAGTGTTGAGAGGTGAGGATAATGATTTTAAATAATCAAGGAACTATGTTTGTATTTTGCATGATGCACGATCACATCTAGATAGGCTAGGCACAATTCTTCAAACACATACATTATTTTTGTGTGAGCATCAATTGATTGGTTGCATATCATGGATCCAACATTGCATATTTTTCCAAATTATGAATGATTGGGCACGGAGTTCATTTCAAAAACCATATTCCTGCTAGGGCACAATGCATAAAAAACAGGTTCATATCTAGAGAATATTTATTTTGAAGACTCAAGGATGAAAGGAAAAGATCGTACGTTATACATCGTCAACGAGTATTTCTTGAAGAAAAAGAGGACATGTGTGGTGAAAGTGTGTGCAATTACAATAACAATAGGCCAAGGAAGGGAATAAATCGTCCAAGTTAAAAGATGGAGAAAAATGATGCGATTTACGAAAATAAGTATTTTTGCCCATTTGTGATAGATTTGCGTAATTCTGCTCAGGTAGGCTTGTCGACCAGATGCGTTCCGATTGTTTTGAGTATCCGAACAACTATATTCGGAGTTCAAATGACGAAGTTATGATCCAAACAAGTTGCAAATAGGCATAAAGCAGAAAAAACGAAAATAATGAAAAGCAGTAGAAAAGCAAAAGCCAAAAGCTGAAAGCAAAAAGCCTAATGTATGTGAGTGTGGATAGAAAACTATATAAGGAGAGGAGATTGAAGAGTTAAGGGCCTTCCCCCTTGATTATAATTGTATTTTCTGAGAGAGGAGAGTGGAGAGTCGCATGCTAGAGTGAGCTCTAGTCATGCCAATTTGGAAGTTGGAGCTTTTGGGTGTCAAAGCGCTGAGCATTGGCTCAAGGTTGTTAAGGTACAAAAATATATCTCACTTGGTTGGTTTTCGAATTGTTCGTATTTTCGTTGTGTTGTGGTTGTGTGATGCTCTACCCACATTTGGGTTTTTAGTTGTTTTGAGCTTCATGAGGCATTGTGTTTTGTCTTGTTTTTATATGTGGCTTGTGGTGTATTATCGAATATTTAAAATTTTCAAGTTGTGTTGTGCATTCGACAAAGTCAATTACCCCAACCGGCACTTCTTATCGTCTTGTTATCGGGTTGTGAGTGAGGTTTGCTCTCGATCATCGCTCGCGTAACAACGTCAAAGTTATGAAGTTTAAGGCATTAAAATTGCCTTAAGTTTGAAAGGCATAAAAAGCCTAAGGCTTTTTGGGAAAGCAAAAGCATATCCAATGTGAGTAAGAATGTAAAAAAACTATAAAAGGAGAGGAGAGTAGAGAGTTAGGGGCCTTCCCTTAGAATCTTCTTGTCATCTTATGAGAGATGTGAGAGGAGGGTCGCATGCGAGAGGATACTTTTGGACGTGCTATTGTCGAAGTGGAAGAAGTTAGACTTTGTGGTGTCAAGCCTCGGCTCAAGGTTGTTAAGGTATGAGAATATAGTTCACTTGGTTTGTTGTCGAAATTTTGATACTTTCATCGTGAGTTATCTTGTGTGGTTCGTGGTGTTTTGTAAAATATTTTAATTTTTCAAGTTGTGTTGTGCATTCGACAAAGTCAATTACCCCAACTGGCACTCCTTATCGTCTCGTTATCGGGTTGTGAGTGAGGCTTGTTCTCGATCACCGCTCACGTAACAACGGCATGTCAAATCTCCCGTAAACTTCCTACAATCTTTGAAGCTCATCAATGTGCCTTGGACTTTGCACAATCTTCACACTTGCCAAATTGCATTCTAATTGCAAAAGAATCCCATGCACGTGAATCCCCTGTGTGTGAATATGGTATAGGAGAGGAAAAAAATATTAAGGTTTAAAAACTTTAAACGTAAGAAGGAAAGGGAAGGATAAGAAAGGAAGGGGGCGACCTATAATAGGTTGCCATCTTGCAATGGTGCCCCCTCCTACACAATTAATTTTTCAAATTATTAATTAAGCTAGTTAGTCCTCTCTTTCCTCCCCATTCCTAACTGGCCATCGCTAATCTCCTCCTCTCGTCAACATCAAAACCACTACCCCTTCCCTCGCTCGATTAGTGACCCCCCTATTTTGAAAAAATTTTCTTCACACACACACACACACACACACACACACACACACACACACACACACACACACACACACCTCCTCTTTTCACTCCAGAGATGTCCAACATGAACCCCCCTCAACTCTATTCCACACGCACATGCACATGCACACGCACACACATGCATGCATACAGAGCCATATTATTGGCTTTATTTCTTAGAAATGTAAAGAATGGGGTGGGGGGTTTAGTTACATGTATTTTAAAATGGGGGGAGGAGGGGAGTACTAATCTCTAGGATTCTATCTGGTTGAACTTTCAAAATTCCCTTAGTTGGCATTACAATTTGTCCATAATCTAGAACATGATCAAAGTTGGAAGCATAGGGTTTGAGAAGGCTTATGTAAAATACATTATGAACTTTGAGATGAGGCAGAAGTTCTACTCTATAGGCATATTTACCAAGACATTTGACAATCTCATAAGGTCCACAATATCTGGGACTCAATTTTTTGAATTTTCCAAGAGATAGAGAACTCTTCTTTGGTCGGCGGACCAACACTATGTCTTTATCCTTGAAGGTTTGGGGAGTTCTCTTAGGGTCAATGTAGGTCTTTTGTCAATCTTATGCTTCTTTGATGTCCTATGGGATGGCCTTAATTAGCTCCTCCATCTCCTCCAGCATTTGTTTGGATATAATGCTTGGAAAGTAACCATTCCAATATTTTGCTGGTATGAGGCATTGTAGGCAAACTCCACTAAAGGTAAGTACTCTATCCACTTTTTGGGCTCCCTAGTGCAATATGCTCTTAAAATGTCTTGTAACACTTGATTAACTCTTTCAGTATGCCCATCAGTTAGTGGATGATAGGGTTGTGTGCCGATGGTTTGAAAGAGAGGTCCAAAATTAAGAGGTGAACAATAAGTCTTTGTCATGTTGACAATTCTTTTTGGTAATCCATACAACATGAAAATCTCATTGATAAACAACCTAGCAATATTGGATGCTTTGAAGGCACTCTTCATAGGAATGATATGAGAGACCTTTGTTAGCATATCAAGGACTACTAGAATTGAGTCGTATCCAACTTGGATTATTGAAAGACCTATTATAAAATCCATATTGATACACCACCACTTCATTTGTGGTATGTCTAGTGGGTTCAGCCCTCCTAGCAGCTTAATCCTCTTAGCCTTAATTTACTCATAGAATCCGAATGCAGTGTAGGTGTAGCATCAATCCCAAGGTCAGCAACTAGACGGCCTAACCATATGGCCTCCTTGCAAGCCTCAGTGGTAGACAAAGCCGTACACTTCTGAACCCTGGACATCCAAGAGACAGCCCCTCCAGCATAGGTGAATACATAGCCAGAAGTGGACTTCCTACTATCTGCATGTCCTGCATAATCGGAGTCAGTGTACCCCACGACCCCTGTATCCTGGCTGCCATAGCAAATACACATATCTGCTGTGCCCTTCAGGTACCTCATGATACCCTTCACGGCATCCCAATGTCTGCTGCCAGGTGTAGCCATATAGCGTGCCACAACACCAACTGCATGTGCAATATCTGGACGAGTGGCTATCATGGCATACATCAAACTGCCCACGGTTGAAGCATAAGGGATCTTGGCCATCTCGGCCCTCTGCTCATCTGTCTGCGGACAATCGGCCTGTGATACCTTCACATAAGAAGGTAATGGACAGCCAATAGGCTTTACGTCCTGCATGTGGAAGCGCTCAAGGACTTTATAAATGTACTCCCGCTGTGAGAGATACAAAAGCCCCTGATGCCTATCGCGCTTAATGCGCATCCCAAGTATATGTGAGGCCTATCCCAAATCCTTCATCTCAAAGCTCTTCTTCAGTTGAGATTTAAGAGCATCTAGCTCATCATGAGCTTTCCCTGCTATTAGCATATCATCAACATAGAGTACCAAGATAAGCAAACTGCCATCACGGGCTTTCTTCGTGTAAAGACACAGATCCATAGTACTCCTACTGTAGCCCTGTGACTGCATAAAGGCATCAAACTTATGATACCATTCCCTAGGTGCCTGCTTCAAGCCATACAAGCTCTTCTTCAACTTGCACACCAGGTGCTCCCTGCCAGGTTCTGCAAAGCCCTTAGGCTGATCCATATAGATCTCATCATGCAAGTCCCCATGTAGAAAAGCCATCTTGACATCCATCTGATATAGATCTAAGTCAAGCTGTGCAACCAAAGCCAAGACTAAGCGCAGGGTGGTCATCTTAACCACAGGAGAGAAGACCTCATCAAAGTCCACACCATGTTCCTGCTTAAAACCCTTTGCTACCAATCTAGCCTTGTATGCCGGCTTGGGGTGTCCAGGGGTACTTTTCAGCTTGTACACCCACTTGCATGGCAAAGCCTTCTTACCCTTAGGCAAGGCAACCAAATCCCAAGTCTCATTCTTATGCAGGGAGTCTATCTCAGACTGCATAGCCCTCTCCCAGGAGTGACTGTCACCCCTGCGCATAGCCTCATCATAAGTGAAAGGCTCTCCTGCATCTGTAACCAAAACATAATGCATAGAGGGCTGAAATCTGTCAGGTGGACGTCTGTCTCTAGCAGACCGTCTCACCGCAGGCTCTGCTACCTGTCTAACTGCCTGTCCAACACCCTGGCCCTGTGGAGGAACTGCTGCAGGCTGTACTACTGGCTGTGCTGGAGCTCTAGGCTCCTCCTGAAAGATCACTCTGCGGATCTCAACCACCTTCTCAGGCTGCCTGTGCATCTTGTCTTCATGGAAGACGACATCATGGCTGCGTACTATTTTCCGCGCCTGCGGATCCCATAGGCGATAGCCCATCTCTCCTGACTCACCATAGCCAAGGAATATGCATTTAATGCTCTTTGGATCCAATTTACTCCTCTTGTCCTTGGGCACATGGCAGAATGCCTCACATCCAAAGACACGGAGATGCCCATAAGAGGGTGGCTTACCAGCCCAAACTTCCTCTGCAACCTGGAAATCCAATCCACTGGAAGACGATCGGTTTATGACATGCACTGCCGTACTAACTGCCTCAGCCCGAAAACTCTGGGGTAGGCCTGCATGGCTAAGCATAGAGCGCACACGCTCCTGAATAGTCCTGTTCATACGCTCAGCCAAACCATTCTGGGGTGGGGTGTAAGGGGCGGTCAACTGACGCTTAATACCCCTGTCATCACAAAACTGCTCAAAAGCACGTGAGACATATTCTCCCCCATTGTCAGTCCTAAGGCATTTCAGCCTATACCCAGTCTGGTTCTCAACAAGAGCAAGCCAACGCTGAAAGACTGCCAAGACATCAGACTTTTGCTTTATGGGATAAGCCCACACTTTCCTAGAAAAATCATCAATGAAGGTAACAAAGTACTTCGCACCACCCATAGACATGCAAGGCATAGGCCCACAAACATCGGAATGCACCAATGCCAAGGGCTCATTCATGCGTGGCCTACCCGATTTCTTATGTGTAGACCTATTCTGCTTACCATAAAGACAATGATCACACAAGTCAAAACGTGCATAGTCCAAAGGCGGAAGATACTGCAAACCAGATAACATTTTCATTCCCTTCAAAGACATATGCCCCAAACGGGCATGCCAAAGTGATACGTATGGGATAGAGCCCACTGCCAAAACATGGTCTACAGAAGACCCAGATACAACAAGAGGATAGAGGCTGCCAGCCTTGGCGCCTCTAGTAAGCACAAGTCTGCCTTTGGTAATTTTCCAGGCAGAATCCCCAAAACAGACATGAAACCCTGCATCATCCAACTGTCCTGCAGACATAAGACTGCGCGTAAGCGCATGTACATGACTTACATCCCTGAGCAAAAAGGAACTGCCAGTGGAAAACTGCAACTGAATATCTCCACAGCCCACAATATCAAGAGACCTGTCATCTCCAAGTCTGACTGATCCAGATACAGTATGGTAAGAGTGAAACCACTCACGGTAAGGCGTCACATGGAAGGACGCACCTGAATCCAATAACCAGCACTGTGCATACATACTAGATGTCTCAGTCAAGTGTGAAGCATCAGAAGAACTAGCTGCAAGTATAAACTCATCACCACCATCGGACTCCTCAGTCTGCGTGACATTAATTTCCTCAATCTTGACGCTGGACTTCGCATGTACTATGCTGCGATCAGAGGACATGCACTTTATCTTTCCCCTTATCCTTGCGCTTCTCATTGCGCAACTCATGACACTGTGGTCTAATATGGCCCTTTTTCCCACAATGATGACAAGTGACATTTGCATTGCGTCCACGCGACTTGCCACGAGATTTAGACCGACCCTTCTGCGAGTCACGGCCTCGGCCATTACCACGGTCATACCTGTCATTCCTGCCTCTAACTGTCAAAGCATGACTACCACGAGAGGCATCCAAGTTTTTGCGATTCACCTCTTCCTGAAGAAGAGAACTCTCAACATCTACCAATTTTAGAGTAGCACTAGAGGCACAAAGAGCTGTGCGGAATACATCCCATGACTCATTCAGAGTCCCAAGCAAGAAAAGAGGAGTTACTTCCTCTCCAAAGGTGATATCCTGCGAAGTCAGGTTCTTCAGTATAGCATGGAACTGGCTCAAGTGAGAAGACATAGTCGCATTATCCTTCATGCGCAGATCCATAAGCTGCTTCAACCAGTACATCTGACTCGCCGGACTTTTCTTATCATAAAGATTCTTGATCTTATTCCATAGATCCCATGCACTCTGTGCTTCCTCAAATACATTATAATGTACCTGTTCAGTGAGAGACAATGCAATCGTGGACTTGCATAGCTCATTAAGTTCAAGCCAGTCGTCATTGTCCATAGTTTCAGGCTGCTCCCCACTCAACCAAAGTGGCTTAATCTGAGATTTCTGCACCAAAACCTGTCATATTTGACTCTTCCAGTAAGAGTAGTTGGTACCATCCAACTTTGTAATGTTAAAGATGGCACTATCATGCGAAGATGACGCCATTATGCAGGCTGGAAATGCCCAAACAGTCTAAAACTGCTTGTTGTTTTACTGCAAAAACTGGTGCGGTACACCAAATCAGGATATTTCAGCATGAAAAGTACACCTCAGTCCACCAATAACTGCTTGCTGTAATAAATTGCAGGTATGCAGTCTAGAGAGCAAACTGTCCCAAAATAGGATCCAATGTCAAGCAAACAATGCTAGGTCCAAAGCCAGCATGAAACAGACATAAGCAAGGCCAATGACAGTGAAAAGAACATGAGCTCAACACCGAAGCATGTCAAAATAACATCTGCCATGAAAGGCACACCCCCAGACACTCCAGGCAAAGTGTTCCTGTAACTGCCAAAACCTGACACAAATAGGTGTCTGCTCAAAGAGAAAGATCCAAATATGAGACTCAGCTCATAAGCATCCTATGAACCAAGAGTACATCAATGCATATCCATAAAGATCGGAGTATGATCCCAAAGTCTCAATGCGTATGTAGCTGCTCAAGACATAAACTGCTCCAAATACATGTAAGTGCTCCAATAGCATGCAACTGTCAAAGGTCAAGCAAGCATGTAAAATGCTCCCACTGGCACAAAAGGCGTACAAAGCGAGCTCAAAAGCTCAAACAACCCAAGAGAAAGCACCAGTGATAAGTGACCCTGTCAATGCATCAACCGCATCCAAGAGAGCATGACATACATGAAGCACCGGTCGTATTAACCATGAAGCAATACATAAGCCCAAATAAGCTCTCGGTCAACTCAATGACATCCAAATAGCAACCAAGATCAGTGATCAAGTACGCCGGGAATGCTCAAATACATCCAAATCCAAGCTCCAAATGTCAGTATGGCATACACGAACCAAATAGCATATGTCACGAACCAAAGCATGTAATGCAAAAGCCTAACTGTCAAGCAGAGACATGAGCCATAGGCGGTCCACGAGCATGCCAAGTCGGTCCAAATGCCAGTGAAGACGGAGCTAATGTGAAGCTCAAAAGCATCCCATAATCTCATACATATGCTCCAAGTCGTCCCCAAATGTCAGAGACATCATGCCAAAGCTCAAAGCATACATCCGGTATCAGTAGGTAAGTGCCAAAGCATGTAAAGTACCTTCAGCCCACTGTTATTCCAACATGTATTTACTGTTCTAAACAGTATATTTCAGCCCCGTATTCAAGCCAAAATCACTCCAAGTCGTCCCCAAATGTCAGAGACATCATGCCAAAGCTCAAAGCATATATCCGGTGTCGGTAGGTAAGTGCCAAAGCATGTAAAGTACCTTTAGCCCACTGTTATTCCAGCATGTATTTACTGTTCTAAATAGTAGATTTCAGCCCCGAATTCAAGCCAAAATCATGGTCAAACCAAATGCATACATCCCCAATACATCCGAGTAGGAAGTAGACCGCATACGGGCATCAAATAGCTCCAATGGAATGAGGCATAAGCAACAAATGTCAGTGTCAGGGGTGCTGCCCTGTTTCCAGCACTGTTATGCAGTGAATGACAGTTTCAAAACTGAGAATGATCAGCTTCCAACCTCAATGTCAAGCCAAAGCATCAAAATGACATCCAAAAATGGCTGAAATGCCCTCCAAATAGGCCAATGATGAGTGCTCCATGAGCAACAAAGCATTCAGCTGTAAAATGTGGAGGTCAAAGTCTGAAAATGGGCGCCATATTCAGCGTGTTGAGGCCTGGAGTGCTGCTTTAATCACGTGGCTGAATGTTGAGTGTGGGGGGGCTCAATGATGGCCCAAGGTAGGCACATACCAAGCCATGAAGGCCCAATGCAAAGGGGAGGGAAGATATGAGCTATGGAGCTCAAGAAGAGTGGCTGCCCTTTGTTCCTGCCCTGTTTCAAACTGAGAATACACTCAAATGCCTGCAAATGCTGAAGCAATACCTCAAGGGCAAGGCCTTGATGAAGCTCAAGAAGGCCGGGATGGAGCTCGGGAAGCCGGGGAGAGTCGGGAGCTCAAGAGGTCGGCTATGGCTGCCGGGATGGAGACCCAATGCGTGAAGTGAGTCGATGCGAAGGTCGGGAAGCACCGAGTCGAGCTCGAGCAAGAGAATGCCAAGCTCTGATACCAGTTGAAAGGTGAGAAGGATCGAAGCTTGCACGCGAGCTATGGCGGGAGAGCAAGAGCAAGAAAGAGAGAGACAAGAAATGGGAACTCCAACAGTCACAATGTGTAACCGGGCCTTCCTTTATTCAAACTGTCACTAAAATAATAAAGAATAAAGTGACGTGACGGGCGCCCGCCACTTGCAGTGTGCAGTGGCGGGTACTGTCAGTGTAGTAATACACGGGGTGGCACGACGGAGGCGCCTTTACCCCAACATTTACTGATAACTCAAGCATTAAGTGACATATCTTAGCACATCAACTTTCATTCATGGCCAATGGTAACTTCTTCTTACTACATTTATCATCTTTGCATAGCTGGGATGTCCAATTATCAGAATATCATGGGTTTCTTGTAGAATATTCTTCTTGAGGTCCCAACTATTGGGCACAAACAACCTGTGCTGGTATTGTAAAAGGCTCACCCTCAGTGTGGTAATGCTTGAATTTGGCTTTTGCATTTTGGCTATCTCCCCTAGATTGGATTGTCCTTTTTAACTTAATGTAGTCGGGGTTCTTATTGGTAGCTATAGCCTCTAAAACATGATTGCTAGGCATAGAAATGAAACTTGTAAGAAATCTTTGATTGGTTGCCTCTTTCATTAGTAAGAATCTTAGGAAGGATTTCATGCTTAGGGTACCAACTACCATATTATCCTTGCCAGCTCCAAACTTTATTTCAAAGTTAAACTCTTAGAGGACCTCAATCCATCTCGTTCGACATCTCATGTTGAAATCAGGTTGGGTGAAAATCCACTTAATACTTTTGTGGTATGTCACAAGAGTGAATCTTCTTTTGAGCGAATAGTGACACCACAATTATAGGGCTTGAATGACTCCTAGAATCTCAAGGTCATATGTTGCATAATTCTTCTTGTAGGGTTTAAGCTCACGAGAATCATATGTCATTGGATGCCCTTCTTGAGTAAGAATACATCCTAGTGCCATGATGCTGGCATTTGTAATGACCTCAAACTCCTTTGTGAAATTTGGTAGCTTCAAGATAGGGCAATATTGAGACACTACTTTAGTTTTTCAAATCTCTCCTTATTGCAAGATATCCATGTAATTTTTGATGAAAATGGTATATCATCCCGAGAGACCTAGAAATCCTCGAATTTCTTTGATAGCTTGGAGTGGTGGTCAATCCTAAAAATCCTTGAACTTAATAGGGTCCACGAATATGCCTTCCTTTGAGGTGACGAATCCTATGTATTCAATCATCTTCTTGAAGAATTCACACTTTGGGTAAAAAACTTGTTTTCACAAAGAATTTCCAAGGCCTGGATGATCTTCCTCTATCTTGGAATAGACGAGAATGTCATTAAAAAATGCGAGGACAAATTGGTCTAGGTATGGATGGAAAATATATTTGACTAGCTTGTTAAAAGTAGCAAGAGCATTGGTCATCCCAAAAGACATTACTGTGAATTCATAATAGCCATACCTAGTATTGAAAGCTATATTTGCCATGTCTTCATTCTTTATTAGGGTTTGATAATATCTGCACCTTAAATTGATCTTAGTCACTACCCCTTGCAATTGATCGGCAGCTCATCAATCCAAGGAATGGGGTACTTATTCTTAATGCTAACTTAATTTAAGTCCATATAATCAATACATACTCTAAGGGTCCCATCCTTCTTCTTCTAGAATAGAATAGGAGCACCCTAGGGAGAGTTACTGGGATGAATAAACCCTTGGTCAAGCAGTTGCTTTAGGTGCTCCTTCAATTTGATTACCTCAGAAATGAGTATTTTGTAGGGCCTTCTCAATCGGTTTAGCTCTAGAAACTAACTTGATTTCATGCTCCACATCCCTTCAAGAGGTAATTCTGTTAGCTCCTTAGAAAAAACATCAGTAAACTCACTTAGCCATGACAATTTAGCCTCATCCTTGGTATCCTCGACTTTATTGATTTTGACTAAGTAAACATGAAGTCCTTTTCTTAATCCCTTTAGGATCCACTAGCTTTGGCTAACTAAATAGGTTTGCTTGCTTTTCCTTGTGATTGAACTGATTTCCTAACGAGATTTTAGAATGTGACCGGACTTTTCCCACAATGTATGTTTGTTTGATTGGGCGCTACTAGTCCATTCCTAATAGGTAGTCATAAATTCCTAAAGGTATGACTCATAAACTTTCTCCCATGGTCTCTTCTCCTAATTGAAACTGAACTATGCTAATAGCTTGGGTTGACATTGTTTCCCTTCAACTTGCTAGTTCTACGATGAGTTACCTAGAGGTTGTGGGATTTAACTTTAGCATTTTTGCACATTTAGAAGACATAAATGAATAAGTAGCTCCACATTCGACAAGGATTTGGAAGAAAGTACCTTGATGTTTAGTTGGAATTGGGACGATAAAAAAATAAATCGCACAATGCTCTGGTTATTGATGGATTCATGAATACACCCTCTTTTGACTTCATCTTCGAGAGATGGATCTAGTTCATCAATTGCACATGTCCACTTTCTCGATTTATTGAAGTCACCTTCCCTAGGAGGATTATGAGGAGCATTAGCCTAGGTATTCATTCCCCTATTGGGACACTGAACACGGAAGTGGCTTGGTTGGTTGCATTTAAAGCAATGTGGCTCCTTATTCCAATTTTTATTGTTGTTCTTATTATTGTTGCGACGATTTAGAGGAGTGCTAGCAAGATTTAGGCAGCCCTAATTAAAATTTTCCTATTGATGATTCACTTGAGCTCTTTTGGCATAAGGAACCCTATTGAACCTATTGTAATGCCTAGGAAGAGTAGCTACTAGTGGTTGTGCCTTATTAAGGTATCTTCCAAGTCTGTGGATCTCTTCACTTTTAGCTATTTGTTGAGAGGTGGATTCAAATATTGATAGAATGTACCACTTACTACCTCATGGACATGTTGGGTATGTATTTTTGCAATGTAACAAAATGAGAATAATATCTTTCAAGATTCAGATTTTGTTGCTTGAGGTGGAAGAACTCATTCATTTTGAGAGTTTAATAGGTAGGAGACAAGTACCTGGATTGCTACCTTGATTTGACTCCATATCACAACATAAGAAATCTCCTCATAAGCAAGAGCTTAATTATATGTGTCAACCATTTCAAAATTTCAAGCAAAATACCATATTGTCAAGATGGTAGAAATTGCTTTTAAAAAAAGAGTGACGTATATTCACATAATCTTGCACCATTGGCCATATAGTGTTTTACAAGGGCATCTCATACAACCCTGAAGAGGAAGTTTGTGCAAGATTATAACTTTTTCGACAAGGGATTCTCATGGATAGGTAAACTACTTAGCCATGGATTTTTGCTCATGTTAGGATATAGTAAGTAGGAGGCTCATTGTATATATTTAGGGCTATACATTTTTTAGAAAGGTTGGGGACTTAATCAATCTTGTAATTATTTACATGAGATTGATGAGCCACAATGACTTGATTTGGCTGGATGATCTTGACGATGTTATGGTAAACCCACTGGTTTAGGGTCATGTTTCTAATGTCTTTATGAATTGGAGGGTTTTGGCTACTCCTATGAAGCATGTACACTCTAACTAAATTAAACCTTTTTGCCCAATGCAAGCTCCATAGATTATAGTCTAGGCTACTTGTATGATTAGCATAGATGGAAAAATAAGTTGGTGACCATCCCCAACCTTGATACAAGGTCCAATTAGGGTCAAACTGATAAGCTTGAGGGGTACAAATCTAAATTTTCATACTGTGAAAAATTTCCTCCCTTTAAAAGATGTTGCACTAATTTCCTACTTGGTAGCTCTTGGAATCGCCGTTGTTCCTCCTACACATACTTTCCATAGTAAGTAATACATCTTTTGCAAGTCCAATGACAAGGATAATAATGAATTAATTATTTGACAATCATTTAGCCTTACATTCCTACTATTTTAGTGTGCCCCTTGATCCCATCCACGCATAAACAATAGCTATGGCGACATTGCACAATTTGTATTCCTTTTATGGTCAAGTTTAGGAATACAAATCCATCTAATATTCTTTTAGTGCTACCACTTGGTTTCTTATCTTGAGTTCTTGATGAGGAAAGCACCCAACTTATTGGGTTCACCTATTCAACCATCGATCATTTTTCATCGAGGAAAGACGATCACCCCCTTCTCAATCACGTGTTTTTCTTTAGTTTTCTAAACATAACATACTAACATATTGTTTGACACTTAAAAGTAGCTTTCTTAACTATCCCTTAATATTAGATTCCATATCATTGTTAAGCACAACACGAAAGCAACAAAGACACTCCTTTCAAAACATTTGTATTATTAGTTAATACTTTTTACATTGGATTCCTGCTCATAAAGCTAGGTATAAAAGTCCACTTTCTTCTTTAGAGTGATAACCAACCCATAATTCCTAGGCTCTCGATGCTTGGTGCATCTAACCCTTACATATTTCTTCTCCTATTGTCAGACCAACTATGCAATTACCCTTTTTGACCAAAGCCCCCTAGTTACATGTTACCATAGGAGGAGACCTTCCTACTTGGACGCTAGTCCTAGGCACTCCTAGATGGAACAAAAGTGACTCAAATTGAGCCCCAATAGTTACCCTTGGGGGAGTGCAAAGTTTCTCAATCATGCCAGTTATCTAGGCATAAGCAAAGTTTTTATAAATTGCTAGACAAATAAATTGCAAATCCAAGGTAGTAACCAATTAGTCTTTCTCAATCAATATTTTATTGTTTTAATGAGAAAGGAGGTTTATACTTTTATATGATCGCACTTTTCTAATTTAGCAGTTGTATTAAGCCAAGTAGAATTTTCACTATTTAATCCCTAATAAAATTTACAACGTACTACTAGCTCGAATTACATACTTTTATCATTGTGCGCACTTATCATGTGCGGGTAATCCCAAATTTTGGTCAAATCTGCCTATTGTATGGGTTGGATGCTATTGCATGCTATTTAGGCCTCGGCTTATTTACCCAATAATTGGTTGAAACCCAACTTGTCGACATGAGTCCAATAGGTTTCTATCGACAATCCGTGATCATATGGCCTTTGGCATAGTGCGGAGTTATGACAACCATAGAGTTATGGTTTATAGACCAATAGGTTCTAATTTTTAGATTAACTAGTATATTTCCATGTGTGATAAAAATATCATGATATTTTTAGGAGGGGTGTAGGGTGTGTCAATCAGATAAACCACCAAAATTCACGATCAGATAAACCACGATATCCAAGATGCCTCCACATGAGAAACTTTACATGGCAAGATCGACAACAAGAGGGGTATAGGGTGTGGGGGCATCTTGCCATGTAAAGGTTTATCCGAGGGCCTCTTGGATATTTTCCTAATCCATGATGCCCCCACATGAGAAACTTTACATGACAAGATCGACAACACGAGGCCCTCGGATGTAGCAGGACCATCGCACAAAGCAAGACCTGCTCACATGGTAGACCCTTCATCGACAACCCTTAATGCAAGAGCAAATACACCAAACAATACCAACGTATCAAATGCACCTAACCAAGTATTTTTTGTCATTATTTATTCAACATTTTTTTAATTGGGGAGGAAAAATGAATAAAGAAAATAATTCTTTAAATCATACATGTAAAATTTGGTCTTGCATAAAAAAGCTATCCTAGATTACACATACATACATACATACATACATACATACATACATACATACATACATACATGTGTGTGTGTGTGTAGTAATCAATGCATTAGGCAAGAGATGCATAATCCACATGTCTTAAGTTACTACATCCATAAAATGTAAAACTAAATATTAAATTATATTTTATTGATTCATAACTAATGTTTATTTGTTGAATCCACTAGACATTAGAATAAGGTGAGATTAAATCATGTTTTGTTAATTCATAAATAATGTTTATTCATGGATTGTGACAAGGTAAAGCATATAGATAGTAGTCATATTTTTTTTTTTGAATTGTTGTTATCATCTCAATTAGAATCTTATTTAAGGTTCGTACATATACAAAGCCATATCAGTGTTATTCTTGGTTCCATAAACCTCTTGGTCTATAAGATGTAACTTTATGGTCGTCGTAACTTTGCACTATGCTTAAGGCCATAAGATCATGGACTATTGATAGAAATTTATTAGACTCATGCCAACAAGTGGACACATGTTTTCGACCAACTATTGGCTAAATAAGTTGAGGCCTAAATAGCTTGCAATACCAGCCAACTTGTATGATAGGTGGATGTAACAAAATATTGAGCTTACCCACACATGACAAAGTGTGTACAATGGTAAAAGGATGTAATTCTAGCTAATGGTGCATTGTAAATTTTGTCAAGGATTGAATAGTGAAAATTTTGCTTGGCTTAATGTGATTACTAAATTGAAAAAGTACAGTCATACTTTTTGAGAAGGATTAATTGATTATTGACTTGGATTTGCAATTTATTTGTAAAATACATCTAGCAAGTTAGAATTTTTTTTTGCTTATGCCTAGATGATGATCATTATTGAGTAGTTTGCGCCCCCCAAGGGTAATTGGGGCTCAATTTGAGCCATTTTTGTTCCACCTATGAATGCCTAAGTAGCATATAGGAAGGAATGTCCCGTATCCCTCCTATAGCAACACGTAACTAAGTGGGCTATGGTTAAAAAGAGTAATTACATAGTTGGTCCTATGATGGAGAAGAAATCCATGTGAGTATGATGCAATGAGCATCGCAGCTCGAGAATTATGGGTTGGTTCTCACTCTGAAGAAGAAAGTGGACTTTTGTATCTAGTTCTATGGCTATGAATCTAATGTAAAAATTATTAACTAACAATACAAATGTCTTGAAAGGATTGTCTTTGTTACTTTCATGTTGTGCTTAACAAAGACATGAAATGAATCCAGTATTAAGGGATAATTAAGAAATCCACTTTTAAATATCAAATAGTGTACTAGTATGTTATATTTAGAAAACTTTAAAAAAACACGTGTGAATGGGAAGCGGTTGATTGTCTTTCCTCGATGAAAAATGAACAATGGCTGGGTGTATTTGATAAGTCGGGTGCTATCCTCATATGGAAATTTAGGACAAGAGCTATATGCAAACTTTTCCTAAGGTTTAGTTTTAGATCCCAATCACGCATTGTTTTTAGAGGAACAAAGATGAGATGCTACCTTATAGACAGAGGGTTAGAGTTTAGCTCCACCTTGTCTCTCACCATTATGAACCAAGTGTGGTGATTGATCTGCTCTCTCAATCCCAAAAGACCACAATGTGATTGCCATGAGTACGTGCTAGAATGCTACTAGAGATTGTTACGTCTTTAGGAACTTTAGGACAATCCTCATCGTGGATCGAGGCTAAGCGCTTCATTACGAGGTAGACCTAGGGACATTCGGACTTGATTATTCCTATGGAGTGTGGATGTTGGTAGTTACGATAGACCTTGGATGACTATTAAGTATCATTATTTGTAATTAAGAAATGGGTATATCATAGTGCTCCATTTGTGCTTCATGATGCATATCATGTCTCGACTTTGACTAAAATCCTTATCTATGGACAACATGTACCATGTCTTTTTGGTGATTCTGTATGGAAGATTACTTGTAGCAGTCTTGTTTTTGCTCGAGGTACCAAGGTTGGCAATCTCTATCCTTTACTTGTATCTAGATCTGTCGATCATGTTTTGGTTGTGATGATCTTCCTCATGTATCTCTTTAGCATTGCCATCTTGGGCATATGTCCCTTAAAGGAATGAAAGTACTCACTTATTTGCAGTATTTACCGCCTCTTGACTGCTCATGTTTTAACTCTTTTGATCATTTTTATAGGGTAGGAATACTTGTTACTTACATAAAAAGTCCGGTTCTATATGTGTGGTGAGTTGTTGACTCTTGTGCATTCAGATGTGACAAGGCCATGCATTTCTACACCTTGGACATCCAAGAAACAACACCTCTAACAAAAGTGAAGACATAGTTAGACGTGGACTTTCTATTGTCTACATGTCTTGTATAATTAGAGCCTATATAGCCCACAACTCTAGTATCCTGGCCACCATAATAAATGTACATACCTGTAGTGCCCTTGAGATATCTCATGATACCCTTCATAGTGTCCCAGTGTCACCTGTCATGTATCTCCATATAATGAGTCACAAATCCCACTATAAATATTATGTTAGGTCTAATGCCTATCATGGTATACATCAAGCTGCCCATCACAGATGCATACGGGATCTTGGCCATCTCAGCCTTCTCATTGTTTTTATCTACCTAACTCACCTTCACATGAGAAGGTAATTAGGCATCCAATAGATTTACCACCTTGTATATGGAACCGCTCAAGGACTTTATGAATATACTCCTTTTGTGGTAAGTAGAGGAGTCCCGTAGAGTAATTATGTATAATGGGCATACCAAGTACGTGAGATGCATGCCCATGTCCTTCATCTCAAAGCTCTTCTTGAGCTAAGTGTTGAAAGCATCTAGCTCATCATACATGAGCACTCCCAACAATCAACACATCATCAACATATAGTACCAAAATGATAAGGCTACCATCACAAGCCTTCTTCTATAATAACACAAATCTATATCATTATGAGAGTAACCCTATGAATGTATAAATAAATCAAACTTATGTTACTATTCCCTAGGTACCTACTTAAGTCCACTAAGACTCTTTCTCAGCTTGCATATTAGGTGTTCCCTTCCCTTTGTCTCAAAGCTCTTAGGTTGCTACATATAAATGCCCTCATGCAAGTCCCCATGCAGAATATTCATTTTCACATCCATCTGGTGCAAGTTCAGATCTATCTGCTCAACCAAGACCAATACCAAGTGTAGGGTAGTCATCACGACCATAGGAGAGAATGTCTCATCAAAGTTAACGCCCTTCTCCTGCTTAATATCCTAAGCAACCAATCTCGTCTTATATGCTGACTTAGGGAAACCAAGGATACTCTTCAACTTATATATCCACTTGCATGGCAATGCATAATTCCCATCGGGCAAAGGAACCAAATCCCATGTACGATTTTTCCTACTATGAATCGTACTCAAACTGCATGGTCCCCTCCCAAGAGTGACTTCATCTCTACACATACACGCCTCATAACTGAGAAGCCCACTAGCATCAGTCACCATGATATCATACATAGAGGACTCAAAATGATTAGGAGGATGTAAGGCTCTAGTGGAGCACTGGCTGTGGGACCTGTACATATTGTTCTCTCTATCCAACATCATGATCCTGCATAACATGCAGATCATGGGCCACTACATCATGAGCAATTGTAGCAATCTATCTAACTTAGACTAGTCATACTGTAATAGGAAACCCCTCCTCAAAGATCACTCTATATATCTCAACTACATACTCTGAGTGAAACACAACTTTATGGCTACAACGAAAATATTCTTAGTCTACGAATCCCAAAGGCGATAGCCCATCTCACTTGCATCACCATATCCAAGAAAGATGCATTTGAGGGACTTCAGATCCAACTTATTATGTCTACCTTTGGGAATATAGCAAAAAGCCTCACATACAAAGGCATGCAAGTGTGTATATAAGTGAGTTTTACCAAACCATATCTCCTCTACAATCTACCATCAAGAGTAGTGCATGGGGATTTATTAATCAAATGAATTATAGTAGTAATTTCCTCGGTCTAAAAGTACTATGGTAAGCCTTCTTGATTAAGCATACCGTTGACTCTTTCATGAATAGTCCTATTCATGTGCTCTACAATACCATTCTAGAGTGAGAGTAAGGGGCAATCAACAAACACTTAATACCCCTCTTATCACAAAACTACTCAAATGCCTTTGAGATATATTCACCCCCATTGTTAGATCATATGCATTTCAGTGTATGATGCCGATGTTGGATCTCAACCATAGCCAGAAAGCGTTGAACATAGGTAATACATGTGGTTGTATGAGTGCCAATTCAATTAGCATGTAATTTTGGTCCATGCGAAGATCAAGCACATTGAGGTCTATTATCACTTCATGAGAGAGGATTGAGGACAAGTAAATTAAGATTTTCAAGATCTTGACTGATGATAGTATTGTAGATTTACTCACTAAAACTCTCCTAGTAGAATGCTATGCATTCCTATTGTACTTATATGTACACTTTGTACATTGTCACATTTTTCTTATTTTCTCCATACTCAAGTACATTCGCCTTTAAGTGGGAGGTTGTTGGAGGTTGAAGGTCGCATGTGCCTAGCTGCCTACATTTACTTATCGCCTGTATACCTGTACACTACAAGTAGCAACTGCCCATTTCACTGTCACTTTATTAGGCTTATTCTTGACATGACAATAGAATAATGGAAAGCAGGTAACACATTGTGACTATTGGAGTTTCCACTTATCGTCTTGCTCTCTTTTGCTTGACTCTTCATAGCTGTTGCTTCTCTCTTGCTTCTGCTCATGCTTCCACTCTTGCTTCACCTTTCACATGGCATGTTGTGACATAGGATATTGTCACTATAAGAAAGAAAGAAGAAGGATTGGGGATTGAACTCCTCAAAGAAAAGACATAACACCTTTTATGCTTAAGCTGATGTGTAGAAGTGACACCGCCCAACCATGGACCATTGTAACCCCCATCTGCTAGAAACACCAAGGATTGAAGAAGGTTTTTGGCTTGAGATGAAGTGGGGGGATCCCCTTTTGAGCAATTCCCTCCACCCCAAAATTAGAGGCTCGGTTCTGGATGGCCAATAAGATGATTAATGCGGGGAAGAATATGGACATCTCCTTGTTGCAAGTCATTTGGACATTCAACGAGGCATACGAGAGTCAATTCTTCCCCATAGACACCAATCCCAAACTCTCTAAAGTCATGTTCATAAAAGATATATGAAGATGGAAGGATCTTTGGAACTCCGATGAATTAAGATGGCTAAATGAAGAAGAGATTGCCAATAAGTGACAATTAACAGATTGAGAGCAACAATGGATAAGCTTAATCTCCCAAAAGAAAAAACCCAAGTGGTCCACTTCTTACATAATCAAGTAGCAACATCCTTTAAAGTTCTCCAAACAAAGGGTGGCAACGTTTTGACGGACTATAGAAGTGGCAGAGACCTTGACCACTATAAGGGCAACTTAGTGCTCAAAGCAAAGAGTATTGGAAGCAAAAGTTCCCAAAAACCAAAATGTGGACGTGGAATAGGAGGCTAAGAAGAATCATGGGCTCCACTCTATCTTGCAAGCTTAACTTGGTGCTATGGAAAACAATGACAAACAAGTGGAGGTCGATTTCACCCCTTTGCTTGCTATGCAATAGAGCTAATGAGTCCGTTTATCACCTCTATTGGGAGTGTAATGAAGTTAAGCCCCTATGGAGATCAATTGATGGATGGATTGAAGTTGCGGGTTCCCATGCTAAATATGATCTAAGGGCAATCCTTTTTGGTCATGTAAGCATTGTCAACGAGGGCTCTTTGAGAATTTGTAGATCAGTTGTTATTAGATATGTGTGGAAACAAAGAAACACAATTGTTTTTAGTAGGTCATGATGTCTCTCAATTTTAGGATTTTTTGCTTGCAAGGTTGAAATACTGGCAATTCTTAGGGGAGTTGGTAAGAAAGATTGTATTTTAAAATTATCTAAAAAAAGCTGAAAAAAATAGAGCAATCTCTACCATGTCGCCCCGCTATGTGGGCTGATGTAAATATCTTTCCAAATTAATATATTCACGCACTATTAAAGAAAAACTATTTGCTCCCCCTCGTGTTTTGTTTTTCTAAATTAGGTATTTACTTTTGTCTTTCTTTAACTTATCATTTTAATGTAACCTAACATTGTCGTTTTAAATTTTAATGTTTATTTGGTATTTATTATTTTAAAATAAAATATTAAGCAAAATTCAGCAAAAAAGTGGTGTTATGCTGTATGTGTTTAATATTTTAAAAAAGCTTAGATTTGGACTTCCTCTTGAACGGTGCCAGAAAGCGGGCCTGGCGGACATGTTCAAGACGTTTCAGAGATGTCCGTTCCGATCCATGTGAATACGCCCTTAAATCGAAGGTTTATCCTTTAATATTTCAGTTGAAGCATTCTGAGAAGCTGTGAAATAAGAGCAGTGCGCCATTCTTTTGGCAAGCCATCTTCTCTCTCATTTCTGTAGTTGGCCGATGGCGAGTAGCAGGACTGGAAGCAAGGGTCGCAGGCGTGGCGAGCTTGCTGCCCCTTTCAAACGTGGTAGCCCCGACGCCGTGATCACTGCAACCCCGACCGCATGGTAAATGGAAGTTCCTTCCCTCCATGGCTCAATTTTTAGTCATGTCCACTTGGTGCTTTCGGTTTTAGCTGCATAAGTTTGTATGACGTGTTTCGATTTGCACAAGTGTCTAAAACTTCTCATTCCTGCTGCACAATTCTGTATGCTTGCTGCTACTTTGATTTGCACAAATCTCAAACTTCTCATTGGTGCTCTCCGTTATAGCTTAGATAATGCCGATATGCTGTGATTGATTCACTCAATTCCAAATTTTTCTCGCTTCGTGCTTCGGCTTAAAACTGTTAGTTAATCATGCACGCCGGATTTATAGCCTAGGCCATACAAAATTCCTATTCATTCTACATTTTACTTCCATGTTTGTAATTTTGTCATAGAGGCTTTTATGTCGCCTTCTTCAATTCCTGTATGGTTCAGCTTTTTCTAATCTAGACGCTTATATGAGGAATCTTAATCTTACACTGTGCTCTCATCGTGCTTTAACGTTTTGGCGGATCTAGCAACAAGGACGTCAATCCACCTGCAACAACTGATAGTGGCTTGCAAGATGCAAAGATCGGTCTCTCTCTCTCTCTCTCTCTCTCTCTCTCTCTCTCTCTCTCTCTCTCTCGCTGCGCGGTTAAATCTTCTCCTTATTTAAGCTATTTCCAACTCTTTTCAGGAGCTAAGCCTGCAGAAGCTGTCATTAAGCCGGCCGCTGCTCCTGATGCCACGGGAAATAATGCTTCACAGGACAAGTAATGTAGTTTTCACGTATAAAAGCATAATGAAGAACCTCGACGTTGTTCAAGATAGTCTTGTCGTCATTTTTGCTTTTTCCTTCGATCATTTGCTCGTGTGACCACTTTAGGAAGACTCAGAAGCGCAGGCCTGCTGTCGAGAAGCCGAAGCAGGAGAAGAAAAGCAAGAAGGATCCTAATGAGCCGAAACGCCCGCCTTCTGCATTTTTTCTGTTCATGTCAGCATTATTCGGCAACTTGATACTGTTTATGCTGCAAGTTTTTCTGGTTTCAACACACTATAGTCTTCAATGCTATCTGATTTCAGGGAGGATTTTAGGAAGACGCGCAAGGAAGCGAATCCAAATGCTAAAGGCGCCCACGCGGTAAACAACATATATGCATTGCATGAATCGATAATATCTGTAAACATCAGTAGTCGTTTTAGCTTAAATGTTGTCAGAGTGCTTCAATATTTGCTAGGTTGCTAAAGAAGGCGGAGACAAATGGAAGTCAATGTCCGTAGAGGTAAACTCATTTATATTTAAGAGCTTGTTCTGGCGTACAAAATGCCGCGCAACATCACTCTTGGATGCGTTAAGCAGGCAAAGGAGGCCTATGTGAAGAAGGCAGCGGCGTTAAAAGATGACTATGCGAAATCCTTGGCGGAGTACCAAAGTAATGACGGGAAGATCGAAGAGAAGAAGTCTGGTTCACATCCTGTGAGAACCTGCTTTCGGGAAACTTTCGGGAAAAATTGTTCACCATAATAATTAAACCTGACTCTGCCGGAATTTGCTTTTAACGTTTTGTTCAATTCGTGCAGGAGTCGATGGAATCTGTTATTACGGATATTGCTGAAGAGAAACAAGATGGCCTGGAGGACAACTCTCGTTCTGCGGTCAATCTCTCTCCCATTTTATTTTAGCTGGCTCAACCAATTCAGTTTGTTCCGACCTTATAAGCTGACTGTCGGATGTCTTCTATTTGTTGCATTTTTACAGGAAAGCGTCAATGAAACAGACGAGTAGATCGTCTTACGGATAACGATGGAGTGAAATGTAGAAGTTCAGATGTAGAATTTCCCATTCTACTTTAGGCTGAGAATTAGTTCACAATATACAGCTATTGACTTGAAATTCTGCTACTTGTGTGGAGGCTCATTGATCTCGATGTGTTTCCAGGAATGATGTCCTACTTAGTCTAGTTGGAAAAACCAGTGTTATTGTAACCACTTTGACACAAGTCAAGAATCGTTTTGCAAATATATGTTTTCCTTCTTTATAATAGAAGAGGTTCGATCATTCATTCTCGAGTATTTTTTGCTTGCCATCGAGATGGAAGCCGAGTATAGAGGCTCATACTCTCTTGACTTGAGTAGCTTGAGGGTGAGAGATGGAGTTTGAGGTTGAGGTTGCCATCCCACCTTTTCTCTATGTTTTCTCCCTTCGTTGAGGTTAAGGTTGATATCTCTTCTTCGTCTCTACATTTTCTCTCTTCATTGGAGTGCTTGAGGAGTGAATCGGTTGTAGCAGTGTAGTGGAGCAGATAGTAGGAGTGATGCTTGGATCATGAGGCCACCATCAAGTCTTTGAGAGTATTGGGACTCCAACAAGTGAGAGTGGGAAGGTGACTCTACCATGAACACTTGCTTCTTTGCTTTTTTTCTTTCTTGGGATAGTGAGGAGAGAGTAGATGGCTATGGAATCAGATTGTGAGCCAACCATGTGAGAGGTCGTCGAGTCCAAAAACGTTGAAGCTCTGGAAACAATAAGAGTTCTATCCAATGTTTGACATATTGTGAGTGAAGCTCAACATGTACAGATGGAAAAATTTTCCCATTCTCTTTTATGAGTTAGAGTGAGTTATGGGAAGAATGTCCTTGTCATCCTTCCACATATAGTGGAAGACAATGCTAGTGATTCATGTGCATGACTATTTTTCATAGATCAACCATGTAGAGGGTGTGGGATTCTTTTCACATGTGTTACATTGAATGCCTTTTCCCCACCATGTGGATACCATGTGGATACACATGCAACATGTTGTGCTTTGCACATATCGAGAGAAAGTTCAACTAGTGTGTATGCAAGGATTGCATAGAGGTGCTCCTCGAAAACCATACTGGGTATCAATGTTGTTGCAAATGCAAAGTGTGAATTTTAAAGTAATGATACATCTATGGAAACCTAGCGCATGAAATTTGTTTTTGCATTTGCATTGTGATGTTGAATGAGTATTAAGTTCAATTATTAAATACGAAGAAATCGCCAACTATCTCCATTGATCATGAATGATGAGCATGATTTCTTTGGCTATGCCTCTTGTATATATAGTATGCCATTTTTTGGTGTATGTATTTTGAATTTACTCTCACTTGTGTAGAACAAATGTCCCATGTTGATGCACACACACAAGTTATCCTCCTACTTTATCATTCAGACTCAACATTACCCTCTAATTATCATCAATAAGCTTTGCATTTTCCGATGTCCTGCTGGAAAAATGTAATATTACACCCATTATTGAGTAGAATAGTGTACATGATGCGAGTCCATCATTTAAGAGAGGATGTAGAATGCTTGTAGCACCAAAGAGATTGAGGTCGCCATCAAAGATTTTGTCCCCTCTTACTAGAGACTCGACTATGGATTCATCACACATTAGGTCTGGAACCTTTGGTCATCCTCATCCCTCACTTTAGGGGGTGGGTCATCAACTCTGCATACCCCATCCCTAAATATACTTTACAAGGATATCAGGCCATATCGATGCCGATTAGAGATGCAAATTGCGACGAAACCCAAAGAAAAAACCGCGGGCCGAAACCCGAGCGCGTTTCATTTCTCACATTCACGAAAGTTTTCGAGAGGGAGAGCGAGAGAGAGAGAGCGACCGTTTTGTTGAGAGGGAGAGAAAGAGAGAAAGAAGGCTTCTCACCGCCACTGCCGCCACCGCCGTCGCCACCGCTGTCGTCGTTCGTGAAAAAGAGAAGGAGGTGTACAAGGGCGAAGAGGAGCCGCCGTCGCGAAGAGGAACCGCCAAACCCTTCTTCGAGTCTTTACGGTGAGTGCATTCTCTCTCTCTCTTACTTGTTTTTTGTATAGTTTGTATATATTGAGAGAGGGAGAGGAAATGAGAGAGAAAGAGAGGGAGAGGGAGAGGGAGGAAATGAGAGAGGAAGAGGGAGGGAGAGAGAGAAAGAGAGGGAGAGGGAGAGGGAGGAAAAGGGAGAGGGAGGGGGAGGAAATGAGAGAGGGAGAGGGAGGGAGAGTGCATTCTCTCTCTCTTTTACTTGTTTTTTGTATAGTTTGTGTATATTGAGAGAGGGAGAGGAAATGAGAGGGAAAGAGAGGGAGAGGGGGAGGGAAGGAGAGGAAATAAGAGAGAAAGAGAGGGAGGGGGAGGAAATGGGAGAGGGAGGGGGAGGGAGAGAGAGAGAAAGAGAGGGAGAGGGAGAAGAGGAGGAAATGGAAAAGGAAGAGGGAGGGAGAGAGAAAGAGAGGGGGAGGGAGAGGAAATGAGAGAGGGAGGGAGACATTAAACATAATAGGAAAATGAGAGAGAGGGAGAGGGAGAGGGAGAAGGAGGAAACTGGAGAGGGAGAGAGAGGGAGAGGAAGAGAGCAAAAGGAAATGAGAGAGGGAGAGGAGAGAGAAAAGAATGAGAGAATGAGAAGAGAGAGAAAAAGAGAGAAAAGATGTTAAACATAATAGGGAAAGAGAGAAAGAGAGGGTGAGCGCGAGGGTGAGGGTGAGGGTGAGGGAGGGAGAGGAAATGAGAGAGGGAGAGGAAGAGAGAAAATGAAATGAGAGAGGGAGAGGAGAGAGAAGAAGAAATGAGAGAGAGGAGAGAGAAAAAGGAGAGAAAAATCATTAAACCTAATAGGGAAAGAGAGAAAGAGAGGGTGAGGGTGAGGGAGGAAGAGAAAATGAGAGAGGGAGAGGAGAGATAAAAAGAGAAAAAAATCATTAAACCTAGTAGAGAAAGGAAATGAGAGAGGAAGAGGAGAGAGAAAAAATGAGAGAGAGAGAGAGAGGAGAGAGAAAAAGAGAAAAAATCATTAAACCTAGTAGAGAAAGAGAGAAAGAGAGGGTGAGGGTGAGAGAGGGAGAGGAAATGAGAGAGGGAGAGAAAGAGAGAAAAGGAAATGAGAGAGGGAGAGGAGAGAGAAAAAGAGAGAAAAATCATTAAACCTAATAGGAAAAGAGAGAAAGAGAGGGTGAGGGTGAGGGAGAGAGAGAAAATGTGAGAGAGAGAGAGAAAGAGAGAAAAGGAAATAAGACCCTATAATAAGCTCATCCTAGGCTCATAGGGGTTAGGCCAATCCTCAACAAACCTAAGGGATATATGGCTAGAGAACCCTAGCATACTTGTGCCTCCTAGCATAATGTTCTTCTTGCAAAGAGACCTCTCATACATGGGGCTTGTCCTAGCCTCCACCACGCAAGTATACAACGAAGGCAATCAGCCTATCAGTTAGAAAAACAAAATCAATCTTTTCTTAAAAAGACAAATACCAAAAACTAAAACAGCATCACCACAAGATCTCTTAGGAAACTCATCTTCAACTATCAATTTTAATTTAAAAATATAATATAAAATCACTTGCAAGGAAGGATACTCTTTTATCATTAACCCTCTTTCTTTCTTAGAATAGTCTTAGGAACAAATTTCTGCTCTAACAAGCATATTTTTTAGCATAATAACTATTTTAAGGTTTATTTCATGAGTAGTTGTAGTATATATGCAACCATCAAGCTAGAGATCATGCTTTGGTATCCGTGGAGATCCCAATCTCATGCCCTCATAGAGATTGTAGTGTGCAATAGTGTGGAGAGAAGGTGGGTGAGTTGTAAATGGTAAAGGAGAATTCTATTGATGATGGAGAGAAGATGAGGTGAATCGCCAATTCTATTCTTAGTGAGTGCAATCTACCATAGTATGGCATCCATGACTGATTGAAATCAGTAAGACTTTGAAATCCTACCTCGAGTATTATAACTATTGTTTTGTGGTGGATTTTCTTGCCATAATTCAATGTCAATTTGTGCTTGTGTTTTCCACGGTGCGTTGACTATGGGTGTCAAATGCTCTAGTTGTATATATCTCTCTCTCTCTTTCTCCTCTCTCTTCTCTCAACCCTTCTCTCTCTCTCAATCTTCCCTCTTTCTCTCTTCCTATACTCTCTCGAAATCCTTCTATCTCCCCCTATCTCTTTTCTCTCTCTATCTCTCTTTCTATTTCTACCTCTCTCACTTCTCTCCCCTTCTTCTCTAACTTTACTCTCTCCCTAACTCTTGTCTCTCTCTTCATCTCTATATAAGTAGTCGTAGTCGTAGTCGTGATTGTGGTCGTGGTTGGTCGTGGTCGTGGTCGTCGTGGTTGTGGTCATGGTTGTGGTCGTGGCCATGGTCGTGGTCGTGGTTGTAGTCGTAGTCGTAGTCGTAGTCGTAGTCGTAGTCGTGGTTATGGTCGTGGTGGTGGTGGTGGTGGTGGTGATGGTGGTCGTGGTCGTGGTTGTGGTCATTGTAATCGTGGTCGTGGTCATGGTCATTGGTCGTAGTCGTAGTCGTGGTCATAGTCGTAATCGTGGTCGTGGTCATCGTGGTTGTGGTCATGGTCATGGTCATGGTCGTAGTCGTGGTCGTAGTCATAGTCGTAGTCGTGATCGTCGTGGTCGTGGTCGTGGTCGTAGTCGTAACATAGAAAAATAGAGAGAGATGGAAGGAGAGGATAACAATTTAAGAAAGAAAGAAAAATAGAGAGATGGAAGGAGAGGAGAACAATTTAAAAAAGAAAAAAAGAATGATAATAAAAACAAATTGTTTGTCGTAACGTAGACAAAATGGAAAACGATGAAGGTCCTGTTGTTCAAGATCACGAGGCGTATCTTAATCAGCATGTCCCATGTACTTGCTCTCAATGCAAGCTGGCAATTAGATGAAAACGTCGATTGTCTATAGAACACGTATGACGATTTGGCGAGTTTCAATCTGAGATCATTAATCAGGCGATTGCGGATTTTCAGCAAACGGTAAGAAAAGTTAATATCAATCATACATTGTACTCGCAAGCTAATTGAATACCATATACAATAAGATTGGGTCAGACTGGCAAATTTTCTATCTAGGGAGGTGACGTCTCGTCCCAAGGAGAAGTGCACCCTTTGCGGCCAATTAGAAGAGTTCATGGGCGTGCAATGGATGGAGTGCATGAGCCAATCCACCACTTGCAAGGCCAATCTATACCGTCAATGCCAGAGGAGACAGGCAGCCTTCCAGACCTACCTACAATCTTGGAGTCTGAGATGGGGGCAATAATCGATGCATTGATTTCCATGGATGTCGAGACTTCTAATCTGCTTAGAGAGGAAGCATCCATACCATTATATGATGGGTGCTGAGTATCTCGCCTGAAGACACTGCTTGCACTTTGAAGTGTACAAGTAAAATACGGGTGGAGTGATGCGAGTGTGACCGAGTTGTTCAAATACCTTGTACATACGCTTCGTTGATTTCTTTTCAGCACTATTATTAAAAACATTTGTACTTTTTCAAGGTGTTTTATGATTTTTTTTCAGGTTATTGAAATATCATATATTACCACCTGCAAATACCATGTCTGAGTCTCGTAATGATGCACGACATATTTTACGAAAGCTTGGCATGGACTACAACAATATCCATGCATGTATCAATGATTGCATATTGTTTCAAGGAGAATATGAGACTATGGAGACATGTCCCAAGTGTGGTGCTCACATGTATTGACAGGACTTGCAAGGGCAAACCATCCTCAAAAAGTTCTCAGACACTTTATGCCGTATCAATCACATGTTTCGTACGTCTGGCATGATGAGCTTGACAATGTGGCATGCGCAGAATAGGTCCATGGATAGAGTTAAACAAATATTAGCAGATTCACGCACATGGAGCTACGTTGACTCTACCTTCCTAGGCTTTGCTTGAGAGCCAAGGAATCTTCGGCTTGGTCTTGCAATGGATGGTATGAACCCATTCGGTCTGCGCTCAACTTCTTACAGTGTGTGGCCTATAGTCATTGTCAACTACAATATCCCTCCATGGCTTTCTACGAAGCAAGGACATCTAATCCTTAGCTTACTTGTCCTCGATCGCTACAAAGTCAAAAATATGGACGTGTGCCTTCGTCCATTAGTCGATGAGCTTAAGATTTTGTGGGAGGAGGGGGTCACCGTGCAAGATATGAGCAAGCATGATGGTCGACGGTCCGCCAATATTCGAGCCATTCTCATGTGGACGATGCATGACTTTCCAGGATTCGGAGAGTGCTCAGGTAAATAGGCTTCCGTTCTCGTTAGTAATATCTATATTTTATCTCGTTCAAGCTTGTATTCACTGGGTCGTGGTGTTGGAACAGGTCTGGTTACCTCAGGTTATCATGCATGTCCATTGTGCGGGTCACAGTTAGACTCCCGAAGGTCACGAACCATGAAGAAGATGGTATATCAAGGACACACCGCTTGCTTTCCAGAGGGTCATGAACTTAGGGAAGGTTTTCTTGGAAGACCTCCAACACGTATGAATGTTGCAAACTTGTACAAGTTGAAAATGGTCCACGCAGAGTCACATCCAAACAGAATGCGGCAGTTCTCAGTTTTCTACGAGTTGCCATATTGGACCTACTTACAGGTCAACCACTTGTTGGATCCCATGCATATTTTCAAGAATGTGGACAGCTTGCTACGGGACTACATCACATGAAAGAGAGACACTATAGAGATACGAATGGATTTGAAGGAGGTAGACAAGATGCAGGCGCTTTGATTGTAGTCGAGTGCTGATGGTCGCGTGCAGCTACCTCGCGCTCCTTGGGTTTTGTCCACTAAAGAAGAGCACATTGTGAAGCAAGTAGTCAAGTCTATCCGCACTCCAACGGGCATGATGCGTTCTCTTAGGTCTGCATTTTCTAAAGATGACCAATTATCAAGGCTAAAATCCCATGACTGGCATAAGATACATCAGGTTTGTACTACGAATGGATTGTAATTGGCGTGCGCATTTTGCTATTTGGAGTATAGCCATTGTTCATAATGCTTTCTCATTTGTGGCAGTTTGTACTACCGATCACAATCGCAGTATGCCTTACTCCAGAAATACACGGGGCCATTTACAGGTTGTCGACTTTGGTGCAATGGATCTCACAGAAGGAGATTAAGATGTCCTCTATTGAATCCGCGAGGCAGGGAGCAGTGGAGACAGTTTGTCTCTTTGAGAAACACCTACTTATCAACATGCTCACGATACAAATCCACCTTCTTGTGCATATTGTAGATGAAGTGGAGATTGCTGGACCTGTCCATACGCGATGGATGCTCTTCTTGGAGCATTTCATGAAAATCCTGAAAAGCTTTGTGTGATAACAAGCTCAGCCAGAAGATAGCATGGCTGAAGATTGGTTGGTCTTTGAGGCACTAGTGCATATTTCACAATGGCTACCAACGGTGGATCCAGACAACAAAATGCTATGGTCGCTGAAGGATAATGATAGACTGACCGGAGATGTGGTGGTTGGAAATGGGGTAGAAAAAAGAATGGATGCTACAATGGAGGAGAAGGTGAATCGCTTTTGTATGTTGCACCATGCCTCTATGGAGACATGGCTCTCCAAGTACCAGATCGCTAGGCAAGATCGAGAGGAAGCGCGATCTGAATTTCGACGTAGTACGCGTCATTGACCGATTTGATATCCCAAGGTCATGGAGGAAATGTCGCGGTTCATGTCAACACGATGGTTGCATGGAGCTTTGAGTGACCACAGCATCTTTCGAAGGGACAGAGGTCAATGGAGGAGTGGGAATTCTCGAGGGGATGTAGTCCAAAGGTGATGAGGTGTTTAGAATTTGTCGTATATATATTTTATATGCGACATCTAATTTGAGTGTTTCATTGTACAATACAAAATATATAGTGCAGCGTGGTCGCGCGGACGGCATTTTCACGTGGAGCGTATTGACAAAATGCACTCCACAATGGACTGTGGTATCATGGCAAGATTCGAGCAGGAGAGCCGGCGACGAGCAACGGATCCAAACACGGTTATAGATGAGATGGAGTATTTTAGGAACTTGCAAAGTATTGTTACGGTGGATTACCGTAGCTTCTCCATGATACTATTCGATGTGCAGTGGTTCAAAGTGGTACTTGAAGGAGCTAGAGTAACAGTTCGACAAGGTCCATCTGGATTTCTCGAAATAGATTCTGAAAAAAAATGGATGGATTTGCGTGACATCTTTGTGTTTCCAGCCCATTGTGAACAGGTGCATGAACTCATTTGTTTGTTAATTATATTACGACATGGTACATGTCACAATAGTTTAAACTCTCTTGTATGTATTTGTGAATAGATAATCTTCTATCCAAACCCCTGACAACCTCGATAGTGGTATGTTATACCTTCAACTCCCCGAACTGCGAGAGTATATGATCAAAGCGATGTTCCGAGCATAGATGAAGACAATATGCGAATAGAGGGGTTGATATTACAAGGGGTGGAAGCCATCGAAAGCTTGGAGCCAACATTGACTAACAATGATGGAAATATAGGAGTCCAAGAATTCTTTGAGAATGAGGTAGACTCATCCTTTTGTGGTGACATGTCTATCGACCTTCCAGTGTATGTGGAGTTGTGTCAAGAGATTGGCATGAGACCATAGGATACTTCATACATGGAGCATCCACTTACTCAATTCGTCGACTAATCGCTTATAAGGGTACATAAGATATGCATTTTAAGTGAGATCATTTTTTAAGGATTTATATTACCGTGCTTTGTATGATTTAAATTGATTATGCTAACATCATTTTTTATCTGTGCAGGTGATATTTTCAAGATGAGTAGAGGGATGAGCGATGAGGAGTTACAGGATATCTTCACGAGCATATCTCCAGACCAGATCACGAGATTCAGAGACATGGCAGACCAGGAGGTATCACGGACATCGTTAGGCCGCTCTGCTAGATCTACTTCGATGTGATCAGATGCTTCAGCTTCGAGTAGACGAGGTCGACGCTTCAGATTTGGGCCAGAGGGAGAGAGTGCTTCAGGGTCAGGGAAATGCTACAGAGATACGGAGGTAGTGAGCTAGCGATCGGCACGGGATACAGGTGCGACTCCTCGCTCTCGTGGTGGTTCCAGGGAGCGTGGCTCAGGCTCAGGTGGATGCTATGGAGGCATGGACGCGGTGTCTCCGTCTCGCCGTTCTACTGGAGTTGCGTCACCTCTAGGATTTGTCACACATGTGGGGACGTCTACTCCAATTACTCTAGCTTTTGCTCAACTGTCTGCAGCAAGTGGCACCCCTATGGGTGCCACTCTAATAGATATTATCCCGGTCGATACACCGGATGCACAAGGGTCTCCTGGATATGCACAGGAGCGTGGACGTAGGTGGAAGAGGACCCATCTTAGGCATACCCCAGGGGTATATGCCTATCTAGTCGATGATAGGTCAAGATCCATTATCATAAATGATGAGGGGTGGAGGGTGATGGCTCGCATGAGAGAGTTGTGCCAACAAGTTTTTCGGCACATCTTAGATCATTGAAAGAACATACCGGAGGGGAGAAAGGACCACATAGTAGCATCGTAGCATGAGGAGTTTTCGGTTCCAGTCTCAGTAGATAGATTTTCTACGGGCTGGATGATGGACTGCATACGTGCATATATGTCACACAGACGATCGGACGCACGCAAGGCACTTAAGAGTGGGGTTACAAATCCCGAGTGGCTAAACGCGGACGACTGGCACCGACTAAGGGAGGAGGCTATAGATTCTCTAGGACATTGGAGTCAGCGGCACGAGGTGGCGAAGGCATGACTACAGGCCGGAGTGGTCCATCATCTTGGAAGTGGCAGCCATAGGACATATTTGAAGAACTTTGTAAGTTTTTCTTTTGTTTTGCTTATTTATTTTTTTGCAATATCCTTTGTACTAACAATCATGTTTCTAACAGTTAGTATTTTGTTTTCTTTGCAGCACTCCATTACAAATCGCGATCCGACCGGCCTTGAGACTCAATATGCAGAGAGCCAAGGTCTCACTGCATTGATTGACTGATTGTATAGATGCGGCGGCCCTGTAAGTCACTCATCTTTCTTATCCATAGTTACCATGTTTAATTAGAATGCATTATTGTATGGTGGACTGATGAGTTGTTGTTTCTTTTCTTGAGCTTTCGGATGGCGAGGATATGTAGCTCACCCTTGGATCTCTGGAGCTCACACACCTTTCTTTTTTGGTCGCTTGATCTGTGTAGACATTTTCTATGTAGTAGTGATATCTTGTCATGATTGTACCAGTCGCTTTCATTATGCGATCATGTATTTATTTCATGTATCAGTGTTTGATTTCAGAATACTTTGTTTTTGTTTACACAAGCATTGTACACAGTGCTAAAACTATTTTGTATGGCCCAAATAAAGCACACAGTGCTATATGTGGCTGCCCTGCTACAAATTTTTTTTCCCTGTTACCGTCGCTATTAGCGTCGCAAATTTACTGCTCGTGTCGTTATTAGCATCGTTTTTAAGGTCGTAGAGCATCGGTATCAGTGTCGTTATTGGCGTCGGTATTAGCATCGCAAATGCTGATACCGACGCCAATAAAGACACTGATACCGACTGTTCTATGGCGTTGCCAATGACGATGCTTTTTACGATGACGGGGGTAAATTTTCTTATTTACATTTTCGTCGCTTTTAACATCAGTATAAGCCCTATATCTTGTAGTGATACGAGAGCTATGGCGGGAGAGCAAGAGCAAGAGAGAGAGAGAGACAAGAAATTGGAACTCCAACAGTCACAATGTGTGACCGGGCCTTCCTTTATTCAAACTGTCACTAAAAGAATAAAGAATAAAGTGACAGTGACGGGTGCCCACCACTTGCAATGTGTAGTGGCGGTGGCTGTCAGTGTAGTAATACACAGGTGGCTAGGCAGAGGTGCCTTTACTCCCAACAACCTCCCACTTAAAGGCGAATCTGCCCTAGTGAGGAGTGAAAAGAAAAAGAAAAAAGACAATACAACATGTACACATGTACAACAGGATGAGGAAAGACGTCATCTCATCCCATGCCCATCAATCTCATGAGGAAGGCAAAGTGCTATGTAAAGAGGATTTTCGTGAGCAGATCTGCAGGATTCTGATCAGTCGAGATCTTAGCAAGATCAACAGACTTGAGCGGGAGCAGTGGGGGTTGCACCAATCGTGGATACAACCCGTACAGCCTCATAGGTCTGGTTAGCCCCGGCAATACATAGCCCCAATGTTCATCTTAATGAGAAATTTTACTACTTTTCTATATTGAAAAATTGCTTGAAATAACGGCTACAAGCCATACGTCCTTAATGATCCCACATATGAAGTGATATCTCACCTCAATGTGTTTCATCTTCGCATGGAAGACCGGATTCTTGGCTAACTGAATAGCACTCATAGAATCCAAATGCAGTGTAGGGATAGCATCAATACCAAGGTCGGCAACTAAACGACCCAACCAAATGGCCTCCTTGCAAGCCTCAGTGGCTGCAACATACTCGGCCTCTGTAGTAGAAAGGGCGTGCATTTCTCCACCCTGGACATCCAAGAAACAGCACCTCTAGCATAGGTGAATACATAGCCGAAAGTGGACTTCTTACTATCTGCATGTCTTGCATAATCAGAGTCAGTGTACCCCACGACTCCTATATCCTGGCTGCCATAGCATATACACATATCTGCAGTACTCTTTAGGTACCTCATGATACCCTTCACGACATCCCAATGCTTCTTGCCAAGTATAGCCATATAGCGTGCCACAACACCAACTGCAAAGGAAATATCTAGATGAGTGGCTATCATGGCATACATAAGACTGTCCACTGCGGATGCATAGGGAATCTTGGCCATCTCGGCCCTCTGCTCATCTGTCTGCGGACAATCAGCCTGTGATACCTTCACATAAGGAGGAAATGGACAGCTAATAGGCTTTACGTCCTGCATGCGGAAGCGCTCAAGGACTTTATGAATGTACTCCCTCTGTGACAAGTAGAGGAGTTCCTGATGCATGTCACGTCTAATGCGCATACTAAGTATGTGAGCGACATGTCCCAGATCTTTCATCTCAAAGCTCTTCTTGAGCTAAGCCTTAAGAGCATCTAGCTCATCATGAGCTTTCCCTGCTATCATCATATCATCCACATAGAGTAGCAAAATCAATAAAGAACCATCACGGGCTTTCTTCGTGTAAAGACACGGATCCATAGCACTCCGGCTGTAGCCTTGTGATTGCCTAAAGGCATCAAACTTATGATACCACTCCCTAGGTACCTGTTTCAAGCCATAAAGACTTTTCTTCAATTTGCACACTAGGTGCTGCCTACCAGGTTCTGCAAAGCCCTTAGACTGCTCCATATAAATCTCATCATGCAAATCCCCATGTAAGAAAGCCGTCTTGACATCCATCTGATATAAATCCAAGTCAAGCTGAGCAACCAAAGCCAAGACTAAGCACAAGGTGGTCATCTTAACCACAGGAGAAAAGACCTCATCAAAGTCCACACCATGCTCCTGCTTAAAACCCTTTGCTATACCAATCTAGCCTTGTATGCCGGCTTGGGGTGTCCAGGGGTACTTTTTAGCTTGTACACCCACTTGCATGGCAAAGCCTTCTTGCCCATAGGCAAGGAAACCAAATCCCAAGTGTCATTCTTATGCAGGGAGTCTATCTCAGACTGTATAACTCTCTCCCAGGAGTGACTGTCACCCCTGCGCATAGCCTCATCATAGGTGAAAGACTCTCTTGCATCTGTAACCAAGACATAATGCATTGAGGGCTGAAATCTATCAGGTGGACGCCTGTCTCTAGTAGACCATCTCACGGCAGGCTCTGTGGCCTGTCCAGCTGCCTGTCCAACACCCTAACTATGAGCATCTGCTGCAGCTGTAGGCTGTCCAACTGGCTGTGCGGGAGCTCTGGGCTCCTCCTGAAATATGACCCTGTGGATCTCAACAACTCTCTCAGGCTGCCTATGCATTTTGTCTTCATGGAAGACTATATCATGACTGCGGATGACTTTCCACGCCTGGGGATCCCAGAGATAATATTCCATCTCGCCTGCATCCCCATAACGAAGAAAAATGCATTTGACACTCTTGGGATCTAGCTTACTTCTCTTGTCCCTGGGCATATGGAAAAATATCTCACATCCAAAGACATGGAGATGCACATAAGAGGGAGGTTTTCTAGTCCATACCTCCTCTGCAACCTGGAAATCCAAACCACTAGAGGGTGATCTATTTATGACATGCACAGCTATACTAACTGCCTCAGTCCAAAAGCTATGTGGTAGGCCTACATGGCTAAGCATACTACGTACACGCTCCTGGATGGTTCTATTCATCCGCTTAGCCAAACCATTCTGGAGGGGTGCAGGGGGCAGTCAACTGACGCTTAATACCCCTCTCATCACATAACTGCTCAAAAGCACATGAGACATACTCACCCCCATTATCTGTCCTTAGGCATTTTAGCCTATACCCAGATGGTTCTCAACCAATGCAAGCCATCTCTGAAACACAACCAAGACATCGGATTTCGGCTTAATGGGATAAGCCCAAACTTTTCGTGAAAAATCATCTATGAGCGTAACAAAATACTTTGCACCACCCATAGACTGACAAGGCATGGACCCACAGATATCCGAATGTACCAATGCCAAGGGCTCACTCATGTGTGGCCTACCAGACTTCTTATGCGTAGACCTAGTCTGCCTGCCATAAAGACAATGCTCACATGAATCAAAACATGCATAATGAAGGGGCGATAAGTACTGTAAACCAGAAAGCATTTTCATTCCCTTCAAAGACATATGGTCTAAACGGGCATGCCAAAGAGATACATGTGGGATAGAACGCATAGACAAAACATGATCAAGAGAAAAAGCTAATGTAATCAAGGGGTAGAGACTACCAACCTTGGCACCTCTCGTAATCACAAGTCTGCCACCACGAGTGATCTTTCATGCAGAGTCTCCAAAACATACATGATATCCTGTGTCATCAAGCTGTCCAGCTGACATGAAGCAGGTACATGACATACATTCTGCATAACAAAACTGCTGCCAGAAGGAAACTGCAGCCTAACATCACCAATGCCCACAATATCAAGAGAACTGTCATTACCCAAGCGCACAGAATCCGAAATAGTACGGTATGAATGAAATCACTCTCTGCAACGTGTCACATGAAAGGATGCACCTGAGTCCAAGAGCCAACACTGCGCATACATAGAGTGTATCTCTGTCATCTGTGAAGCACTAGAAGAAGCTGCTAGGATATAATCATCATCATCAACATTCGCAGGCTACATAACATTGATCTCTTTAATTTTAACACTGGACTTTGCAGGTACTATGCTACAATCAGAAGACTTATCCTGCACTTTGTCTTTCCCCTTATCTTTGCACCTTTCATTGTGCAATTCATGGCATTGTGGCCTAATATGGCCCTTTTTCCCACAATGGTGACAAGTAACATCTGCATTCCTGCCACGGGATTTGCTACGTGACTTCCCACGAGACTTGGACCGAGATTTTTGAGAATCCCGTCCACGGCCACTACCACTGCCATGTTTTCCATATCCATCATTCCTGCCTCTAACTGTCATAGCATGAGACACACGAGAGGCATCCAAATTCTTACGGTTAACCTCTTCCTGCAGAAGAGCACTCTCAACATTAGATAATTTCAAGGTAGCAGTAGAGGCACATAATGCAATGCGAAATACATCCCATGACTCATTAAGAGTACCAAGCAAGAAAAGAGGAGTAACATCCTCTGCAAAAGTGATGTCCTACGAAGTCAAGTTCTTGAGTATAGCATGGAACTGGCTCAAGTGAGCAGACATAGTCACATTCTCCTTCATGCGCAGATCCATAAGCTGCTTCAACCAATACATCTGACTTGCTGGACTTTTCTTGTCATAGAGATTTTTCCTCAAAGACATTATAGTGAACCTGTTCTGTGAGAGACAATTTTCTCCAAAATCTGGATCTGAATACATAAGTACTTGCCTTCCCTCTTGATCGGTAATACTAATTCCAACAAGTGCCTTCTGTGATATGGGCACATCTTTTGCTCCTCTTGACATGAGTATAGTTAAAACCAACAATGTCCATATTGAGATCATGTCCATTAGCTTGTCATTGATACTTCCTTCAACTTTTCTCCTTGATGGCACCTGCCAATGCTCTCTTGATAATAATCTCCATTTATCCTCCTACTATGCAATGTGACCTGGTAGAAATATGCTATTGAAGATAACCTCCTCTAAGCTTCTAAATGGCCTTATCATGCCCGAGAGATCCAACTCTGACACATTAAGAGAGAGATTTTGTGCTAGAATCATTTACATGTAAGGGACTTGATGGAAGTCATCAGAACACTCCAAAGTGACTTCGCAGTCGTGGACGTGCATCGTCATGATAACGGGCCTTCTTGTGTATGAGCATGGATCCATATCATTGCGGGAATAACCCTATAAATGGATGAAAGCACAAAACTTATGGTACCCTTCCCTAGGCGCATGTTTAAGCCCATAAAGACTCTTCTTCAATTTGTATACTAGGTGTTTCTTGCCTCTTTCCACAAAGCCTTTAGATTGCTATATATAAATATCCTCTTATGCAAGTCCCCATACAGAAAAGATGTCTTAATATCCATCTATTAAAGATCCAAATCCAAGTGAGCAACCAAGGCCAAGACCAAGCATAGGGTAGTCATCTTGACCACAAGAGAGAATATCTAATCAAAACTCCCTTTTCTTGCTTAAAGCCCTTAGCAACTAATATGGCCTTATATACTAACATAGGGTGACCAAAGGTACTCTTCAACTTGTACGTTCACTTACATGGCAATGCATGCTTTCTATCAAGGAAACTAAGTTCCATCTATGGTTTTTCTACAGACTTGGGTCAAATTCTAATTATATAGCCCTCTCCCAAGAATGAGAATCACCTCCACACATAGCCTCCTCATAGGTAAGTGGCTCAACAAATTTTGTTATTATCAATCCATAGAGGGCTCATAGCAATTAGGAGGATGTGAAGCTCTAGTAGAGCATCTTAAAACTAACTATGGGGCATGTACGATGACCTTTCCTCTCTATCCAACATCACGATCCTCCACAACTAGCGGATCTTGGGCCACTACATCATCAATAACTATAATAGGTTGTCTATGACTAGCTGTATTGTGATAAGAGGATCCTCTTGAAAGATCACCCTATGTACCTCAATTGCTTGCTTTGGTCTCATATGCATATTCTCCTCATGGAAAATAATATCATGGTTGCGGATAATCTTTCAAGCCCATGGATCCCAAAGTTATTACCCCATCTCCCGTGCATCCCCATATCCAAAAAAGATGCATTTAATAGACTTCGGATCCAACTTATTGCACTTGTCTTTAGAAAAATGGCAGAAAGCCTCACATCCAAAGACTTGCAAGTGTGCATATAAGGGAGGTTTACCAAACCATACCTGCTTTGCAACTCAACCACAAACAACTGTGCATGGAGATTTATTAATGAGATGCATGGTAATAGTGACTGCCTTAGCCAAAAAGTGTTGCCTTCTTGACTAAGCATACTATGAACTCTTTCATGAATAGTCCTATTCATGCACTCTACAATACCATTCTAGGGTGGGATGTATGGAGCAGTCAATCGATGCTTAATACCCCTCTCATCACATAGTTGCTCAAAAGCCTTCAATATATATTCACCCCCATTGTTAGACTATAAGCATTTCATGCCTATACCCAAATTGGTTCTCGACAATGGTGAGAAAGCTTTGAAACGTAGGTAAACCATCTGATTTTTTATTAATAGGATAAGCCTAAATCTTATGTAAATAATCATCTATGAATGTAACAAAATACTTGTGCCACCCAAGGACTCACAAGGCATGGGATCACAAACATTTGAATGCACAAGAGCCAAACGCTCACCCATACATTTAGATATGGACTTCTTATACAAATTACAAGTCTACCTGCCCTAAAGATAATGATCACATTAATCAAAACAAGAATAATCCAAGTTGGGAGATACTACAAACTAGTCAATAATAACGTGCCCAAGGCGACGATGCCATAAAGATACATGTGGAAGATCAATCACAAGCAAAACATGGTCAATAGAAACCGTAACAATCAAGGGGTAGAGGTTGCCAATCTCAACACCTTTATCAAAAATAAGACTACCATAGGTGATCTTCCATGAAGAATCACCAAAACGTACATGGTACATGTCATTCTCTAATTGTCCATTTTAAGTAAGGCTTTTCGTCAAAGCTGGGACATGACCCATGAAGCAAAAAGGGCCTAGAGTCTAACATCACCTATGCCAATGATATCCAATGCAGTGTTATCTCTTGGTTTAACAGAACCCATAACAATATGATAGCTATGAAACCAATAGTGATGTGAGGTAACATGGAAGAAATCCCTTGAATTAAGAAGCCAACACTAAGAGTAAGTGAACGACATAAGGAATGGTCGTGACGACAGTAAACTGTGTGATATTTTTCAATATAATAGTTTGAGTAGCATTAAGAGATGAAGTTGCAAGAATGTAGTCTTTAGAACTGTACTCCAAGGCATTTATCTCCTCTTCACACTCGACTTAGGTACAATCTTAGTGCACTTTGCATTTTCCTCTACTTTTCCCTTGCCCTTTTCATTGCACTTATCATTACACATTTTATGGCACTGCAACCTTGTGACCTTGCTGCCCACAATAATGACATGTCAAAGAGAACTTATGATCACATGACTTACTAACAAGATTGCCCATGAGACTAATACTTTCCCTTGTTGGGTTGTGAGTCTCTACCACTGTTATTATTACCATTTCCGCCATTTCTACCTCTAACAGTAAGTACATAAGAACTCATTCAAATGAGTAGACATAGGAGTGCAAGACTCTACTTATCATAAAGATCAATACAACCAAGATGCAATACAATTAAGATGTAGGACTGTATGTATCATAAAGATCAAGGATCATCTTCCATAAATCATATGCACCACCCTCAATAGAGATAACATTAAAATATACTTGCTTAGACAAAGTTAGTATGACAAAGGACTTGAATAACTCATCAAGCTGATCCCAATCATCTCTATCCTAACCTTTTTGCTTTATGTCCTTGGTCTTTAATAGCTGAACCTACTTCTTCTACACCTTTTTGCTTTATGTCCTTGGTCTTTAATAGCTGAACCTACTTCTTCTACACCAAGACATGCCATATTTACATCTTCCAGTGTTGGAAGTTATTACCATCAAGCTTTTCAATGTTGAAAATAGCACTCGAGAAGTACTTGCCATAATGACTACAAATTACCACAAAGTACAAGAGTATGGGTTGTTATAATTACAACAAAACAACCCCAAACTTGCAAAAGTGTGGGCAAGATTGAGCATTGGAGAGGATGTAGATAAATACATTGTTGCTATTGTTTTCTAATATTGTTTGATCTTGTCTTTGTGTTTATGTTTAGATTATGTAGATGAACCTTGTGTTAATAAGGTAATTAAATAAATTATTTGAATGTATCAAATTAAACATGATAGGTAATTAAACAACTTAAGTAATTTTGTCCAAAAGAAAAAGGGGAAGGGAAGATTCCCGATGGATCCATCCTATGATTGGGTAGTCTTAGTGAACAGAAAGTATCTCTCAAAAGCATTAGACTTAGAAGATCATAGGAAAGAGCTAGACGATGACCATTCTATGAAATACTATACCTTGTTTCATTTTAGGGAGATGGGTTGAGACTTTGCCTTTTGGGCAAAGGGATTAACACCCTAGCTCCCCTCATTTCTCACTGTATTTGAACCAAGTGTGACACAATTCTACTCCTCCTTAGGCTGATTTACACAAGAAACTATCACTAATTCATGCTAAACAAAATTGCTAAGTGACTTTAGTGTTATTTAAAAACTATATTTTTATATCTATCCTCGTGGGAATGGGACGAGCTTTCCTTGTGAGGCACACTCAAGTGATCCTAGGCAATAAAGCTCGCAATCTTCCAAGGGAGTTGTGGATGGCATTACCTACATCTGTCTCCTGATGAGCTACCAAAATCATGCCATCAAGGGAGCATTTGAAAGGCTTATTAGATATTTGTTGTACATACCACTATTTTTATTGGTACTATAATCTAGCTTGTGTGTTTTACACCACTTTGCTAGTCATGTCACAATGCTAATAAGTTTTAAAGCATTTACTATACTAGTCTTTAGCAATTACAAATGTAACTTTTTCTTTAGTATGTCTATGTTTTTGCCACAATGATGTTGGTGAATGGTGAAAGCAGGGCAAAACTCTGACATGAGCATAGTGCAAGTTGTTAAACTTAAGGGAATCTACAAAAGAGCCTTTATGGCAGGTAAAGCTAATTGTATGTTACTTACATTTGGCATTTGGAACTTTAAATTCCTCTATTTTTGATCCATGTGATACAAACATATATTCGTAAGTGACCCCTTCCTCCCTCCCCCTTGAGACAATTTAGTATGCTGATCTATAACAATTTACAATGTTGTTTTGCTTCCGTATTTCTAAATATTTCTAAAACATTTTATCTTTATGCTTATATGACAGTCCTTTCTATCTTTTGATTACTTTTTTATTTTATTGAGCTAGTCACAAGTGATGCACTACAACTCTTTTCTATCTTTGAGCAAGTTTTTTATTTTATACACCACTCTTTTTTCTATGAACTACTTTTCATTTTATTGGAGCTATGTACAAGTGGTGTGCTACAACTCACAATTGGTTGCTAGCACTAACAATACTACTCCACTAACAAAAGGCCCGTGATGAATTACAAGTGATGCTTTGCTACTTCTAAGTGCTACACTACCCATCATGGATTTTGTGCTTCACTTATAATCATTTACAAGTGCTTCACAATAGTGCACTACCACTTACAAGTTAAATGTATCCCATTTGAAAATATGTGCTACATTGTGCAAGTGGCCCTAGCCACTTATGTGTGGTCCATTACCACTTGTAAGTTATCCCTTAAAACTCGAACATTGTCCCTTAAAATTGAGGCACTAACATTCATAAGTGATGTGGCACTCCCTACAAATGGTCCATTATCACATAAAAGTGCTACAAAATAATGTCAAGTGGTCTAATATCTCTTATACTAAGGTCCAATGCCACTACAAGCAATATACCACTTGAAAATATTTTCTCAAAAAATCATGTGAAAGTGGTCCACCACCACTTACATCTACTCTTCTAAACTTTGCAAGCTGTCCAAGACCACTTATAGGTGTTCCTCTATCACTTAAGTGGTCCTTTACCACTTGCAAGTAGCATGCTAAAACTTACAACTAGTCTTCTATTACTTATAAGTGGTGTGCTAAGCTTCCAAGTCCACTTTTAAGTGGGAGCTAACATTTGTAAGTGGTCTGCTTCACCTTACAACTGGTCCTCAACTACTTTAAATTGAGGCATACAGCCTTCAAATGGTCTACTATTACTTATAGAAGAAAGATTATCTTTTCAAGTGCCCTGCTACCACTTACAAAAGCTTTATGCCCACAATGCAAATGTCTTTATCACTTACATGCATTGCACCACCATTTGAAAGTGATCTCCTACTACTTACAATTGCTTCTCTAAAATTTACAAGCCGTCCATAGCAGTTCCAAGTGGTCCCCTACCACTTCCAACTAGTCTCCTAACAATTGCAACTAGGACACAAATGGTGTGCTACCACTTGGAACTGGTCCCCTCCTGTTTATACGTGGTGTAGTATAGCTCCCAAGTGTTCCCATACAACTAACAATTGGAGAAATACCACTTCTAGGTGGTGAGCTGTCATTCTCAAGTGGTATGCTTTGCCTTATAAGTGGTTCCCCACCACTTAAATATTGTGCATACGACTTTCAAGTGGTCTCCTATTACTTAAAAAAGAAAGGTCATTATTTCAAGTGTTTTTCTACCACTTATAATTTATGCCCATGTTGTAAGTGACTTTGCCACTTACATGTGGTGTGGCACCATTTGAAAGTGGTCCCCTACTAGTTACAAGTGAAGTTCTACCATTGGCAACCAAACCAATGCACCATTGTTCCTAAGTGGTTTACAACCTTCCATGTTGTCCTCTACCACTTCAAGGTGGTGCGTGTATCCCTTCCAAGAGATTTGCTACCATTGACAAAAGGTTTGTCACCACTAATCAATAGTAAGCAACTTGTAAATACTTATTTTTTATCCAAAAATTTAGTGATCCCTACTTGTCTTGGTGCATGCACATATGGTTTCCCTTAAATAAGTTGTAAGTCACATAAGGACTCAAAGTTTTCATCTTTGAGGTTCGTGTTGCACATGCAACTACTTTTTATCTATCTATTATAATGGAGCTGTTAGCACTAGATGTCTTATATCCAAGAACACAAGTAATAGCATCACTTCACTTTGGAAGTCTATCCTCTGCCCTATTCCTTCTTATCATAGTTTCTATTTCCATAAATGCTTAATGGGAACATGTAATGCATGTGACGTAAGTAAGATTATGCTCTATCAAAGAGAAGGTCTCGAGCAAAGTAAGCAACTAGCTATCAAGATCTTTCAAAATATAGCAAGTGGTGGTGCACCAAAAATGATGGCACAGAGAGCGTTTCAATTGAAGAGGGATCTAAAAATACTTTTCATCACACTAACTTAACAAGGGTATCCTTAAAAATGCTTAGTTTTATCAGCAAAATAACTTTGTTGAGGAACTAGGTATCATCACACTCAATACATGGAAAGAAGGGTAAATGAAAATGAGAAAAAAAGGCTAAATATGGAAATGATAATTCCAACACTTGACACGTAATTCTTTGGTAAAAGATAATCTATTTCCAGTGGTTATACACTTGGAAGATTGTTAAATGGATAAATCCCATACTTGACACACAATTCTGTGGTAAAACATAATCTATTTCCAGTGGTTATGCACGTGGAAGGTTATTTTTTAAAAAAATGGTTAGGATATTCTTGGGTTAGGCTTTCTACTAAAAATTCACTTTCCCTTGCTCTCTCCCTCGCCTCACCTTTGCTCTGTTGCTCTCACTTGATCTCACTCACCCTTACTCTAATGTGAGATGGAAAATAAGAAGTGCACCTAGCCATGGATGAGCGTGAGATGGTAGATGAAGGAGCATACAAGTCGTGGACGCTCCCAATGTAGACTCGCCCTCTACCAAGTATGTATACTATTGCTATTTCTATGAGCCATTAGGCCAATAATAAAAAGGTTTGACTAATACTTTGAAGATGTTCTCCCTTCTAAGCTCTCATTGCTCAAGCCTTAATCAAAACAACTTTTCTTCTTTGTCTTTTTTGGTCATCTATTACTTTGATAGCCATGGCAAACACGATGAATTGGAGTCATGGATCTGTATATTGGACAAGCGCTTAAAGATGAAGTCGAGTAGCATAAAGTCGATCATGGAGTCAAGTAAGGCAAGATGATGGAGCCAAGTAAGGCAAAGATGGTGGAGCCATCACTTCCCGACAGTGATCATTAGAAGGGGTGCCAATTAGTTTAGCAACTACGACAACTTGTGTTTCATCAATTGTTCGTACCTCAACCTTATATTGAAACACTAATGGAAAGAAGATATATTGATCATTCTCATTCACCATCGATCAAGTATCATCTTGTAGTCTAGATATTTATATGTTCTTCTAAATATCATAATGTTATACTCAATTTTTTTATGGATACATGCCAATTTTATTTTCATGTCTTTGAAACATGGTCAAAATGAAGTTCAAAGTGAGCTAGAAAGCTCCAACATTTGCAAAAGTGTGAGCACAAACTTGCACATGAATGGCCATTTAGTAATTCTTATGGTCCTACCACATTAAGAGAGGGGAAACTATATTGAGCACAAGAACTTATGTGAACAAGGGCCATGATCCTTCCAAGATATGAAAGAGAAAAGAAATGAGAAGACAAACTAAGACTTGTATAGGTAGAGACATAAAACAAATTAGACCTCTATATGTAGGAGTAGCAACCATTGTAAAGGTACCACAAACCGTCCTAATAAGACTTGTATGTGTAACGACATCAACCAAATTAGAACTACACATGTAAAAGCAATTATTGCTTCCATGGTAAAAATATTTTGTCATCCTAATATAAGCACATGTTACTCACAAAAATGGAAAGTACATGCTCAAGGTTCGGTATGAATTAAGACCATGAAAACTAATTGCAAAACAACAATTAAGCACTCCACACTTGGGCTATGCAAAGCATGGCACTACAAGAATGGAGTGCAGTTCGTGCATTAAGCCATGCTCCGCATGGCAAGCATGTTTCTAATCCTAAATGCTCATGTGTTACGTAATTAATACAATTGATTTGCAAATCATGGCATCATCTACACCCTATGGTAGATAGACATTGATCTCTGCCCCTCTCTTTCATTCATATAACAGTAATCATAATAACATTCTAGGGTTTCCCGCATGCCTAGAGGGCACTTCTTGCATCCACATCCCTCCAGCATTAGAAGCATCATTATCATGATTGGCCATACCTTGGGCACCTCTCTATGGCATCAAAACACCACTTTGGCAGTGGGGGCACCAACCTCATTGGCCAAATACATCATGCAATGAGCAGTAGGATTCTCCAATGCACCAATGCTAGCCATTGCTATCACTCTCATGCTCTTATTGCCTCTCCAAAATTTGCATGCTTTATTAACAGTTTCGAGTGAAAAAAAATTATGATGAAAATAATTTTTATGTAATGAACACATATAGACATTTAATTGAATGAAGTACCATCAGTGATCATAATTATAAAAATTTGTTATTAATTAGTACAATATTGTGGAGAAAATAGAATTAAATGGCACCATTTGTAAAATCCTTAACCATAAATGCAGTCCTCTATATATTATGAAACAATGACGTGTGCATTTTTATGTGTGAAGAATAAGGTTTGCAAAGCACCCATAAAAACTTCTCGTGTACACACACACACACACACACACTCCCTCTCTCTCTCTCTCTCTCTCTCTCTCTCTCTCTCTCTCTCTCTCTCTCTCTCTCTCTCTCTCTCTCTCTCTCTCTCTCTCTCTCTCTCTCTAATATAAATCCAATTATTGTGGATGGACGGCAAGTTGTTAAGTAGACAAATGTCTAGGCTTACTTTATTAAAAATACTTGAATAATCATCCTATGCTTATCATGTATTGAATTACCTATACAATTATAGGGAAAAACGTGATCATTATTATCATGCATTTAACCACAACTCAAACACTAGCTCTTTTGCTCCTAACTCACTACATAATCAAATACAAAAAAGAGCCATGAGCTTCCTCCAAAAAATAATTTGTAAGTTTTGATTTTTTGAGAATTTTGAGGTAGCTCATCATGATGTAGGTAGAGTAGACCTAGGCAAGTATGTGGAGCTCCTCAATGGAGATCCTCACCCTCAAGAAGATGATGAGGAGAAACAAGGCACAAGAAGGAGGATGAAGAAGTAACCTTCATCCTAAATTGTGGTATATCTTGGCTTCCATGGTGCTGAATTTATACTAGCTTGATGGAGCATGCTATTAATCCCACACCTAAGCTTGGGGATTGAATATTTATATGATTACTTCAAATATACTATAACAAGGTACATTGATTTTTTATCACTCTTGAGTAGGTAAAAGATAACGTGAAAATCATCCAAAACCATGGTTGTCTCTTAATTCTCTTGATGGGCTCATTGGGAATATGAGATAGCCTAGTAAGCACCCCGCGCCCAACAAAAAGCCTAACAAGCTTCAAAATATATAAAAGCAGAGCTAGTGGGACTCATAGGGCTTTATTGTACTATTTTTCTCCAGGTAATCTCTCTCTCTCTCTCTCTCTCTCTCTCTCTCTCTCTCTCTCTCTCTCGTGTGCATGGTAGGGGAGGCATGCCGATTGGCATGCGCCATGAATTTAGCATATACACGTCATGAGGTAGTGCAATCCTACCACTTAGTACATGTGTATACTTTTGTGCACATGTGTATGTTTAAGTAAAGAAGAGAGGAAGAGAGGACAGAGAATGAGAAAAAAAAGAGAGACACTAGGAAAGGAGAGAGAAAGATAAGAAAGGAGAAAAAGAAGGGGAGAAAGCCATGGAAGCTGAAGGAGATGGTGAAGAGTCTATTCTTGATTATACTTGGATCTCTAAACTAGGTCTCTTACACCTTTTGATGGATAAGGGGCTTGTATCCAAGAAGAATTAGAGCATAAGGCTATGTATAACTGACATGCATGCCGTGGGAATGGGCACAAGAGAACAATGCAACCAATTCAATTTAACTGAGGGATGAAGACTATGGATAACATGTTGTCCACCACACCTGTTGAGGTAAATCTACCATAACTTTTGATAGGCTGCTCCAAATGGGCCATACCATATGTGAAAATGAAGCCTATGATGAGCAATTTCAATCAATGTATAAAGCATGTGGCTATAATTAATGCAAGTGTAAAATTGATCTAAAATAGTGTGCAGTTTGCATATAGTATGGGGCCAGAATAGGGCATATACATCTAGCCTTCAACCCATTGGGCCTCTCGTAAGTGAGAAAACTCTTCCACTATAGTGACAGGGCACTAAGAAGCTTCTTCTAGGGGTAGGCCTTGCCATTTGACGAATAGTATAGATAAAATATACTCATTGTTCAAAGGCCAACATAAAGCTTAAAGGTTTATAATATTACTTCTATGTGACCAATGATTATTGCTTGTAATGATGCTATGGCTCAGTTAAGACTACGAAATGCAAAATGATTATGCTACCAAGAAGAGAGAGACAAGATTCGAACTCATGCACTAGAGTAATGCAACCCACTCAAACAACTATACCACAACCCTGTGGCTCAATGTGGGTATAAGTAATGTTAATTGAGAAAATTATGCTCTTTACTATGCATTGAATTTATGTTGAAAAAGAAGTTGCACCAAAAATAGCTATTACATGCATTGTTATGTGTGTTTTATCCAAGCCAAAAAAGGCAAGGTGTTTCGTCTCCGTACTCACATGGTGGTGTTTACGTTTGTCGATGATTTGTTTAAGTATTCCTTTAATTGTGAATATAAATCTTACAGGTTCCATCACATTACTCATCTACAATTCTATCTTTATGTAATATTAGCACATCACAATGGTATACTAATTGCATGGTGTATCACCTCTGTGTTTGCAACTAACCTCACCAAACTTGCTATGAGTAAGCTTAGGGAAATTCTATAATGGAACACTCGATCATGGTAGATTAACTCGCACCAGACATAATCATGCCACGTGCTCTCTCAAGGTAGAATATTGGATTCTCTTTACCACATTTAGAAATTCCCAAAACTCCCGAAAGCTCACAATTCAAGGAGTTGATTGACCCCTTCCCAAAGCTTCCCACAAGCTCATACCTTAAAAGACCCTTGTCATTCCTTTGTGATACAAACATTAGTACATATCAAAACTTGTTTTTAAATGTCTACATGACTTAGATTATCAAAATATTCAAAACACAAATAGATAGGACTGAACTAATGACTGTTTCAACCAGACATGAAAAGATTAGCTTGCACGTGTGTGTGTGTGCGTGTGTGCGTGTGTGAGAGATTTTAAATGTCTAAATCCATGGTGATGGTGGGTTGGCTTTAAAAAACACCCTCCAAATGCAAAGTAATTGTTTGGAGAATGTTGATGGACAGACTCCGTCTTAGTAATGGATGGACTCCCTCTTGCTACTGCTCTTTCTAGACCCCCAATGGCAAGAATGATATGATCTCTTTGTCCAAAGTTAAGTGTCATGTCAATATGTCTGCATCCAAGAGGTTTGGGTTTCCAAAGTTAAGTGTCATGTCAATATGTCTGCATCCAAGAGGTTTGGGTTTTTGCACAGCCCAAACCGATAAGACTTTGTGCAACAATATGTGATGATTGTTTTTCACTGTTTGCACTTTTAGCACTACTGCCATAATTGAACTATCAAGAACACGTTCATTTTTTATTCCCATTCGAGAGTGCACAATCACATTGGCCACTTGGGAGGCTTTCTACACTGACAAATTAGCACCATGTAGTTAGTATGCAGACCTCATTTCCGAGGATATAATCACTTTTTAGCCTGCTGTGGTTTTCTCCAGTTTCTTTTGCCATACATATAGTTCACTTGTGACTCTTGTACGGTAAATTCCCAGTAATTAATACAATTACCCTTTATGGGGAAAAGAGAGATGAAATAACATTTGGTATAAACTTGTCAACTTGAAACTGATACAAAGATCGTGATTGATCTCATTGTTCATTTGAAGCCCATTGTTCAATTTCAAGATTTCAATTTCAAATCAGTTCTCAAGGACAACCACTTTAGACTTCGAATAGCAATACTATGCAGAAGAGAACTTGTTCAATGGCAATACTGTACAGAAAACTAGTATCTCCATGCATTAATATGCATTAAGTTTCACAACACCTTACAAAATTTCATCTGAAAAATATTGAAGCCCTACGTTGTCCCAGTTAGTTGCTTTGCTATTCAAAGACCAACATGTTATGGGGAAATCAACAGTTGAACCTTGCTTGGTCACATAGAATAAGAACCTATGGATTAATCAGGTACTACTGCAGTCACTGACACCATCAAGCTACCACCTCCCTTATTCAATACACATGCTTGGAATCAAAACCTAACTAAAATTTTTGAGCCTACCATGTGCAACGACTATGCATTATGATGGACATAGCAGAACAGTCCACAACAATGTCAGCATCCATACACACTCATGGCAATCACTGGACGATTGCTTATCAGCAATTAGACAATATTATTTATGCAATTAATACATGCAGTAGCCCATTGTCCCTTGAAGCTTGCTACAGGATAACCCTTTCATGCTATTCTATCAAAGCACTTATTTGGCTCACTGTATCACAGCACGTCTGCCAAGGATAGATGCATTGTGCCACCATTTCTAGTATCATGATATTAAAGTAAGAAAAACCAAGGCAAACTTCAAATATGACAGTCAACAAATTTATATGGCACATTAAATAATTTCAAAAAGGACTTACAATGACAGTTTGCATAGCTTTTCAAAAAATCCAATCATAAGACGTCAGCTGTTGAACTGCCAAAAAGAATCACTTGGGCAACTTCTGATAAAGAATGACTTACCGCACTAACTAAGAAAAGAATTGCCTGAAGCCAGGCCTTGAGGCTCTTCATAAGCCTCAGCTCAGCCACCCAGAAGTTGAAGCTTTTCATCTTTTAAAAACTAGCAGCTCAGAATGGAGTCCACCATGACGCACAAGACTACTTGGATGATCAAAAAGAGATGTCTGAGCACTCATATGTTGTTCATTATCTGGGCCATATCATCAAAATGCTCATATACCCGCCTTCAATGGCCTCATGCCTTTCTGCAGCATCCAGTATACTACACATAAAGCATTTTCAGCAAATATTTCACACAAGCCATTCTCCAATGATGAGATTAGGAGTCCCGGTTACCAGTGTCATACAGTGGTCACCTTGCCACTGGATCCTGTCTCCTGGCTTGGCTCCTTAGAAGTCAATGCCTTCGCATGAAGCTTTCTCACAGATTCACCAACAAGCACTTTAATTGTTGGATTTTCCATAACCTTGTGCAGCCAATGCTGGTCTTTATCTTTCCTAAGATAATGAATTTCCTGAATTATCTGGTCATCTGTAGGGTAAAAAGTATTTTGAAAGGACTTATACACAAGAGAAGGAACAAGGGCTGCCATTGTGACCAAAAGAATGATGAGCCAGTACATCGGTGAGGGTGCACATGCTTCAATGAAAACTCTGTAAGCCATTGTGGAAATAAGTGGGGGTAGGTAGCCATATATAATCACAAATATGAACCACAGAGCAATGCTACCCCAAATACATAGATGCTGTATCCATGTGAAATACTTTGTGAAAAGAACAAGTTGGCAGTTCACAGTCCACACGACACACGTGTATAAAGTTGTTCCTAAGACCTCCAAACCAGAGACTTGGCCGCCTTTACGAAATGCTTCCTTCTTGATTATATTTATTGTGAAGAAAAAAACAATAAGAGAGCTCGTGACAGCATTTGCTATCCATCCAAGTACTCTAGCCCAACTAAAATGCAGGTTCTGTATACCTTGCTGATAAAGGTGTGGGAACTGCAGCACAAAAGCCATAATTACTATAAGCATCAAGTACTTCCACAAGAATGAACCATCAAAATTCCCACACAACCACTTACTTCGAGCTTCATTTCTGCAGAAACATCCTGTTCAAAAATACCATAAGCAATCACTGGAAGTGATGTGAAGAACACGTTGAATAAGGACAGGTACCAATCATCATAGGCTGCCTCTCCTGAGAAGGCTGCATACGCCTCATAATAAAAGATAGTGAAGCCAAAATGTATGTTTTTGTAGAAGAAGTAACAGATCTGAAGCAAAAGCAAGCAATAAGTACATTGTGGAGAACAACAATAAATTCAACTAGGACAACTAAATAGCCTTAGCAGCCTGGTTGTACCATGTGTGCCAGTCGCTTGTAGCACCAGCTGCCATGAACAAGAAGCAAGCGCTCCAGGAAGCGAAACTGAGCAATGGAAAAATCGCTTGCCATTGTAGCCTGCAAATTTTTATAAAGACGTTATATTCTTTGATGGAGGTGAGCAAACTATTCCACTGCAACTTCAGTTAACCTGCTAAAAGAACTGTTTCGAACTAAGGAACCTTATTTTAGAGTCAAAATAAAACCAACATTATGTACACCGCTAACTTAAATCTAACGTGATAGAAAATAGGTTAGTTTTAAAAAGCTTGCAAAACATGAGACGAATAAACTACAGTGGTATACCTGCATGCCCTCGCGTCCACTGATTCCAACACCAACATGTGCCTCTTGAATCATCCCAACATCATTTGCTCCATCTCCAATACCTAATGTGATAGAGCCAGTCGTTTTCTTGACCAATTGAGTTATCTGCATTAATCTCTCTATTAGGGATTAAAAAGAGACAATTGCCATCAAGATATGCAACATATATGAGGCCATATAACTAACACCAGTGCTTTTCTAATCCATGCTATAAGTCAATGTACTGATGGTGTAGGGCCCATATGGATGAAAATATATACGACAAAAGTTGTGCAAGTTTAAAGTTACAAGCCTTGTGATTATACTAGCCAATGGCTAGCTTACCCTCCACATTACTGCATATAAAATACTTCATGACATGTTCATGACAAAAAGCCACACACAGAGGCAGTCATTTATGCATTGCAATTGCTAAATGCCGAGGAGACCAAAAATTAGGAGCTTTCAGATGTGTTGGGTGTAAAGTCCCTTAATCTTCGTGTGTATAAACTTATACGGGTGTGAACACACCTTTATTTGTACCCTAACATATAAATACATTTGATTCTTTGTGATACACTCATGTTGGGATTCTCTCACTCTCTCTCTCAACACTGCTCCTGCTCCATATCTATCTTGCATTTCATTGTGCACTCATGCCAACAAATTGGTATCAGAGCTGCGGCAAGGGGTGTGCGCTTCTTGAGGCAGGCGACAATCTACCAACAGTGTGTCAGGCTCACTTTCTGCTCGCACAGGTCAGGTTGTCATCTTTCAGACGTGTGTACCAAGCGAGGCAATCGACAAGTCAGTTTTGACCAGGCAAACCAGGTGACAGCAGGCGATAGGTCAATTTTGACCACATGGACCAGGCAACAAGTCAGGTTGTGCAAGCGACAACTTTTCAGGCCAGCGGCAATCAATCGTAGGCAAGCAACAGCCTGGAAGAGACCATGCGACAGCAATGACTGCTCACAGCAGGCCAACGGCTGCCTTTCATCACATTTCGGGCAGTCTTTTCTTTTGTCAGATTTTTTTTTCAATTTCTGCAAGCAAGCCCCCTGCTCACTGATGAGGGTTTGTGCATGCAAGCACAGTTCTCACATTTGTGCATATTTGTGCCCAAAAATTTAGGGGTTTTCACAGATTTTATGCTATTCATGCATAACAGTTACATTGGACCCGAAAATTGCAGAACTTGTACACATTGGCCTTGAAATTTTTGGGGCTTTTCATGTATCAGTGAAATTTTGCTTAGCTGAGACTAGTTTACTGACATTGGTGCACATATGGACCCAAAAATTCGGGGCTTTTGCAAAATTTTGCTATATTTGCCTGTTTTATGCTCTCAAGAACATATATTAATACAATTGGGGCAGATTGGTCAGCAAAATTTGGGGCTCTTGCTGAAATTTGTGAATTTTGGCAAAACTAATGTGTGGAATGCACATTGGGGACATTGCTAAAGCAATCTTGGTGTTGTAAACAGTGAAATTTGAGTTTGTTATCTCCCAGTTCTGAGATTTTGAAGAAATTACAAAGAATTTTGGTATTTTTTGTGTATCAAAAGTGCTTTTGGGCACATACGTATGCAGTACACATGTTAGAAAGCTCCTATTGAGTTAATGTATTGATGAATATTCATGGTGCAACAGTCTCGATGATCATTTGCAGATCTAGGATTGTTGCAAATGTATTTTTGGTGATATTGCTGAAGTGGGAGTAACCTTGCAACAGTGTATACATGGAATGTATGCTGAAATCTCAGTTATATTGATGAAAGTCATTCTTCCTACTGCTGTACATGTATTTGGATCAAATCTTGCTCTTATTTCCTCAAACTTTGGGCTGAAATTAGCTGAATATTCAGCCTGTTATTTACTGCCATAAAACACAGCATTGGTACTTGGCACTTTGCTGAACAATGGCCACTAATGCTTCTAGCGATAGTGACACTAAATCCCTTCTTGAAATCAAGAAGTTTGATGGCACTGGCTTTGATCTGTAAAAGGACAAGATGCAAGGCATTTTGTTTTTCAAGGATTGTGATGATGCGCAAGTCCAACTATTGTAAAAGAGCGCAAGCGCATCATGGTTTAATTCAAGGAGCGCCCGGCTCTCACCCGTGCAATTTGTAAATGTAGACGGGCGGTGGAAAGGAAGCTAGGAAGATAGAAGGACAATGGGGAAAAGGGCCTAGGCTACGGCTAGCCATGTAAAAAAGGGGAAAATGGGATGACCGCCCAAAAGGGATTTAGGGTTTTGTATATAAAGTTGAAAAGTGAATGAGAAGCTCATTCTTGTGTGTGGCCAAAAGTAACTCTCCTCTTCTTCCTCTTTTGGAAGCCAAGCCTGCAGCTATGACAAATGAGGATTGGGTTACACTCAATAAGAAGGCCATTGCATACATTAAAATGGCTATGTCTGATGATGTACTTACAGACATTAAGCATCTTGATATGGCTTATGCCATATGGAAAAAGTTAATGGACACTTATGAAAACACAACTCCAATGAATCAAGTGCATCTCATGCGCAAGCTTGTAAACATGAAGTTGGATGAGTCTAAGCCACCATCTGAGCATTTGAGTGATTTCACAGGAATTTTGAGTGAGTTGCAAAACTCTCGTTTGCAGCCCTTCAATCATAAACTTTGCCTAATAGTTGGAAGTCTTTGCTTGTTTCACCAAGCAAAAACCCTCCTTTAACCTTTGATAGTGTTAGGGGCTCTATTCTCAATGAGGAGATCAAAAGAAAGTCCAATGGAAAAAGCAATGGTTCAGCCTATCATCTTAGAGGCAGGTCAGAAAAAAGGGGTAATGCAAGAAATACAGGCAAAAGCAGGAGTAAAAGCAAGGGCAAACAGCAAGATGTTACTTGCTATCAATGTGGGCGTAAAGGGCATAAAAAGACCGATTGTCGGTACTACAAGAAAGAGCAAGAAAGAAAGAAACAAGAAGGAAAGAAAAAAAAGGATGACAAGAAAGTTGATGACAGCTCTCCCTCAAAAGAAGTTGCAAAGGCAAATGTTGCATCTAGTGTGGTCATTGAAGAGCTCTCTGACACAGGAGAGATAGTTGTTGCAATCTCATGCAATGATGTAGATGTTATGGCAGCAGTAAGTGATATGCACATCACCAAAAGGGAGGTGATCGGTGCCTTACTCTCAGCTCATGATGGGATGTCCCAATCATGGATAGTGGACAGCAGTGCCTCTTTTCATGTTACTCCCTCTTTGGAGTCATTATCTGAATAAATTGCACGTTGCCTAGGCAAGGTTTACTCAAGCAACAACTATGTATGTGAGATAGAGGGTGTAGATACATGGCTAAGACCTCATTTTACAGGATATCATATATGTACCTAGCATAAAGAAAAGTCTACTATTAGTTGGGCAGCTTGATACAAGAGGATATTTTATTACCTTTGGTGGTGGATCTTGGAAGGTCCAGAAGGGATACTCTCACTCTCACTCTCAACACTGCTCCTGCTCCATTTCTATCTCGCATTCCATTGCGCACTCATCCCAACAACATGTTCAAAGTGCAATGCCCACTCTCACTACCAAAGGAGTCAAGTCAAAAATTACATGTCAAATCTTGCAACATACCTAAGTCGCAACCTCGATATGTCTGATGCATTGACAATACATATAAGGGAGGATATACCAAACTGTTGCGTGCGCTAGAGCTAGAACCCCAAAATCCTTTTTTGCATGGAATGAGATTGATGCTATGCAATAGCAACCAATGAGGGATTTCTTGAGATTATATGTACCCTTAAGGTCTTCCTAGGTCCACTTTATGTATCTCTAATCTTTATGTAGTGTCTAGATAGTTGGATACCTCCATCACTCATGATAGTACCAACTAGGTTTTTTACTATCAACATTTAGATTTATTTTCACGTATTGTTTATTTCCCAAACAATTATATAATTTTATAAATGATTGTAACTGACAGTCTCATAGGCCATTTTGGCCTCTCTCTCTCTCTCTCTCTCTCTCTCTCTCTCTCTCTCTCTCTCTCTCTAGTAATAAGTAATTATATTAATCACAAGAGAAATACAAGAGTCGCAATAGAGTAGTAGAAGAAACTTATGTATACCAAGAAACTAAATGCTTTATAGGAAGAAGGCCAACATGCTGAATAAGATCCAATTGCCAATGGAGAATGCCCTTGAGCTTAGCAACACACTTTGAATCCTCAAGGTGAAATTGAAGATGAAGCATTCTGAGTGACCCAATTGTGCCAATGGCCCCAGAACCTACGAGAATGAAACACGGCCTTCATATATGGTTGCGTGGGAGCCACATATTTTACCTTGCTAAAAAGCCAATTAGATGGGTGCAGCAAAGGTCCCACTATAGCTCTTCAAATGTCAAACTGGACAGACCTGTTCCTTCTAGCTGATGGACACAAAATAAATCTATGGCAGGAAGATTCCACACTCATAGTACTAAAGAACCACTCGCCATTTGAAATACAATGCCTGAGAAGAGCTAAGGTGAGGGGCAAGCCACCTATCAACATTTTTCAAGGAAAAACTTTACATTCGAATGAAGTCCTATTGAGACACCCTTCCACAGCAATCAATTTCCACCATGCCTTCCTTTTATATAGTCCCCAAACAGCATTGGCTTTGGTCACTAACCAATGGTGATCTCTAATCATGAGGTGATATATCTGGTTAAACAAAGCACCCTCCAAACTCAGCCAACCTGCAAGATTCCAATCCTGTCAAGGATGATCAAAATCAAGGGCAGGGAAGGGTTGTGAGTCCTACAATTGCATTGAGATCTTACCCCCATAAATCATAGTATCCACGAGGGATCCAGAAAATCTGTCTAGCTGTGCGGAAGCACATCAGCACACTAACTGATAGAGTCACATGTGTAGAGGCCAAGCCTAGACATGCCATTTGATTGAACTTGGGACAGTCATCTTGTTTCTCTTTCCCAGAGCAACCGACACACAGCCAAAACTTCAATCTCCAAGGAATTAGCATGTAATCTATCCTCTATTGGATGCCAATTCAGCTTTGCAAGCACCACCTTCCATGAACCCACCAAATGGGTCACCAGAACAGGAGAAGGAATCAAAAGTTGGGATTCAATGTTGAGTAAATGCCACCATGAACCCTAAATTTTAGTATTGCCAGGCACAAGTCTCCAATAATCTTCAAGAAAAAAGCAAACAATAGAGACCTAGGGCTGATGACCAACACACATGGCTTGAAATAGCGACCAACGAAAAGCGACCATGTGAGTCTCAACATCCAAAATAACCCCACCACCCATGCCTTTTGGAGTATAGGCAAGGCTCCAAGAAATCCAAGAAATACCAGCATCCATAGAATCCTTTTGCCATAGAAAAAACAGATATGCCTAGTCAGGTCATTCAAACTACTCACCCAAGGCAAAAGGTGCAAAAAAATAGGTAAATATGGGCAGCCTAATAGACTATGCCAATTTGAGGCGCACAAGGCAAAAGCCACACTCCTAGCTTCTAAGAGATCAATTGCAGAAATTGTTTAGGCAGAACGTTAATACCCAAAGGGTAATCTAGATGCCGCAATATTGTTGTGTGAAATCACTTCACTCTACCACCCCAAGGCTTATAAATCTAATTCAGTGGAACTAATAAGTGTCATGAGGACATGAATTTTTTTTGCTTTGCTTAGCATTTGATTAAAAGTTAATCAAATATGCTAATGTGGCTTGCACATGTGAGGCGCAAGTTAATTATTGCACAACGTGAGACCTAGAACCCTAAGATGTCAATTTATTGCCAAAGGCAAAAGTTGTAATAGGTTATGTCTGATAGGCACTAGGTGGTTCTCAATGTCAAATTTTAGCCTAGATCAATTTATTGGCCACTAATGTTAGTGTGGCGGCATTAGAGACTATGCATTAATTAATTAATTGATGCCGATCTAAACGCTGATAACTACTCAAGGATACTTGGAAGACAAATTGGCCTAGCCAATTTAATTATTGGCTGACGGGATTATTTTTTGGGCAATAGAATAATTATTAAATTAATTTTCAGATTTAATATTCCAAAAAGTAATTTAATAAGCTGGACAATACTCGAAAATTCGATTAGAAAGCTACCACAAAACTTTTTTGGGGGCTAGTGGAAGTCTATTCCAGCCATTGTAAGAGAGGAGGACGCTAACAAAGAGCAAGGAGTGTTAGAATTTGCCAATTCTGGGTAGTGCCCAATGTAATTTTTGTGGTGTGGACACTTATTAAAGTTTCAATGTAGGGTGTGTACACTTACTATCTTAGGACATTAAAGTACTGACACTAGGCTCTAAAGTAAATAAACCTAACTCAAGTTAAATCATGGAAGGCTTGTTAGGTCAACCCTTGACCTAAACATTAGTTGTACTTTCACTCTATCTTTTCAATTCAGCAAGTATACTATTGTTTTGCTTCAGCTCACATACTATCACTGTCTCTAATTCCTCTCTCCACCATGGCTAGCGCCATTTCTCACATTTGGCATCAGAGCTGTACGTGCACCGGTTCTGCTCAACCACCATCTACTGGTGCTACTCTGCCCGAGGTCCTACAACCGCCAGCTCAGCCCATTAGCCCACGAGCAAGAGGAGAGGAGCTATGTCAGCCCCAACCACCATTCTACCCATATCACTATCAACTACGCACCCAACTCCACTTGGATTTGCTCCGCTTGCAATTGTACCTGCGTCGCTGCTAGCTCCCTATAAATGCCACAGCGCCACCACTGTCACTGCCTTCAACACCTCCCAATGCTCTGTCCACCTATTCACCTGGCTCCTACCTACACCATTTGCCACACCACCGTGCTGCCACCCCAATTTGATCAGTGCCGCCCCAACCTCTATAATGCACCAGTCCACTATTTGTAGTGCCTATACATAGCACTGCCGCCCCTAGCTGCCTAGTCAATGCCCTATGCTACCGCCACCGCCTATGCGCCACCCACCAACTTGTTACCTGCGCCACCGAGTGTCTTCAATTTCATCGCCCTACTTTGCCCTACACTGCAGTCCGCCAACTGTTGACTCCATCAAAGTTCTAAACATTTTTGGCACACTTCGCAAGGCCACCAAGTCATAAAAAGTTTTAAGTCTTTGGCCCAAATAAGAGTCCTACGCACGCATTTTCACCCAAAGTGTTGACATTATAATTCCTCAAGATTTGCACGAGAAATTTGAAGCTTTTGTGATTCTCACATCCAACATGCATGCCAAGGCGCCCTAGAGCTGCCAGTTACTATTGGCACACGTCCCGAGGCAAAATTTTGACAAAATTTGAGACTACAAGATATAAATTTTTTTCGATTTTTCAAAAATTTTAAAGAAGATATTTAGGGCTTTGCCATGCACACATTCCAGGACAAGGAACAAGTGTTACAACAGCATTACCTTGCTGCATATGTCAAATTTGACGGTGCATTTTGAAAATTTTCAATAAAAATTGGAAAGTTTCAACATTAAATTGCCGTAAATTGTCTTTTTTTTGGGCACACATCTCAAGTATAGAAACATGAAATGGTCAAAACGGCCCCTCCTGACATCGAAACGTTATACCTGTCCGAATCCATCACAAACCGCATCCCCATTCGGCAAAATATTCCTTGTTCCGTTCTTGACAAGGAATGCAACAGGAAACGCATTCCTTGTTGTGTTCTCGAATGGACAAGGAACGTCACATGACACCCACTTACCTGAACAATTGATCGGCTCCCGCTCCTGACCCTTGCTCGATTCATGCCTATTGTTCCAACAATCAACTGCTCGCACTCCCATCTATACGATTTTACTTGCTTGTATATCTTGTCTGCTCCCGACAATCTTCAACAACATTGTAGCCAAGTTGCCAAGTGACCGTACTCCATCCAATTGCATTCTTTCATAGGTGAGACAATGTTGAAGCTCTCACCAAGAAGCACATGGACACTTCGCCTCTTACTTTACTTCCCTCAAAACTTCCACTAGGTTCTAGGCCTTCGTCTCTTTGAAGCATGGAGATGGATTGTTGCGATCCTAACTTAACTAACATGCAACATTGCATCCAATTGACTAGCCCCTCATCTATACCTGACATGCTAGGATCACCACATGCATTAGGAAACATTTTTGTTTGCATACTTTGGACTATTGCAATGTGATTGAGCATGGGAATTTGCATACTACCAACCATACCAAGATACATTTTTCCATATATTACATGCATTACTAGCTACATTTTTCCTTATGACCAGCATTATATGGAGCATTTGCATGACCAACATCAATACCATGAGTCCGAAACCCCAGGCTACATATATCCATTGCCAAACATGCCAATTTGTGTCCCAACATCATGACAACATTGCTATTCATGGAGAATGGGAACGGAAACGAGACCTCCCAAAGCAGGGCAAATGACCAGCGGGACTAGCTGGCGCCAATGAGCGTACATGACAGACGGCCGCAACCTGCGTGTGACTGATAGGCCGACAGACGAACGCAACCTGTGTGACGGGCCAAAGGAGGACGTGACTGGCATGTCAGCGAACCTCGTCACGTCATTTTTCCTTAAGTTCACAAATTCGTTTTTCTTCAAAATTCTTCTTGAATTTCCCCTTGGCCTAACACGTGTTCGCACACATAAGCACAGAGTTCAAATTTGTGCATATTTATGCCTAAAAACTTGGGGCCTTTTAGATTGAGTGCTGCTCATGCAAAATTGAGGCATCTACGTCAGAAATTGCAGACATTGTGCGCATTTGAATTGGGAATTTCACCAAATTAACTGAAATTTTGCTCATTTGAGTGAAATTTCTCAACATTGGACCCATAAAATTTGGGGCTTTTGCTGTATTGGTGAAATTTTGTTCAGCTAAGTCAGATTGACTGACATCGGTGCACTCCAGAAATTTGGGGCTTTTGCAAAATTTTGTGAAATTTTACTAATTTTGCTCGTTTTATGCTTTCGGGAACATGTATTAATACAATCGGGGCAGATCGGTCAGTGAAATTTCGAGGCTTTTGCTGAAATCTGTGGATTTTGGCAAAGTTAATGCGTGAAATGCACTTTGGGAATATTGCTGAAGCAATCTTGTGGTTATAAGCAAAGTGATTTGAGCGTTTTTTATCTCCTACTTGTGCGATTTTAAAGAAATTGCAGAGATTTCTTGGTGTTTTGGGTATCAAAAGATGATACGATCACATATGTATGCAGTACACATGTTGGACAGCTCCCATTGAGTTGATGCATTGCTGATTATTCATGTTGCAGCAGTCTTAGTGATCATTTGCAGATATGGGATTGGTGCAGATGTATTTTTGGTGATATTGCTGAAGTGGGAGTTACCTAGCAGTGATGTATGCATTTAATGTATGCTGAAATTGCAGTCATACTGCTGAAAGTCATTCGTTCTACTGCTGTACATGTACTTGGACTGAATCTTGCCATTATTTGCTGAAAAATTGAGCTAAAATCAGTTGAATATTCAGCTCATTTTTTGCTGTCACAAATTGCAGCATTGAATTTCTGGTTTATTGTTGAAAAATGGCTGCACATGCTTCTAGCAACAGTGACACTAAATCCCTCTTTGAAATCAAGAGGTTTGATGGCACTGGCTTTGACTTGTGGAAGGATAGGATGCAAGACATTTTGTTTCTCAAGGACTGTGAAGATGCTCTCTTGGAGATTAAGCCTGCAGCTATGACAGATGTGGATTGGGCTAGACTTAATAAGAAGGCCATTGCATACATTAAGATGGCAGTGTCTCATGATGTACTTACAAACATCAAGCATCTTGATACAGGTTATGCTATATGCAAAAGTTTAAGGACACTTATAAAAATACAACTCCTGTGAATCAAGTGCATCTTATGCGTAAACTTGTGAACATTGAGTTGGATGAGTCTAAGCCAGCATCTGAGCATTTCACAATCAATTGCAGGACTCTGGTTTGACGGCTTTCGATGATAAATTGAAAGCTATTTTCTTATTGATGACTTTGCCTGACACCTGGGAATCTTTGGTTGTGTCACTTAGCAACAATCCTGCTTTGACTTTTGATGGTGTAAGAGGTTCAATCCTTAATGAAGAAATCAGAAGAAAGTCTAGTGGTGAAAGCAATGGCTCAGCTTACCATGTGAGAGGCAGGTCTTAAAAGAGGGGTAATGCAGCCAGTAAAGAGAAATGCAAAAGGAAGGGCAAATAGCAGGATGTCACATGCTATCAATGTGGGCGTAAAGGGCATAAAAAGCCCGATTGCCGGTCCTTCAAGAAAGAGCAAGAAAGAAAAAAACAGGGTAAGAAAAAGAAGGACGATAAGAAAGATGATGACAGCTCTTCCTCAAAAGAAGTTACAAAGGCAAATGTTGCATCTAGTATGGTGATTGAAGAGCTTTCTGACACTGAAGAGATACTTGTTGTAGCCTCATGTAATGATGCAGATATTATGGCTGCAGCAGGTGATAAGCACATCACCAAAAAGGAGGTAATTGACGCCTTACTTTCAGCTCATGATGGGCTGTCACAATCATGGATAGTGGACAGCGGTGTCTCTTTTCATGTTACCCCCTCTTTGGAGTCATTTTCTAAATACATTGTAGGTTGCCTAGGCAAGGTTTACTTGGATAATAACTATGCATGTGAGATAGAGGGTGTTGGAACTTAGCACCATTCACTTGGCTCTTGAAAATGGCCAAGAGCTGATTTTGCAAGATGTCAAATTTGTACCTGGCATAAAGGAAAGTCTACTATCAGTTGGATAGCTTGATGCTAAAGGGTATTTTACTACCTTTGGTGGTGCATCTTGGAAGGTCCATAAGGACTCTATGCTGATTATTAAAGGCAGCAAAAGGGGGACTTTATATTACTTGCATTCTAAAGCATTATCTAGCAACTTCTTAGCTGTTGCTGAAGTCCATTCACAGATGAGCTTTGGCACAAAAGACTTGGTCATATGAGCCAAAAAGGCCTTCAAGTTCTCTCCTCTTTAGGGAGATTTGATGTAAAAGGCTCTAGCCTCGAATTTTGTAATGATTGCTTATATAGAAAACATGTGAAGTCTCCTTATCACTCTGGTGTCACTAAGAAGTCTAATACTCTTGACTTAGTACACTCTGATGTGTGCACTATGCCTGTTAATTCGTATGGGAGTGCGTGCTACTTTGTTACTTTCATTGATGATTTCAGCAGAAAGTCATAGATGTATGTACTTAAAAGCAAAAAGGAAGTGTTGGATACTTTTAAAACGTTTCATGCTTTTGTTATCACACAAAAAGGACTTAAGTTGAAAGCCATAAGAACAAATAATGGGTGTGAGTATGTCTCGAATGAATTCAACAAGTTTTGTGAGATGCATGGCATTGAGGAGGAGTTGACAACCCCTTATAATCCTGCATCAAATGGCGTGGCTGAAAGATTTAACCGCACACTTTGTGAGAGAGTCAGATGCATACTGTCCATAGCTAATCTCCCGCAACATTTTTGGGGAGAGGCTCTTAAAACTGTAGTTCATGTATGCAATCGCTCTCCCAATCATGCATTGGAAAATGACATTCCTGAAGAGGTTTGGTCTGGCAAACCTGCTTCATATCACCATTTGCGTGTCTTTGGTTGTAATGCCTTTGTGCATGTGCCTGTAGAATAGAGAACCAAACTAGACATGAAATCCATCAAGGGCATCTTCATGGGATATGGAGATAAGGGAGAGATGGGTTATAGAGTTTGGTTTCCTGAAGGCAGGAAGATAGTACGCAACCGAGACGTAGTTTTTAATGAGGCAAAGTTGCTGAAAAATACTACACATAGTGATCTTGACAAAAAGAAGGTTAAATTTCAGCATGAACAGCCAGACATTCGACAGCCATTAGCTGAAAGTTCATTCCCTTTCGATGCTGAAAATGAGCAGCAACCTATTGTGCTACAGCTAGAAGATCATGGACAGCAAATAGATGCACAGGATGAAATAGGACAGCGAGAAGAACATGCTGAAAACAGATTACAGCAGCAAGAAAATGCTGAAAATCAGCCGCCTGGTGATGGTGTGCACATTCCTCAGGATGTAGGCCCACTGCCTGATAATATAGATCATTGGGTAAGACACTCTACACATGTCAGAAGGAAGCCACATAGGTTTCAACCATCTTTGGATTGCATTTTGTTAAATGATGAGGGTGAGCCTCTGACATTTAAAGAGGCACAGTCATGGGAAAACAAGAGAAAGTGGGAGCTTGCTATGTAAGAAGAGATGAAGTCTCTATATGCAAATAACACATGGGAGCCTCTACCTTGCCCAAGGATAGGAAAGCTATTCCTAATAAATGGGTTTTTTCACTAGTGGTGAAGATGACTACGCTCCGTGTTTTGTTTCCTCTCACTGCATCCTTGGATTTAGAGTTGGATCAGATGGATGTGAAGACTACTTTTCTTCATGGTGACTTGGATGAAGAACTGTACATGAAGCAACCAGAAGGATTTGTTATTCCAAGAAAAGAGCATTTGGTTTGTAAGCTGAAATGCAGCTTATATGGGCTGAAACAAGCCCCTAGACAATGGTACAAAAAATTCGATACCTTTATGCTCAGTCATGGATTTAAACGTAGTCACGCAAACCACTGCTTATACAGTAAAAAGGCTGATGATGGAAGCCTTATTGTGCTGGTTTTATATGTGGACGACACGCTGATTGCAGGACAGCATAACAGTGCTTTGAATGCTCTTAAAAAGCAGCTGAGTTCAGCCTTCTCCATGAAAGATTTGGGGGCAGCTGAACACATTTTGGGCATGCGCATTAAAAGAGATAGAGGGCAGCATTTGTTGTTTCTCTCATAGGACAAGTACATCGGCAAAGTACTTGAAAGGTTTAATATGGCTGATGCTAAGCCTCTTGGTGTGCCTTTACCGCCACATACAAAGCTTAGCAAATCTGATTGCCCTAAGGATGATGCAGCTGCTAGTACCATGAAGGGTATACCTTATGCATTAGCTTGTGGATCTTTGATGTATGCCATGGTTGCAACTCGCCCTGACATTGCTCATGCAGTAGGAGTTGTCAACAGATTTATGTCTAACCCTGGCAAGCCACATTGGGAAGCAGTGAAATGTATCTTCAGATACTTGAAAGGTACACAAGAAAAGTGTATATGCTATGGAAAGGGTACACTAGAGTTGCAGGGATTTTGTGATTCAAACATGGGAGGAGATCTTGACACTAGAAAATCTACCACCGTATGTTTTTACTTTGGCTGGTGGAGCTTTCTCTTAGTGTTCAAGATTGCAGAAAATTGTGGCACTGAGTACTACAAAGGCTGAATATATTTCAACCACCGAAGCTTCTTATGAAGCTATTTGGCTTGGCCGTCTCGTCAAGGATTTTGGTCTTTCTTCACGTACTCCAGTGCTTGGTTGTGATAGCCAGAGTGCAATATGTCTAGCTAATAATGCCATGTTCCATGCACATACTAAACACATAGATGTTCGGTATCACTTTATTCGACAGGTCCTGGATGATGGTCTTGTCACATTGACTAAGGTCAAAACCCAAGATAACCCTACAAATGTTCTCACTAAGTGTCTTGCAAAGGCTAAGCATGAGCATTGCATTCGTTTAGTGGGAGTTGGTTAGCTTAAAGGTACCACTTCGGGCCTTTAAGTGGAAGGTTGTTGGGTGTAAAGTCCCTTCGCCTCTGTGTAAATAGTCTTACGGGTGCTAACACACCCTTATTGTACCTTGTACCCTTACATATAAATACATTCTTTTGATCTTTGTGTACCATCACGAAATAGTACACCTATCTCTGCGTTCACTTCCTCTAACAATCAGCTCTGCTCTACAGCTCACACCTTGTTCTCGCACTCCATTGCACACTCTCCCCTTCATAAACTAGGTCATTCGTCTTCATTGTACCAAGATGATTTCTCTCCTTTGAGTGAATGTGACTGAATGAGCTCCATAGTTGCTCTAAACAAGAAGAGCTAATTGTTTGGCTAAGAATATGAATAGCCAAACTCTGCAACTCTGGAGCTTCTGCCACGTAGTCCTCCCACCGAGCCTTTTCGGGTGCCCTTACCTCCATATCTTAAGCTTAGTAAAGCCAACAACCCAAAAGATGACATGGAAGCCAATGCTATGAAGGGAGTCCCTTATGCATCAGCTTGTGGCTCTCTTATGTATGCTATGGTTGCTACTCGTCCAGACATTGCTCATGCAGTGGGAGTTGTCAGCAGGTTTATGTCAAATCCTAGCAAACCACATTGGAAAGCTGTCAAGTGTATTCTTCGATATCTAAAGGGTACACAAAGAAAGTGTATTTGCTATGGGCACAGTGTACTTAGTCTGCAGGGTTATTGTGATGCAGACATGGCAAGTGACTTGGAGACTCGTAGGTCCACTAGGAGGTATGTCTTTACAGTTGCTGGTGGGGCCATTTCTTGGTGTTCTAGGTTGGAGAACATCGTAGCACTGAGTACTACTAAAGCTGAATACATATCAGCTACTGAAGTTTCTAAAGGAAGCTATATGGTTGAGCAGACTTGCAAAGGATCTCGGCATGTCTATGGGTACTGCATTGTTTGGATGTGATAGCCGGAGAGCTGTGTATTTGGCTAAGAATGCCTTGTATCATTCACGCACAAAGCATATAGATGTGAGATATCACTTTATTAGACAGACTCTGAAAGATGGTCTAACTACATTGACCAAGATCAAAACACAGGACAACCCTACAGATGTTCTCACCAAAAGTTTAAGCAAGGCTCAACATGAGCATTGCAAACAACTCGTGGGAGTTGGTTAGAGGTTCACTTCGAACCTTTAAATGGAAGGTTGCTGGGATAAAGGCCCTTTATTCACCTCCATGTATAGTACACGTCTATTATTTAGTTGTACATGTGAATGCATCGTTACGTGCCCCAAGTATAAATACATTTTATTCTTTGTGTACCAACACATTGTTGGTACACCCAAATCGTATTATACTCTCTCTCTCTCTCTCTCTCTCTCTCTCTCTCTCTCTCTCTCACATGCTCACTCTTCAAGCTGCTAATATCCACAACAAATACCATGCTCATGTTTAAAACCCTTAGCAACCAATCTAGCCTTGTAGGCAAGCTTGGGGCGTCCAAAGGTACTCTTTAACTTGTACACCCACTTGCATGGCAATGCACGCTTTCCACCAGGCAAAAACTTGTGATACCATTCGCTAGGTGCTTGCTTAAGGCCATAAAGGCTGCTTCTCAATCTGGGCAATAGGTGTTCCCTGCCTTTTTCCTAAAAGCCCTTAGACTACTGCATATAAATCTCCTCATGTAAATCCCCATGTAAGAAAGTCACCTTAGCATCTATCTAATAAAGGTCCAGATCTAACTGAGTAACCAATGCTAGTACCAGGTGAAGGGTAGTCATCTCGACTACAAGAGAAAAGACTTCCTCAACGTCAAACACCATGCTCCTATTTAAAACCCTTAGCAACCAATCTAGCTTTTTAGGCAAGCTTGGGGCATCCAAGGTTACTCTTCAACTTGTACACCCACTTGCATGGCAATGCCCGCTTTCCACCAAGCAAAGTAACCAACTCCCACGTATGATTTTTCTATAAAGAGTCAAACTCTGTTTGCATGGCCCTCTTTCAAGAATGACTATCACCACGGCACATGGCCTCACCATAGACGTCTAGCCCTAGCAGAGCGTCTCAAGGCAGGCTAAGGAGCTTGCATGTTCTGTCTAACATCATGGTCATGGGCCACTGGAGTATCAGTTACTGCTGCAGGTTGTCTACCTGCCTATATGGGAGCAGGAGACTCTTCCTAAAATATAACCCTATGTATCTCGTCTATCCGCTTAGGTTGCTTATGCATCTTTTCCTCATGGAAAACTACATCATGGCTGTAGATGATTTTTCGAGCCTGTGGATCCCATAGGTGGTAGCCCATCTCACCTACATCCCCATAATCAAGAAAGATGCATTTCAGAGACTTAGGATCCAGCTTTGTGCACTTGTCCTTGGATACGTGGCAAAAAACCTCACAACCAAAGACACGCAAATGAGCATACGAGGGAGCTTTTCCACACCACACCTTCTCTGCAACCTAAAAGGTAATAGTACTGCAAGGAGATCAATTGATCAAGTGTACAGCAGTACTCCACTGCCTCAACCCAAAACTACCGTGGTAAGCCTACCTATCTAAGCATACTACGGACCCTTTCTTGTATTGTCATGTTCATGCGCTCAACCATACCATTCTGGGGTGAGGTATACAAGGTGGTCAACTAACGCTTAATACCCTTCTCATAGCAAAATTGCCCAAAGGCTTTAGAGACATACTCACCCCCATTATCTGACCATAGGCATTTCAGCCTATATACAAACTGATTCTCAACCGATGCAAGACAACGCTGAAAGGTAGCCAAAACATCAGATTTCAGCTTTATGAGATACACCCAATCCTTATGCGAGTAATCATCAATGAATGTGACAAAGTACTTCACGTCTCCTAGCAATTGACAAGGCATAGATCCACAAACATCAGAATGAACAAGAGTCAGAGGCTCACCCATGCGTAGAGTACCAGAAGTCTTATGTATACTACGTGTTTGCCTACCATACAAACAATGATCACATGACTCAAAACACTTACAGTAAAGCAATGGAAGATACTACAAATAAGTAAGCATTTTCATTTCCTTTAAGGAGATGTACCTAAGGCAACGATGCCAAAGAGATATATATGGAATTGTAGCCACATACAAAACATGATCTACCAATCCAAATACAACCAAGGGATATAAACTGCCAGACTTTGCACCATGTACCAGAACAAGGTTCCCACGGGTGATCTTCCAAGAAGAGTCCCAAAGGAAACAAAGTAACCCTCATCATCCAATGTGCCACTAGAGATAAGACTCTTCGTGAGAGCCTGTACATGTCGAACATTATGCAAAGTAAACATATTGTCTGAACCAAACTACAATCGGATATCACCAATACCAACTCATTCCCTAAACGGACAGATCCAATCATACTGTGATAGAAGTGGGAATCACTCTCTATGAGGAGTCACATGAAAGGAAGCCCCTAAATCCATTAACCAACACTGAGTAAAACCAGACGAGGCATCAGTCAACTGTGACTCATCCAAAGAAGAAGCTACAAGTATGTAATCATCATCAAAGATAGGTTACTGCACTATATTGATCTCTTCAATCTTAACACTGGACTTGGCAGGAACAATGCTGTGATCATCAGACTTGTCTTGCGCTTTCCCTTTGCCCTCTTGCGCTTTCCCTTTGCCCTTTTCCTTGTGCTTGTCATCGCGCATTTTAAGGCTTTGCGGCCTAATATGTACTGCTTTCCCGAAATAATGGAATGTCTTACATCCACGCGACTTATTGCAAGACTGTCCACGGGACTTAGAATGAGACTTCTGCGAGTCTCTACCGCAACGGTCATTCCCTCTCTTGCCATCATGGTAACCCCGAACAATCAAAGCATGAGAAGTACAAGAAGCATCCACATTCTTCCTATTTATCTCCTGCGTCAAGAGTGCACCCTCTACATTAGACAATTTCAGCCCATTCTCAGGGATATTTGGACACATAGGAATACGCAATGTGTCCCAAGACACGGGCAATGTGACCAACAAAGCATAAGAAGTACAAGAAGCATCCACATTCTTCCTATTTATCTCCTCCGTCAAGAGTGCACCCTCTACATTAGATAATTTCAGCCCAAACTCGGGCATATTTGAACACATAGCAATACGCAATTTGTCCCAAGACATGGGCAATGTGACCAACAAAACAAAGGTGAAAGATTGTCCTTAAAGTCAATACCCTACGATGACAGCTGGCCAATCCTAGCATGAAACTTGCTCAAATGCTGAGAAACACTGGTACCTTCCGTCGTACGAAGGTCCATAAGCTGCTTTAGCCAAACATCTAAGAACCAAGGCTCTCCTTATCATAGAGATTACGGATTTTCTCCCAAAGATCCCATGCAGACTGCCCGTGTGTAACAACATTATAATAAACCTTCTTATTGAGGAACAGGATAATCGTGGTCCAGCTAAGCTCATCTAAGTCATCCCACACATCCTGATCTTAACCTCCACGCTTAATGCTCTGGCATTTGATCGACCTAATCTGAGATTCCTACACCAAAACATGCCAAATTTGGATCTTCCAATAGCCATAATTCTGCCATCCAACCTTTCAATGTTGAAGATGACACTGTCATTTGAATGGCCAGCCATGCTGCAAGAAAAAGAAGCACAATACAGACCAAACAAGCTTTGTAATACCTGCAAACAGCCTCAAAACCACTACCAAACAAACCTGAAAACAAGAGGTACAGACCAAATAATGAGCTATCCACAAACCATAATCAAAATAGCATCAAATGGAAGGGACTGCTCTCATGCATAATACAATAGTCTACAATTACAAAATGCTGAAAATGAGGTATAGAAGTAAGAAATTAAAGCCAAACAGGAGCAATCACTGATACAAAACGACCTACAGCACGCGAGCCGAGGTTGAAGCAGCTCAAGCTCAATTGCAAATAAATTCCAAAGCTCAATGTAACATCCAAGTGTCAAGTAAGTGGCTCCCACTGGAACAAAAGTCAAATGCTAGACGAGCAAACAAAGCTCAAATCCTCATGTAAGTGGCATCCAAGCATCCAAGAAACATCAAGTACATAGCCGGGACGCAGCATAAGACCCAATTAAAGCTTCAAGCCCGTAAGGTCATAGACCTCTGAAGCATCCAATGAAGTAGCTGACAACCAATGTCAAATGTCCTAAGCTTGAATCAAAGCTCAAGTGCATTCAATAGCATAACTAAGCATAGAGCTTCAATGTCATGTACCAATACATCCGATAGAATGCCCGAATAGCATGAAAGAGCATTAGACATAGACTAACCCTGTTAAAAGCTTGATGACCGTTGTATGTACAGCAGTAAAATGGCAGTCAACACTGAGCAAAAGTGAGCTCAATCGAAGCCTAAAAGCATTCCGGGAGCATGGCCAAGCATGTGGCATCAACCATAGACATCAATGTATCATCCCAAGTAGAAGGGAAGAATCAGCAAGCAATAGGCATATGCTTTCTAATAAAATAGTCTTCAGCCCTGCTTATTCTTGCAGTAAAAATGACAGTAAAACTGAGCCAAATATGGGCTCAAATCAGTCCAAAAGCATTCCAATACATTGGCCAAACATTTCCCAAGTGTCCAACATCAAATGATGCATCGCGAGAGCATCACATAAGCCAAGAGCATGACATTTCCCAGACAAATAACATTCAGCCCTATTATGACAGCAATGATATCTATGAAAAAACTCAGCTAAAAGAGTGCTCAAATCAGTCCAATAGCATCTCAAACCAATAGCACATGATCCCCCAAGTATCCGGCAACAAAACATTGGTATACGGGCATCCCAAGAAGCATATACAAGCTCCAAACATTGAAGATATGGCTGTCCCTGTTTTATGACAGCATACTGCCCTTTTTGCACAATTAATAGTTGAAGCTCAATGACTCAAAACCAATGCTCAATGTTAATGGTCTATGCCAGGAGGAGTGGTAAACAATGCCAAATCCTTTGTCCAATGCTAGGGAGCGATTGAGCAAGCACAAGAGCTTGAAAATAGCCACAGCTGAAAAACGTTTTTGTACCAGCCCTGAATATTGAGCTGAATACATCCTGAAATAAGCTCAATGTAGGCTCAAGAATGCCTGAGATAGCCCCAATAGGTCCTGAGAAGTCCTAGAGCAATGAGAGCTCAATATGAACCTCAAGAGGAGGAGCTATGGCTGCCAATGGTGAAACCCTACGGTGGGTAACTCGAATGAGAGTTGAAGCAATGCCGGATTGAGTTCAAGCTCACAGAGAAGAAGGCTATGATACCACTTGAAGGGAGAAGCCCAAATGGAAGCACAAGCAAGCGGAAGCAAGAGAGATGTGAGCTATGGCGGATGGAGCAAGCGAGAGAGAGAGAGAGAGAGAGAGAGAGAGAGAGAGAGAGAGAGAGACTCAAGATGTGGGAACTCCAACAGTTACAATGTGTGACCACCAACCTTCCCTTTATTCAAATGTCATTGAAAGAATAAAAAATGAAGTGACAATGATGGGCGCCTGCCGCATGCAATGTGCAGGTGCGGGTACTGTCCGTGTAGTAATACACAGGCGGCTAGGCACACGCCCCTTTATCCCCAACATGAAGATCTTGTTTCATCTTCTTAGGTTTTATGGCTATTGGTACAATTGGGTCACTCAGAATGCCTTTATCTTCATATCTACCTCTCAGGTAAAAATGCAGGAATGAAAACAGAATCTTCATATGTGGTTGTGTTGGATAAGGGTATTAGGGCCGAGTAAAGACCCAATCAAAGGGACGCACAGACATGCCAACCACATCCCGCTAAATAGCGTACAAGGACTAGATTTTCCGTGCCAAAGGGCACAAAAGAAAATGGTGGCAAGAAGATTCCACAACGGTGATGCAAAAGAAACAAGAGCCATTGGAGATGCGGTATTTTGCAAGTGCCACGACAAGAGGCATCCCACCAACCATAACACACCAAAGGAAGACTTTGCTTTTGTACTCTGTGTGTGTGTGTGTGTGTGTGTGTGTGTGTGCGCGCGCGCGTGCCCGCACACATGTGCGTACACGTGCATGCACATATATATGTGTTCATTTCTATATCACATACTCACACCACTTAGTACATCCACTAAGAAAATTGTATTTTATTTCTAAAATGATCAGCTTTGCAAGTGATATATTGGCTAAATTTGAAAAGTGCATTGTTATGGCTCTTTCACAAACTTGAGATCTAGAAAAAAGCATCTCAATCTGGACATCTTCAATCCCTTAAAGTTGAAAACACCTTAAAAGTCTAATTGCAGATGTAAATGCTGAAATGCAAAACTCAAATGCTCAAAAGCAGCATTCGGGATGATAACTCTACTTAAAAGCACTAGGATCAGCACAATCCATCCAAGAGCCATAATTTCATCGTTTTAGTGGAGAGCCACATCGGCAGCTCTGTCAACATAAGTGAAGTTGTCTAGAGCTTCCCCATAAACAAGCAACATCACCAGCTGTCGTGGCCATATTCCAGGAGCCCTATGCTCTATTTTTTCCTGCCTAAACAGCAAACCGCAACTTCGTTTTTCACCTGTCAATGCTGATCTTTGCATTCTACATCAGGTTAAGGACCTTGTTATCATCTCACAAACCTGTCCTAGGATTGGTTCAGAAATTTGGGATTCTAACGTGTCTTACTTCATCAGATTCCTGAGTATTACTACCATTTGCATTCTTGAGAATTTTGGAAAGGACTGTTGCCAAATACCAATTGAGAGATCTGAGGCAAAGCTGGCTGTCCCTTTCTTGTTAAGGATAGTCAGCCCTTCCAAGCCAACACATACCCTGTTCCCCGTCTATCTTTGCATTCTACTTCAGGTTAAGGGCTTTGTTTTCATTTCACAAACCTGTCCTAGGCTTGCTTCAGGAATTTGTGATCCAAGGTGTTTACTTCATTAGATTCCTGAGTATTACTATCATTTGCATTGTTGAGAATTTTGGAAAGGACTCTTGCCAAACACCAATTGAGAGATCTGAGACAAAGATGGTTGTCCCTTTCTTGTTGAGGATAGTCAGCCCTTCCCAGCCAATACGTAGCCTGCTCCCAGTTTCAAATGTCCAGATCATTATCAGTGCAATAATGAGATGCTGCCTACACTTGAGCAGCCTATAAATAGGCTAAATAGGCTATGCTCAAGTCTTGACCCACCTGGGAGAGACACAACTGACCATGTCAAACAGTTCAACCTGACTTGCGCTGCTACAAGACAAACCAAGCCTACTATACCAGTCAGCTGGTTCGAGTAGGGGTTCAACTAGTCACCATTATTCCACATTGAAAATGAATTGCGTAACACCCTAATACAGTTGATTGGGGCCAACATGAGAGCAAGATTTTTAGACATTCTCCTGTTCATTTGTTTGACCCTACATTTGATACAGAAAATATTTCTCCCTGTGCACTTAATGGGGCACCATTCTCAGCCTTACTGAATTACAATGAATTAGGTTTCCTCTAAGTTCACCACCGAATTGAGGAAATTCCCTTTTGATTGTCAATTGGTGCATTTTTCTTACCATATTTCAGTACTGGTATGTGTGAACACACTTAAGACCACCAAGGAACTTTTTTCCATCTCTACGAGGTTTTTTTCCCCTGGCCTTCTATATATATGTCTATTCACTTTAGGGCATACTACATCCTGTAAATCTTCACTATTGATATAATCAACACACTTGGTATAGTACTCTCTCAAGCTTCTTCATCTCCAACCTCTATGTGTGCATTCTTGCAACCCTAAATACCATATTTTGGTGATCTATGTGAACACACTTAGGATTGTCAGGCACTTTTTCCCCTCTCTTGGAGGTTTTTCTTCCCTCACTTTAGGCCCTAGGGCATACTAGGTCTTATAAATCTACTCTAAAACACACTTCATGTTGTGGTCTCTCAAGCTTCTTTTTCTTTTCCAAGGTATGTGTGTGCAATCTTACAACCCTAAATTCAACAATTGGTATCACAGCAAGCTTCAACCTCTTCCGTAGAATCATCAACACCCTCCACTATAAAGAAAATACCCTAACACAGAAGCATAAACAGAAACCGTACGACAAAGCACAGACTGATAAAAGAACACAGTTAGGGTTAGGGTTAGGGTAACTCAGAGACAATGAACACAGTTAATAAATGAAATGATATGACTACTAATAATGCGATGCTCATGCAGCAAACACACTATGCAATGAATGAATACTGAACCTCGAACTCATATATCTCAAGGATCAGGGCATGGGTAATGAGCAAGAGAGAGTGTCGTACTCTAAACGGATCCCGAATCGCAGTAAGGCAGCCTCCGGATGTTGAACACCAGCAAACGTAGCAATTAGAAGCTGGATCTGATGCAGACAACAGTGAGGAGAGAGGAAGACAAAACGCAGGCAACAGGTGAGAGAAAGACTAAAAATGCAGGCAGGACAACCTACGAGAGAGAAAAACTGCAGCGACTCCAGCAGGAGAGAGAAAACTGTGAGGGCAGCAGCTGGGGCCTTTAAATGCAGCAATTTGCTGACGTGGCAAGCTATACGACAGCAATGCAGATGATCAGCAGTCAGTCGCCAGGCAGAAACAGCAGCAATCAGCATGTGGAGGGCTGGAAACAAGTGCCAAACTGTAGGGAACAATGATGGACAGCAAGGGCTGAGATGTCCTCCGCGAGCGGCGTGTGGGCAACAAGCTGATACCACCTGAAACCTGCAAAAACGAGATTGGGGGAAGGGTGGAGGGTTGGCTGCCAATTTATAGAAAATCAGGGTTCTAGATCCTCTCCCACTTAACTCTCTCGATCCGCTCCCTGTTTTAGGGTTTTGGCTAAAATAAACCTAAAATAAGCAAGTTTTGGGACTGTTTAAGTGGCTAAGAGCAATTCTTAGCACAACACCCCCTCTTAGGCCCAAAATAGGGCGAGAAAAGTAGGCCAGTCTAAATTTTGATTTACCCCAAGGTGTCCCACCCCAAAGCAGCCAAGGCATCGGACAAAAGGTGCACGTCGGGTGCCCAATGGCCTACCAAGACTACAGAGGCGATGGTGCACGGCGACTGCCCGAGGGCCTACCAAGTCCTACAAAGACGGATGGAATCAATGGACTTTTTTTTTAAAATGTTTTGAAAATACATAAGTAATATAGGGGCAGCGGCCGATTAAGTGACAGATAGGAAAAGATAAAGAGAGTCTTAAACCCAAGTCAAGCACAAAACTAGCAAACCAATCCCGTGCATTGACTAGGATAAGTGCCTAAGGATGAGAACAAGTGTGTGTATGTGCCAATCATGTGGTGAATATGTGGAAAGGCAAAAAAAAGAGAATGGTGGGCTTAGCGAGACAAGCAAAACAAGCAAGCAAGGATAGGGAAACTGCCGTTAGGAGAACTGCCATGTGTTATACTACGAATATGGTGGATCCTAGAGTCGACCACTCCAAAAGACCGAAAAGGGATAAATGCGCACAGATGCATATTTACATGAACAGAATGCCAATGCATGGGGTAATGCAAAGGGAGATGCAAGATGTCATGCTCAGGCAATATGCTATGCAATGGTGCCACTGGGACAGTGCCCTCGCAGGGGAATTGTTCACTTGTCCAAGTGCCCTTTTACAATCAGGTCATCCTAACAGTGCGGATGCAGTTACAAATGCCCATAATACAATACAAAAGAATAAGTGAATGTAATGTCTAAAAACTGTAAGCATCATCACTGTCACGATCAAGAGTAGAAACCGCCCCCTCTCAAACTGGAAGGGAAAGCAAGAGGGAAGCACCCTCTCCCCGTCAAGCTGAAGAAGTAGAGGAGGGTGTACCCAAGCTGATCCGAGGTAGCAGGTACTAAAGAATCTGCGGATTGACCGCTTTGGTCAAGATATCTACAAAATTATCTGATGAAGACACAAACTCTAGGCGAATAGTGTCTAGCTCAACCTACTCTCTGAAAAAGTGGAAGTGGACTCCCACATGCCGTGTCCTTGGTGTGATGATTGGATTGACCACAAGGGCAATAGCACTCTAGTTGTCGCAGTAGACAACTATAGGAGAGTCACATGGAAAATGAAGCGCTGCCAATAAACTCCTCAGATAGATGGCCTCGGTGGTGCCATCGAAGAGAGCCCGGTACTCAACCTCGGCCGTGGAAGCCGCCACTGTCTCTTGCTTATGGCTGGACCAAGAAATGGGAGCCGTGCCCAAGGTAAAGAGGTAGCCGCCATGGGAATGCCGGGTGTCACGATCTCCCGCCCAATCAAAATCAGTGTACCCCTGCAAACATAAACTAGAACCATATGTCAAGCCATAAGAAAAAGTACACCGTAAATAACGCAACACACGAAGACATGCAATCCAATGTGACATCCTAGGTGCTGTGAAATACTGACTGAGTATGCTAACTGAGTAAGCTAAATCTGGCCTAGTGTAAATTAACCAAAGAAGTTTTCCTAAAACAGAACGATAGGTGTGTGCATCGAAGGGTTGTCCTAAGGTATCCTTTGACAAGTGGACGGGAGGATTAGGAGGTGTGGCCACTAGCCGTGTCTGATCCGAAGTGATAAGCTTACCTATCTTGTCATCAGGCGTGTATGTGTACGCACAACACCCGAAGACTCTAAAGTGAAAAATAACAGGCCCAGAGCCAAAAAATGCCTCATACGGGGTCTTCTGAGGAAGAGCCACAGTTGGACACCGGTTGAGGATATAAACCAAAGTGTTAACAGCCTGGATCCAAAGGCGCTCAGGAAGCTCTGCTGCGAACAGCATAGAGCGTGCCATTTCTATAATTGTGCGGTTCCTACGCTCTATGACTTCATTCCGAGAGGGGCGTTGGTAGAGGTGAGATGGCAAGAAATGCCATGCTTCTATAGAAACTCGGAAAACTCGTGGGAGATAAACTCACCACCGCTATTACTCCTCATGCACCCGACACGACGACCAGTCTGGTTATGAACTGGTAGAACCCAAGCAGAAAAATATGTGAAAGCATCTGACTTATGCTTGAGAAAGCACATCCACATGTATCGAGAATGATCATCCACTATCAAAAAGAAGTATAGTGCGCCGTTCAAAGAAAAAGTGGAATTTGGCCCGCAAAGATCAACATGAATCAATCTAAGAGACTCCTCAGCTCTATGTATAGACTGCTGAGGAAATGGGGTACGGTGCTGCTTCCCGAGCTAACAGGCTTTACAAACATCTCGAGCTAGCTTCAAGCGTGGAAGGCCCTCAACCAGCTCACGGCGTGACAACTCATAAAGTTAGTCATAACCAAGATGCCCTAAGCGAAAATACCAAAGACGCTCATTGTGCGTAAGCTCCCGAGATGTGGCTAAGGCCTGAAAGCTATGGAACACAGAGCCCTTGGCAGTCGGCTCGGTGAGAAAATGAGTCGTGTGGTATAGTCAAGGACCTCGACTATGGTCGCTATAAAAAAAACTGCTCGCCCCAACCGGCAAAGCTGCTGAATAGATAACAAGTTCACCCCAAGCTAACCGAGGAGTTGTTTTCTATACGGACCCGCCCGGCTACAGGGACTCAGGTACGGAAAATGTCCTCTATAGGAGTCATGTGATGTGTAGCTCCACTGTCCACAATCCAAACTGGAGCTAAAGTACTTGGTTGTGACCAGTGGGCCTCTGCAGTAACCTCGTCAAGAGAGAACTCACAAATGTGAACGAGACTCACATCGGATGTCTCTATGGAGACAATGTGGGCCTCTGCAGACCAGTCAAACAAACCCTCTAGAGTTGAGAACGTTGTCGACTGAGATGACTGTGCGGTGGCAGTGTGAGTCTGACCTTTAAACTGCCCCTTGCCATCAACTTGCCTCCCCTGCTGGGGGTTGCCCGACTGAGGGGCGGGGGTTTGAGACTTAGGTTTTGGTGTTGTGTCTCGTGCCTTTGATCGACACTCGTCGTCAAAATTACCAGCCTTTTGACAATGTTGACAATACCTACTCTTTTTAGATACATTCTGACACCTTGTTTTAAGTTGTGACTGGGAGTTTCCTTGACAATCCCCAGATTGATTTAGCTTTTAAGTTTGATTTTGATTTTGAGTGGAGGTTTGGTTTGGTTTGCCCTTTCCTTGTTGCCCTTTCTGAGAATGAGCAAGAAGATCCCCCTCTGAAGAGGAATTCATATGAAACTGATCGAACAACGGTGTGTAACGCAACAACTGACGCTCAAATTTATAGAATGTAGCCATAGTAGACTTTGAAACTATTCCTTCCACAAAATTGAAGTATTTCTTGGGAAATTTATTTAGGAACAATGTGACCTGATCATCAGAGGACTAGGGAGTCCCCGTAGTGGAGAATTCAACGAGGAGACGCTGATACTCAGCCAACTTGACTTTCAAGTCATCTCGATCAGTGATTTTGAAAAGCTGAAGCTCATGGTCAAGATTAATACGACGGGCCCTATCCCAAGCCATATAGCGGTCAGTCAAGTGTGCCCATTGGTCTGACGCTAAGTCAAAATGCTAAAGCTGAGAATGAAACTCAAGCAATAAGCCCTGCATCAGCTCGACAATAGCAGAGGCATTCCTAGCCTTCCATGAGAGACGCTGATACTCAGCCAACTTGACTTTTAAGTCATCTCGATCAGTGATTTTGAAAAGCTGAAGCTCATGGTCAAGATTAATACGACGAGCCCTATCCCAAGCCGTATAGCGGTCAGTCAAGTGTGCCCATTGCTCTGACGCTAAGTCAAAATGCTAAAGCTGAGAATAAAACTCAAGCAATAAGCCATACATCAGCTCGACAATAGCAGAGGCATTTCTAGCCTTCCATGAGAGACGACCTCGTATGGAACATATGCGAGATCGGATTGAGGTTTCAACCCTTGCACAAGATCCCATAGGTTCTATGAGTCAAGGACATGTCTCATCAAATTCGACCAAGTAATAAAGTTTGACCCGTTAAAACGAGTCTTGTCATTAAATGCATTCTTGGCAAAAGATGAGCTAGAACCATGAGGTGTCGAGTAGGTGGTGTAAGATGATGGTGGAAAAGATGATGGAGGTGGGTATATTTGATAAGAGTAAGAGGAAGGGGAAAGAGGTGGGTAGACAGAAGTAGGTTGTGAGTGTCCAATGAGTGCCGATTGATGCGGAGGCACTGGAACATGAATCTTTCCATAAGGTGCCGGTGTAGGTGGAGGCACTGGGACACAGTAGCCTTATCCAAAGTGAGGTTGGGACACAACAATATGACCAGAAGGTCTACTAGGCAATGCTATGGAGGCAAACTGTGGAGGCAACTGATCCACACTCGAGAGAGACTGAGTGGAATACCCAAGCTACAATGATCCCGAAAGTGTGTATGAGGTAGGTGGAACACCACCTGGCTAAGGGAATGATGAGGTCCTAAAGGATGTGCCTATGTTTCCATAACCCCCCAGTGTGATGTGTGGTGCGACATGAGGTGTCTGAAAGGAAAATGTAAATTGTGTAAATGGAAGTGGTGAAGCAACGGAAGAATGTGGTGGAATGGGTGGGTTTTGAAAGTGAGGTGTATGGTGCAAATTCTTTTTGTTCATTTATATCATTTAAAGACTGAAAATGAAACTATGAAGATGATGTAATGAAGTGAAAGGAACACCAAATTCATTCTGATTATGTGAAATAGACGGAAAAAAAGGAAGGGCAGAAGAATAGATACCTGACTTTTTCTTATAATCCCCGCAGCATATGTTAACATACAAGAATCGGTCATCAAGAGGACCTTTTCCGTAGTCAACAAACTGAACTCTTTCTTCCACATGATCTCTACCAATATATTGCAAAACAGAAGAGGTAAAAGAAGAAGACACAAAAGACGAATTAAAAGTACCTTCCATCGGAGAGGACAGAAGAGTCTGGAAAAATGGAAAATAATCCGGATCTTGCTCTCCAAGAGGAAGGCCCATCCTTGATGGAGGTCTCGACGGCACTGCAACATCATCAAACTTATGCGCAACATCTGAAGAGTGAAAATCATGCATACCTTCATTCAGAAGCTTTTCTTCAAGGGCAATCATTCAGTCGAGCTCCTCAATCTTCTTTCGTCAATAGGCTATGATCAATTTATATTCTTCAGAAGTCAGCTTGCCTATCTTTTCTACCATGTACACAGATGTGTCTTCCACCATGTCAGAACTTTGTGGAGCAAGCTGATCGGCCCACTCTCGCTCGGTTCTCGGCATAGGCTGTTCTAGAGAATAAATCGGTGTTAATGTATTCGAAGTCATTTGAACCTACTGTTGTTCTTGCTTCTTGCGACGAGCTCTCAAATCAAAGGCCTAGGTTTCTCAGAGACTACCAAGATCTCATATCATGTAAAGAAAATACCCTAACACAAAAGCATAAACAGAAACCATACGACAAGCACAGACTGATAAAAGAACACAGTTAGGGTTAGGGTTAGGATAACTCACAGACAATGAACACAGTTAACAAATCAAATGATATGACTACTAATAATACGATGCTTATGCAGCAAACACACTATGCAGTGAATGAATACTGAACCTCGAACTCTTGTATCTCAAGGATCAAGACAGGGATAATCAGCAGGAGTGTGTCGTACTCCGAACGGATCCCAAATCGCAACAAGGCAGCCTCCGGATGTCGAGCACCAACAAACGTAGCAGTGAAAAGCTGGATCTGATGCAAACAGCAATGACGAGAGAGAAAGACAAAAAACGCGGGCAGCAGGTGAGAGAAAGACTAAAAACGCATGCAGGACAGCTTGTGAGAGAAAAAAACTGCAGTGACTACAGCATGAGAGAAAAAACTGTCAGGGCGGCAGCTGGGGCCTGCAAACGCAGCAGTTTGCTGACATGGCAGGCTGTATGACAGTAGTACAGATGATCAGCAGTTAGTCGTGTGGAGGGTTGGAAACAGGCACCAAACTGTAGGGAATAGTGATGGACAACAAGGGCTGAGATATCCTCCGCGAACGGCGTGTGGGCAGCAAGTTGATAACACTTAAAACCTGTAAAAACGAGATTGGGGGAAGAGTGGAGGGCTGGCTGCCAATTTATAGAAAATTAGGATTTTAGATCCCCTCCCACTTAACTCTCTCGATCCGCTCCATGTTTTAGGGTTTTGGCTAAAATAAGCCTAAAATAAGCATGTTTTGGGGTTGTTTAAGTGGCTAAGAGCAATTCTTAGCACAACATTCACTGGATTTCCACCAATTGGGACGACATTTGACAAGCCTTCACAAGCCAACAAAAACTACTGAGACTCAACAGTGCCCATGGATCATGTATCGTTAGATTTTTTATTCAAGTTCATATTCTTCTCCGTTTGCACTACTAATAGTATTGCACAAGCTATTTTGTTCCTTTGCGCAAACTTTGTGACAACAATCAATTTTGCACATAAGAGCCCTTATAATTTTCTTTGTATTGTACCATATAGCACAAGCTGATTTTGTGCATTTTTTCCTCTACATAGGAAACTTTTACATCAACTACAATCAATGGCTATGGCTGGCAACAATGATGTATTCCGAATGTTCACTATTGAGAACAAGTTGATGGAGTCAACTATCTATTTGAAAAACGTCCTAATGGTGTTTTGGAAGGTGCAAGCACATCGCAAAAGGCAAAAATGGATGTTGTTGAGAATATTGCAATCTACTCTAATTATTGGTAGAGCACCACCACTACCTACTCTTGAGTAAATTCATTTTAGCTAAGATAAAGATGCTCGTACCTTGATTGCATTGTCCGTTAAACATACCATAATCCGACACATTCTCTCATGTAAGATAAGTAAAGATGCTTGGGATATACTTATACATTTATATTATGGAAGAAAAGAGGCACATGGTGTTGAGCTAAAAATGCATTAGCCTGACTTAAACAATCCTAAAACACGCTTAATTAATGAAAAAACCTCTTATTTTAAAAAGAAATGCAATCCTAGAGAGTTACTGTGCCCCACATGCAAAACCCTAATTTGGGTGCCCCAAACTTTCTATACATATACATACAGTCTACCACTCTCTCTCAATCTCGTTTCTGTAGATTTCACGAGTCATAACTCTGCCGCCGACACCCGTTCGTGGAGGGCATCACGATCAGAGCTTCCACCAACCACCTGCTACCATCTAGCGCCTGATTTCAGCCTTCCTCGCATGTTTGCAGCTGTCACCTACAGTTGGCAGCTATCGCCATAACAACCCCAAAACACGCTTAATTAATGAAAAAACCTCTTATTTTAAAAAGAAATGCGATCCTAGAGAGTTGCTGTGTCCCACATGTAAAACCCTGATTTGGGTGCCCCAAACTTTGTATACATATACATGCAGTCTACCACTCTCTCTCAATCTCGTTTCTGTAGGTTTCACCACCTGCTACCATCTAGCGCCTGATTTCAGCCTTCCTCGCATGTTTGCAGCTGTCACCTACAGTTGGCAGCTATCGCCATAACAACCCCAAAACACGCTTAATTAATGAAAAAACCTCTTATTTTAAAAAGAAATGCGATCCTAGAGAGTTGCTGTGTCCCACATGTAAAACCCTAATTTGGGTGCCCCAAACTTTCTATACATATACATGCAGTCTACCACTCTCTCTCAATCTCGTTTCTGTAGGTTTCACGAGCCGTAACTCTACAGCCGACACCCGTTTGTGGAGGACATCACGATCAAAGCTTCCACCAACCACTTGCTACCATCTAGCGCTTGATTTCAGCCTTCCTCGCATGTTTGCAGCTATCACCTATAGTTGGCAGCTATCGCCATCAGCTAGTTGTTCTCGCCATCATCATTTCTCTCCTCTGAAAGCTACGTTTTGGGTTTCTAGCTGCCGCCTTGACATTCTCTCACTACTGTTTATTGCGTTTGCACCTAACAACTATTGTGCAGATTTTCTCTCTTCTCAAGTACCTGCATCTTTAGTCTCTCACTCTCTCCTACACTGCTGTCTGCATCAAATACAACCTTCGTTGGCTGCATTTGCAAATGTTCGACACACAAAGGCTACCTTTGCTGCAATTCAACATCCGTTCGGAGTACGACACACTCTACAGCTCATAACCTCTACCTTGATCCCAAAGATACGAGAGTTGAAGGTTCAATATTCACTGCATAGTGTGGTTGTTGCATGAGCGTTGTATATTCATTATTCATTCACTTTATTATTCATTGTGTTCATTGTCTCTGAGTTACTTGTTCTAAGTTTATCAATCTATGCTTTGTCATACAATTGGTTTTGTGCTTTTTGCTTTTAATGCATTTTTTCACACATGGTGCTTATGTATATAAGCAATTAGAGAGTGAACATATGGATAAAGGTGACTTCATGGACAATTTTTCACAAAGATAAAAGATCTTAAGCAACAATTGTTGCTGCAAATGAAATTTTGCTACACAATTTACTTGTATAGACTATTTTCAATCACCTTCCTGATTCTTATCACAGTTTTGCATCTTCTTTTTGTATAATGATGAAAGACCATTTCAATGCTTTGTCATTTAACGAGTTTATTTTTGTTTTGCTGCAAGAAAAACAATCTCAGTAAAACAAGTTCATTATATGTGTTACAGATCAAGCTTTTGTGGCTAGACACAGAAGATTAATAATGATGAGGAGAAAATGAAAGTAACATCTATTGCAAGTACTATGAAGCAAAAGATTATATCATTAAGGTTTTTCCTAAATTGGCTACGAAAAAGGCTGAGCAAAAAGAAGCTATTATAACTGTTGCAAAATCTACAAACGTTGTGCAAGATACAGAGTGAGCATTTAGTTCACAATGCAATTATGAACATTCTTTACATGATTCTTGCATGTCTATTGTGGATTCGAATATACGGTACTTTAATAGTGATGCCACTAAGCATATTACTTCTCAACATAGTCCATTCACTTCTTTCAAGTTTGCCCCTAAGGGTAGGGGCCATCACATGTGCCAATAACTCCCCTTATCTTGTTAAAGGAGTTGGTAAATTTGTGTTGATTGCTGAAAATGAAAGTACTTTCATACTTAACAAATATATTCCACGTGCCAAAGTTCAAGAAGAATTTGTTGTCAATTTTTGTACTTACCAAAATTGGCCTGATTGTCAAATTTGTTGATAACAAATTTAATTCATTCTCTCTCTTGTGGTGATACAATTCATGATCTCTCTTGTGGTGATACAATTATTCCATTTGGTTCACTATATCATGGGCTACACAACCTCAATTAGTATGGTAAATGTGCGGAAGACATGGCATGTGTAATTACAAATTCACACGCCATTCAGATGCAAAACATTGGCACACGCATTTTGGTCATCTGAATTTTGCTAGTTTGTTGCACTTGTGGAAATATGATATGATGTCTTCATTGCCTATTATTAAGAAACTTACAAAACGCATTTGAGAGGACTGCATGCTGGGTAAAATACAACATAGTTCCTTTCAAAAGTTGGTTCAATGTGCTGTGTTCTCACAGAAAGTGCAGCTTGTACACAACAATGTTCGTGGTCCAATGCAAACACCATCTTTCAGTTCGAAAGCTGAGTCCAAAGTATTTTTGTGCTTCAAGTTGTTTGCAAGCATGGCTAAAAAGTTACTAGAATGTAAAGTGGCACCCTCCAATCTAACCAAGGGGGGGTGTAGATGTCCAAGGAAATAAATGCACGTCTAGCTAAATGTTGGATAAAACACCAATGTACACCACAGCAGAAAGGTATAGTTGAGAGAAAGAACAAATCTCTCATTGAGATAGCATGATGCATGTAAAGTCAAGCTTTGCCACAGTTTCTAGCTTCCCACTAAGACATTGCAGGTCTGTTACCCTATATGAGACTCAGCATGGCAAAAAGCCATCTGTTGCTCATTTATACAAACTGGTTGCTAGGCTTATGCTTAAGTATTAGTGCAAGAAGGCAACAAATTGGATGATAAAAATTGTAAAATGCATTTTTGTTGCGTACAGTACTAAAAACAAAGGTTATAAGTTATACCATTCACAAACTAAGCAGATTTTGGCCAACAGTGATATTGTCTTTGTGAAAGATATTGTTCAACCTTTACTTTCATGTACCAAAGAGACAAATATACACTCACAAGATATCTATGACATTTTGTTGCCTCTTTTTTCCCTCTCTAAGTTATTTTCGACCTTGTATATATGCCTATTCATTGTAAGGTAACTTAGTCTTATAAATCTTCTGTATTGATATACTCAATACACTTTGTGCCTCTCAAGCTTCTTCTTTTCCAAGTTGTGTAGCATGTGCATTCCTCCAACAATCTTCCCTATATTAAATCCATCTTTCGGGAAAAGTTGAGGGAAATGCATTTGCTAGCAAGCAGGACACACTTGGAGGAAATTGCAAGTCAAATTTGGAGTCTCCATCCAGACTTTCCCTAAATCAGGGAAAGTTTTGGTCATTTTCCTTATCCAAATTGCATATATTTGCATATTTCCTCCAGATTAGAACTGCAGCTCAGTATTGTACATTTATGAATGATATCATTGAAAGTAGATGTTCAGACTTATACATTTCATGTTAATGCTATTAAAATAAAAACAATGCTCTGTGCATCACTTAGTTTCAAAATAGCAAAGTACCACAGAATCCAGAGGTGTTTTGTCTCAAAGGCAGATTCACAGAGAGTTTGCCAAAATGCTCAGGGTGGATAAGATCACCTGAAACCATTACCTTTTTTCACAGCAGTGTTTCAAGGGAAGCTTTACGAGGTCACATTCAGGCCACCAAGTGGACTATTGGCACTGATATTACATCATTGCACCTATGATTCTATCAAGCATCATGCCACCAAAAAACTTGTCTGCTCCCTTTAGGGCTGGAAGACAACCACAGATATACAAAACTATGAAATAAATGAGCAGCTCTTTTCATAATGATGTTTCAGTGGAAGCTTTAAGGTCACATTTCATGCCATTAGGCAGAGCATTACAACTGATATCACATGATTGACTACTTTGTTTCTGTCAAACATCATGCAACCAAAAAACTCATGCTGTAATACAATCATCATAGATATACAGAAGCATGAAAGAAATGAAAGCAGCTTTTTTTGAACAAAGAACGAGCCCCACTATAGTTGTTAAGCCAAGATGCATTTTGGTCCCTTAAATGTGACAGGCTAGGTATCTGCCTCTCTTTCAGGGCCTGTTCTCCCCAGCCCCTTCCTCTCTCAATGTCACATGAAGAGGGAGAGGGGAAAAAAAAGGAAGAGAATTTGAAAGTTTTGCATACTTCCTGTAAAGCACAGATCGGTACAAATTCTGAAGCTCAAAAGTAAGTTTCCTTAAACTTCAATTATTTTCAGCACACAAAGGTCAACTCACCAGGGCTTTCTGTTTAGGCGATACCCTACAGCAGATAACAGAACTACATCTGATAGCTAGCTTCATAAAATTTGTTTCATCAGCCTTCCCCAAAACATAAGTCAAAGCCCTGCCTTCAATAATCAGTGCAAATGCTTGGTTATCTCCTCTTTGACTAGCAAACTGCTCCTTACAACTGCCAATCTGCTCCTTTATGCTCTCTTCACTCACCTGTAAAACCATTTGGCATTAATGTTAAGAGCTACCCATACATAAAGATAGTAGAAGAAAAGAAAAAACATATTCTCAAACATACTTTGTTAATGTGTTCCTTGTCTCCAGAGGTTTCTGACTTTTTCACCACATCATCATCTAATGAAATAATCAATTGTATCATATCTTGGCGCAAAAGACTGCACGCAAATCTGCCAAGTATGGAAGTTCTCCAGTTAGAGCTTTCCATCACAACAAACACTGTACAACCTTGAAACAGAACTCAACAAATTCTGAATACAGTGGATACACACCCAATGTTGATAGCAGTTTCCAGTTTGTCCCCTGTCAAAACCCAGATTTTGATCCCTGCTCGAGCAAGTTTATCTATACACTGAGGAACCTGCAATATTATGACAAGAACAAACTTTACATTCGCAGAATATTATGGGTGATTCAAAACTACTGATAACTGCGTACCCCTTTTTGTAACTTGTCTTCAACTGCTGTGGCTCCCAGTAGTATGAGATCCTTCTCTATCAGCTCAGCTGCCTCATCCAACTTAAGATCTCTGTCTGGGCCCAAATACATTTTTATTTTTGCAAATTCTTTACTCCAAGACTCATATTCTGCAGCATCCAATTCACGGTATGCAACTGCCATAGTTCTAAGTCCAGCCTCAGCATAGTAGGCAATATGTTTTCTGGTTTCTTTCTCGAACTTTCTGCCATCCTCTCCCAGTCTCTCAAATATAACACTACAAAACAAAAGAAACTTGTGATTTGACATCTAGACAAATGCATACAGCAAACACAAGATTTATAGATGAATGAAAATAAGACAACTATCATCAGTGGTTTGAAGGCTTATGCAGCCAAACTCAAATGGACACATACATCTTAACTTGAAAGGATAAATTGACATGTTTCCAGATTTGCCCTTAGTCTGTCTGATCATTTACTACTGGAGAGGGCTATAAACCCACCCCCCCCCCCCCCCCCTTGTACATTTCAAAATCATTGTGCCTAGATCTCTTCATAGTTGTCACCGTATGTGGCGTGGACCTGTTCATTCCATGTAGTCCCTACCGTATGGTTTCATATGGGATTTCTGCCTGTTCTTGGCCAACATATCTGGGTGCATTAACTGGGGTGACTGCCGCATTGTGCCTGTGTGTCCCACCTGTGTGGCACTTTGTCCCAGCCAAGGGGCCTTGGATCCCACTTGCTTCCCCCTTTCCAGCTGTAGTCCCTACCGTATGGTTTCATATGGGATTTCTGCCTGTTCTCGGCCAACATATCTGGGTGCATTAACTGGGGTGACTGCCGCATTGTGCCTGTGTGTCCCAACTGTGTGGCACTTTGTCCCAGCCAAGGGGCCTTGGATCCCACTTGCTCCACCCTTTCCAGCTGTGCACACCCCCCCAAAGCTACCTTGGATTCCATACGTAGCCGGCTTCTAACACACTTAAGCCCTTGGATTCCAGCCCTAGTCGATTCCAGCGGCTTTTGGATTCCTCTCTTCTCCACCTCCAAGTTTCCAACAGTCTTGGCCCTTCTAAACTAGAAAAGGAGCTTCTCCCCTCCATCCTTCCACACCAAGCCAGCAAGCTTTCAGCATTTGAATCTCCCTCTTCTAAGCATCATTCAACAAGCAAGCTTGCAATCTCCCCTCCCTCCCCCCCCCCCCCACAAAAAAAAAAACTCTTCCTCTTCAAGTATCAGATCTCAATCTATCTAAATTTCTAGATTCAAGCCTCTCCCACCCCCCCTCTCTCTCTAACTTCCAAGCCTCTAAATCTCACCCTCCCCAAATCCTCTGCCTCTCTCTCTCAAGCCTCTCACTCTCCCTCTCTTCCCCCCCTCCCCCCCAAAAAGCATCCATTGGCATCATAGCACGCAACTCCTAAGAAACACAAGGCCTACACTTTGCACACCATCCGTGTGGACAAGGGCACAAAGAAGTCCAACTCCCACCATTGGAGGCGCAAGTATTGCAAGAAGCGCTATACAAATGATGCAACCCAACTTCTCAACATCTTTCAAAGACAGGAGAGCAAGTTGCTCCATGCAAGGAGATCCCTCAAAACATCACAAATGAGATTCTCACCAAGATGAGAAGGGGATCTATTAGAGAAGGTGGCACGTCGGCACCAACCGCCACGCATGATGAAGACTCGAACGTAAGAGGCAATTCACTCTCTCCCAAACCCTTGGTAATATGTGCAGATCGGTTGCCTATCTTAGAGAATGGCAATAACTTGTGTCATTGAGATTGCAAGCACCCTCACTGAGTGCAATCCCGCATTTAATGTCCTCATGCAAGAGCCATAGTTGCCTCCATACATCGTACAGTCCTGTTCGTACCATGCGATACGGTACATATCGGTACGAATTCATACGATCAAACTGGCCATTTCTGGCACACTTCTCCGTGTTCCTGCGTGTTCCCACCGTGTTTCTAGGTCTGTGTCATCCTACGTGGCACTTTAGGAGGGTAGGAAGCCTTGGATACTTCAGCCCACACCCTTTTCCAGCTATGCACTCCTCCCCCATCCCCCCTTGGATCCCATCCAACTAGCAGCCCTATTTGACAGTTGACCCCTCTTTGACTCTCCTCCATAATTCTACATCAATTCAGCAAGCATTTTCCATTCTCATCTCCCTCTCTTGGATCTTGAATCTCAATGGTGATTTGTGATTCGTGAAGCTCTGGCCTCTCACTCTCTCCTCTTTCCTGCACCCTATCAAGGCTCAAGGCTCAAGGATCAAGGCTCAAGCATCCCCTCATCTCTTTCTCTCTCTAGCCTCCAAATATTGTTACTTGTAATTTGTGGTTGTAGGTGGGGCCCTCGAATGTGTTGCAAGTAATTACCGACAATGTATCGAATTGTCAACAAATGGGCTGTTTGCTTGAGACTGAGTTTCCCATGATTGTGTGAACTCCATGTGCAAGTGATTGTTTAGACTTGCTCATGGAGGACATCAGGAAGCTCAAGTGGGTGTAGAGGGTGGTCTACAAAGCCACATCAATTGTCACCTTCTTCACAGTAAGTTAAAGGCGCTTGCAATGTATCATGAGCACAGCACACTTGAGTTGAAGAAGCCTTCTTCAACTCAGTTTGCTTACATGTGGTTGTTGCTCGAGCACCTTTATGAGGTGCGGAGAGGTGCGGTCCACCTTGACAATGGTGTCCACTTTATGGAATGAGTGGCATGAGCATGAGACAGAGGAGGCCAAAGCCATGCGGCGCTTATGCCTCAATGAGTAATTTTGGCAAAAAGTCCATGTCATTATCATTATTGTGACTCCCTTTTATAGAGTGTTAGGTATGAGTGACTGCGAGGAATCCACCATGGGCCTTCTCATTCGCTTCTTTAGAGAGGCATTAGTGGAGACACGTGCTAGCACGATGATCACAGAGACATAGCATGCACATGATCTAGAGATAGCAAAGAGGAGATAGGCATGGATGCATAAGCCTATCCATGCGGCCTACAAGTCACTAGCGGTCATGGATGATAAAGACCTCCATTCGAACCAACTTGCTTATTTGACTCGTGTGGTTCCTATGGATGACCACAATGCAGTGCTACAAGAGCTAGGATGCTATGCGGATCAGAGAAGGCATGTGGCTTTTGCTTCTCCCACTTGTTGGAGAAGACAGTCACTTATGGACAAGCACTGGAGACCCTTCAACCCTTAGCCATGAGAGTGTTGGGAATAAAGGCTCATTGTGCCTTTTACAGTACTCGGGTGTGAACGCACCCTTACACGCTTGTACTTTATATATTATCAAAACCTAAAAAAGTGGTACACTCATTTTTGTAATGAACATCCATTGTGTCATGCTCACACTCCTCTCTACTGCTCTCTACTCTCTGTGCAATATCTAACGCATTCACCCTCAGCTCACTCAGTCTAGATCCGAGCGCTAACAAACTGGTATCAGAGCTGATGGTTCACGCAGGCACTCGCAATATCGACAGTGATAGACAGTAGTCATCAGCTACAGTCAACAGCCATGGTCGGTGCACAGGCACTAGCTATGGGCAGAGACAATCGTCAAGCCCAAGCGACACGCACGCAAGCAGTGCAAGCATCAAACGGGGCCAGCGACAAGTGTCATACTCGTGTCATGCGACACGTCGACGAGGGGTCTGGCAACTGGCGGCACGCAGATAGGTAGACGGAACCGGCACACACGACCTGGACCAGCACGCCACGAGACTTGCACGCAGCGACCAGTCCACCGTGGCCAGGCAGAAGACGGGACGAGCAAGTCAACATTTTTTTTTAAATCTGAAATTTCTATTTTCTCTCCCTTCTCTACCAGACGTTCACTGCGCAAGCACTAAACACAAATCCGTGCAAATTTGCCACTGGAAATTTGGGGCTTCTCCAGATTTTGTGCCTGCCACATACTTCAGTGACTCTAGACCCATAAATTGCAGACATTGAGTACACGGGTCTCGGAAATTTTCGGGATTTTCACTTTTTAGTGGAATTTCTTCAATTTCACTAAAATTTGTGCACTTTGAACCCAATAAATTTGGGGCTTTTGCAAAATCCCTTCAATTTGTGCAACAAATGTTTGGTACATGCACTTGGGTACATGTATTGATGCAATCTGGACGGATTACCCTCTAAAAATTTGGGACTTTTGATCAAAATTGTCAAATTTGTGCCTGGGAATACCTTTGGAGCAGAAATTGCAATGAAATTTTGGGAATTTCACACGTAACTGGTGGCTTGGTCCCTAAATCTGTCACGTATTGCTTGAGGAGTGCAGCAATAGACACCTTTTAATTCTGAAAATCTATTTGCAGATCTGAAACTTCTACAATCTCGGGATTTTTTTATTGCTGGTTGGTGGTACTTTTGTGTACCGTGGTTACTTGTGTCACATTTGGGCTTGCCTTTGGTGACTGGTTAGTTAATTTGGGACTGTAAATTATGGCTGGAAACAGTGACAGCAATAATCTTTTGCACATTAAGAAGCTTGAGGGTGCACATAATTTTGCAATTTGGCAAAAACCATGCTACAATGTCTTGGTGCAAAAGACACATGTAAAGCCCATCAAAACAAAGGGAATCAAACCAAGAGACAAGGAACAAGACAAGTGGGATGACTTGGACGAGCTTGCTTGCTCTACCATTAAGCTCTCACTGGTGGCAAACAACTTGCTCTTTAACATTGAGAAGCTGAATTCAGCATATGCAATGTGGCAAAGGCAATGTGGCAAAGGCTTGAAGAATTATATGCTCAGAAAAGTGTAGCCAGCAAGGATTATTGGCTGAAAAATTTAATGGACTTTCGCATGAAAGAAGGTACAGCCATGTCTGTACATTTGAATGAGTTTAACTCAATTTTCAGTCAGCTGATTGCTTGGGATTTTCATATTGATGAAGAGTTCAAGGCCACTTTCTTGCTATGTACTTTGCTTGAAAGTTAGGATACTTTCAGGACAGCTTTGAGTAATTCAAATGCTCAGTTGTTATACTCTGATGTGGAGAGTTCTTTGCTGATGGAAGAACTCAATAGGCAAAATAACTCAGCAAACAAGTCTTCTAATGCATTACCCACTAGAAGGGCAGTTCTGAAAATAGAGCACGCAGCAAGTCTCGTGGAAAAAATGTGGAGTGCCATCATTGTGGCAAAAAAGGGCACTACAAACGAGACTGTTTTCAATTGAAGAAAGAGAAGAGCAAAAACAAAAACACTGAAGATAACAAGGCTGAAAAAAGGGACAGCCAGCCTAGCAAAAAGAACAATGTGAAAATAGAAGAGGTTAATGTAGTCACTCATCATACAGACAGTGATGGTGACGTACTTCTTGCTTCTTCTTTGAGTGCACAAGCATTGAATGAAAATTTTGAGGATGATATGCACACTTGGATACTTGATTCAAGTGCATCCTTTCACATCACACCACATCATGACAGGTTCTCTGACTACAATGGTGGTGTACATGGTGTTGTCCACTTGGGGGATAACTATGCATGTAAAATTGCAGGCATTGCCAGTGTGAAACTAGAATTTCAGCATGGCTCTGTGTTTGTTTTGCATAATGTGAGACATGTACCTTAGCTCAAGAAGAGCTTGATAAGCACTGCGCAACTAGATGATGAAGGCTATCACACCACCTTTGGGGATAGCAAATGGAAAATCTGTAAGGGCTCTCGCATTGTTGCCAAGGGGTCCAAAAGTGATACCTTGTATCCTTTGCATGTATCTAGTGTGCGTGACCATGTAGTCGCCATAACTAAGCAGCCAAGTGTTTCTTTGTGACATAGCCGGTTGGGACACATGAGTCAATCTGAAATGAAAATGCTCTCTCGTTTGGGTTATTTACTGTCTTTGAGGTATGCTGATTTTGAACAATGCGATCATTGTATTTATGGTAAACATGCTCAAACGTCACATTAAAAATCTCTCTCTCTGAAGTCTTCACCCTTAGAGTTGGTACATTCAGATGTATGTCAAATGCCAGGATTATCTTTAGGGGGGAAGAAGTATTTCATTACCTTTGTTGATGATGCCACACGCAAAGTACAGGTTTACCCAATCCGTCGCAAAGACGAGGCCTTCGATCAATTTAAAAAGTTCCTGGAACTTGCTGAAAATCAGACCAGCAAGACATTAAAATGCCTTCACTCTGACAATGGTGGGGAATATGTGTCCAAAGCCTTTCAGGACTTTTGTGACAGGAAAGGGATTAAAAGGGAGCTTACTGCCCCTCATAATCTGCCCCAAAATGGTGTTGCAAACCATATGAACAGGACCATTCAAGACAAGGTCCGTACAATGCTATCACATGCTTCTTTACCTCATGGATTTTGGGCAGAGGCTGTTATGACAGCCGTACACTTGATTAATCGGTCACCAAACAAGTCGGGGGGGGGGGGGGGGGGGGGGGGGGGGGGTCCCTCAAGAAGAGTGGTCGCGCAAGCCACCTTCGTATGCTCACCTGAGAGTGTTTGGCTGCAAGGCATTTGTGCACATTTGCAATGAATAACGCAACAAACTTGAGCCAAAGTCCTATAAATGTATTTTCCTAGGATATAGTGATGAAGATGAGATGGGGTATCATTATGAGATCCCGAGAAAAGAAAAGTAGTATGCAGCAATGATTTTATCTTCTGGGAAGATGGCATGTACAAACAGCCCGAAAGAACAGAGAAGGTCAAAAGGGTTGTATTCCGGGAGGATATACCAATAGGACAGCAAAGAATGCCCCATAGACAGTAGCAAATACCTGCTGTAAACGTCCCTGAAGGTGCAAGGAATGATGCTGAAAATGATCAGTAGGATCTTGCCCATAATGTCCCACAAATTCAGCAAGAACATGTGCCTTTGGAACAACATGAACTAGCAGAACAGCAAGCTGCTAATGCAGATTTGCAGGCTGAACAGCCAGCAAATCTTGACCATTGGGTCCGTAGGTCGACCAGAGTGCAAAAACAGCCAAATAGGTTCGTGCCTGCTGTAAACTATGTGGCTGATTATGCCATGTTAACAAATTGTGGAAAACCGTCATGCTTCCAAAAAGCAATGGACAGACTAGAAAGTAAGAAATGGCACAAAGCAATGCTATCAGAGATGGAATCCCGCATGAAGAATGGCACCTAGGATTTGGTGCATGTGCCAAAAGGACAAAAAGTGCTACCCTGCAAATGGGTTTACAAAATGAAAGTCACTTCTAGTTCTTTGCCAAAGTACAAGGCATGCCTGGTTGCTAAAGGGTACAAGCAAGAACATGGAATTGATTTTGATGAAATCTTTTCTCATGTAGTCAAAATGATTACTTTGCGAACCATGTTGGGCTTGGTTGCATCTGAAGACATGGAACTCATACAAATGGATGTAAAAACTGATTTCTTACATGGCGATCTGCATGAGGAGATCTATATGCAATAGCCTGAAGGTTTTGCTACAGAGTAAAAAGAGCACATGGTATGTAAACTCAACAAGAGTTTGTATGGGCTGAAGCAAGCACCACGAGAACGGCATCACAAATTTGATACATTCATGTAATATCAAGGATTTCATCGTTCTCAAATCGATCGCTACTTATACACCAAGAAGGCAACAGATCGCAGTCTTATTCTCTTGGTTTTGTATGTGGATGACATGTTGATTGAAGGCAAGGATGTTCATGCCTTGCACTCCTTGAAGCAGAATTTACACAATAGCTTTGATATGAAGGAACTTGGTGAGGCCAATCACATTCTTGGCATGCGTATACTCAGAGACAAATCGAAGGGTCTTCTTTATCTATCACAGCAGGAGTCTGTCACTAAAGTTTTGTAGCATTTCAATATGGAGGAAAAAAAAGCCATTAGTATACCATTGCCTCCATATGTGAAACTTAGTGCAGATGACAGCCCTACATCAGATGATGGAAAGGCTGAAATGGCCAAGATACCCTATGCTTCAGTTGTTGGTAGCTTGATGTATGCTATGGTTGCTACACATCCTGACATTCCATTTGCAGTGGGAGTGGTTAGCAGATACATGGCATATCTTGGCAAAAAGCATTGGGAAGCACTGAAGGGTATCATGAGATACCCTAAGGGCACAAAGGATTTGTATATCTATTTTGGTAAGTAAAAGTCATCTATTGTTGGGTTTACGGATGCAGACTATGTTGGCCATCCTGATTGCAGGAAATCTACTTCAGGATATGTGTTCATATTCACAGGTGGAGCAATCTCTTAGATATCTAGGCTGCAAAAGTGTATCGCATTGTCTACTACATAGGTAGAATATGTGGCTGCCACTAAGGCATGCAAAGAGGCTTTATGGCTTTCATATCTGGTAAGAGAGCTTGGTATTATAGAGGTTCCTATCCTCCACTGTGACAGTTAGAGTGCTATCATGCTAGCATGGAATGTTGTCTTTCACGCAAAGACAAAGCACATACAGGTGAAGTATCACTTTATCAGGGATGTACTTGACACCAAGGGCATTGAGCTTGTTAAGGTACATACAGATGATAACCCTGCAAACCTTTTCACAAAGGGTCTTTTAGCTGAGCGTTTGCTCATTGCCGCCAGACTTTCAGCTTTGTACATACATAGACTTAGCTAATTCTTCTCTCTACCTTCAGGCCCATTGCCTTTAGGTGAGAGGTTGTTGGGAATAAAGGCTCACCGTGCCTTTTACAATGTTCGGGTGTGACCCATACACTCTTGTACTTTATATATCATCAAAACCTAAAAAAGTGGTACACTCGTTTTTGTACCGAACATCCATTGTGTCGTGCTCACACTCCTCTCTACTGCTCTCTACTCTCTGTGCAATATCTGACACGCTCACCCTCATCTCACTCAGTCCAGATCTGTCAGGCTCTAACACAGAGTCCTTGCTCAGGATTGCTCTTCATATGCATGTGAGCAAAACTAGAGTGCCTATTCTCTCATTCACATGAAGATTCGCAATCGGCTTAGCACACAATAGTTAAGAGCGACTAGTCTATTGCCGCACTAACCTATACATCATGAGGACTACGATGAGCATGGGTAGTCCAAAGCAAGTAACCACTTAACCATAAAATTTAAAATTAGTTGTCTTAAACTTTAAAGTTTATACTTTATAATTTAGACTTTAGCATTTACAATCTTATGTCCATTGTGTAGTTGAATGTTAATACATTCAAGTTGACGGGCGACACTCTTCCGAGGGTACATCAGGTGATAGATGAGAAGGAGAAGATAATCTTTGCAGAGCTCTATAGAGAGCTTATAGCAACAGAATCTCGTGACACTCACAGTCAGCATGCTCATTGGTGAGGAGTTCGAGTAGGTGGTAGCACGCGCATGGTCTTTCGGCACCCTTCAACATCTAGGAGAGGTGGTTCGAGTGGCTTGCTGACATATGTAAGGCGAGGCTCTAGTAGCTCCCATCCCGTGTCTCATGATGACATCCCCCCCTTGCCTCCACAGCCGGCGTCTAGGAAGCCCTCATTTAATGATGATGGTAACCTCGTCAATGAGGATGTGTATGAGAATGTCTCATCATCCGACGCTAAGGAGTCATCTTCAGACTCTCTTGATGAGCACTCAGATGGTTCTCATGATGATAATGATGATGATGATGATAGTGATGCCTCATCATAATCTATAGATTTATAGGTCTCTTTTTTTTGTATCTACTATCTTTGTATCCACATGCCACTATGATCCATTCTCCATGTATGTACTAGTCTTTAGACTCTAATTGTATCACATGTTGTGAACAACACATGCAACCACGAGGGCCACCCTCATGTATTCATCTTATTTTCTAATGAAATTGGTATTTTCACTTTAAATATGTATTCTATCATTTAATGATTTAATTTTTTTTAACCAAGTTAAAATTTGTTGTTATACTAATATAATATCGTACCTTATAAAATCATAAGATACAATTTAGTACCGTATTTTATCATACCGTATGTATCGTACCTAACAACTATGACAAGAGCAATGAAAGAAGATGGTATAAGCCATCACCAATGTAGGTCCATGCGAAGGATGGACCAATGTCACCTAGAAGGACATGCGAACCAAGAAAATTGATGGAGAAAAAGGATTGATAGAGCCCTTGATCTTACATGAGCCGCATGGATGAAATATGGTTTGCTTCATTCTCACCAACAAATGGAGTGACCAAAGCAAACGAGGCATCGACATACTTGTGTCTTGTCCACTTTGCACATACTTTTTATGGGTCGTAGATAGCAACAAGAGGAGGAGGAAAACAAGGAGCATGTTATCTACCAACACATTCGACATAGCCATAATTGAGATATGCATTGTCATTTCAAAGTTATTACTTTCTTGAGCTTTCAAGTTTCATGTTTATTAATAATCATGAAGTCTCTCTCTCTCTCTCTCTCTCTCTCTCTCTCTCTCTCTCTCTCTCTCTCTCTCTGTGCAAAGCATTGTGCATGTAGGTTGCCACCTCAAATGTGGTGCAAGTCATTGCCAACAATGCATCCAATTGTCAACGCATCGTGGGCCACTTCCTTGAGATAGAGTTTCCCACGATTGTATGGACTCCATGTGTAAGCTATTTGTACTGACTTGCTCATAGCGGATATAAAGAAGCTCAAGTGGGTAAAGAGGGTGGTGCTTAAAGCTACATCAATTGTCACCTTTTTCACAATAAAGGTAAAGGTACTTCCAATGTATCACAAGCATAACAGGCTCCAGTTGAAGAAGCCTTCTTCAACTCCATTTGCTTTCATGTGGTTATTTTTGGAGTACCTTTATGAGATGTCGTCCGCCCTTATCTAGATGGTGGTGTCGACCGTATAGAATGAGTGGGATGAGCATAAGTAGCTTCAATCTTGTGCCTCATGATTACATCCCCCCTTGCCTAGAGAGCCATTGCCTGGAGAGCCATTGCCTAGGGAGCCAACATTTGCTCACAAGTGAGAATCAGTACAAGAGTGTCTCACCATCTACCTCTAAGGAGTCATCTTCAAACTCTCTTGATGAGCACTCTAATGCAAATGGTGGTGCTAATGACAATGATGATAGTGATCTCTCATTCTATGCCTCTCTCTCTCTTGTGTATCCGCTCCTATCCACGTAGCTTATAAGTTGTAGCCCATGTTGCATATGTGACCGCCAACATATGCCAATTTTGGCTTTTAATCTCACATATTCATCTTATATAATCTAATGGCATTGCTATTTTAATTTATTTGTAGTTTTTAATCAATCAAGTTTTTTTCATACCAGTATTGTACAATATCTTATAGAATCTTAAAAGTACCATTTTGTACCGTATATTGTCTTACGATATTATATTGTACCTAACAACCATGAATCATTTAATCATCACTATCATGGGTACACATTACAGCAGTAAAAATTATTATCGCAACATCTTGGGTTTGTATATGCATGGCAGCTAAATGCCTCTGAAAGGCAAAGTTCAAGAATCAAGCATTACCTGCCCTTTGCATAGGTTCTCATGTCAGGATTGAAATAAGAATATGAAAACTCAAGCATCTTTCGGACAAAGCCCAGACTTGCAGATGACACTCGTACTTTTTATCAAGACGAAATTGAAAAAAAGTAATATCAAAGTGAATCTGCTCTGTGTGGACTTGTTTGCCCACCAAAAAAAAGCTTCATAGCAATTTCGATCAATGCCATACTTTCACAGATACATTGTATCTCTCAATGGCTTTAAAGAAAAACCTAATGCTGGTTAAAAGAGGCAAAGCTGTGGCCCATTTCAAGGAACATCAGCAGAAGTGGAAAAGGGTACGTGCAAAGATTAGAAAACTAAGATAAAGTACCCTTGAAAATGTACAATTCTATCAATCCTGAGACAAACATAGCTGCAAAATTTCAGAAATAAACAAGTTCCTACTGAAATGAGACTACCGTATCATGCAGGTCTCTTCACAAAGCCTAACAATGCTATCATTTCAAGATAAACAAACATAAGACACTAGTTGAGTTAAATAATACTAAACGAAAAATGATCCTCAACGAGGCTATTTTCTTCAGGACTAGTCAAAAAAGATTACCTGTCAGCACCCTTGCAGAAAAGATACAATTTCTCTTCTTCATCCTTCACCAAAACTGACATCCGCTTTCTTGCACTACTAAATTCCAACAGTTCGAGTATTCTATACTCCCTGCAAATGAATATAGAAATAATAAAGTATTGTTCAAAGGGCCTTTCCATCCACACGTCTTCAAACACAACAGAATATAGAGCCAACTAAAGCTACTCTGACATTTGCCACATTTGTCAACAAAGGAACTCATTCCATGTATCTACATTGTAGAAATTTGGATCCTGCAAGTAAAGAGACTAGCTGACGAGTGGGATGAGAATTACCTACCTTTCTACCCTTTGGCCTGTTGCAAGATCAAGCTCTTTCACTATTACACTTGATTGTGTACGCTTACACAATTCAAATCCCAGTTCTCGTGCAGCAACCACAAAGGCTGCTTCATCAGGAGATTCAGCCTCATATTTGATCTCACCAGTTTCCTGATCCTCTTCAGGTACCACAGTATTGCATACTGCTAAAATACGGAAGAAAAGTTGAATTTCTGAAGCATTTTCTTGGTGAACCCAATTATAGTTCATCAGTCGCTCATCCTTCAGATTAAATCCTTTCACCTGATGTTTATTGTCTTCAACTACAGCACCTATTGTTTCAATTTCTTCCTCAGAAGATACATTCTTTCCTTGCCTTTGAGCTGCAGCAATCTCAACCTCTGTCACCCCATGACCGTAAGAAACACCACCAATGGAGCATTTCACAAACTCCATTACATTGCAGGTCAAAGTCCCTGTCTTATCTGAAAGAATTGTGTCTACTTGGCCAAGCTCCTCATTCAAATTTGATGTCCGTGCACGAGCAGGAGTATCGGTTTCTTCATCATACATTTCAATGTCTTGATTTATGAACATGGCCTGTGCAACCTTAACTATTTCAATGGATACATAAAGAGAAATGGGTATGAGGTAACCATACAGTATGAGTGCAGTCACAAGGTGTAACAAAGCTGCAACAACAGAACGTCTTGGGTTAAAGTAGATCGTTGTGTCATCTGGTCTCAAGTACCACCACAGAGGTGTTTGTCTCCAAGTGATAATACCAAAAACTACTGATCCAACAGCAGACATAAGAAATAAAACAAAAAAAAGGAGATAGATGATGAGATCCATCCTTTTCTCAATGCGACTTCTTTTTGAAGGTGGGGGAGTTGCATTCTGCATTACTTTTGTGTCAGGACCACTGAAAATCACAGCTCCATAAATAAAATTTGTGTTCCTTAGTTTAGAATCTCGCAATAGGATCTGTTGTGGCCCTAAAGAATATACAGAAGGTTCCGAGCTAGGATTCTCATTTGAGAGTTTCAAAATTCCAACAAAACTGTACAGCTCTGGGTTTGGATCCTCACAATACACATCAGCAGAAAAAGTTGCAAACTGTGAATCTTCTTGTAGATTCATTGTGGATTCAAGTGAACGCTTTAATTTCAGGTTTGTTTCACCATCAAGGTTCATTGTTTCAACGTAACAAATCCCATCTTCGTAACTGGATGAAAGCAATAGAAGATCAGCTGGGAAGAAACTGTCCTTCTCAACTTTCACGATATGCCCAACCTTTACTTTTTTCCACTCTAGGGGCTCAAATTTCCCATCTCGCTGATGCACCAAAACTTTCCGATTGTTGACATCTAGATCCTGTACATTGGTCCAAGTTGAGGATCTTTGTGTCAAAAACTCTCATCATAAATAACTAGGAAGAAATAAATATGATTTGAACCAAATACATTAAAGTTAAGAATAAAAGACCCTTGCTAATTTAAAATTTTCAACAAGCAAGTCTTAAACCATACTTGAACTTGGGAATAGAAAATCATCAATACAAACTACAAACATTTTGCAGAAAGAAAGTGCACGTTCAAAAGCAAATTTAAAACAAGGAAGCCACATTTTAAGGATACAAGAACATCAATAGCTATGCAATAAGTGGCCCACACAAACACAGACTGCTATAGCCAGAAGATTTGCTACAGGGATGAAGCCCTGAACTTTATTTGTGGAAGCCAAGTCCCATTTCCAACAAACAAAGATGCCTGGTTTGCATGATCTGTCTCATATGCATGGGCATGCTAAGCCCCGCACCTTTCAAACCAGAAATCAGACTTACTTTTCAAACCAGAAATCAGACTTACTTAGAATCAAAATATTCTTACAAACTTTATTTCAGGAACAGGTCGCCTGTATAGCTGTTTGTATTGTTGCCACCTAGGTATTGCCAGTCCAATTTTCAGTTTTTAGCAGTTGCGGTCTCAGCCGTTTTTCCTAAAAGTTTCTCTCAGCCCTCTCTGCTTCTTGGCTCAGTGACAATAAGTGTGTATTCTAACAAGTCCCTTTGCAATTGCATAGCTGCTTCCAATATAGACAACAGGTTACAAAGTGTGTGTTCACACTCTTTTTTCATTGTGCAGGTTCTCTGCTTTGGTGTTTTCTCAGGTGCTATACTAGTCATATTTCCTATTAAAGTTTTGAAGTTTTTATCCGATGTCAAGTCTTCATATAGACAAAGACAACTTTTATAAGCAGAGTGCCAAGTCAATAAATTGTAATCAACAGTATGATAGCACAAAGAAACTTGCTCTAATACAATGAATGACAGCTTTTGTCAGCAGACTGTGGAGTCAATAAATGTAATCAACAGTATAATAGTGCAAAGAAACCCACTCTGATACAATGAATGAGCTGATGGGAATAACAACTCCCTCCCTCACAGAAAACAAAGAAATAGGATGCAATCGAGTGGAAGAATGACAAATGGTCATTGATGAAATGCAATACCATGTGTGAGGTGATAAATGCATTATGCCTTTGTAGCTGAGACTCAAATGATGAGTGAAACATGTCTTGGTACACTAGAGCGGTATCATATGCTAGTAAAAGAGTGAACAAAATTACTAAACTTTCAATCCCCTCTTCAATTTAAACTTTAAACATGAAATTTATGAACCATAACTCTAGAAGAAAAAAATATAGAGATTACGTGGAGAACTAGGATCCCAGTTTAATGATCCAATGAGGACCAAGGCCAACTCCATAAAGAAGCTCAATGACACTACTATTGGGAACTGCCTTGGCAAAGAGGAGAGAGGATGCCGATCAATGGGTGCCAAATTGGCAGAAAATTCACCTCTATTTTTGTGCTAAAATATACTTGCACTTAAAAAAAGAAAAACTACAGTGTCTAGATTGTGATCACATAAACCTTCAAGCTCCTCACCTAGACTTTAAAAAACCTAGCAATAACGCAACTTAAGGATTTACACAAGCAGTAGACTAAGTTGGGTATGGACATAGTGGCTCACAATGGAGAGGAGGCACTATTTCTAGTAAATCAATTTCTGATTATTGTTTCTCTTTGGATTTGGGAATTCTTTTTTGGATCAACAAGAAGTAGCCAGTGTCGCATTGTCCATTGAGCTAAAAAATGCATTACAACCTTAGAATATTCAATTAACTCTTTAAAACAGCCCCAAAACATGCATTACCAAATTTTACAGTATATTACCATACTTTCTTAGAGAGTGTCTATGTTTCATAAGCCAAACCCTAATTTGAAATAACTGACTACCATGCTTCCTACCGACCATTCAAGATCTCACGGGCTGAATATGACTTGATTCTTATGCATTAAGCCCAACAAACCATTGAAGGTAAATATGAATCTTTCAGTTTAGATGTTGTGCATAAATATGAAGATATTGCATGATCATCAGAGCTTCCATCTAGGATGGGGCCCCCTTATTGGAGAAAGAAACACTAAGTATGTTCCATTCTTTCAGCCTGATCCATCTCCGCCAGTGCAAGGTACACAAGTTTCTACTTTTATTCTTCTTTTTCTTTTGCTCCTACTTCTATACTTTTATTCTTCTTTTTCTTTTGCTCCTACTTCTATCCAAGTTTCTAGACCAGGTTATGAAGAAAATATAAATTTCAGTTTGTTGACTATGGAATAAGTCCTGAAGAGGAGCAAGTTCTGCATGTTAAAACACGTACAAGTGGTTATAAGAAAAAAAGCAGGCACTTCTTCTTCCAGCTTTCCTTCTTTCAGTCTTGCTTCTCATAATCACTCTGCTGTTGGTACTTCATCTTTATTTCCATCTTCATCTACATTTCAATTTCCACCATCAATTTCTCAAAATCAATCTAATGCATTCACTCCCGTTTCATCTATACTAATTTCAAATCCGCATCCCACCCTTTTCTTTTGCTGCTTCTACACCTTCATTTATACCATCATTCACATCATCTTTCACCTTTCCACCTAGTACACCACAAACAACATTGGGGGACTACTACTTTTCCTTTTAGGTCCTCGTCTTTGGTCTACCTAGTGCCCAGTCTAATACTAGTTGAAAGGGTGAGTAGGAGTGAGACTGAGAAGAATAGAAGTAGAAGTAAGAGTACACCAATATTGGAGGCTGGTCCTCCAAACCAAGCACTTTCAAGATATCCTTCACATGGGTTAACTACCCACACATTACCCCTCTCAAGTGTTGACCATTTGGTACGGCAGTTTGCCAACATGCAATTCCTAGTGGACCTTCTGGTTATGTCCCTATGCCTCAGCCAACAATTGGGCAAGGATATTGAGTTCCAACCTCAGCCTTCCTTTCAAGGAAAGGGTGGTAATGACTTAATTAAACACTAATTAGAGCAAGCATGAAATTTACATAAACTAAAATGAAATTGTTATTGATCAATCTTGAACAATGGACACCCGATTAGCCGCAAAATTTGATGTCCCTTGCAGTATTCCTTTAGCTTGAATTGAAATCGATTGAAGTACATCAAGATTGCTCTCCACTCTCCCTTAATTTCCCATGCCCCTTGCTGCCCAGCATGGACAGCAAAGCAAGTCTTCAATTCAATTCACCCCTTGATTCTAAAGGGGATTGGTCTCCAATTTGTTCCTTGGGTGAGAAATTTGTTCGGTTAGGGTTTAGCAGCACACAAACATTCACACACACTCATAGTGAACAAGTGAACAGCAAGAGAGACGAGAGTGCCAGAAGGTCATATCCACTATGTGAGAATGAATGAAAGTACAATCCCTATGAAAGTACAATCCCTAAGGTACTAAGTACCACACCCACTGATGGGTGTTCACACAGGGAAAAAAACCTTCTCCAACTAGAAGGTAAAAACTACCCATGGGATAAGGGAGTGTTCACACCAGAATGTACAAGGTGTTAGAGATTAGTCATCCCCTGGACTAGCATTTCTCAAGTTACCATTGGTGCAGTCAGTTCTCTCGAAGGTACTCTTAGAGGGCATTATTTATTATTCCTATTAGTCAATGGGCATTTTCAGCAGGCACATTGTAATTTATCAGGCACGTGATGATGCCACGTAGTAGCTAGATACTTATTGGCTGATCATTTTATTCATTTGTGGTGTAGTCGGCAGTTTTCTGATCAGGTCGGCCAATTTTATTGGCCGCCAACATTATTTTATTGCATTATTTCCTCCTACTTAGCCCCAAGTGGCAACCTACCCTCCTCACTTGCTTTCCAAGTGCTGGTGGGAGAGATACGGCTCAAGGAGATACATTGACAGCCCTTGTATATCTGCCCTCTTCATTTCAGCATTCATTGACTACAAATTATTGTGTTCTTCTATCTCTTTTCTCTCTCCCTTTCTCTCGTGTTCATTTTCACCGCATATGATGTGTAATGATGCTTGTCATCCTGGACTCTTACGATTTGGCAGAGCTTATGACCTAGGCTATAGACCATCCTATAGCTTGTGATGCCTCCAAACTTTCTTCAAAATGAGAAAGTCGAGTTGATGAAGGTATAGGAAAATTGAGTCAAATTGAATTCCTGTATCCATTCTTTCCCCTCTCTCCTACACTCTAGCCATCATTGCTCACATTGAACATTGACCGTGGCTTGGGACATATGGCTAGAGCTTGATTAGATGTACAATCACATAACCGTGATGAAGTGGGTGTCTATGGAGGTTTAGATTAGGACTTTGAGTCCTAACAAGTCTTCCTCTATGAGGGAGTATGTCAATAAGCTTCTACAATTGCAAATGCAAGTCTAGAACACAAGGAAGGCGATTACCTCGAAGGACAACGCGATAACTCTTCTTTCTCAATTATTACCCCGAGAGAGTGCATTTTACTCCGCCTTGATTGCTTCAAGGCGTTCAGAGACTCTTCGTTGGGAAGACTTGGTTCCTATGGATTTGGACTAGGAAGAGCAATTGAAACAAAAGAATGCTTCCAAATCAAAAGCATTGACAGGTCAGTCCTCTCAAAAGAAGAGGAAGGAACAAAAGGAGGAGGAAGACAAATCAAAGGACAAAGAAAAGGATTTCACTTGTCATATCTATGGCAAGACAGGTCAGTGGAAGAAGGATTACTGCCACAAGGACAAGAAGGACAAGGGGAAGAGGAGAAGTCTTCAAAGGATTCAGGAGCAATGCCTGCTTCCTCATCAATTGCCTTCCTCCACTTGGAGGTGCTTCAGGAATCGATCCCTAAGGCTTCTCATGTTGCGTTAACAGCCCCACATCCTCATAAGTAGATTGTTGATAGTGGTGTCTCTCGACACATAACTCCTTCTGCAAAGAGGCATTGCCCATTTGCGGCCTTTGCATGGAAAGATTCTCATCGGCGATAGCTCTTCTGTCCCTATTCAGAGAAGATACCCATACTTTAGAGGTGCTTTATGCGATAGGCTTGGGTTACCATTTGCTTTCGACACACAAGATTTGTGCCCTCAACCTCTTGGTTGAGTTTGACAAGGATTTGTTTCATAATCTTGATCGTGCATCGAGACAGGTACTTTCTTCTTGTTATGAGGAGAATGGAGTCTACAAGCTAAGGTCTCCTTTAGCCTTGACCTCTCTTCTTCTTACCTCTCAAACACAATCCGAGCTCTCAGTTTGGCCACCTAAACTATGATTACCTTCGGAAGGCTTCTAGGGACAGCCTGTTCAAGGTATGCCAGACATTTTGATGAGCCATGAATCGTGTGTATCTTACATTTGTGGGAAACAGCATTGTGATGCCATTCCCAGCAAGGCTTTGAGGCAATCTACCGCACCCTTGGAGCTTGCCTCTACATATCTAAGTGGACCTATGAGAATGGAGTCCCTCAAGGAAAGCTTAATCGATCACCTACTTCAGCCGTTATTGATATGATAGCCTATGAGGCATATTTTGGATCTATGCTTGATGTTGCTTATTTCAAGGTTTTCAGGTGTGATGCATGTGTCCACATCCGAAAGACACACCGTGATAAATTTGAAGCGGCTTCCCAAAATTAGGCATTTGTGGGCTACAACTCCCAATCCCACAGTTACCAATTGGATGATTCCATTTAGCCGAATGTCTACATGAGTCAAGATGTTCAGTTCATGGAGGTTCCAACCTTAGAAGGGCGTGAGGAGCACCCTGTGGTTGGAGAACCAAGAGATAGCGATGCGCCAATGACTAACTTTGGAGCCCGCGTCTTATGGAGATGCTTCATCTTTAGGCAAGCATACTACTTCCCCACCGGCTTCCCCGACTGAGCCACCGTCGATCGATGTTTTAGAGACTTCAACAAATGATGCACACCGAGGAGAGATCCAGCCTCCTTGAAACCAGCCTTCCTTCCGTGGATGGGTGGTAATTCCTTAATTACAACTTAGTTAGAGCAGCAACATTTATTACAAAACTCAAAAATGCAAATTAACTTACAATCTTGGACAATGGACGCTCTATTGATGTACAATGGGATTTTTCCAATCCCTTTCGCTATTCCAACTCCCCTTGTCCAAAATGACAAGTCTTCAATTCTGATTTGCCCCTTCATTCAAGCAATAAATTTGCCTTCACCTGCTTTGATAGAGATGGAAAATGCCCCAAATTCAATGACTTGTTAGTCCCTCCACTTAAATTTGACTAAAAACAGCTTAAACCCTATTGAATCCAAGACTTGGAGCTTCCAATTTTTTACACGCTTCCGAAAGCTGCTGCTAAACCCTAATTTCTGCTGCAAATTAGGGTTTACAGCACCAAAATCTGAAATTTCTCAGCCTCTAGTTATCTCAATGTTGTAATCTTCGAAGCAAGGCTGTAGAAAGGCTAGGACATGAGAGAGAATGCTGAGGAGAGAGAAAATTCAAACTTTCTTCGCAAAGAACTCAAGAAAATCAGTCATTTACTGTCTCTGCCCTATCAAACAGCCATGGAAGTTGTCACCTACAGCTTAGGACCACCAAACAAACTGCTGCCCCATCCTATATGTTGTCATCTGCACCAGAAGAACCTTGGGCTCCTGTCACCTACTCTTGGAGGGCTCCAAAACTGCTATCACATGTTGTGGGACTAATCCTTAGTGGCTACAAATCACATCAACAACCTCTCCTTGCTCTCCAATATCCTTCTTCTCTCTCACAATGACTAAAATAAACTCCACCAACCCCTTAAAACGTTTTTCCCACTTGCATGGGCAAGTTTAACCAAGTGGTAGCCTTCTAATCCCCTTTTCCAATATTATCCATAATTAAATATCAATTTTCAATCTTTAAATACTGAAAATTAATCTAATAATTATTTCAGTGCCCAAAAAAATAATCTAACTCACGAATAATTAAATTGACTAGGCAACTTCCATTCGCGAGTGTCTTTGCACCATGCTGAGCATCAAATTAGTGCTAAGTACCATTAAACGCCACTTCTCTAGTATGACCAACTCACACTTAAGGCCAAATGAATGACCTAGACCAACAAATGGCACCAAATACCACCAAAAACCTGTGCAGCATAGCTTATAGCAACTTTTGCCTTTAACATCCCGTGATTTCCTCGAGTCTCCTAGGCTCGTAAATTTACTCTAACGCCAATTACACCTCACGTATGCAACATTTACTTAACCATGTGATTAAAAATTAATCCACATGTTAAGTAAGGTTTCAAAAATACATATCCTCATGACAATCCTCGCTGGGCTAGAGACACACTCTGTGATTCAGGAATTGAAGAACTCCTTGAGGAGAGGCAACCACAAGATGGTCCACAGTGGTCTCGAAGGAACCAAGCACATGCTACCAAGCTTGTTTGTACTAACTATTGTTTGATGACCCCTGCCATACAAGATAGGGAGCCCACTTCCATGAAGGAGGCTTTGCAATCATAGAATTGGAAGAAGGCTTTGGAGCAAGAGTTGGATGTTATTGAGAAAAATAGTGCTTGGGATCTTGTGCCTCATCCCATTCATAGGAAGATAATTGATGTAAAATGGGCCTTCAAGACTAAATATCATAGTGATGGTACTCTAGATAAGAACAAGGCGCGACTCATTGCAAAGGGCTTCACACAATGGCCAGGGGTGAATTTCCACGACACCTCTGCACCTACAACTCGGATGGTTACCATTAGAGTCGTTCTTGCCTTAGTCACCCATAGGAGATGGTCAATTTATAAGCTTGATGTAAAGTCTCCTTTCCTAAATGATAATTTGAAGGAGAGAATCTATGTTGAGCAACCTCCTAGCTTTTCCTCATCAAATGGACAAATGTGAGGTTGAAGAAGGCCCTTTCCGGCCTCAAACGGACTCCACGTGCTTGAAACAACAAGATAGAGTCGTTCCTCCAAGGAAAGTTAGAATATTGACATTCCTCTTCGATCCCCAGTCGCATGTCCACACCTCAGCTAGGGAGCACGCGTTGTTCATGCTTTATGTGGATTGTCTTATTTTGTTAGGTGACCATGCCCAAAAGGTCAAGGAGACTAAGGCAACACTACACGAGGTGTTCGAGATGACAGATATGAGCCTTCATTTCTTTTCAGGCCATGAGATTTACCAGATTCCGAGGGGGGGATTTTGATCTCCCAACAATAGTATGTGTAGGAGCTTTTGGCAACTTTTGAGATTGAGAGATGTAAGGCCATTTCTACTCCTATGGATCCAAACTAGAAGGCCACAACCCATGCACATTCTTCGACAACGGATGCTACCGACTACAAGTACTTAATTGGGTCCTTGATTTGGCTTCTTAACACTCCGGTGATTATGCTTTCCTACAAGTTTGTCGACCACGTCCATGAGTGAACCTAAGATGGTACATTGGAAGACTGCTATAAGGATTTTGCGGTTCCTAAGAGAGACCCTCGATCTTGGTATTCATTATCCAACAGATATTGGAGATTCACCTTTGGTTCTTATAAGCTAGACGGATTCAATTTGGGCCAAAGATACTGACCAACAAAGGTCAAGGACAAGATCTCGTAGAGTAGCAAGAAGCAGCCCACTGTTGCCCTTTCTTCCACAAAGACGGAGTATAGAGCGGCGTCTTCTACCACATGTGAGACAGTATGGTTTCGAAGGTTACTAGGAGAGCTCAGTTGTCCTCAGACAGGTCCTACGACACTTCATTGCAACAATGAGAGTTACATTGCTTTGGCATGCAACCCAATGTTTCATGCTAGGTTGAAACACATTGAGATTCAATACCATTTCATTTGGCACAAGATCTAGTAAATGTAGATGTAAATACTATTCTCTTTTCAACTTCATGGCTAGATGTGGCCATAATAGACTCCTCCTTGCTCAACCAAGAAATGCATGAATCACCAAGCATGAAACAATTGCCACTAGTGGATACCCTCATGTCAAAACAACCAACCCAATCACTGTCTGTAAATGCATGCAAGCAAAGAGTAGTGCCTTTAGGATAAAAAAGCCCAAGGTTTGAGTGCCTTTAAGATAACGAAACACACGTTTAGCTACTTGTCAGTATGTAATACTAAGGCTATGCATAAAGCGTGCCAACTGAGAGACCCCAAACTAAATATCAGGCCATGTGTTGCACAAGCACAATAGACAGCCAACAGCCTACCAATAAAGAGAAGTAATAAAGGTTTCTCATGCATCCTCAAGTGTAAACTTATGGCCTGTCTCAAAGGGACTAGAGATGGACTTGTAATCTTGCATTTGAAAATACTCAAGAGGTTGCCCAATGTACTTAGATTGCTGCAAAATAATATCCCCCTCCATTGCAATAAACTGTATGCCAGGATAGTAATGCAAGTGGCCAAGATCTGTCACAACAAAAGCATGCTGCAATTCAGCTTTTAAGGCTGAAATATGTGTCTCATGAGGTCCAATTAACAACATGTTATCCACATATAGACATAAAGTGTGCTTTTAGTATGTGGATTACTGAAGCCAAGAGCAATCAAGTATGCCTATATCTTCTCATACCATGCCCTTGGTGCCTACTTTAAACCATACATGGCCTTATGCAAAAGGCAAACTTTGCTTTCTGATCCTTTATGGACATATCCACGAGGTTGAGTGACATAAACCGCCTCATGAAGATAACCATTCAAAAAAAGCAATTTTCACATCCAACTAATGCACTTGCCAATCATAATGAGAATCATAATGAGCAAGCAAAGCAATGACACTGCGAATGGTGGTCATACATGAAGTGGGTGCAAACGTCTCATCATAGTCAATCCCATGTTGTTGGGCATATCCTTTGGCAACAAGACATGCCTTGTAGCAATCAATGATACCATCAAATCTACATTTCAATTTGTAACCCACTTAGTGCTAATAGCACGCTACAAGCATGCCAGCAAGCAAGTCACATAACTCCCATATGCCATTTTTATCAATAGAGTTTAACTTTGATTGCATAGCGGCCATCCAATGTTCGTTTTTGCAAGGCATCATGTAGAGAAACAAGTTCTTCATTGCATGCAATAGCTACAAGTGCTTGCATAACTAAGTTGCTCTGTATATGGTGATCCAGGGATTGTTTTAGCTCCCCAACCACTTCATAATTAGCAATGCCTTCACCAATGGGCTGAAAATCAGGTTGCTGTTCAGCATGATTTTGCTGCTGTAAACCCTCAATAGGTTGCTGAAATTGACCAAAATCAGGTTCACTTTGCGGAAATAAAGGCAACAAACTGTCAAACATGTTCATAGGCCCCATGTTGGGCTGATTTTTGCAATCCAAAAAGGGTTGACCAACATGTTCAGCGAATACCACATCTCTACAGACAAAAATCTTGTTGGTGAAGGGTCGGTACAAGCGATACCCTTTACTTTCTGCACTATAACCAATAAAAATGCATTTGGCAATCTTATCTTCCAACTTATGTCTTCGTGGCTATGGCACCAAAGCATATGCCAAATAACCAAAGACATGAATATGTGACACCACTCGTTTCCGGCCATTCCAACCCCCACGTTGGATGCCAAGGAACAAATCTACGAAGGCTGTCAAGACATTAAATGTCAAGCATGTGGCGCAAGCTGTTAGGAGTGATTGTTGGTATGCGTGCAACTGTTGGCGACCTGTGGGAGCAAATGAAGTTGCATGAGGTGCTATCAAGACAACAGTGAGACCACGTGCACACCAAGTCAATGCCTAACAAATAGCAAACACATGATGAGGTAGTTGCATGCGTGACATGACAAGTTTTGATAAGATACATGCTTGTGTGCGTGACGAGACAGAGCATAGCTGTCTGGCAGCCTATGGAGACCACGTCCAACTGTGTGACAAGGTGCAGGGCTGCAAATGACTAGTAGTCGTGCACATGTGGATTCAATCAATGAGCAAGAGGCACGCAATGTGTAGGTTGTCAATGAAGACACACAACATGCAGCCGATTGAAGGTGGCATGCAAATTGAGAAGAAAGAGAGCAACCAAGCTCGAGGCTCAACAACGGCTATGTTGGCGCACGAGCAAGGTGGCAGCTAAGGAGAGGTATGGCTCTAATACCACTATTAGGTTGGGGTTAAACAACACGCGTGCATGCACACACTCACAGTGAATAGGTGACCAGCAAGAGAGGAGAGTGTTGGAGGTCACATCCACTATGTGAGAATGAATGAAAGTACAAACCCTTCTCTAGCTATAAGGTAAAAAGTGCCCATGGGATAAGGGAGCATTCACACCAAAATGTAGGAGAAACACAATAAGTGCAACAAAATTTGGCCCCAAATTCAATTATGGCTGGCAGGCCTCTTGGAATTCTCTAAATTCCCTAAATTCAGCTACTAAATTTTAAGTCCTAGACCTCAAATTTCTGAGCACACTTCCAAAGGTGGCTGTCAACCCTAATTTCAGTTGTAAATTAGGGTTTAGCAGTAAAAATTCTTCAATTTCACCCTACTAAGACTAAATTTGCTGAGATCTCTTGAAGAAAGCAGTGAATTGGCTGAGAGAATAGAGAGGAAGCTGTAGAGAGAGAGAATTCAGAGTTTCATTGCCAAAATTGGCTGAGATTCAATGATCCCCTACTGTGAATGCATGTTAAGCAGCAGCTGAATGCAATCTAAAGCTCAAAAGGCTGTCATCAACTACTACAAACTCTCTTGTAGCCATCATCTGATCCGTAGGGGGTACAAAATGCAGTCATTAGAAGAAAATTGAGTTAAAAATGCATTAGCCTGACTTGAACAGCCCAAAACACAATTAATTAATGAAGAAGACCTCTTATTTTAAAAGAAGCACAATCCTAGAGAGTTACTAAGTCCCACATGCAAAACCCTAATTTGGGTGCCCCAAACTTTCTATAAATAGGCATGCAGCCCACCACTCTCCCTTCATCTCGTTTTTGCAGGCTTCAAGAGCCGTATCACTGCTATCCACACCCCGTTTGTGGAGGACATCACGGTCAAAGCTTCCACCAGCCATCTACTACCATCTGGCACTTGATTCCAACCTTCATTACCTGTTTGAAGCTGTCGCTAGGTCCCAAGAGTTGTCGCCTACCTTAATGGTGACGTGTCTGGTGCTGTCACCATCACCCAGGAACTGTTGCCCTAATTTTCTCTCTCCTCTAAATGCTGCGTTTTCAATTTCTAGCTGCCGCCTTGACATTCTCTCACCTCTGTCTGCTACGTTTGTGCCAACAACTATCATTCAAATTTTCTCCCTCCTCAGTACCTACGTTTTTAGTATTTCTCTCTCCTGCACTACCGTCCGCTTCAGATCCAACCTTCCTTGGCTGCATTTGATGGTGTTTGACAATTGAAGACTTAGTATTTCTCTCTCCTGCACTACCGTCCGCTTCAGATCCAACCTTCCTTGGCTGCATTTGATGGTGTTTGACAATTGAAGACTGCCATTGCTACAATTCGGGATTCGTTCAGAGTAGGACACACTTTACAGCTCATAACCTCTGCCTTGATCCTAGAGATACGATAGTTCGAGGTTCAGTATTCACTGCATAGTGTGTTTGCTACATGAGCATTGTATATTCATTATTCATTCACTTTTATTATTCATTGTGTTCATTGTATCTGTGTTACCCTAACCCTAACCTAACTATGCTCTGAGTTTATCAGTCTATGCTTTGTCATACGATTGGTTTTATATTTTTTCCGTTTAAAGCATCTCTTCACATGGTATCAGAGCTTAATACTCTCTGAGAAACCTTGGCCTTTGATCGGAAAGCTCATTTGCAAAACCAGAAACAACAGAAGGGTCAGATGACTTAGAACACATTCAAAACATTGCTCCAATCTCCACAACCAAACATGGACTGAAACAGTAGAAGGGTCAGATGACTTGGAACACATTCACAACATCGCTCCAATCTCCACAGCCAAACACGGATAGAAACGATCAGAAGTGGACCTCCCAGCTTGCCACTACCCGATCTAACATGGGCAAAGAACCATCGGACTAACATGGAGTCCACGAACCATATCAAATTTCTACCGGCTGAGTATGATCTCATCCTTATGCATAGGGCTCAACAAGAGGTTCGGACTACCATGGATTCCACGAACCATATCAAATTTCTACTGGCTGAGTATGATCTCATCCTTATGCATAGGGCTCCACAAGAGGTTGAAAGTAAGTCTGAGTTTTCTTCTTTAGATTCGGTGCACAAAACTAATGATCTTGCAGAACCTTCCGAATCTCCACTACGGACCTGCCACCTGCAAATGGAACCTAGCCCGGATTACACATCACTTCCACAGTACTTCTTTTCTCCAATGCAAGGTACGAACCCTACTAATTCAGATTCTATGCTAGTTGATTTTGTATTTTCTATTGGTCGAGAGATGCTCATCAAGAAGGGGCTCTTGGTTTGTGAGTAATGAGGAAGACAAGTATTTCTTCGGGTCAATATGGAGTAGGTGCATCTTTATCTAATGCATTTAATGGACAAAAGAAACCCACAATGTTTCGCACAACAACATCAATCACAAATCCATTTGGGCTTCTACCCATCCCTCCCTCATCTTCCGTTGCACCTTCCTTTCCGCTTCCATTAAGCGCACCACATTATCCACCACCACACACCACACCAAGGGGTTTTGCACATTTAGGCATAGCCTTTAGGACCTCTACATACACGTTTCCAAGTAGTGTACCTATGATGCAGGCTTGACCTCCCACATACGCACTTTCAGGTTATCCCTCTGGGAGTGCATCCCAGACATACTTGGGTGTGGATCATTTGGTATCGCAATTTGCCTCTACGGCATTACCTAGTGGACCATCCAATCATTTTGTAGTGCTCTAGCCGACATTTGGTCAAAGCTATCGTGTCCCAATGCCTCCACCTACACATACGGTATCATATGGACCTATGTCCCTTTCGGTACCTTCGCAGCAATCGGCACTCATTGAACATCAACAACCTATTTCTGCCCATCCACCTTTATCCCCTCCTACTTCTTATCCACCATCATCATCTTATCCTCGATCTTATCTCATCTATCCATCTTCCCAAACACCTCATGGTGTCAAGGGTGAAGCAATGCTGACACAAATGACCAAGACAAAGGGTGAACAGAGAGAGAAGACAGAGACACACACACACACATTGAAACACGGAAAATCTGCAGTGAAAAATGTTATATAAGGATACAGAAATATACACGGGTGCAGAGAGAATATCTGCATATGTCTCCACCTCGAAGATCTCAATCTCCGTCAGCCCCAAGGGCAGTCTCCACGGTCTACAGCCTGAAATCTGTGAAAACAATTGAGGAAGACTGTTGAAATTAAGGCCAATAAATAGGCCAGGAAAAATGCCAAAAATACCAGGTCGGCTGCAAAGGACAGCAAATCTGTCCAACCAAATGTCCAACTGCACTCTGCCATCTGCCTAACACGTCAACTGCCACGTGGCACTCCTGCTGCACCTGTCGCCTGATTGCTCTTGCCTTCCCAAGGAAGGCCCAGTTCTAACACCCCCTCTCAAATCCTGGACACTGCAGAAGGCTAAGGGATTTGGAGTGCTATCGAAGTAAGACCTAGGGAAGCGCCTTGGTAAACAAGTTTGCAAGATTGTCCTCTATCTTGCAATAGACCACGGAAATGGTCTCGTACAAAATCTTCTCCCAAATGAAATGATACAAGATCTCAATATGCTTCGTCCAAGCATGAAACACAGGATTCCTGGCAAAGGCAATGCAACTCTCATTCTTGCACTAAATAACAGTAGGACCCGTCTGTGAGCAACCAAGCTCCTCCAAGAGCCTGTGAAGCCACATTGTCTCACATGTAGAAAAAGACGCCGCCCGATACTCTGCCTCAGTCGAAGAAAGGGCAACCATGGGTTGCTTCTTGCTGCTCCATGAAACAACACCAACACCCAAGGTAAAACAATAACCTGTCGTGGATCTCTAATGATCCACATCACCAGCCCAATCTGAATCACTCCAACATGTAAATACCAAGTGCATAGCACCTGTACTGGCAAGATAATAGATCCCAACATGTAAGTACCAAGTCCGTAGCACCTGTACCAATCTGAATCACTCCAACATGTAAGTACAAAGTCCATAGCACTTATACCAGCAAGATAATAGATCCCAAGATCAAGAGTCCTCCAAAGGAACCGCAAAATCCTCTGAGCAGCCTGCCAATGCACCATCTTGGGTTCACTCATGAACCCAGCTAGCACACCTACAAAACATAAGTCAACACAAGTTTTAAGAAGCCAGATCAAGGAACCAACCAGCTGCCTATAACGGGTAGCATCTACCAAAGGAGAATCGGAATGAGCTATAGCCTTCCAATTCGGGTCCATACACTACGGTACTTGGTCTTGAGGACCCATTTGACTTCAATGATCTTCTTATGTGGAGGCTTCGACACGAGATACCAAGTGCCATTCCTCTTAATCGACTCCAACTCCTGCTCCATCGCTTTCCACCAATGATCATGCTGTAAAGCCTTCTTCACGGAAATGGGCTCATGATCGTGCATGACACGAGTTATCAAATAGTAATTAGTGTAAACAAGCTCAGTGTGGTTGTGGGTTCCTCCGAGAACACCGCCCGCCATCCTTGGGCTGCCACTCCTTAAGGACCCCCTCAATCCCTGCATCGCGAAGCGTGCCACAAGCCCAAAGAGGAGGAGGCCGGATCTCACCTCATCACTCTCCATCTATTGAAGTTTCTAAAAGGTCCACTGATGGCGAGGGAGCAATCGGTGAATCTGATGGTTGAGAACTAAGCTCCTCATCCGAAGAAGAGTCCTCAAGAGGCACAGGCTCCAGAGGAATAGTCGTTGGTGCCCAGCTATCACCGTGATCTCCAAGAACAGGGTGTTTCTCACCCCCCTTTGAGGCTGGAACTTCCACAAACCAAACATCACGGCTCGTGTACACATCCCGTTTAATAGGATCATATAATCGGCCTTGACCCTGTGAGCTATAGCCCATAAACACCTATCGTTTGGGAGCCACTTCAAATATGTCATGTTGTGTCTTCGAGATGTGAACATAGGCATCACACCCAAAAACCCTGAAATAAGAAACATCTAGCTTAGACCCAAAGTACGCCTCATAAGCAGTCATACCAACAACAGCAGAAATAGGGGAATGATTAAGGATGTGAACTACGGTATCCACAACCTCAGCCCATAGACACTGAGGTGTCTAATGATCCTTCATCATGGTACGGGCCTTCTCGATCACACTGCAATTCTCCTCCTCCAAGATGCCATTCTCCTGAGGGGTGTTTGCATTAGCAAGCTCCTAGTGAATACCACGATCTGCACAAAAACGAGCAAACCCATTAGAAACAAATTCTTTACAGTTATCCAATCGTAAGGTCTTCAGCTTCCGGTCCAATCGGTTCTCCTCAAAGAGCAACCAATCCTTAATGTTGGAAAAAGCCTCCGACTTCAGTTTTAAGAAATAAGCCCATGTCATCCTGTTGTAATCATCCACAATTAGCATGAAATACAAGCTCCCTCAAAGGGACTCCCATCCTCACCGATCCACAAAGATCCGTAGAAACAAGCTCCAAGGGTGCTAAAGACCGCCTCGAAGCCTTCCCGGGGACAACATCACGAGTCTGCTTCCCACGGATGCACGATACAGACGGTTGCTAGCTCATCACAATATCTAGCAAACCTCAAACAAGCTATCCCTTTGACGCCTCTTCTGAAGGTATTCATAATTGAGATGGCCAAACCGAGCACGCCAAAGCTCGAACTGAGTTTAAGAGGTAAGAAGAAGAGAAGTCAAGGCAAAAGAAGATCGCAACTTGTAGACTCCATTCTCCTCGTAACCTGAAGAAAGAAATTGTCTCAATCCATGATCAAGAATCCAAAAAGAATCCTCATCAAATTCGACCAAGAGACCAAGGACACAAAGCTTGTGCACCAAAAGTAGATGGTACCCCTAGGCCGGAACATAAAGGACCTCGGATGTATGGGCACCACCTCGTCCATCTAGAATAAGATGCATGTAGCCCCATCCCTGTATAGGAATAGAAGAACTATCACCAATGAGAATCTGGCCAGATGAAGGTCGCAAATGAGCAACACCTACTAAATGAGTCATGTGCCGGGAGGCACCACTATCAACAATCCACTCCCGAGTGTGAAGTTGTCAGGGTCGAATCCTCAACCGCCTCCAAGTGGAGGAAAGCAGTTGATGAGGAAGCAGCCACCGCTCCGAAACCCTTGAAAGATTTCTCCTTCTTCTCCTTGTCGGGGTCGAATCCTCAACCGCCTCCAAGTGGAGAAAAGCAGTTGATGAGGAAGCAGCCACCGCTTCGGAACCTTTGAAAGATTTCTCCTTCTTCTCCTTGTCGGGGCAATCCTTCTTCCAATGACCTGTTTTGCCACAAATGTGACAAGTAGACTTCTTTTCTTTGTCCTTCTTAGATTTGTCCTCCTTTTTCTTCTTTTGGTCCTTCCTCTTCTTTTGAGAGGAATGACCAACCAAAGCCTCAGATTTAGAAGCATTGGTACCTTTCAATTACTCCTCTCGATCCAAGACCATGGAAACCAACTCTTCCCACTAAAGAGTCTCAGACCGCCCTAAAGCAATCAAGGGGAAACAAAAACCACTGAAACGGGGCGGTAACTGTGAAAGAAGAGTTATCGCCATGTCTTCAGAAGTGATCACCTTCCCTGCGTTTTGAACCTGCATCTGAAGCTGTCTTAGCTTGTTGATATACTCCCGCATAGAAGATGACTTGTTGACACTCATGGTCCGCATCTACACTTCCAAAGAAACTCGCTTCATGATGGTCATCCAATTATACATCTGATCAAGCTCCAGCCATATCTCCCAAGCCACCGTCAACTACTCAATATGAGAGATAACAACTATGGTACATAAGAGATAAAAAGGAGCAAATGCGAGCATTGAGTTTATCCCAATGTGCCTGAGCCTTTGCCAACTCCACCTTATCATTGGAAGAGAGTCTGGACTCATCTCACGAAGAAGAATGATAAATAGCCTCCGTAACAAGCTCTGCCAAATCATAGGACTCTAGAATGGTAAGCACTACGACCCACCAAATGCGATAATTCTCACCGTCAAGCTTCTGATTAAAGGGAAGCGCCGGTAAGACGACAAGCACCTTCCGGTCCATGATCGCCTGAAACTCAGTCTCCACCTCAAAAGACATCTTTACCTACAATGTCTGCACAAAACACAAACAGCAACCCCCTCTGACTATGAAGATACAGCCTACTAAGGCTCTTGGTCACTCGTCCCGCTCCTCCTTCACCCACCACCGAAAGCAATAAAAAGATAAAATCTGCACTTGAAGGCCCAAAACCCAACCTTCTTCCTTCTCTAATAGCAAAAACCAGGAGTAGCTTCAGCAAAACTTCTCCTTTCTCGCACGCCTACACTCACCTCAGCCTTGTTCTAATGTACAGCCCTTTTGCTCACCCTTAAACCCTGAAAATGCAACCTTGTGTCGCATTGAAATCTCCTCTTCAGATGAGTCCACCCTAGGTCAACTTCTTCAATGCTTTTATACCATGTCAGAGTGAAGCAATGCATAAGCAAATGATCAAGACAAAGGGTGAACAAAAAGAGGAGAGAGAGAGAGAGAGAGAGAGAGAGAGACAGTGAAACGCAAAAAATCTGCAGTGAAGAATGCTATATAAGGATGCAGAAATATACACGGGTGCAAAGAGAATATATGTGTACGTCTCCACCTCGAAGATCTCAGTCTCTATCAGCCCCGAGGGCAATCTCCACGGTCTGCCGCCTGAAATCTGTGAAAACGACTAAGGAAGACTGCTAAAATCAAGGCCAATAAATAGGCCAAGAAAAATGCCAAAAAATCTATCCGACCAGCTATCTAACTACACTCTACCGTCTGTTGAGAGCGTGTTGCAGCTGGAGGAGTGAGCAGGTGAGTGAGAGCGACAGAGAGAGAGAGAGAAAGAGAGAGAGAGTACAATACGATTTGGGTGTGTCAACAATGTGTTGGTACACAAAGAATAAAATGTATTTATGCTTAGGGCACGTAAGGGTATATTCACATGTACAACTAAATAATACACGTGTACTACATACGGAGGTGAATAAAGGGCCTTTATCCCAACCTCCTCCCACTTAAAGGTCCGAAATGAACCTCTAAGCAACTCCCACTAGTCGTATGCAATGCTCATACTAAGACTTGCTTAGACTTTTGGTGAGAACATCTGCAAGATTGTCCTGTGTTTTGATCTTAGTCAATGTAATTAGACCATCTTCCAGAATCTGTCTAATAAAGTGATATTGCAACTATGCAATGCTCATGTTGAGCCTTGCTTAGACTTTTGGTGAAAACATCTACATGGTTGTCCTGTGTTTTGATATTGGTCAATGTAATTAGACCATCTTCCAGAATCTGTCTGATAAAGTGATATTGCATATCTATATGCTTTGTGCGTGAATGATACATGGCATTCTCAGCCAGATACACAGCACTCTGACTATCACATCCCAACACTATAGTACCCAAAGATATGCCAAGATCCTCTACAAGTCTGCTTAACCATATAGCTTCCTTAGAAGCTTCAGTAGCTGATATGTATTCAACTTCAGTAGTACTCAGTGCTACGATGTTCTGCAACCTGGAATACCAAGAAACGGCCCCATACCTGCTAGTGGACATACGAGTGTCCAAGTCACCTGCCATGTCTGCATCACAATAACCCTGCAGACTAAGTCCACCCTGCCCATAGCAAATACACTTTCTTTGTGTACCCTTTAGGTATCGAAGAATACACTTGACAGCTTCCCAATGTGGTTTGCTAGGATTTGACATAAACCTATTGACAACTCCCACTGCATGAGCAATGTCTAGACAAGTAGCAACCATAGCATACATAAGAGAGACACAAGTTGATGCGTAAAGGACTCCCTTCATAGCATTGGCTTCCATGTCATCTTTTGGGCTGTTGGCTTTACTAAGCTTAAGATATGGAAGATATGGAGATAAGGCTATCCCAAAAGGCTTAGCTTCAGCCATGTTAAATCTGTCTAGTACCTTTCCAATGTACTTCTCTTCAGATAAGAACAGCAATTTCTGTGTTCTATCCCTGTGAATCCTCATGCCCAACATATGCTCTACATTCCCCAAATCTTTCATGGAGAAAGCTTATTTCAACTGATCTTTGAGAGCATCCAAGCTAGTCTTTCTTTTCCCAGCTAGCAGCATATCATCCACATACAAAACAAGTATGATGGGGTTGCCATCTGTATCCTTTTTCATGTACAAACAATGATCTGCATGGCTGCCTGTAAACCCATGAGAGAGCATAAAAGTGTCAAACTTTTTGTACCACTGCCATGGTGCTTACTTCAGCCCATACAAACTGTATTTTAGTTTACGCACCAACTGCTCTTTTCCAAGAACTACAAAGCCCTTGGGCTGTTTCATGTAGATTTCCTCATCAATGTCACCATGCAGAAAAGTTGTTTTCACCTTCATTTGGTACAGCTCTAAGTCCAATACAGCAGTGAGAGCAAAAAGCACACATAGAGTGGTCAACTTCATAACAGGGAAAAGACCTCTTGGAAGTCAACAATCCCTTCCTTCCGTGCATAACCTTTGGCAATCATTCTTGCCTTGTACTTGGTTTTCCCATTACACAACATTACGGCTGCGAACAATTTTCTTGGACTATGGTAACTACACTCTATAGCCAAATTCACCCTCATCACCATAGCCCATGAAAATGCCTTTGGTGGATTTCGGATCAAGTTTGTTCCTCAGCTCATCTCTAACATGCACAAAAGCATCACTTACGTGAAGGAACCAGTGATTAAATTGATTAATTAAGAAAGCTGCTTTTACATGTCAAACATAATGTGGTAGGTAATTAGATAACTAAGCAAACCGAGGAAAGTGCGGTGAATGTGACTTGGGTCCGTCCTACGGAAGGGTGGTCCCGGCTAGCTGTTCTCAAGCATTTAAGCTTTCTACCTGTCTGATGGTCACAAATGCATGAAAATTTTTAAGAACAGCAAACACTTCACTTTTCTTTTTCAACAGATAAATCCAATTCTTCCTGAAACCCCAATCGTTTTCCCCCCCTCCATATTGAAACGCTACAAAACCTTGGAGATATACTCCTGCTGAGCTAGATAGAGTAATCCTTTCGACCTATTTCTGAGTATTCGCATGTCAAGAATGTGATTTGCATCACCAAGATCCTTCATATCAAAGCTGCCATGAAGACTTTGCTTCAGTGAGTCCAAGTCATGAGTATCCCTGCCAGCAATCAGCATGTCATCTACATACAAGACCAAGATAATCAGGCTGCCATCTGCTGCCTTCTTGGTGTACAAGCAATGATCCACTTGACTTCTATGAAAACCTTCAGACTGCATAAATGTATCAAACTTATGATACCATTCTCTAGGTGCTTGTTTCAGTCCATACAAACTCCTTTTGAGTTTACATACCATCTTTTCTTTCACTTTTTCCACAAATCCTTCAGACTGTTGCATATATATGTCTTCATGCAAATCACCATATAAAAATACAGTCTTTACATCCATTTGTATGAGTTCCATATCTTCAACTGCAACTTAGCCCAAAATGGTTCTCAATGTAGTCATCTTGACTACAGGAAAGAAAATCTCATCAAAGTCAATTCCATGCTCCTGTTTGTATCCCTTTGCAACCAATCTTGCTTTGTACTTTGATGAGAAACCAGAAGTGACCTTCATCTTGTAAACCCATTTGCATGGAAGTGTTTTCTGTCCTTTAAGCAACTGCACCAAGTCCCAAGTGTCATTTTTCTCAAGAGATTCCATTTCTGACAACATGGCTTTATATCATTTCTTGTTGTCCTGTCTGTCCATTGCTTCCTTGAAGCAAGACGGTTTACCACAGTCTCTCAACATGACATAATCAGCCACATTATTTGCACCAGAAACAAATCTATCAGGTTGTCTAGTAGTCCTAGACGATCTCCTAACCCAATGATCATTGTTTGCTGGCTGTGCCTGCAAATTTCCATTTTCAGCATGCTGTCCTAGCATTTCAGCCTGCAAATCAGCATTAACAGCTTGCTGTCCCGGCTGTTCCTGCACATGTAGTGGCTCATTATCATGGGCAATAGTTGGTGATCATTTCCAACATCATTTCTTGCATTTACAAGTTCATTTACAGCAGGTATTTGCTGCTATACAATGGCCACATTTTGCTGTCCAAAAGGTATTTCTTCCCAGAATATAACCCTACGGACCTCCTCAGTCTTTTCGGGCTATTTATGCATGCGATCTTCCCGGAAGATAACATCATTGCTGTGTACTACTTTCCTTTTCTCGAGATCCCACAATTTATACTCCATTTCACCCTCGTCACCATATCCTAGGAAAATGCATTTACAGGACTTTGGCTCAAGTTTGTTGTGTTTTTCTTTACGAATGTGCACAAAAGCCTTGCAGAGCCAAACACTATCAGATAAGCGTATAAAGGTGGCTTGTCCAACCACGCTTCTTGGGGAACTCCCCTCCCCAAAGACCTGTTTGGTGACCGATTAATTAAGTGAACGGCTGTCATAATAGCCTCTGCCCAAAAACCATGGGGTAATGAAGCATGAGACAGCATTGTACGGACCTTATCCTGTATGGTCCGATTCATACGCTCTGCAACTCCATTTTGGTATGCATTATGACGGGCAGTGAGCTCCCTCTTTATCCCTTTGCTGTCACAAAATGCCTGAAAGGCCTTGGACATATTCCCCACCATTGTCAGAGCAAAGACACTTAAGTGTCTTATCTGTCTGATTTTTAGCCAAAGCCAAGAAATTTTTAAACTTGTCAAGCACTTCATCCTTGCTACGAATAGGGTAAAACCCATACCTTTCATGTAGCATCATCGACAAAGGTGACAAAATATTTCTTTTCCCCTAAAGATAATCCTGGTATCTGACATACATCCGAAACTAACTCTAGAGGAGAAGATTTGAAAGAAAGAGCATAACGAAAACAAGGCAAATAACCCAAACGAGAAAGCAGTTTCATTCATGTTGGACTCATGTGTCCCAACCGGCCATGCCACAAAGAAACACTTGGTTGCTCAGTCACGGCAACAACATGGACACGCACACTAGATACATGAAGTAGATACAAAGTATCACTCTTGCAGCCTCTCGCAATCACTCTTGATCCCTTACAGATCTTCCATTTTCCATCACCAAAGGTGGTATGAAAACCATCATCATCTAGTTGCCCTCTGCTAATCAAGCTCTTCTTGAGCTGAGGTACATGCCATACATGCTGAAGTGTAAAGACAGAGCCATGCTGAAACTGTAACTGCACATTGCCAATACCTACAATCTCACATGCATAGTTATCCTCAAGATGGACAACACCATGTCGATCCCCTGTATAGGCAAAGAACCACTCACGATGAGGAGTGACATGAAAGGAAGCACCTGAATCGAGAATCCAGGTATGCATGTCATCATCTGTATCTGCAAGTAAAGCATGTGCACCAAAGTGTGAAGAGACAAAGAGTACGTCACTCCCACTATCACTGTCATGAGTGACTACATTCACCTCTTCAATTTTTACAGTGCTCTTCTTAGGCTAACTGTCCTTCTTCTCTTCCTTGCTATCATCTGTCTTCTTGCCTTTTCCTTTCTCTTTCTTCCATTTGTAGCAATCACGTTTAAAGTGACCCTTCTTGCCACAATGATGACATTCAACATCTTTGCCACGTGATTTACTGCGTCCCTTGCTATCATATTTGCCCTTTTGCTGTGATCTGCCCCTAGTATGCAAAGCACTGGAAGACTTGCTGGATCCATTGTTCTGCCGATTCATTTCTTCCATAAGTAAAGCACTCTCTACATCAGCATACAAAAGGATCACATTAGAATTACTCATAGCAGTCCTGAATGTATTCCAACTCTCTGGTAGAGTGCAAAGCAAGAAAGTAGCCTTAAATTCCTCATCAATCATGAACTTCAAGGCAACCAGCTGGTTGAAAATGGAGTTAAACTCACTCAAGTGAGTAGACATTGTTGTACCCTCTTTCATACGCAAATCCATAAGCTTTTTCAGTCAATACACTTTGCTTGCAGCACTCTTCTGTGCATACAATTCTTCCAGTCTAGTCCAAATAGCATATGCAGAATCCAAACCTTCAATGTTGAACAACAAGGCATCAGAAATCAATAACTCTATGGTTGAGCATGCAAGCTCATTTAACTCATTCCAATCGTCCTGTTCCATGTCTGCAGGCTTTGCCCCTTTGGTTTTGATCAGCTTTGCCTGCTTCTTTTGCAACAGGATATTGTAGCACTGCTTTTGCCAAACTGCAAAGTTATGTGCACCTTCAAGCTTCTTTATGTGCATCAGATTACTACTGTCATTGCTGCCAGCCATGATTTTCAGCCCAAATGTGACCAAAAAACAGCAAATGCAGGCCCAAAATTGGCACCGAAGTGACCAAGGTACAAACAAGTACCAACCAGCAATAAATGACCACGCAGAAGCACAGATTTCAGATCTGTAATTCAATTTTCAAAAGCACCAAACCATGTGCTACAGCATTCCACAACTGATTACAGCTGTTCCCAGGGAATATGCATCACATTACATGAGAAATCCCAAATTTTAGCTGCAATTTCTGTTGTATATGTACTCACAGGCATAAAATTTGACACGAACGGCCAAAATCCCCAAAATTTTGTGCTCAAAGCATCAACCACACATTTGCATTTTCCCTGTTATGCATAGAACAAGCCAATTTTGCCAAAATAGAGCAATTTCAGCAAAACTCCCAAATTTTATGAAGTGTTGATGTCCAAATTGCGTGGAATTCAACCTACATGTACATAAAATGACTAAATGCTGCACATATTACCCAAACTGCAAAAGCCCCAAATTGCATGGGGTCCAATGTGCATCAATGTTGAGAAATTGGGTAAATTTCAGCCCAATTTGTGCTTGTATATGAAAAGCCCCAAATGTCGGAGGCAAAATGTCACAAATTCCTGCAATTTCTGAGACAAATTTGATAGTCCTGCATCACATTCCCCAAGTCCGGGAAAAGCCCCAAATTTTATGGGTCCAATGTTGAGAAATTTCACTCAGATGAGCAAAATTTCACTAATTTTGGCAAAATCCCCAATTCAAATGAGCACAATGTCTGCAATTTCTAACGCAGATACCTCAATTTTGCATAGACAGTCTCCATCTGGAAAAGCCCCAAATTTATGGGCCTAAACCTGCAAGATTTGCACACTATGCTTATGTGCGCGAACACCCGGAGAAGAGGAGGCAAATTCAAAGGAGATTTTGAAGAAATAGAATTTCTCCCTCCCTTTTTTTTTGTTTGAAATATGTGACGGGATCCATTGACCTTGTTCGACCGTCCCGCCACGCACTGGACCTGTCCCGCCGTGCAACGCGCCCCCAATCCCGTCACGTGGTCGCCGTGCAACGCGCCCATCAGCTGCTACCCGCCACGCGCCGGCTGCTGCCCCAACATTGCCCAATCAGCTGCCCTGTCGCTTGGTCTCCAGCATCCATGACCACCTTTTGCAGCTCACAACCTATTGTCTATCTTTAGAGATTACATTTTTTTGTCCTGCGCCTGCACCCTGAAACTGTAGCTTGACAGAGACGTGACCTGTTGACCTACACAAGCTCGGAGGAGTGCGAACACCTTAACCGCAGCTCTGATACCAGTTTATAGTGACAGGTTAGGCACGAAGATCAAGACAGTCAGTCGTTAGTTGCGCGCGGAGAGACAGAGAGAGTGAGAGGGAGCAATAGCAAAGAGTAAGCACGTTTTTAGGTACAATGACGACTGTGTACCTTTAGGTTTTTAGATAGATATATATGTGTAAGTACAAGTGCTAAGGGTGTGTTCACACCCGAGCATGATTAAAGGCAAGAGGGCCTTTATTCCCAACATACAGTGCCAATCCCATCAATGCTGCAAGCATGGTTATTTCCAATAAACTTTTCCATAATTGCCTGCATTGAACATAGCAGACAAAAGTGCATCAATCACATCAACCTTGGTAATCTGCATATACTGCATGTGACATACAAGAGCATCATAATCTACTGCACATAATACATCAGCCTTTGCATCTGAGACCTCCTCTATGACTACACTGGAGGCCACATTGGCCTTTTCCTTGACTTTGGCTACCTCAGATACATCTCTCTTATCCTCTTTCTTCTTTTTCTCTCTTGCATTCTTATTTCTCTCTTGTTCCTTCTTGTAGTACCTACAATCAAGCTTCTTGTGGCCCTTCCGACCACACTGATAGCAAGTAACATCACTCTTTTCCTTTCCTTTGCTCTTACTTCTACTTCTTTGTCCAGCATTTGCATTTTTCTTTTCAGCCCTACCTCTAACATTGTAAGCTAAGTTGCTGCCTTCTCCATTAGACTTACGTCTAATTTCTTCATTCAAGGTTGAACCCCTCACACCATCATATGAGAGATTGGGGTTATTACTAAGAGAAACTACCAAGGTCTCCCAAGAGTCGGGCAATGTCATGATCCAAAAGATCGCCCTCAACTTATCATCAAAATCCAAATTGGCATCCTTGAGCTGATTTAAAATGCCAATAAATGCACTCTCAAGTGCTCAGCTCCAAGCTTGGATTCATCCAATCGCATATTCACCAACTTGCGCATTAAATGCACTTGATTAACATGTGTGGTGATCTCATAGGTAGTTTTCAACTTCTCCCATATTGCATAACCAGTATCTAAGCCCTTAATGTCTGCCAAAATGTTATCAGTGACACCCATCTTTATATAAGCCACAACCTTTTTGTTGACTTTGGCCCAATCTGCATCACACATTTGTGCAGGTTTATCTTCCTTCAAAGCATCCTCACAATCCTTTAAGAACAATATGCCCTGCATACGGTCTTTCCAAAGGTCAAAGCCCTGACCATCAAACCGTTTGATTTCCATCAAACTCTTAATGTCAGAACTAGAAGAAGTTGCAGCCATCTTTATCACAAACACAAGAGTAAATGCATTGAACTGCAAAAGCACAAGCTGAACAGCCCAATCTGACCCAGCTGAGCAAAATTTCATCAATACATGAAAAGCCCCAATTTTTTCGGGTCCAATGTCAAGAAATTTTACTCGGAGGAGTAAAATTCCAACAAATTTGGCAAAATCCCAAATTTAACTGAGGTCAACACGCACAATGTCTGCAATTTATGACACAAGTGTCATTGTCAAGCATAAACGCGGTCAAATCTAGGAAAAGCCTCAAATTTCCGGGCCAGATTTGCACAAATTTAAAGATTGTGCTTCCACGTGTGAATGCCCGTCAGAGCAAGGGGATAAGTGGGAGTAAAAGAATTTATCATAAAAAATTGACGCTCCGTTGACCAGTCGACACGTCGCATCTGACAGCTCGTCCGCCGCGTGCGCCTGGTCAGCTGCCCGCCTCGTCGACCGTCACACTAGTTGCCACGAACTCGGTCCCGTGCACAGTGCTGTCACCTGGCCGCCATGGCTCGGTCTGCCACGCTGATTCCCTACGTCGACCTGGTTTCGCTGGCACCCGCTATCCAATCACGAGCACTTGTCACCTAGTCCACACCTGGTTGTTGCCCGTCCACTGGCGTGTCAACCACGCACTGGTTCCTCCATCGCCTGCAGCCCTGTCGCTGGACCGTTCACTTCCTGCTGATCTCAAACTGGTCACCCTTGACTTGTTGAGCTGCAACTAACAAACTAATACCTGTGGTCTCACTAAGCGTGCACAACCTGTGCTCTGATACCAGTTGTTGAGAGTGCTACAGCTAGAGGAGTGAGCAGGTGAGTGAGAACGACAGAGAGAGAGAGAGAGAGAGAGTACAATACGATTTGGGTGTACCAACAATGTGTTGGTACACAAAGAAATAAATGCATTTATACTTATGGCTTAGGGTGCATTCACATGTACAACTAAATAATACACGTATACAATACATGGAGGTAAATAAAAGACCTTTTATCCCAACACCGTCTACCTAACACGCCAACTACCACATGGCACTCTTGCTGCACCTATCACCTACTATACCTGCTATTCCAGTTGATCCTGCTACTCTTGCATGTCCAAGGAATGACAAGACTCATTTCAATGGGTCAAACTTGGCCTAAGTTTCACTCTCAGCTTCACATTTCGACTTAGCATCCGAGCGTTGGGCGCACACTTGACAAACCGCTATGTGGCTTGGGATAGGACCCGTTGCATCAATTTGGATCAAGAGCTCCAAAATTTCAAAATCACAAATAAGGATAACTTGAAAGTCAAGTTAGTTGAGTATCGATGTCTCCTCGTTGAGTTCTTAACCACCGGGGCTCCTAAGTCCTCTAATGATCAAGTTACCCTGCTCCTTCACAAGCTGCCAAGAAAATATTTTCATCTGTGCAACAGGTGATTTCACAGCCTCAAATGCCCATATTTTATGAGTTTGAGTGTCAGTTGTTGCGTTACGCACGGTTGTTCGATCAATTTCATAACATGTCCTTCATAGAGGGAGCTCTAGTTGCATCTTATCAAAGGAAGCAACAGAGCAAGGACACACAAAACTCAAATCAAAATCAAAATCAAAATAGGGCTAGTGAATCCGAAGGAAACACTCGATGTTCTCTTAAACCTGGATGGCAAAATGTACCTAAAACGAATAGATATTGTCAACATTGTCAAAAGGTTGGCCATTATGACGAAAAGCATCGATCTAAGGCAAGAGGCACACAGCCAAAATTTAAGAATCAGACCCCTGCACGCCAGTAGCCCCCAACACGGGAAAGGGTGGTGGCAACCCTCAGCAGGGGCAGTGGAGAGGCCAAACCCACATTACCACCAATCCGTTGTCACAATCAGCGAATTACTCAACTCTAGAGGGTTTGTCTCATTGGTCTACAAAGGCCAGTATCTGTTTGGTTGGTAGACAGTGGAGCTACCTATCACGACTCCTAGAGTGAACATTTTTATTTCTCGAACACTTGCGGCCAAGAGTGTCCGTGTAGGACACAACTCCTCAGTCAAGATTCAGGCCCAAGATCGCACTAGTTTTTCCATTGACTTAGGTCCAAATCTTGCTTCAATGGATAATGTCTATTTTGTTTTTGTTTTTGTTTTTGTTTTGTTTTTTGAGCCAGGTGCCTAAACAGACTCAAAGGCGGAACCCTGTGCCACTAGCTAGGCGGAACCCGGGAAGAACTTGTTGTATGATCAGTAGCTTTGCTAATTGGGGTATGCAGTTTTCTTCACAACGACCACAATCGAGGTCCTAGACTCTCAAACTGGTTTAGTGATTGCTCAAGGCATGGTATTTACCACATGACACACTTTCTTACCGAGCCAACTGCCGATGATTTTGGGCTACGACTCTCTTTATGAGCTGTCACATCATAGGATGGTTGAGGACCTTCCACGCCTAAAACTATCTCAAGAGGTCTGTAAAGCATGTCAACTAGGTAAGCAGCATTGTATACCCTTTCCTCAACAGTCTATCACTCGTATTGCGAACCCCTTAGACTCATTCATATTGATCTTTGTGGTCCCACATCCACTACCGCCTTAAATGGCACACTGTACTTCATTTTGATAGTGGATGATTTCTCCAGATACATGTGGGTGTACTTCCTCAAGCACAAGTCTGATGCTTTTGCTTACTTTAATGCTTGGGTGATGCTAGTTCATAACCAAACTGATCGTCGTATGGTTATTTGGAGGAGAAAGTCTATGTGGAGCAACCTCTCACCTTTTCTTCCACTGACCAAACTAATAAGGTATTTCTCAAGGTATTTTGCTTGCGGAAAGCTCTTTATGGGCTGAAGCAAGAGCCAAGGTCTTGGTATCACACGATGGACGAGTTCTTACGAACTCATGGATACCATTCTACCCCCTATGATCCAAATCTCTACATACGCACCACTAGCGTAGGGGTCAACTATATCCTATTATATGTTGATGATATAGTACTCACTGGCTCTGATTCTGCAACTCTAGCATAGATCGTCATGTGGTTATTTAGAGAAGGAAGTCTATGTGGCGCAACCTCCCACATTTTCTTCCGCTAACCAGACTAACAAGGTATTTCGCTTTCGGAAAGCTCTTTATGGTCTGAAGCAGGAGCCAAGGTCTTGGTACCACACGATGGACGAGTTCTTACAAACTCATGGATACCATTCTACCCCCTATGATCCAAATCTCTACGTGCACACCACTAGCGCAGGGGTCAACTATATCTTGTTATATGTTGATGATATACTATTCACTGGCTCTGATTCTGCAGCTCTAGCATAAATTAAGACATAACTTTACACTACCTTGGAGATGACAGACTTCGAATTGTTGTCTTTTTTCATGGAAATAAAGATTGTTAGATTCAAGGAAAGTATCTTTCTGTCACAGTAGAAGTACACCCTACAGCTGGTCGAACAGTATTGCACTAATCAGACATAGCCAATGGCCATGCCTCTAGATCCCACTATCCATCTACACAAGGATACCTCGGGTTAGCCTTTTGATGCTCATACCTATCGTTCTGTTGTAGGAAAATTACTCTGGATGATTCATACTAGGTCAGATCTTGCATTCTCAATTAGTTTGCTTAGTCAATATTTTAATGTATCTAGAATGTCTCATTGGATTGCTTGTCTTAATGTGTTAAGATATTTAAGTTGTACCTATGATTTTGAACTCGCTTATAGTTGTGGTTTGTACTTGCAGGGATTCAATAATTGTGACTAAGTGGGAGATCCTAACACCCGACGTTGTCTCATGGCGGCTATCTCTATACCTTGGGCACAGCACCCATCCCTCGGGCCAGTCATAAGCAAGAGACAGGGCAGCTTCCACGGCCGAGGTCGAGTATCAGGCTCTTTTCAATGGCACTACAAAGGCCATCTATCTGCGAAACTTACTGGCCGCATTATAGTTTCCTTGCAAGTCACCTACAGTTGTCTACTGCAACAACCAAAGTGTCATTGCCCTTGCGGGCAATCCTATCATCACCCCTCGGACAGGCATGTGGCGGTTCATTACCATTTCACCACAAAGAGCAAGTTGAGCTAGGCACCGTCCGCCTAGAGTTGGTATTGTCAAGCGACAATTTTACAAATATTTTGAACAAGGCGATCAACCGGCCAGTTCTCTAGTATCTTCTACCACGGATTGACTTGGATACAACATCCTCTACTTCTTCCGATTGACGAGGAGAGGATGTTGTTAAAAAGACTATTAGGGTTTGCACTAAGGACACAAAGTGTACGACCACAACAGAAACACAAAGACACAGACACAGACACAGAGGGCAAAACTCAAGCCCTAAACGCAAAACTCAAAACTCAAACCCTGAACGCAAAACTCAAAACTCAAACACAAACAGAAGAAGGGAGAGAGAGGACAACTCTGAAGTGAATAAATGCTGTAAATGAATGTAAGAGTGTATAGTGTGCTCAAGGGCAGAGCAATGTCGGAGTGTGACGTCCTTCAAAGATGGATCCCAAGTCTGTGACCACCAGTCGGAGTGTAGGACTGCTGAATAGTGAATGGCAGCAGGCTGATCACCAAAATGCAGCAGTCTAGAGGCTAGAAACTGGTAAACGCAACAGTGTACCACTGATCGGAGGCTGGAAACTCTACACAATCTGTTGTAAACAGCAGGCTGAAACAGTGTTCTGAGTGTGTCAGGGCCTGCAATGCTGAAAACGCGGGCTGGCTGACCCTGGAGATGATGGACAGCAAGTTGAACAGCAGTCTAGGACAGTGTGGAGCAGTCACCAGCAACTGAGAGCTGTCGCCTACAGCAATGGACAGGCTGAAGATGATGTGGCTGCAGTCGATGATGACTGGACGGCAGATGGAGGCGGGCTGCAGGCTGGAAACTGGGCGCCAACAGCAGCAGCAAAGGGTGTGTGGGCTGGTGTAACCTACAAAACAAGGTTGATTGCTGAATGGGGACAGCCTGTCTATTTATAGATGTGGAAGGGCGCCCCAAAAATTAGGGTTTCCACTAAACTTTGTCGAACCACTCCCCGTTTTAGGGTTTTACTCTAAAAGAGTATTTTTAGTGTGTTTTGGGGCTGTTTAAGAAGCTAATCAGCAAGTAATGCATATTTTAGCTCAACACCCCCTCTCAGGCCCAAAACTGAGCCGAAAGGTTAGGCCAGCCATTGTGATGTTGATGTACCCCAAGGCATCCCACCCCAAAGTAGCGAAGGCATTGGACAAAGGGTGCACGTCGGCTGCATAGTGGCCTACCAAGACTACAGAGGCGATGGTTATCTTACCAAGGGAATCCAAGTAGTCAGCCCAAAGAGGATAGGGCATCGGACAAAGGGTGCACGTCGGTTGCCCAATGGCCTACCAAGCCCTACAAAGGCGGATGGAACTACATGGAATGTTTTTTTTTTTTTAGTAAGTAAAGTAAATTTGATGGGATGCGGCCGATTGAGTAAAAGTGACCCACAAGACGGGAGTAGGGAGGGTACACCCAACACATCACAAAACAGTATAAGCTAACCCATCCACTCAGGGTGTCGATGACGAGGAAAAGTAGGTGATGAGGTATCCATGTGATGAAAAAGAATGATGGTGTGGTAACAACAGCCACCAATGGAAACAGCTTAGGATTTGCTCAAGTGGTGCTCTGCACAATGAGATGCAAAGTATGCTACATACTAAAGAATGCTCATGCAACAGGTGCCACTTGGACAGTGTCCCTCATGGAAAAATTGTTTACTTGCCCAAGCGCCCTAGTACAAAGATGATGAAATCATGCAATGCAAAGGGTAAGGTACAACAAGGGGGAGAAGCCGATTTCGAAGACAAAGTGCAAAAGCCTGTAGAATACCAAGAAGGATAGGAACCCCCTCTCAACCTGGATGTAGATGCCGAAGAAGAAAGAGGAGCCTGATGTCGGTCTTCGTGTGGTGCCGAGAACCATAAGAAATGAAGAGGAGGAGGAAGCATCCCAACTGGAAAAGCTAGGTAGAAGTCACCGCCATGATGGCATCAAGAGAGATGCTGCACGATCCGCCTCATGAGGGAAAGCCTCCATGCTGGTAGAAGAGCAAAACTCCAAGGATGATGAAACCATGAAGAAACGGCGCACATCCCAAGTCTCCAACCCAGGTAGGACTGGGCAAACCTACATGTTAGCCCTACACTGAAAACAAAACCTGCAAAGGAGATCAAAGTCTACAATCACAGAGGTCAGTAGTGAGATGCTCCAAAAAACAAAACAAAAGTAAAATGAAAAGCTAACTGAAGGAACAAGTGCAAAGATGCAAATGTGTATGTGTGTGTGAGTAAATGCAGCGGAAGACTTAAAATGTAGAGACAAAAATCCTATGGGTCCGACTCTAAGAGTGCGAAAAATGAATGCTAGACTAAACTAGGGTATCCAAAAGGACCTAGAGACATGCTAGTCTAAGAAGGTGGCCACCATTGCGTACGTCCAGTAGCAGGGCTCTGCCAAGGGAATGCCTGACGAGGTGGGGAGGAAGATGAGATAGATGCATGAAGTGCAACGGGATCGGAACCTACAGACCAATCAACCAATCCTTCAGGAGTAGAGAAGAATGGCCGCTGAGGCTGTCTGGGTGCCACATGTCCAACAGTTGCTGTGGGGGCTGGAGGAGCAGATGGGGCAGCAGCAGAAGGCATAGCCCCACTGGACTGTGAAGTCGCAACGGTCTGCTAAGGCTTTTTAGGTGGAAGACCTTGGGCCTTGGAGCGACATTCCTCGTCCACATGGCCTACTCTCTGGCAATGTGTGCAAAACCGGTTTTTCTTAGGGAGTTACTGCCAGATAGGTCTTGATTCTTTGGTTCCATCGGAGGAAGAGGAGTCACCCTTTGATTGGCTTGCCTTCGCATCTAGCGAGTTCTTGCCACTGGTGGTTTTCCCTCCCGAAGAAGAAGCAACCAACCCCCTCTGCTCTAAATAAGGATGTGATGAGGATTACTTGTGGACTTGATCATGCAGCCTTGCGTAACGCAAGAACTGGCACTCAAACTCGTAGAAGGTTGGCAATCGAGGTTGGGAGATGATGTGTTGAATGAAATCGAAGTATTTTGCGGGCAACTTATTCAAGAAGAATGTAACCTGATGATCATCTGACTTTGGAGAGCCAGTAGCGGCAAACTCGGAAAGTAACCGCCTATAGTCAGTCAGCTTGACTCTCAAATCATCCCCTTCCTTAAGAAAGAACTCTTGAAGCTCAAAGTCGAGATTGATGCGCCGAGTATGATCACAAGCCGCATAGTGGTCGAGAAGGTGGCTCCAACGCTCTGACGCGAGCAGGAAGTGCTACAACTGAGAGTGAAACTCAAGAAGCGATCCCTGCATCAGCTCAACATTGGCTGTAGCATTGCGGACTCTCCATTGACGGATGTAGTCAGGGTGAGCTAGTCGAGGGTCCAGCATAGGCTCTAGACCAATGACGAGGTCCCAAAGAGCTTGAGACTCAAGCACTTGTTGCATGAAATTGGACCAATTAGTGAAATTTCACCCGTTAAAACATGTCTTATCCGTGAAGGCATTCTTGGCCGTTGCAACAGGAGTGGTAGTGCTCGGAGATGGATAGTGTGAAAAAGTGTAGTGGGGATAGGATGGGGAAGTGGAGTACACTTGGGAATGGGCCCCAGAGTGCCCACCAGGCATGCGAGTAATGTGCAAGGTGGATCCATAGGTAGGGATGGGCTGACTAGGCATGGGCATGGTAGCCACATGAGGAACCCAAGGAGGTGGTATGGAAACACAGGAAGCAGAAGATGGGAATCCCTGCGTAGATGTAACCCAAGGAGAGTGTGAAGACGCACCATAAGCCGAGGATGGAAACCCCTTCGTATGAGTGGTCATGGGAGATGTGAAGCTGGGGATAGTAAGGGGGATGCCCATCATAGTCGACCCAGGAGTAATGGGTATGCTCATTTGGTGAAACATGAGAGGCACTGTGTTAAAGGGTGGCATTCCCCCTAACGAATTACCATGGTGCAGAGAGGTAGAGAATGGGGTGGAGAAGGAAAATGTGCTAGGAGCGAAGATGGTAGATCCAACCCCTAGGGTGTGTGATGCAGATGTGGAGTGTAATCCGAGATTTTGGAAAGATGATGAGAGATGATCAAGGTGTGATATAGAAAAGGGTGGGATGGGAGGGAAGTGAGAAGTGTGTGTAATATGCTCAAATGAAACAAAAGCTGTAGATGTACCTGAATTCCGTCTACTTTGTAAGCCCCCTCTATTGAAGTTCACATACGCAAAGCCATCCGGATCCTGTACCTCAAAAGAAGAAACAGGCGAGGGTTTTGATTCATGCAACACAAAAAAATTGTACAAACCTGACATTGGACCTAGCTGAGATGATGAAGATAGATCGCCCGCGTTCCAAATGCCATATGTCCTCCATGATCGGAGAGGTGACCAGCCTCACCAACCGGTCCGAATGTGGTAGCAAAACTGGTAGAAGGGGTGTAAACATCACCGTACTTGTTGCGATAGAACTCCTCAAAGTCCTCCTCTGTCATGTTAGTGAAATCTGGTGAAGGTGGAGTATCGTCCTCCTCACCGAGTCCATAATGCCGTCTCAAGGGCTCCAATGATGGAGAAACCTGACAAGACATCATAGAAATTGGACAAGAAGGTGTCTGGGACATTGTAATTCAGCTGCGAGTTGTATTGTGTGCCTTGCACAAAGACTAGCTCTCAAGAATATCCGCATGATACTATTTACAAGAGCACCGGCTCTGATACCATGTTAAGAGGACTGCTAGGGTTTGCACCAAGGACACACAGAGTGTACGACCACGACAGAAACACAAAGACGCAAACACAGACACAGAGGGTAAAACTCAAACCCTAAACGCAAAACTCAAAACTCAAACACAAAAACTCAAACACAAACAGAAGAAGGGAGAGAGAGAACACAACTCCAAAGTGAATGAATGCTATAAATGAATGTAAGAGTGTACAGTGTGCTCAAGGGCAAAGCAATGTCGGAGTGTGACGTCCGTCGAAGACGGATCCCAAGTCTGTGACCACCAATCGGAGTGTAGGACTGCTGAATAGTGAATGGCAGCAAGCTGGTCACCAAAACGCAGCAGTTTGGAGGCTAGAAACTGGTAAACGCAGCAGTGTACCACCGATCGAAGGCTGGAAACTGTGCACAGCCTGCTGTAAACAGCAGGCTGAAATAGTGTCTGAGAGTGTTAGGCCCTGCAATGCTGAAAACGCAGGCTGGCTGATCCTGGAGATGATGGACACCAGGCTGAACAGCAATCTGGGACAGTTTGGAGCAGTCGCCAGCAGCTAAGAGCTGTCGCCTACAGCAATGGACAGGCTGAAGATGATGTGGCTGCAGTCGATGATGGCTGGATAGCAGATGGAGGCGGGCTGCAGGCTGGAAACTGGGTGCCAACAGCAGCAGAGGCTGTGTGGGCTGGTGTAACCTGCAAAACAAGGATGATTGCTGAATGGGGACAGCCTATCTACTTATAGATGTGGAAGGGCGCCCCAAAAATTAGGGTTTCCACTAAACTTTCTCGAACCGCTCCCCGTTTTAGGGTTTCCACCGAACTCTCTCGAACCGCTCCCCGTTTAAGGGTTTTACTCTAAAAGAGCATTTTTAGTGTGTTTTGGGGCTATTTAAGAGGCTAATCAGCAAGTAATGCATATTTTAGCTCAACAGATGCTTCTCTTTTACTACTTTCAGTTTGAGAGGGAGCGGTTTCCTTCTCTTGATAGTGACATTGATGATGTTTACAACCTTTTACTTTCAAACATTTATTTATTATGTATTCTATATTTTGAACATTTGTAACTTCATCCACACTGTCAAGATGACATGATTGTAAAAGGGTGCTTGGGCAAGTGAACAATTCCCCTACAAGGACACTGCCCAAGTGGCACCATTGCATCACATTTTGCATGAGCTTGAAAATTTGCATCTTCCTTTGCATTTACCCATACATTGGCATTCTATTTATGTAAGCATACATATGTACGAATTTATCCCTTTTCGGTCACCCTTGGAGTGGTTAACTCTGGATCTACCATAATCATCGCATTGCACATGGTAGTCTCCGAAGGCAATCTTTCCCTATGCTTGCATGCTGGCTATGCTTATCTTGCTTGCTTACCCGTCTTGCCTTTCTCTCCACATATTCTCTACATGATTGGCACACACATACACTTAGGAATCCCTAGGTACTTATCCTAGTAGTGTATGGGATTGTGGTGCTTGTTGTATGAAGATCATGGAGCAATCCATCCTTATTTTTCTCATACTTCAGAACACAGTGACTCAATGGGACAAAAACTGATTCAAAACCATCACTTAATGCTAAATCTTCTTAACAAAACACACCAAAAACCCTTCCCAAAAAAAAAAAAAACTCAAAAAGTCCATTGTTGATTCCATCCACCTTTATAAGACTTGATAGGTCCCTAGGCAACCAACAAGCACACTTGGTCCGATGCCGTGGCCTCTCTGAGGCGATCACTTGGGCTCCTTTGGTAAGATAACAATTGCCTTTGTAGTCTTGGTAGGTCACTGGACAACCGATGTGCACCATTTACCTAATGCCCTGGCTACTTTAGGATGGAACGCCTTGGGATAAAAGAAAATATATATCGAGGGCTTATTTCTCATGGCTCAGTTTTAGGTCTAAGAGGGGGGTGTTAAGCTAAAAATGCATTAGTCTGACTTAAACAACCCCAAAACACGCTTAATTAATAAAGAAAACCTCTTATTTTAACGAGAAACATGATCCTAGAGAGTTACTGTGTTCCACATGCAAAACCCTAATTTGGGTGCACCAAACTTTCTATAAATAGACATGCAGTCCACCACTCTCCCTTAATCTCGTTATTGCAGGTTTTAAGAGCCGTATCTCTATTGTCCACACCCCGTTTGCAAACATCACGGTCAAAGCTTCCACTAGCCATCTGCTACCATCTCGCACCTGATTCAAGCCTTTATCACCTATTTGCAACTATCGCTAGGTCCCAAGAGCTATCGTCTATAATTTGATGCTAACATCAACATTTGGTATTGTCGCCATTAGATAGGAATTGTTGCCCTGATCTTCTCTCTCCTCTGAATGCTGCGTTTTCAATTTTTGGCTACCGCCCATTCTCTCACCTTTGTGTGCTATGTTTGCACCTAACAGCTATTGTTTAAATTTTCCCACTCCTCAAGTACATGCATTTTTAGTCTTTCTCTCTCCTACGCTGCCAATTTGCATTTGTTAGTATTCGACACTTAGAGACTGCCTTTGCTGCGATTCAAGATCCCTTCGGAGTACAACACACTCTATAGCTCATAATCTTTGCCTTGATCCCAAAGATACGAGAGTTCGAGATTCAGTATTCACTATATAGTGTGTTTGCTGCATGAGCATTGTATATTCATTATTCATTCACTTTATTATTCATTGTGTTCATTCTCTCTGTGTTATCCTAACCCTAACCCTAACTGTATTCTAAGTTTATTAGATTGTGCTTTGTTGTTCGATTGGTTTTGTGCTTTTGCGTTTAGAGCATTGCTTCTCAACTTAAGCACTACTCGTACCTTTTGTGAATCAATACGAATACCATCAATTTAGATGATATGACCAAGGTGTAACAGCTCCGTGCAAAAAAATTCGCATTTGAATAATTTGGCAAACAATTGCTCTTGCCTTAAGAGATATAAGATGATACGCAAATGTTTAGTATCTTCCTTCACCAACTTACTATAAATAAGGATGTCATCAAGAAGAACAACTATCCACTTTCCGAGGTACATATAAAATAAATTATTCATCGCCCATTTGAAAGTTCTAGGAGCATTGTTCAATCCAAAAGGCAAAACCAAAAATTAATAATATTCATACCGCGTTCAAAACGCAATTTTCAAGACATCCTCCAAAGCTAGCGATATCTGGACCTTAAATCAATTTTGGTGAAATACCATACACAACAAAGCCGATCTATAAGATCATCCATCCTAAGCAACAAATATTTATGTCATCCTTCTTTTTAGTGAAAAGAACAAACACGTCCCATGAAAATTTACTTGGCTCAAATAAAATCCTTAATTCTATAGTCTTGAAGTTACCTAGCTATCTTGACATCCTCTTTCGCGCTAAACATGTAAGGTTGCCAAGAGATGGAAAGGCTACTAGGCATGTTTCAATCCTATAGTCTAAGGTTCCGCAAGACGACAAAAGTCCATTAAGTAGCTCAGACGAAAAAATATCAGCATACTCGTGTAACATCGAATCCAAATACTCACTTATATTTGAATTCATATTAAGATTATTATTTTCAAAAAATCAATTTACATTGAGAATCAAACACTTTTTCAATGAAACAAACATAACTAGTACCACTTGGGTCGAAAAAACATCGCGTAAACTCCATCGCCGAAATCGTATGTACATTATTTTCTCTGATCCTAGAACCCAGAGGATAAACAACCCTCAATCACATGGAAACGACCATCAAGCTCCTAAAAAAAACATGATTTTTATAATCAATATACAAAAAGGAGTATTTATCAAAGAACCATGGCATACCAAGAATAATATCAACATGGTCAAAGCTCATAAGTCAGAAATCCATGATCTGATGGTATTGTTGGATGGAAAGATCCAAATTCGGTAACAAGTGCAATTGCACGTAAATGCTCTAATATCAATGAGACATTCCCCTGGATTCCAACATGCAAACAAGACACAAAGCAAGCCAAACTCACCATAAAAGGGACTAGACATCATATTCACCTCCCAACCATAGAGCCAAACGCTCACTCCCAAGCATAGGAGCTAGCAATACTCCAAGCCACAAATATATCCCAAGGTTTGGAGTCCCATACTACCAGCCCACACCATCCCAGTGTAAGGATGTATCAGCCAACGGGCCAAGAGTCCAAGAGTGATAATCACACAACAATGTGTACTATAGGGCCTTGAGTCCTGTAAATAGGACTGGGCTACCCTAATCCCAAAGTATTCTTAGTCCATTCACACTAAGTCACTTCATAGCTACCATGACTAGTGTAGCTCAATACGACTTGTGACAGCCACAATGGGCAATTCCTTCAAGGCCATTAACATGAAGCATTGGTTGACAACTTTTAGCTAGGACAAAAACCACACCCTAGCAAATACAACTATGCATTTTGGCTATCACAAGACCTTACTCATAGCTTCTTACAAACACGTTTTACAATAAATTTGGAACAAATTTCCAACCACTTAAGATACCTTGGAGATGAAGCACATATCAACCAATCTCATTTATTGACACACCAAGGAATGTAAGACTTGTTAGAGCTTGGCATTCCCTGGACAGGCAATTCCAATTGTGAGCACTTTTCTGCAATTGCACCAAGCAATCCATGTGGTAGACAGTCCATACAACAAGCGGCAGGGAGCACAGGTGCCACATGGCACAGCAAGATGGATCAGACAATTTGCTGCGGTCGGTCAGGTGCAGGTTGCGTTTTTTGTTGGCTATTCATTGGCCCCAATTTCCACACACTTCCTCAATTCAGATCTCAAGTTTCCACGCTTCTGATTGTGGAGATTGCCCTTGGGATTTATAGATTGGAAGATCTTCGAGGTGGAGACATACCCAAACATACTCTCCGCACCCATGTACATATCTGCATCCTTATACAGCATTCTTCACTGTAGATTTTCTGCGTTCCTCTCTCTCTCTCTCTCTCTCTCTCTCTCTCTCTCTCTCTCTCTCTCTCTCTCTCTCTCGGTCATACGCTTCCGCACTACTTCACTCTAACATTGAAGGACAGTTAGACCTACCTGAAGAGGAGATTTCAGCATGCTCAAGGCTGTGTTTTCAGTGTTCAAGGGCAAGCAAAAGAGCTGCGCATGAGAACAAGGGTGAGACGACCGTGGGCGTGCGAGAAAGGAGCAAGTTTGCTGAAGCTGCTTCTGATTTTTGCTGTTTGAGAAGAAAGAAGGCTGCGTTTTGGGCCTTCAAGTGCAGATTTTACCTTTTCATCACCTCCGACAAGTGAAGAAGGAGCGAGACAAGTGGCAAAGAGCCCTAACATGCTGCATTCACAAAATCAAAGGGGGTTGCTTTTTGTGTTTTGTGCAAGCATTGTAGGTGAAATTGTCTTCTAAGGCGCCTGAGAGCTTGTTACTTGTTATGGAGGCTATTCATCGTCCTTCTTCACGACACGAGTCCAAACTCTCTTAAAGTGATAAGTTGGAGTTGGCAAAGGCTCTGGCACATTGGGACAAACTAAATGCTCACATCCGTTCATTTTCATCTCTCATGCACTACAATTGTGATCTCTCATATAGAGTATTTGACAGTGACCCAGGAGATATGATTGGGGCTTAATCAGATGTGTAATCGAATGACCATCATGAAACAAGTTTCTTTAAAAGTGTAGATGAGGACCATGAGTGTCAACAAGTCAACTTCTATGCGGGAGCATATTAATAAGCTGAGGCAACTTTAGATGCAAGTACAAAATGCAAGGAAGGTGACCACTTCTGAGACATGGCAATAAACTCTTCTTTCACAGTTATCGCCCCGTTTCAGTGGTTTTTTTTCCACCTTGATTGCTTCAAGGCAGTCGGAGACTCTTCAATGGGAGGAGTTAGTTCCTATAGTCTTGGACTAAGAGGAATAGTTGAAAGGGACCAATGCTTCTAAATCTGAGGCCTTGGTTGGTCAATCCTCTCAGAAGAAGGAAAAGGACCAAAAGAAGAAGGAAGGACAAATCAAAGAAAGACGAGGAAACGGAGTCCACTTGTCACATCTGTGGCAAGACAGGTCACCGGAAGAAGGATTGCCCCAACAAGGAGAAGAAGAAAAAGGAGAAGGAGAAATCTTCAAAGGATTCCAGAGCGGTGGCTGCTCCCTCATCAGCTGCTTTCCTCCACTTGGAGGTGGTTGAGGCATCGACCTTGAAGGCCACTGATGCTACGTTGATGGCCCCATAAACTCGAGAGTGGACTGTTGGAAGTGATGCCTCATAGCACATGCAGCCTTCGCATGGCCAGATTCTCATTGGTGATAGTTCTTCTATTCCTATACAAGGATAGGGTGGCATGCATCTTACTCCAAATGGACGAGGTGGTGCCCATACACATCCGAGGTGCTTTATGTGCTGACCTTGGGATACCATCTACTTTCCATGCACAAGATTTGTGCCCTCAACCCCTTGGTCGAGTTTGATGTGGATTCTTTTTGAATTCTTAATCGTGGCACGAGACAGTTTCTTTCTTTAGGTTATGAGGAGAATGGAGTCTATAAGTTGCGGTCTTCTTCTGCCTTGATTTCTCTCCTTCTTACCTCTCAAACACAGTTCGAGCTTTAGCATGCTCGGTTTGGCCACCTCAACTATGATTACCTACAGAAGGCGTCTAAGGGACAACTTGTTTGAGGTTAGCCGGATATTGTGGTCAGCCAACAGCCTTGTGTATCCTGCATCTGTGGGAAGCAAACTCGTAATGCTATTCCCAACAAGGCTTCAAGGCAATCTTCAGTACCCTTGGAACTTGTTTCTACAGATCTTCGTGGACTGAGGAGGATGGAGTCCCTTTGAGAGAGCTTGTATTTCATGCTAATTGTGGATGATTACAACAGAATGATATAGGCTTATTTCTTGAAGCTGAAGTTGAAGGCTTTCTCCAACTTTACGGATTGGTTGCTCTTTGAGGAGAACCAATCGGGCCGAAAACTAAAGACCTTACGATCGGAAGAACAGAGAATGTGTTTCTAATGAGCTTGCTCGTTTTTGTGCAAATCGTGGTATCGACCAGGAGTTTGCCAACACAAACACCCCTCAGGAGAATGGCATATTGGAGCAGAAAAATCAGTGTGTGATCAAGATGGCTCATACCATGATGGAGCATAGACAGACACCTCAGTGTCTATAGACTGAGGCTATGGCTACTGCAGTTCACATTCTTAATCAATCCCCTATTTCCGCTATTGTTGGTATGACCCCTTATGAGGCGTACTTTGTGTCATGAGGACATGTATTTTTGAAACCTCACTTAACATGTGGATTAATTTTTAATCGCATGATTGAGTAAATGTTACACATGTGAGGTGCAACTGGGATTAGAGTAAATTTACAAGCCCAAGACCCAAGAAAATCACAGAATGTCAAAGGCAAAAATTGCTATAAGTTATGTTGCGCAGGTACTTGGAGGTATCTGGTGTCAATTGTTGGCCTAGGTCATTCATTTGGCCATAAGTGTCAGTCGGTGACACTAGAGATGTGGCATTTAATGATACCTAATGCCGATCTAATGGTCAAAGATGGCACAAAGAGACTCGGGAGTGGAACATGCCTAGCCAATTTAATTATTGGTCAGTCTGATTATTTTTCTGGGCACTAAAATAATTATTAGATTAATTTTCAGTAATTAAAGGCTGAAAATTAATATTTAATAGGAAAAACAAGATCATTCTTCTTGTAGCAAATGTGGAAGAGCTGTGAGCAGCCATGGCCAGCCTATTTTCAGCCATTGCAGCCAACCACGAGTGAGTTTTGAGGAGGCGATTGCCGATTCGGACCCTCCACAGCTAGGCGATTGCATCCAAGTACAAGGTGACAGCTGATTTGGATGTCTCAGTTGTAGGCGATAGCATTTAATGCTGTTGTGGTAGGGCAACAACTGCATTTGACTGATTTTCAATCATTCTTCGCGACAAAACTATGAATTTTCTCTCTCTACAGCTTTCTCTCTCACCTCCCAGCCTTCACAACCTTGCTCCGAAGATCTCAACATTTGGACCCTTGGAGACTGAGAAATTACAAATTTCTCTACTGTAAACCCTAATTTACAACAAAAATTAGGATTTAGCAATAGCCTCAGGAAGCGCACCAAAAATTGGAAGCTCCAAGACTTGGATTTTTCAAGGCTGAAGGTGAATTTCATTTAAATTTAGGTGGAGGACTAGCCAGCCATTGAATTTGGGGCATTTCCATCGTCTATGAAGTGGGTGAAGGCCAATTAAGTGCCCGAATCAAGGGGCAAAACAGATTGAAGACTTGTTGGTCATTTGGACAGCAAGGGGACTCTTTATTGCAAAGGGGATTGGGAAAATCCCATTGTAAATCAACTTCTTCTTCAATAAAGCTAAAGAAATGATATGGGACTTCTTCATTTCTTTCTAGGTCATGAGATCTATCAAACTTCGAGGGGGATCTTTATTTCCCAATAGCGATATGTACAAGAGCTCTTGACTGCGTGTGAGATGGAGGGATATAAGTCTCTTACAACTCCTATGGACCCGAATTGAAAGGCTACGGCTCATTCTATTTCTCCTTTGACGGATGCTACCCATTATAGGTAGCTGCAGCTGGTTGGCTCCTTGATCTGGCTTCTCTATACTCGTGTTGACTTATGTTATACTGTAGGTGTGCTCACCGGATTCATGAGTGAACCCAAGACGTTGCATTGGCAAGCTGCTTAGAGGATTTTGAGGTTCCTATGGGGGACTCATGATCTTGGGATCGAATATCCAACAAGTACAAGTGATGCACACTTGGTAATTACAGGATGGAGTGATTCAAATTGGGCTGGCGATGCGGATCATCGGAGGTCTGCGACAAGTTATTGCTTTACATGGAGCAGCAAGAAGCAACCCACGGTTCCCCTATCTTCGACTGAGGTAGAGTATTTCGAGGTGGAGACATGCACAGATATACTCTCTGCACCTGCATACATATCTACATCCTTATACAGCATTCTTCACTATAGATTTTGTGTTCCTCTCTCTCTCTCTCTCTCTCTCTCTCTCTCTCTCTCTCTCTCCCCCCACTCTTTGTCCTAGTCATACGCTTCCACACTGCTTCACTCTGACAAGACTCCCTTTGGTTCAAAGAAGTTTGGACTACATTGATGATAGCAATGACAAGGCAGGTGGACTAAAAACTTTGGCAGACCTACACATTGATTAATGTTGAATGCTATACCACCCCTCTTGAGAATGCAAGCACAATTCTTGTTTGGCTATCACTTAAAGAACAAATCAATTCACCTTTCTCCTAAGTCACAATGTTTTTTAAGTGCCACAAAGATATGGATGTTTATGTTTCAAAAGGGCCTTGCATGTAAAATCACCATAGAGTTACTCAACATTTGAGATTAGTAGTTTGTTGCTAGCTACAAAGGCCTAATTGTGCTTTCTAGAGAGTCAACATGCTAAGGCAAAGCTTTGGTGATTTTAAGTCCTTAGGTAGAAGAACAATTTGGACCAAATCAGATGACTAAGATTGGATCTACAGACTTGATTGATTGGTGCACAAATGACAGTTGGATCATGAGCAACCATCCAACTAACGAAAGGGAGAGCAACCACATGGTATTTTGGGCACATATACCAAACATCCTTGTAGAAACTCTCAGGTTTTACTCGCATAAGAGTATTCCTAGGAAAGCCCATAGAGCTTCCATAAATTCAAAGTCTTAAAGCAAGGTCTCTGCTCTTTAGAAGAGATGATCAAATTGTCATGACACTTTAGTAAAAACAGATTACAAAACTCCTCGTGTCAAATGTATGTGGCCACCAGATGATCTCATTACACTAGTTATAAAATGACCCAATACTGAATACTCAAGCTCCTCCTCACCTTCTTTGGTATCAGACAATATAAATCCTTACACTATGAAGGTATTACCAGACAACAACTGAGGAAAAGCTGATGTTGCAAAAAATGAAAGCAATAATCTTCAAAAGAATATAGGAATGGCTCAAACATTCAGCATGCAAGATTCTCACAAACTAAGCAAGGGATGCATAGTAACAACTGAACTTGAGAATGAGCTGTGCTCACAACAGTACCACCAAGTCACCAATTGCCAAAGTTTTATTTTTTGCCTCTTTTTGGGAAGGGAGGGGGGGGCGGGGGGACTAAAGAGCAACGAGCCAGCAACCACTGCCAAATTTTTTCTGAGCCATTCATTAATTAACTGAGAAGGATAGACAGCCATGCCTGTAAAAACCGCTGCCAATCCTCAAGTGCCTCTTTTGCCATGCTGACTCCGATCACAAAGACTAAAGGAGAAATCATACTTGCAGCTGAGAAGGGTGACAAAGGAGTAACAGAGAGTGCTGCAGTGATCAAGAAGTAGATATTGGCCACACGTCGGAACTGCTCAAACAACGCCTTGGGGAAGAATGTAATGAGATTATACTTTGTGGTGGAGACATAATTGGAGGGGTAGCACACAGGTTGTTTGTCAGGTCTGTTGCAGTACACAACTCGAGAGTAGCCTTCGGTCCCAATTGATGAAGTTCCATGATGGCCATGCAAATGCAGATCACATGTGAAGTTGTATAAGTTGCTCCAACGGACTCTCCTCTCCCTTGGATGTGTCATTACTTCAGCCTATTCCAAGAGGAGCTCCAACTAGTTGCACATTAGCAGGATACCAAATCCCACAAGAACAGAGAAACAACCCCTGTGATCACTTGGTTTTTTCAACCTCCAAGTTGCACTGGCAAGATAGAAGGACCACTAACCCTGTGATTGCATTGCACGGGCATGCATTATAATCTGATGTCTACACACCAGAGAAGTTTCTTTGCTCTTGTTAACATCTGCCCAATGAACGCTATGCACAATAGTCCAGAGGGAGGCCTGCCCCATGAGGCCCTCCAGTTCAGTCATCAAGCTGCCGGCCCAATGCCAGCAATGCAGCCTGAAGGACTGCACCCGGTGCATGTGGTCATTGCACAGAGGAATAAGCTCCTATTTTTCTCTGCTGCGTGTGACACGCAATCAGCATTGTGATAAGGGGGATTGAACGGCAGATTCCTGGTACTGATGATGACCAGAGAACTCTTTTTCTTCCTTGGCTGTACTGCCCCTCTGGCGATGATAAAAGACTCTCTGTGAAACTTGTTTAAGGGGGATTGAACGGCAGATTCCTGGTACTGATGATGACCAGAGAACTCTTTTTCTTCCTTGGCTGAATTGCCCCTCTGGCGATGACAAAACACTCTCTATCGTTACTAGTCTTGAAATTGTAAGACACTCCACAGGATGCTAATTAGGCAAAGATGGAGATACGAGAGAAGCATCCACGCTCCTTTTGTGCGCGAAATGCTGCTGGTCTTGAAACGAATCAGGCCTTGGCAAGGAAGGTACTTGATTCCTTGCGCACGGAGGGAAGGCAGGAACAAGGGGGAGCGCCCTGACTTGAAAGCGATGCTAGGGTTGCGGATCAACCACAGCGAAGAAAGAAGGCGTCTGCGAAGAGGAAGAACGGGTGGAGTCGGAAGCACGTGTAAGGAAGGGAGGCAACCATGGCCGCCAAGGTAACGGGAGACGATTCTTTGGACAAGATGCCGTACTTGTGGCAGCAGCGGCAGCAGCACAAGGGAACGTGACAACGACCGGGTGTGAAGCAGCAGCACGGGTGTGGTGCTGGTGCTGGTGCTGGTGGAAGCAGAGGAAGCCATTCTTCTTTGTTCTTCTTCGGCACGTGCAACCCGTTTGAGGCAGGCAATGAATGAATGATTCTCGCTTATTCTTATAGTTCTGGAAATCTGAGACGCCCCGGGGCCCAGGGCGCACACACGGGCACACTCTCTCGTCTGACTTTTACATCGCTCTAGCCTAGCCTCTCTCTCACTTGGGTGCGTCCTTTGTTTGACACGCTTCATCGTTCCATCCATCTCCAACGTCCTAATTTGCCACGTACCTTGCCTTGCTACCTATACAAGGCTTCTAAGGCCCATTACACACTGCCATTGCCCGCTCAGTTATCGCCTAGTTTGCGTAACATATTTTTCTACCTGCTGGCAAATGTCTGATGTCCGCCCGTCCGCAGGTGTTTACACACCACTCACCACTTGGTCATCAGTCACTTCCCAACCTAACATAAAAAATCAATATTAATCAATTTAACCCCAAGCTTTTACACTAGTGAATCTCTGATTATCACCACATCAATCAACATTGATCAACCATTGTCACAAATTTTAAAAATAACAATATCGTTTTAATGTAATTAACACCAACTCTATCGAACAATAGAGAGTAGGGGAGTTAAACCCCTTCACCATGCTATTGAAGCATGGATCTACCCAGCTCTCTGTGAGAAGGTGGAAAGAGCGAAATTTTATTGGCACGCCACCCCTCTTTCCACCTTCCCACTTGCAATGTAGATGCTCTCCATTCAATCATCACTATCTTTGTCATCCACCTCTTCCGCTAAATCAATATCTCCAAATATCGTTCTCACATTTACATTCCCTCTTTCTCGAAACATGGTTCAAGCGACATCTTCCCTTTGAGTTGCTCCTCCAAGTTGACTAGATCCCGGTGTCAGCTCTGCTAATTGAGCTCGTTGAACTGCTTGTGTGGTATCCGTGCTAGTTAAGGCAATAAACTCTGCTAATCCATTCCTCAAAATGTTTTGTCGGTCTGTATCTTGCTAAGATGTGTTAGTTTCTCTCTCCAATTCCATTATTGCTTCACGTATCCATACATCATCAAAACTGTCTCCATGCACAATGCACACGTTGTGTAAAACAAGGCATGCAGCCACCATCTTTGGGACATTTTGGAGAAGCATATCACATCTCTTCAACAATATGTGAAATCAAGCTTTAAGGATTCCAAAGGCTCTTTCAACTCGCATTTGACTGCTTTGATTGTATGTAGTTCCAATAGTAACGTTCTGGAGATAGTCCATCCTTGCTACCCTTGAACGGAGGCAACATCCAAAAGCATGCAGGATAAGCAAAATCACCAAGAAGGCAATATTGACCCAATGCTCCATTCGAGCATTGCTTTCCCAAGTCTAAGAGTTGGAAAACATTCCAATCATGCATTGAATCTGCCCAACAAATATTATAATTGCAAATAACACAATTGGCTGCTACAGTGATTTGAAGAATCACTGAGTGGAAACCCTTTCTGTTAAAATAATCTTCATGGTTTTGTCTTAGGGCAATGATCGGTATATGAATACCATCAACAACACCGACCACAAATGGTATGCCTTGAAGGGCCTGGAATGCACCTACAAAATTTATCATATGTTGTGTATTTGGCCACTTTATGTATGTGTCATGCAATCCAAATGTGACCAATGATCACAAAAATCCAAAATAGTCATTTGTGTAAACGATGTTGAAACCCCATAGAAATTAGCTACAAGTCCTAAATTCGAGCCACTCGCAAGTCGATGTAAGGCCACACAAACCTGCTTCTCAATGGGTATTACTCTTCGATAATTCATATTCTTGTGTCGCATCTGTGGTGCTAACTTCATAAGAAGGTACTCAAGTGTGCTTCAACTAACTCATAGCCTACTCTTAAACATTTGCCTTGAATACCTGCCTAACAACCCTTGCTCTATAAAAGTTTGTGGTCTAGGATATGTCCAACATGATTGACAGTCGTGCCTTTGAGATGCGCTATTCTAGAACAATGAGTAGTGAAACCTCAAGCCATGCACTCCATAAGAAAATGCAAACACATAGTGTCCTTATTACCATCATCTGAATCACTTAACAATAACTTGAACATTGCCATAACAGCAATCCCAACACCAATGACACAAATTACAAGCACATTGTTGTCATCCATTCACCTGTCATACAAAACAATAGAACTTTATGAGAGAACTCTACATTGACTCCATGTAATTATACATTAACATTTCAAAATAGACAAGGACTCAAGAATCCATACTCAAGCTAGTACTTGATCCTTCTTAAAACTCTTGATTACATCTAGCAGTCCAAACACTGAGGAGGTAAGTGTGTCCATAATTATTATAAGCCTTCGCTCTTCTAATGCTTTCTTCTCCTCTGAGTTTTCTTTTTGGTTAGCCAACATCAGTCGAGCGGTGCTAGCCATGTCACTAAGTGACTCCTCTATCTTTCTATCTTTCTTACGATGCACTCCTTGGATGCCCACTTGATCTGGCGTAGCCTTTGGAGGTTCATTTGAGGCAATGTCTTCTGAAACATTGGAGCTTGGATCATTGGGGATAGTTGTAGTGTTGTCTTTAGACGAAAACACACCATTGACAGCTGAAGCACATGCATCACTAACAACATTGGCACGATTCGACATGTATTCATCCACGAGATCATATCATTGGCAAGTGATCTTACGAGCATTGCCTGATATAGAATTATGTGCCTTATCCTTTCGGTAGGCCTCATAGACACGTCCCCAACATTTCCTACATGCCTCACCATCTTTGTCAAAATCTGGAAACAACAATGCTAGCTTTGTAGCCACCTTGGACCAAATATCTACTCCTTGCTTTGGTGGCTTGGAAAACTTTGCACTCATCGACCCTCAAATGTGAATGAACTGAACTATCCAATCATCCTTCCATTGAGAAGATTGTTTTTTTACCATTGTTTGATCTTGTGTTTGTCCTGAAGTTTCTTGATTCTTTTCTTTTCAAGCTCTCTTTGGTTTAGGAGGTTTTGGTGCATTAGACTTGGACAAGGCTCATTGTATGCGTTGCCTACTAGCATTTTCAGGTTGTGGGATTATGGACACTTAGGTCTCAATCGCATCAACCTCATCACATTTGTCTTGAGTTTTGATCAAAGGAGCTTATTGTTTTTATCCTTGTGGAGAAGATATATGTTGTAGCTGTGAATGGTTGTACGAGTGTATTATTATGCGCGGTTATGACTGCCACTATGCCTAGTTATCTTGGATGCTGAAATGGTGCGAATTGAGGACAAGTGGTAATCTCAAGGGAGAGTGACTTGGAAAGGTGCTCACTGGAATGCATGCACCTACACTTTGGCTTGGAATATGGGGAGCCCATGGTGCCACATGGAAATACATTAGATCATTGCTTATCATAGGGTCACTACTCATTTGGGATATAAATTGCTGATACTCTTCCATAGGATTGCTATTTTGGGATTCTATTCTGTAACAATCGTACGTATGAAAAAGCATTACAAATTGTTTCACAAAGTTTTTTCTTAGCAAACATGATCAATTGAAAAAAGTTTTGGGTTCTCAAGGAATGACAAGTCTTTCTTAACTTAAGAACTTTCAATTAGCCTTGCCATTTAAAGCCATAAATACATGACACTTATGAAGATAATGCAATGCATACATGATAGACAAATGTAAACCTTTCAAGAGCATTGATGAATTATAAACTTACAATAATGATTTGTATGAATACATGATACTTACAATGCCATACAAGACCATAAATTATCGATCATGTAAAAAAGGGGATGGGTGCCCAAAGGGATGAGGGCATGTATAAAAGCCAAAAAGTGAATAGAGAAGCTCATTCTTGGTGTGTGGCAAAAGTGGTTCTCTTCTTCTCCTTCTTTCTTGCTTGTGCTTGTGCTCGAGAGAGGGAGTGAGCATGTGAGGGTGAGGGACCGTGGTGGAGAAGCTCTCCATCTTCTCCTCTCTTCTTCTCTTCTATTCTCTTTTCTTGTCTCACGTGCTGCTATGGAGCATGGAGCTTGAAGGTGGAGGATTGAGCTTGCATCTTGGATCATGGAGCTACTAGTATGCTTGAGAGAGAAGGGTACTCGATCAGGCATTGAGGTAAGCTCACTACACTTGTAGGATTGAGAGCGCGTACGACTATGTGAGAGGTAGCCATTAGCATTCAGCTTGAAACACTTGAAGAAATAAGCGGTTTGTGGGCCTTGGTGATCAAGCGAAAGCTCCCACATTTTGGTTCTATTTGCCAGGACCAACAGATTCGAGCCTTTAGTGCTTGCTCGCTCCGAATCAAACATTGAAGGGTCTGAAAACTGACCGATCCAGCACATCCAAGGCTTGGTAACCCAAAGCAAGGCAACACCCCTATAGGCATCCAAACACATCGGACGGCTCATAGAGCCTCTAGACTTCAAGATTGAGACTTAGTCGCCTAGTAAGTGACCTCGAAAAAAGCCCCCCCCCCCCCCAGACCACCTATTTGAAACACTTTAAAGAACCCAACTGAACCTGTTAGAGTGACTACCCTGAGGGAGCGGACTAGAAAAGTGTGTTGCATCACATTGTTTTTGTCACAGTCACACACTGCCTGAATAATCACTTGAACTGCATTAAAAAAGTAGAAAACCTGATTTCGCATTGCGCACGAAAAGAAGCACCCCACAAACACTTGAGTGCAGTTCAATTTGAGGACTAGCTAAACTAACAAGCAAGATAAGTGACCTGGACGAACCCACTAATAGGAAAAGACCTTCAAATTGCAAATGTGTAGCCAAGGATACAGGGTGTCAAAAGTAAGCCTTTTGGAGAGCGAGAAGACCAACACAATTAGGGACTCAACCTTACCTACGTTGATTATTTTGATTGACAACCTAGTGGACCGAGAGGCCGGCAAGATGTCATGACCAAGCTCCAACCATGAAAATGAACAGCTCTACTTGGGAGAGTTCCCAGTCGATATCCAACAAATGATCAATCGTTACAATTTACAAACCAAGATGGAGCATCATGGTTGGCCAGCCTACGGATATCATAGTTAACCTTGAGGAAGAGCAGAGATTGGCCAAGAAGGTGCTATAGGGCATAGCTACTTACAACCAAGAGTAGCAAGCTCAAAGGCTGAGACAGGAAATAGAAATGCGACACGTCCATAAAGTTTTAGCGCTTGCCAATTGGAATAGGACATGACCCAATGCGGAGAGGGAAAGAACACTAGAAGCCAATCTCACATTGAGCGAGCTTCTCACTAAGCGATTCATAGACAACACGATTGCATAGCAAAGTGGAGCGGCCCTAGTAACTTTGTTGCTAGTAAGAATCACACACCAAATTTGAGGAGCCAACTGAAGATACCCGTAGTTGCCAAGCAACTTGACAAGTACCAGCTTGACAACACATAGCTTCGTAGAGCAATTCGAGTAGGTGTGTGAGGTGAACGGCCTAACAGACCCTGCTCAACATGCACATGCTTTTGGTCTTTGCCTTGAAGATAAAGGACACACATGGTACATCAGTCTAGATGATGCCGCAAACACAACTTTAGTACCCTTAAAAGCCTCTTCATCTCAAGAGATTCTTAGAGGTGGGGTATTCGGATAACCTTATTATATTTAACCGATGAATGTCAGTCAAAAGGACAAGGAGGACATTAGAGATTACATCACCCACATGTGGAGTCGCTTTAGGAGAATCGCAGCCGCGTAGAGCGACCTAATTACATATTCATAAGTGGAATTAGGAGTGAAGAGCTCTACAAAGGCTTGGTAGGCAACTCGAACCTGCAAAGGGACATGCTAGCTAGGGTCTTTGAAGAAACCATGTGTGTAGATTACATGTTCAATAAGAGAAGCTCGAAAGCCACAAGTCGAGATATTGCAGCCTCTAGAATCTCAGAGAGAGTTACCATCGCTAGCAAGAGATCTAGTCAGGGTAATCAAGGGAAAGGGAAGAGCATTGACTCGAGCCAAGAATTGGCAGACATAAAGCTGGAGCTGGCCAAGCTCCAAAAAATAATTAGAAGACCTGCGCAACCTCACATTCAATTTGTCACTTGTGGAGGGAACCACCTCCCACTCGAGTACATGGATCCTTGATCCAGACCTTGTGCCAACTGTGGTAGGTTTGATCATGATGCTATGCATTGCCAATTGCCGAGGCGATTGACATATTCGCAACTTTACAACTAGCCATACTACTTGGGGAATAGACCACCATCGCAATTCTCAGAAGGGGAGCTCCATTAGCTCTCCTAGCACCTAATGATGCCAAGCTGGCTATCCTTAGAATGGACATCAACCTTACAGGCATACCTAGATCACCAAGACCCTTCATGACACATCCACTGAGTGACACTCCAATATATTACATAGAGGAGTCAAATGAGGATGAGACATATATAGACCCTTATGTTTGGTAGGATGATGAGGGCAATTCCATCTTAATGGACTTTAGACCAGTACCGGTGATGGCGTTAGGTTGGGGAAGGGGTAGAGGTTTAGGAGGGTAGAGTCATGACCCAATCTCATGCTGGACTTGTGGCCACATAGGACATATCTCATCTTGTTTTCCCAAATGAGAGCAAGCTAACTGGAAAAAGGCTGATTCGAGATTCCCCGAGTGTGAAATCACTCACTTATATGCCGAATGTCCCATGCAAAGACCATCTACTAGCTTAGTTATCATACCTTCAGTGCCCTTGGGGCTATTTGGAGTTGAGACACTTGATGATGAGGCCACTCCCATCTCATTGAATGTCATGACTAGGGCACAAACAAAGCAGGGCTATATTTCATTGCCAGAACCTAGCGACCTAGATGCTGCCTCAATAGGGAAGAAGACTTGCCAAATAATGAAGAAGAGGGCGGATGCCAAAGTAATATTAAAAATGGACAGCGCAACCATACTAACGAGAGGGAAGCAAGTGGTAGATGCAGAGGCCAAAACTTCAACACCTAAAACAACAAAGAAGGGGAGAGCAAGGGTTGGGGAATACCTTGATCCAAAGTGCCAATTGGAAATAGTTGACAAGGTTAAGGAGTGGGTGAGAGAAGCCCAAGAGCATCTAAAGGATGTTGAGGCCATCTTGGAAGATGAGATCAACGAATTCTCCAATGTGAACATGCATGTCTTGCCGACATGCATAAACTTAAGAGATGCATCCACACCTCATGCAGAACCATGAAGACAAGGCTTAGACACCACCGGTGGGCAAGCTGCCTAAGACCAATGGCAAAAGAGTGTAGGGCAAGGCAAAAGGCAAGTGGCTAATGACATGCTTACAACACTGCTACCAGCTAACATTGCCAATGGGGGATCTTCTTAGGCAAAGCCCTTCATTATGGCGAGAAATGAAGTAATGGGTAGGGGGATCTAATGAGCCAGAAGTATCCGACCTGTATGAGAATGACACAGCCACATAGATACCCATTCTCACATTGAACTCAGTGCTTAAGTCCTTGCAGGTGAATGCTTTTTGGGAAGGCACGAAGATGCATGTGATCCTGCCAGTGGCAACACTAGGAGACTTCACGAGAAAGGGGATCATAGACACGAGAGCAGAAGTTAGTGTACTTAGCCATGCAGTTTTTTAGGTTTGGGGTAACTTGCCGATGGAAACCGCAAGGTTTAATGTCATGCTGGCTAATGGCATGAAAGTTAAGCCATTCGGAGTGTTGAAGGACTAGCCATTGAATATAGCACGTGTCCAGTTCTTGGTGAACATCGTTGTTATGAAGGGAGTAGACTACGACATCTTGCTAGGATGGCCATGGATGAGGAATGCACGAGTAATCAAAGACTAGGGTAATGGCCTCATATTCCTAGGCAACAGATCAGAGGCAGTGAGAGTGGAGATGGACATCTTGATGACCATGTCGGTCAACTTAGATACCATCTCCTCTATCTTGAAAGGAGACACCCAAGCTAGGAATTCATGTGGACCATTGATGAAGTACATCTCTTGCCCCGAGGATGAGTGGGATTGGATGCGCATACTAGCCACCATTGACCTATCATTTTCAGACGAGGAAGAAGATTATAAGAAGGCTGCAAGAAAAGGCGATGAGTCCCATAAATCCACCACACCTCAGACTCCAAAGGGTAAGACTCTACCATCAGTACTACTCTGTATGATGGACAAAAATCATAGTAGGCAACAAATGCCCACTCTTTTCCATGTTCCGTTTAGCATATTGGAACTCGAGGGGATTCTTGAGTATCTAACAAAGGAGCTGGTTGGTCACTCAACCTCTTATCTCAAGCCACTCCAAGATCTCATAGATGAACCGAAACGACCATGGACTAAAGTGCAGGACCTAAACCTTAGATGCAATTGGGCATTGATGGTCACGGATGAAAAGAGAGTCGAGAATAGAGACCTAGGTGACGACGAGCAGTTAGGAGGTAGCGATTGAGACGATGAGTAAAGGGTTGCTATCCCTCGAATGGAAGCAGTGAAGAAGAGGTCAAGACTATAGAGTACGACACTGACGGTCAAGTGATCGAACAAATGAAAGTAGACCCCAAGCTGTAGAAGCTAATGAATTTAGTAGACGATTGAAGGAGGAAAAGGGAGGACAACCAAAAGGGATGGAGGTCGAACATCAAAAGAAACCCCAAGACCTACCAAAGCGTTTCACTAAATTCAAAAAAGGGGATAGGGTAGTGATCTTGTTGGGCACAAAAAGACAAGGACATGCAAGTGAACCAATAGAAGGACCTGCTAAAGTCAAGGAAGTCGACTTGGCAAGGGAAGGGGAGAAGCCTTGGCCCATGTCTATAGTTGACAACCTGACTGAGCAAGAAGAGGTTGATCTTATTGCTCTCTTGTGAGAGTACATAGACGTGCTTGCCTGGTCCTTAGATGAACTCAAAGGAGTCGAAATCCAAGGGTCATAACACATAACATCCCAATGACTCCTGACGCAATGCTAGTAAAGGAATGACCTTATCCAATGAATCCAAAGCATGCTCATGCCATAAAAGAAGAGATCGATAGGCTATTGAAGGCAGGATTTATCTACGAGATTAAGCACATGGACTAGGTGTTACCCATTGTGATAGTCTTGAAGAAAAATAGAAACATCTGAATGTGCGTGAACTACAAGAAAGTCAACACCACAACTAATAGAGATAATTACCGGTTGCCTTACATGGAGCAAATGCTTGAGACAGTAGCAAGAAAAGAGGTCTACAGTTTCCTAGATGGCCTCTCAGGTTACAACCAAGTCCAAGTACACCCTGATGATAGGCATAAGATAGCATTCGCCATAGAGTGGGGTGTATTCCCATATATTGTTATGTTGTTTGGGCTGATGAATGCTCTTGCTACCTTTTAGTATCTAATGTGCACCATCTTTAAAGACATGCTTAAGCAAGGGATAGAAGTATTTATTGATGATCTATGCGTGCACTGCAGTTGGAAAGGGCACCTAGATAAGCTTCGCGCAGTCTTTGAAGGATGTTGGCTCTATAGTCTCTCTTTGAACCCCCTAAAGTGCTGATCCAGGTTTTTTTACAAATCGGATTTCTACCTCAAAATTTGGCCAAAATCCCTATCAAGAGCCTTACCCATAGCTTAAACTCTACATCTTATCACTTTGGGTTTACTCTTCAAGCACTAGGTATGCTACATTGCTTCTCGATTATGATAACTCTAGCAAGTGGGAAAACAAGTTCTTAGGAGGGATGTCAATGTAAAGGGTAAAAGGGATGGATTATCTTAGTGAAGGTGGAAATGGATTACACTTAGGGGTTGAGTGAGTGCATAGATTTTTTCAAAGGACTAACCTCTAACTACACTTGGGCTCCACCTACATCACCAAGATTTGGGATCTATCACCCTCATTAGAGGACACCTCACCCTTGTATACAAGTCAATGTCCACATCATGGTGTCATTTGGATCTTACACAAAAGCTTACAAGCATGGACCCCTCTCTGTCACATCCTTATATGTATATAAGAAATTAAAGACAAAGCGACTTTTGGAAGTCTTTTTTAATAATTTTAATAAATCCCATGGAAAATCTAATTTCAAGAAAATTCTCACGCTACCTGATTGGTTTCAACCTGGTTTACAAAGTTGTAGAAGAAACTTTGTTTAGATTCTTCACCGATTTGAAGTTACAAAGGCGCAGACTGCTGGCTGCAGACAATTTTCTTCTCTCTTTCACCCTTATCACATCAACTTCCCATTTTATCCTTCTTGTAAATATATTATAATAATTTGCTTTGGGAACCCACCTCTTGTAATCTAGCTCCCTTTCTCTAGCTTGTCTACTACCACCACCCTTGGCTTCTTGCATGATGACTAAGGTGGGGACTTGTCTCATCCACTATTCTCCATATTATCAAAGATGCAATACATCATCTAGGATTATGTTAATCAAGAAGATTAGCTTAATCTAATCCCTCATGGAGGCTATATAAGGTACCCATGGAGATGTAAAGACACACAATCACAAGCACATGAGAGCACTCTAGATCACCAAGCCCAAGGGGAGCCACTAAGAGCACATTATGCAACACCCTCATGCTAGTCCATCTCTTTGAGGTAAGCTATGAGTGAGTCTCTTTTTTTATATAGCATTTCATAAAAACATAATAGCAAGCTTCCTCTACCTCTTCTCCTCTTGTCTCCCTCTCTTCTCATCTCTCTCTCCCTCTCTCATATTCTAATATGACGTCTAGATCATATGGTGTCCAGATCATATGCACTCTCTTCTAATTTTCCCTCTACATTCATACTTAAACTTATTAAGTAAGACTTGTCAAGACTTTTCATATGCTCTATTGGTGGGGAATCCTTATTTTATATGTTCATGGGAGAAATTAGGACCCATCACCTCTCTTAACCTTCCATCATCTTCATTTCCCTTAAGACGGGCCACAAATTCTCTCTTGTGAAGTTGTGTTTTGGTTCTTTCCATTCTCTTTGAGGAAAGGGATGTCCTAGCCTATCCTCCCTTTGGCTAGGTGGTGCCCCTTCTTTAGCTCTCTTAGTGAGGATTGGAGGCTGGGTGGGTAAGGGGCAACCCACTCATCTTTTCAGCTCTCAATGCCAATTCTAGGTAAAACATGAATGCATCTTAGGGCACATGGTGTCCCAGAACGGCATTGCCACTGACTTCTTGAAGATCAAACTTACCATCACCAACTAACTATAAGGGAGTTCCATGCTTCCTAGGACACACAGGATACTATCGATGCTTCATTCTGAACTATACATTGATTGCTAGACCACTCTATAAGTTGTTGATTATATTTAATGGATCGAGGAGTGCCAATGCACTCATGAGGAGTTGAAAAAGGCTCTCACTACAACACTAATTTTATGAGCCCCAAACTAGAACATAACATTCCATGTGCATATTGATGTATCAAAGTTTGCCGTTGGAGTCATTTTGTGCCAGCCTGGCAAACATAACCTTGACTATCCAGTGAGCTTTACTAGCAGACAACTCACGGATACGTAGATGAACTACTCCACCATGGAGAGGGAAGGTTTGGCCATGGTATTTGTTGTAAAGAAGTTTCGACATTATCTTTTGGCCACACCCTTTACCTTCTTCGTTGACCATCAAGCCTTGCTTTAACTTGTCAACAAACCTTCCGCTACTAGATGCATAGCTTGATGGTTACTTCTGCTTTTAGAGTTTGACTTTTTTTGTGATTGTCCGCAAGGGGGCAAGCAACATTACATGGAAAATCACGTGTCCCACATACCCACAGGAGACGCTACTGCACATGGCACTATAGATGACCTACCCGATGTGCACCCCTTTAGCATGTCTAGTGAGAAGGATTTATTCAGAGCCAACTTGACACCCTATTGGATTAATGACATAGTCCAGATCCTGGAGCACGGACTGCCATCTGAGACCATGGAAGACTACTTTACTGCCGCGGGAACTACCCCTACTAATTAGGCTACGATCGCTAAGTTGAAATTGATCGGTGAGGCACGCCTGTGGTGAAAATAGTGGTGTAAAGACCAGGGACTTGAGACAGCTATTACCTAGGAAAAGCTGAAAGAAGCTGTGCGTGGTCGATATCTTGAATTTTAGTCCGACTAGCGATAGCTCTATTACCTTGGGTTATCATAAGTTTCACGATTTAGTTTAGTGCTTAAACTTTTCAGCTTCGTTTCCACATTAACATATCTTACTATTTCCTTTAACATCAATCATTATGTGAAAATTTTCACTCTCTGTGCTTCTACTACTAGGGAGGGAGGGAGGTTCAAAATTCAAATCAAGTTTTGTATGTGGTGTAAGTTCATGAGGTTTTTTGGAAGTTTGGGGCCTTTCAAACCTACAACTAAAATAATATATTATAGACATAAGCAATGGTAGATCATGAGAGTACAATGGCTTCTTGTGGACATGTTTCATGAAACATGGCTTGTAGTTTCCTTATAGCTAAACCAAAAGAGCCACTACTATGAATCATTTGTTAATGGGCATTGGAGAGGTACTATGCATCCAATAATATAACACACATTTTCTGCTGCAGAGAGTAACCAATAAAGATGCACTTCTCAGCTTTTGGATCCAACTTGGATCTCAACTCATCTGGCACATGAACATAGGCAATGCAACAAAAAATCTTCAAATGAGAAATATCTGGTTTCCTACCAGTATACCTCTCCTCTGGAGTCATCCCATGTATTGCTGCAGTGGGAGTCCTGTTCATTATGTAGACTGCTGTAGCAACTGCTTCAGCCCAGTAAAAATCTGGCAAGTCTTTCTCGTTGAGCATGGCACGAGATACCTCTCCAATATGCCTGTTTTTCCTTTCTGCAATTCCATTTTGTTGTGGGGTATGACTACATGAATATTGCTGCCTTATGCCATGCTCCTGCAGGAACCTTGCAAACTCATTTGAGAGGTACTCTCCCCCTCCATCTGACCTTAGGCATTTTATTTGCAGGCCTGTTTCTTTTTCAACCATAGCTTTAAGAGTTTTGAAATGCCCAAAAACTTCACTTTTCTTTTTCATAAAATACACCCAAACTTTTCTGCTATAGTCATCAATAAAAGTGACAAAATAATGACAGCCTCGAAGAGATGCAGCTTTACTAGTCCACACATCAGAGTAGATTAATTCCAATGGCTTCTTACTCTCTTGAACATGTCTAGGAAATGGTTTCCTTGCCTGTTTTCCAAATTGACAGGCTTTACATACCTTATGCATTTCTGCAACCTTGAATTTAGGCAATCCTGCAACAATATTTTGGGCTTGCATTGATTTAAGTCGTTGTACATTAACATGACCAATGCGTTTATGCCAGATATCAATATATGCAACTACACCGGTCCCATGTGCAAACATTGCTGCACTCAATTCAAGCATGTCTGCATCCAACGTAAACATTCTGCCCTTCTTCTTTCCTTTTGCTATCAAGCGACCTTTATTTTTCATATTCTCAATAAAGCATCCATGAAAATTAAATCTGACCTGCAAGCCCTGCTCAACCATTTGACCAACAGAAACCAGGTTCTTGGTGATATTCGGGACATGAAATACATCCGACAAGTATTTCTTTTTCCCGTCCTTCATTGACAAATGAATTTTTCCAATCTGCACAATAGGATGTGCAGTATCATCACCAGTCTCCACAAATCCTGGTTTTTCCATTTTGCTTGCATCCTGCATGACCTGTCATGTGGTTTGATGCACCTGAGTCAACATACCACACATCGTTGCTTTCTTTTGCACTTGTCACAGAATTGGTCATGTGCTGCACCATAAATAAATGCTCATTTCTGTCATCGCCCTGTCTATTAGAAGATGCATAATTTCCTTGTTGCAATTTTCCATTCATGATGTCATTCTGCTTTTTATAGCAGTCTTTAGCCATATGACCCATTTTACCACAGTAGTAGCATTCAACATTGCTGTTTGCATTTTGGCCTCTTTGCCATCCACCACGACCTCTTTGGCTCCCCCTGCCTCTAGAGTTACCACGTCCTCCTCCATAGGACTGGTTTTCTTGAGTTTGTTGCATATTCTGATTTCTACCATGGCCTCCAGATCGGCCTCCTCTACCTCTGTCTCTACCTCTTCCAGCATTTGAGTAGAAGACAGCTTCTTTTGAAGTTCCTCCTGAAGAAGATGCACCACCATTTCTCTGCTTCTCAGAAATTAGAAGAGCAATCAACTCCTCAAAATCAGGAAATCTTTCTCGGACGGAAATGGATGTTCGGAACTGTGCATAATCCTTTTCTAGACCATTCAAGGTCACAGAAACTAAATCATCATCTTCCACTAAAGACCCAATGGAAGCAAGTGCATCTGCAATCTTCTTCACCTTCATGTGGTAGTCATTGATGCTCATACTTTCTCTTTGCACATTGTGCAACTCTTACTTGAGCTGCATTTTCTTGGCTTGCGTATTTGTGCTATACATTTTTTATAAAGTATCCCATGCGTCCTTTGGCATACTTGCATCTTGAATATACATAATCATAGAGTCTGAAATGCTGATAGACAGCCAGTACATAACTTTCCTGGCTCTCTCATGCCATGCTTTAAATGCCTGCATTTGCTGTTGATTACTAGCTATTATTCATGGGCGGTGTATCAACCGCATCTGCAAAGTGACAAGTCGGTGACATAAATGCACAACGGTCACCCTGGCATATCACGAGTGGAGCTCGATATCTCAACACATTGTCCATGACCAAACATGCCTATTCTTGGGAGCATTCAATGTCCCTCGGTGTTTTGGGCTTGAACAGGGCGGAGGAGCTCCCCCACCCTGTTGTGTCTATCATCCTCATCAAGCTCCAATCAGATTTTCTTTGCAAGCCCTAAGAGGCTTTCTCTTGTTGCACTAACTGTTTTTCCTCCTCTTCATATGCAGGTCCCTATTCCTGATCAATCTCCCACTCATTGATAAACCGTTGCAAGGTGCTCTCTCTCTCCCCTGTGCATGATCTCATTTTGATAATAGGCCTTTGGTGCATGATGTGGATTCGATGATCAGATGAGTGGTGCATGAAGGCCATTTGTGAGCTGATGAGCTCTCCCCCGTGCATGAATATTAGAAAAAATCTTTGGGAAAGTTTAATGCAGCTTCCCCAATCTTCCCTTGCTTCAGAGCTCCTTTCCCTTCCCTCAAGCAATTCTCTTTCCCATTCATGAACTTGTTTTGGTAATACACCTCTAGTGCTACATGTTGTGGATTCGATGATCAGGCAGGTGGTGCATGAAAGCTGTTTGATTTGATGAGTTCTCCCCCCTACATGAACATTAGAAAATTTCTTTGGGAAAGGTTAATGCAGCTTCTCCAATCTTCCCTTGGTTCAGAGCTCCTTCTCATTTCCTCAAGCCATTCTCATATCTAGAACACGAAAAGGGTTACCCTATGGCTACCTGCAAAGTGTTGAATCGATGGACTTGGACAACCTAGCTCCCTATCTATCTTATTGAATCTTTGCCTTTCAACGATGCTCATGGATCAGGGCAATATTATGAGGGCAATGATTGGGGATTGTAGATTGATTAGTCTTGCTAGGGCAATGTTCAATGATGGGATCTTTGCCTCCAAGCTTTGATTTCAATGATCATTCTAATTTTAGTACCATGTACCTACGAATGGCAATCTTCATCGAAACTGGTTGGCTACGATAGCAATCCAGATGAATATCATGTCAAATTAGGTCATATGATTGAGTGGCCTTCATGCAATGTTGACATACGATTATGCATGCATCATTTCCCTTTCTCCTGGTCTCTCTAAATTGCAGTTCATATCATAATTTTAATCATGGTGCTGATGACAGGTTTTCTGATCACATCACAAGGAATATAGGGCCATTGCAGGCATCAAACTGAAAGGATGATCACATGAAAGGAAGGAAGATCAAATAGTAGGTGCTCTCTATGTGTGTTTTGCTTTATGTTTTATATTACTGCATGCTTTATGGTTCATGTTTTATGTTTTATGCTTTGAGTAAGCTTCATGTCAGATTCAAGAAATGATTCAATGTGGGAGCTTTCGCTCAATCGCCAAGGCCCACGGACTGCTTATTGCTTCAAGCATTTCAAGCTGAATGCTGATAGCTACCTCTGGCATAGCCATATGCGCTCTCAAGCCTACGAGTATAGTGAGCTTATCTCAATGCCCAGTCGAGTACCCTTCTCTCTCAAGCACACTAGTAGCTTCACGATTTGAGATGCAAGGTCAAGCAAGCTCAATCCTCCACCTTCAAGCCGGGCACATGAGACAAGAGAAGAGAAGAGAAGAAGAGAGGAGAAGATGGAGAGCTTATTCACCACAGTCCCTCACCCTCACACACTCACTCCCTCACTCTCTCACACTCCCTCTCTCGAGCACAAGCATAAGCAAGCAAGAAGGAGAAGAATAAGAAGAAGAGAACCACTTTTGCCACACACCAAGAGTGAGCTTCTCTATTCACTTTTTGGTTGTTATACATGTCCTCATCCCTTTGTGCACCCATCCCCTTTTTTACATGACCGCCATCTTGCCAAGGTCCTCTTTTCCTATTCCCTTCTATTTACATTATGCCTTCACCTATGCCCATCTACTCTTTACAACTTGCACAGGAGGGAGCCTAGTGCTCTTTTATAAAAATTTGGGGGTGCCTTTACATTTTAAAATGCGCCTTTGCCTTTCCCTCGACTTTAAGGCTATCCTTACACTTTTGGCCTTTTTTCCTCTTATCCTTTATCGAGCCACATTTTTTCACTTTGCTCTGTATTTTTGAATTTTCTTGAATTTTTTGTTGCTTTCTTTTTCTGTATCTTGCACTGCGGTTAACATTACCCCCCTCCTAGTTGAGTGCTAGTCTTGTGACACTTGCGAGACTTTATTGATGAGGACTGGGATGATTGAAGGGTGGTTATGTGAGTTAATGATTGGGCCTTTGTGGGGATTGGACATGGGAGAGAAGCATGTTGAATTGAGGTTGTGGAGATCGAGGGTATATTGAGTGGGTGACGGGGGTCTCCAAAGTCGATGGCTAGGCACGGGTTGTTGGATTCACCTGAAAAAGAAAAGAGAGTTCACTATCTAGGGGTGTGCCTACCTTGCCATGCCATGCATCATGTCTATGAGTGCCAGTGGAATTGGAAGCTGGGTTGAACCACAAGTAAGCCAACTAGGGTGTTGTTCCACACTTAAGGACTAAGTTCGTGTATAGGTGCAGTGAGTGTAGCTTAGGGAGACAAGTCTAACCATAGGCGAGTGTGATCTCCCTAGGTGTGTCCTACCCTTGATGTACCCTAAGCATGAAGTGGGGGCAAAAGGGCTAGGGGATTAGGAATGGAGCCGGCCGACCAAGGCCACTGGACATGCCTAACACTTGAGGAGCCTTGGATGCAATGATTGTGGCACTCATCAAGTGAGGTGTGTTTTTTCGCTTTCTCTTTTATTTACTTTTCTTTCCTTGCTCTTGTCTTTTTTTCTCTCTCTCTCTTTTCTTTTTCTTTTTCTTTTTCTTGTTTCCTTTTTCTTTCTTTCTTTTTTGCTTTTTCTCCTTTTTTTTTGTGAATATGCACGAGGAACTTGTCCTTGTATTCATAGCCATAAGAGGAGGAGGCTTGGGGCTTAAGCGATTTACTAAGGAAGTTCCTACCCCTACATATAGTCTTTTAGATTCATGCATACATTCAGAGGGGTTGTTGACAAAATGGGTGACTACACCTAGTGAATCGGCTATCATTCATGTCCTCTAGTAAGGCCATAAAAAAGGATGGGAGGAGGGTGGCTCTTATCATGAGCCTCGCCATAGTGTAGCTATCTATGCTAGCATGCAAATCAAAAAACAAGGGCGGTAGGCAGTATTCATGAGAGGTAGATGTTGCTTAAGCAAAACCCTAAGTAGCCTAAGGTAGTTATATGTTGTGATAAAAGTAGGATCGAGTATGAAGAGAATTCGCTAAGGAAATGGGAGATGGAGGGCCCTAGGTTGTTTTCAGAGAATATAAGGACTTCCTCTAGCTTAATAGCATTTACATTGTAGATTTTAGGGAAATCGTAACGACCATGAATGTCGGAGTTAAAGTCCACCCCTACCCTTCTTGGATATGGCATGTATGTTGAGTCTTTTCTCTCATAGTGTAGGGTGCTACAAAATGACATCCATGTTACCGTCCCAAATTCTCCACCTCCACTTTGGCTGTGACTCGTCCCTTTGATAGTATTGGGAACCTCCATGACTTTGTCTTTCTAGTAGTACTGTGCCTCTATCCCCCACAGTGTTGGATTCTTATCTTTTTCTGTGCTCCATCGATCCCCAAGCCTTCTGCCCATGCTTATCACTTCCTCTACCACTTTAGGGGATAATACTTGGCTCAATGTGGGTGGTTATTGGAAAGTGAATTCGAAGGGCGGCTTGCACTTGTTCTCCCACAGTTCCCACACTACAAGTTCCATGTTCCAGTTGATAGGGAAGTATTCTTCTTTTTGCAAGATGGGAGCTTTTGGAATTGCTAGGGGTCATGCCCTTAGTCTTGTTCACTCTTGTTCCAACATTCTCTTCCTCCTTTTCATAACCTCCACTTTTCTTTTTGCAATTGCATCCTCTAGTGGCACTTCTTGCTGAGCTTCTGGCCTTTGGAGAGGGTAGTTGGGGGACCTAATCCTCATCTTGTTACCTCACTTAAAAATTATGCCCCACTTCAGGTAGTGGAATTTGCTGCTCTTCTTCTCTCACTGGCTCTTGTGCTCCCTGTTCCTCTACATACCCTAGCCATTCCATCTCTTGGACTGTTAGTCATGCCCTTAGCAGGTACTCCCTTTGCTCTTGTTGGCATAAGTTTGGTTTTGCTTCATGAGCTTGGACACATAGGCCGTGCCTTATGGCTTTGCGAGTAATCTCAAGCTTCTTCTTTAAGGTTTCAATGGTCTCCTCCTCTTCTGGATGCGTGGCATCTAAGATGGTAATGAGGAAGGCATGTTGCTGGGCTTCCATGCTCATCTTTATGGCCTCTGCGCCTTGCTCTCTGCCAATACCCTTTTCCCTTCAGCATGGGCTAGACGCCTTGCCAGTTCTCTCACTCTCTCCTTGCTTTTGGCGACCCATTCCTCTACTTTTCGCTTCATCTCCTCTAGGCTTTCATTCTTCCTTTGTGCTAAGGCTACCATCCTTGGCTCCATCTCTTTCCACCTAGGGATTGCTTCTTCTTTCTTCTTCTCCATGTGCTTAATCTCCCTCTCTAGCCTTCCCTGCTCTTCCAACTCCACTAGTAATCTATACTCCATTTTCTCCATGTCTCTTCAATGCGCTTCCTCTCTTTAAGCATTCTCTGCATCTGCCTCAAGTTCATCCATTGCCTTTTCTATCCTCTTCAATTTCTCTCTCAATTCTTCATGTTGCACAAGGATGAGCTTGTACTCTATTTGCAACCCTACCAGTTCATGTCATTCTTCTTTAAGCCTTCCTTACCAATTATCTTCTTCTTTCTTTCTAGCCTCAGTTCTTCCTTCAGCTCGTACATTTCTTTTTAGTATCCTGCTACCTGGCGAGTCCTTTCCAACTGGAAGGCTGCCAACATTTCTCTTTTAGCTTCCAATTCAGCTACCATTGTTTTCTTCTCCACCTTTTCCCTATCTAGTTGTGCGAGAAGCTCTTTCACATACTCGTCATAGTCCATGGACAACAACGGTGTTGTAGGTATGGTAATTGGAGATGCCTCTATTCTCTACCTCTTGGGTTCTTACCTAGATTCAACATTTGCAGTAGCTGTCGGTCTCTTCATCCCAGTCTCATCGGAGCTCCCCCCACTTGAATCATCTGGGGCTATTTCTTGCACCTTATTCACTAGGTATTGCACCCATGCCATGAGGTTGCTTGCATCCACTGTGCTAATGACTCCTTGGGTGGTTGTGGGAGTTACAGGTTGGGGCATTAGAGTAGGTGGGATTTGATACAATAGGCCCTTGCCTTTGCCTTTTTCCATCGGTGATGGTTCAATTTTTGGCACTTTGGTACTGGTGCTTACACCTTCTTCCCTTGGTGGACTCATCGCAGCTAACTCCTCCTCCCTTGAGGGCTGCATCTCTTTTGCCTTTGCCTCTGCTTTCCTCCTTCTCTTTTCTTCAGACCTCCTCAACTCTACCTACACTCTCTGCAATTTAGACTTTTCTTCCTTGGTCATTCTTTCCCTAGTCTCTTGCCACTACTTTTGAGAGGTCGTCTTCTTTGGCCACATAGGCCCCCCTTGGTACCTCTGGTTCTCTGCCCTTGCTCATCGTCCTTTCACTCGATTACTCTTACTCTTGGGGTGGCGACCTTTCAAGTGTCTCCCCCACTTTCTCTTCACCTTTCACCTCTCTTATAGCCTCTTCGATTATGGTGGTCAACACCCTACCAAACCTTAAGATGGATACTTTTGATGATGACTTCTTCCTTGCCATCCCTGCTATGAAAGCCAGAGACTCCCCGCTTGCTGGTCTTATCCTTTTGCCAAAGCTTCAATGGTTTTTCATACGTAGCCATTCCAATTCACTTCATCGAGGGACTTGGTTGCATGGCTCTCTAATATGGGCACTCCAATTCTACTCATCAAGGCATCGTACCTTTGTCTAGAGAATAAGGCATGGATCACCTTTACTAGCAACCTGACTTCGGGATCCAGGATGTCAGCTATGATGATGTTGTCATTGGTGTGGACTAGGGCTTTGTCCATCCCTAGCATGCCATAGACATCCCTCTTAGGTTGCCTCTCGACCTTGTTGACCAAACCCAATGCTTTTTCCACTACTTCTGGGCTCAATTCTACCTCGATCCTGTGGAGTTATTCTCCTTGTCGTAGTGTCATGGTGCCATTGTTCCTATTGGCATCGAAGGTTCGTAAGAACTCCATGCACATATTATAGTCTACAACCTATCTGACCTTCTCCATGTACTTTCCCAAGTTTCACTAGTCAACAAGCCGCTTCATGGCCGGTTCTTCCATGACCATGTCATCCAAGTTCATGATGTATTTGAACTTGAATCGATTGAAGGCCCTAATCTATGCCGTTAGGCTGTACTTCGCATGTTTTTCTTTTGTAAATGGAAGCTTGCCTTTGTCTTGGCCTGCCATTGTATGTTCCTGTCACAATACCACAACTTACCATTAGTTTTCTTGAGATAACTCTTGCAAAACAATAAGTAGATAATAAATGTAAGTTATGGAAAGGTGAAGTGCTTAAGTACAAAATAAAGACTTTGGCTCCAAGCAATCCACGCAATCCAAAAGAAATTATGATAATTTTCCTCAATCATAAGTTGGTGTTTATTCCTTTAAACATTGGTTGAGGTTCGAGACATGTTTTACTTTCCACCTTACCCCCTCCCTCCCTCCCGGGAAGGATATGAACCCTTCCTAGGATTGGAGAACGAAGGGTTAAGGGCATTAACTACAAGCTTACGATGCTTTACTCTTGCATTAGCTAGTCATAGAAACGTGGCTTATATTCCAAGTGAGCATGACAGTCCATGTTGTGAGGTCTAATACCTATGTGTATAATGTAGGTTCGGACATAAGTTAGGAAGTCATCGAAGTTGATCCTACTGGCAAAGTGTAGCTCTTCCCTGGTAAAGACTTGATCTAAATAGGGGTGGGCCATGTTACGATCTTCTAAGGGTTGATTGCGAGTGATGACCAATACTCTAAAGGACGTAGGAGCCACATAAATTGGGTTACACTCAGAGGTTTTGATGGCACGTTTCTGCTCGGCATTGGTCATAATAATTGGGCAGCGCTCTTGTTTTCATTGAAGACAGAAAGTGTACCATTTGCATAGAAAGGAGGAGTCAGTGACAACTAGCCTTTTAAGTTCTTCTAGCTCTTGGTTTGTGGCAGAGACTTTGCTCTTGCTATAGGAGGTGATTAGCCTTTGTCTATGAGCTTGCTTGTGAGAAATCTCAATGGCGATCAACTCCTTGGCTACCATGGGGACTTTAATGAACATGAACTTAGATTATTCCCAAGTACATGGCATCATGGATACATCAGTTGCTAAAAGGCTCATCTAGGAGGCCCAGCTGTTCGTAGCTTTTAGAGCACGGCAAGGCACCCCCCCCCCCCACCCCACCTCGAAAAACCCCGCTCCATCCACACCACCCCACCCCACCTTAGAAAACCCCGCTCAACCCACCCCACCTCACCTCACCCCCCCACGACACGGCATTGCGAAGGTAGCATGCAAGCGTTTAATGCATGTGACCAAATCATCCCCCGTGTTCGCAACTAGATCAGAGGCCAATGTAAGAATAAATATCCACTCATATAAAGGTTTAAGGCTTATAGGAGGTTGGGGTTTGACTAGACTGGATAGTTTAGCACAAGTGGTGTCTGCTGCTTCAACAGATCCTTAGGATGTGGGCTAGCCACTTGTGTGAGGGGCTTGGTTTGGGGCTCAGATGTTGTGCTACTACTTGTTGCTGGTTGTGAAGCCGTTAGAATGCTAGCAACATAGGATTGGGTTAGTTTAGGGGCAACGGATTGCAATTTTTGGTTGGTAGACCTATTGAGGTTTGAGGAGTTTGGTTTTTGACTCAAGCGATATAGCAGGTTTAAGTGGCTCACCAGTCTTTGGAGATGGGCTAGTAGAAAATGGTTAAGGGGTGCATCTGCTACTCTTGGTCTTAGGCACCTAAATCCAGTTATTGCCCTCATAAGTAGCCTTGTGTGCACAACAAGGCTATAGGTACCCATCACTGCTTGACTGTTCATTGAGTTCTAGAATGCCAACCATGTCTCCTACACTTAGGGCATGATGTTCGGGAGTTATGGTACCTTGTAGGTCGACTCTTGGATGGCGGTGATTGGCATTTAGGTACCCATTTTGGTTGTTGCTTAGTGGTCTTGGTTGCATTTCCCTTGGGTTGTGATTGGTTGGTCTTGGTAGAGCATGACAAGTCATGACCCCCTTCTTAGACTTTGTGCTAGATACTACTATCGGTGGTGCTGCAGGCTTGGGTGGAGCCATGTTGCCCTTGTTAAAAGCCGTTACTATCCTCACAATGCCAATGATGAGGTGAATGCGCTACGAGTCATAGTCGACGTTGCAATGTGCCTGCTTCTTGAAAGCGCGTCCTAGTAGTGATTCCTTACCTGCAAATTTGGTATTAGGTAGCACATAGAAAATCATGGGTAGGCTTTCAGTCTCGATAGAGACTGCTACTTTGCATTTCCCTAGTAGAGGGTAGGATTGTCCCCCAAATGAGTTGAGCTTAGCATTCGTGGGCTGCAATTGGGGCTGACCAATGGGAGTCCAATGCTTGTGAGTAAGAATGTTGAAGTCAACTCCCTCAGGAATGAGCGCATTAAAAGTGCATGTCTTTTGAGCAATGAATCTGACTTGAAGATAAGGGCCTCCTTGTCTGTATCCTCAATTTTCATGATAGTGACTAGTCTTACGTTGATAGGCGCCGACAACATTGGCGACTTGTGCAATGGATGGGTTGGGGGGTAGTACTTCTTGAGACGACTGTTGTTAAAGAAGTCTATGCTCTCTTTCTCTAAAGTTTTGAGCTCTACATTGCCTGTTCGACTAATATTGCAGACTCTAAAAGGCTATAAGCCTTTGAATTTCATCTTCTACTTGTGGCCCTTTACTGAATATAGCAATACTAGGTCACCTTGATCAAAGTCACATCATTTGGTATGCTTGTCAAACCAACGCTTGCATATTGCCTTCTCAGATATTAGCACATGAGTAGCTAGGAGTCGTATCTCGAAGAGACGCTCTAGCTCTACTAAGTGTTCGGTCCATACTTCCTTCCCTTCCCATCGCTCTTGTACTACCACTCTCAAGCTAGGGACGAAAAACTCTATTGGTAGAATCACTTCGGTTCTGTAGGTCAACTTGAAGGGCATTTGCCCAACTGCTATCTTATAGGCTATCCTATAGGCCCATAGTGCTACCATGAGTTTGTTATCCCAGTCATTGCGCAAGACCAAGAACACCTTAGTCAGGATGTTCACTAGGAACTTGTTTGTGGACTCCACTTGACCGTTAGCTTGAGGATAGTAGGGTGATGATTTTCTATGGATGATTAAGAAGGTTGAAAGCGAGTGGCCAATCACTTCATTAATGAAATGAGTGCCTTAGTCGCTAACTAGTTTGATGGGGCAACCAAATCGTGAGATCACTTGCTCCCAAAGGAATTTAGCCATGGTCCTAGCATCATTCTTTCTCGTGGCTTGAGCTTCGGTCCATTTTGTAAGATAGTCCATCACCATAATGATGTATTTGGCTTGGGAGTACTGTGTTGCAGGACTAATTGGCCCAATGAAGTCAATGCCCCATTTTTCAAATGGTTAGCATGCTATGACTGGGTCCAACTCCATTTTGTCCTTATGAATAGGAACCTTAGTCCTTTGACACTTGTCACAATGCTTTACGAATTTAGTAGTATCTCGAAATAGGGTTGGCCACCACAATTGAGATTGTAGCACCTTGCGGGCCATAGTATCTCCACTGAAGTTTCCTCCAGCAATTCCACCATGCACCTCCGTTAGCACCTCATGCATCTCATACTCACATACACATCTCAGTAGCAGGCCATCTTGTCCTAACCTATAGAGTTGGCCGGCGATTAATTGATAGGGTCGAATCTTAAGGATCAGATGCCTTAGCCTAGACTTCTCAATAGGTCACTCAAAAAACCAAATAAAATAACAAAAACAATTCCTAAGCCCCTGACAATCACAAAAAATCCAACTACGATACGATAGAACAAGCAGTCATGCAAACAACTTAGCTAACAAAAATCAAACCTAACTAGAGTTTCACTAGGGGTTTTCAGTTTTAAAAAAAACGCTTGACAGACATGTCGCACTCACAACCTCTTGATTGTGTGGTTGGACTAGATCACATTGCCCCATCTACATTGTTAATTCTCCCCCACTTCTTATTTCCATCCTCAACATCGATAGTGCTTTTGTCTATTCCACCTTTTAAGGCACTACCTCTTTCTCCCCCTTTAATGGTTGCTACTCAAGTTCCCTTTCCCAAATTTGATGGCACTATGACGTAGAATCTAGATGTGCATATCCAACAATTTGAGGTTGCTTATGGTTTAAATTATTTGGGGTAGGAGAATGCTACCCAATAAGCCACAGCGTTTGAAACTACCATGCAAAAGGAAGCCACATCATGGATGGCAAAGGAGCAAGGATGGTCAACTTATGTGGATACTAAGGCTGCATTCTTATCAATTTCAATAGGATTCCATTGATCCTTAGAAGTTGTAACACTTTTGGAGCTTGAAACAAGGAGACTAGAATGTTCAAACCTACACGTCTCAGTTCTACATTCTACTTTGGTGGATCATTAATAACTAGCTAGTTGGAGAGATGTTACATGATGGCAAAGTTTGAAATCCACCATTCGGATGGCTTTGGCAAACTAAGGATTTATAGTTGCTCACGATCTTAATCATTTTATTAAGGCACTTCTTCAGGTAGAACTTTTCCTCCCATGTGGGTCTAACAAGAAGTCAAATAAGTTTTCCAAATCAATGAAGGAAAGTCACAAATCCTAGGGTAGTGATTCAAATTTAGATATGAACCTAGAGGAGGATAGTAACAATTACAGGGAGGACCCTAAGGAGGACAATGGGAAGAAGCCCTCAAAGTTCAAAAGGACAAGAAGGAAAATGGCCAAAAATCCTCAAAAGGTACTTGCAAATATTCTACAAAGACTCTCTAGTCTTCCAAGTGTAGTAATTTAGGATCCTTAGTAGTAGATTGCATACTCAATCAACAACAATGGTGTGGCAGCTCTAGGACTTCTTCTCATAATACAATGATGTGGCAATACAATGTCTGCAACTTGATGGCCCGAAGTGGTGGTTGGAAGGATATCAAGATGGACACTCTTGCTAATTAGAACCAACGAGAACCATTAACTAGGGCAACACTTGTCATGTCTTATGCTCAACAAGAATCACCTCCCCCTAGCATGAGTCAAGGTGGTCAAGGCCATCAAGAACCTCCTAGTCTCTCTAAGAAACAATGTCTCTTTAGTATGCAAGATGAGCACGAGTGGTTTGAGTGCCCAAATGCTTGAGCATATGATGCTCAAAAGCAAGCAAATAAAGGGTAAGGCGTCAATGCCTTCAATAGGTGTGGTTGACCCAATAGAAAATTTTCACCTTATAATCAATGTGATTAGGAAAGTAAGTAAAACCTACATTAGATAAATCCATAGGAGTTACATGGTCTAAGTAAGGAGTTTTTTGGCATCTAGTGGTAGAATGGCCAACTATAGCTCTTGTGGCAATGGCAGATTCACATCTAATTTCCGTTTTGATTGATTTTCTTACTTCTTCACAAAACTACAAAATGAGCCATTGTACTCGATGGATGTTCTTAGCCCATGGAATTTAGGGGATGATGTTCCAACTAAGGATTTGACTCTATCATTGTATTCAATTAGTATTCCTTTGGGTTAGTTGTTGAATTTGGTTCTAGCCTTTCAAGGCCATCCACTTTAGGTCCTTCAACCTACTCATCCAACTCTTCCAGTGCAAGAGGTGGCTACTATGACAACAACAACAATTGTTGATCAAGTGAAGCAAGTTCAAAGTGCTCTTGTGCCACCTAAGTTATTATTCAATCCAACTAGTCTAGTAAGTCTAGTTTGATATCAATGTCTGATTATTAATAATATTATGTTGGATAATGGTCCATGAGTTAATGACTATGGATTGTCAATGTTGAGACAATAAATATGGTTGAGGGCTTGGACAATGATGATGAAGAAACATCTCTCATTTTGTCCCATGGACATTCTTTGAATTGGTTAATAGTACCTTTGGGAAAGATAAGGAACCTGGACTTGACATTGTCAATCTAACTAGTATGATTCCATTGGATGTGAAGGACGATGTGGACGCGGTGCTTTAGCAATGTTTTATGGAAATAAAGTCTTATGGTAAGAAAGAGAGTTTAAGGCCCAGATACATAAAGTGACTCGGATAATAGAGGATGATCTAGCTAGGAATGGATTCTTGATTTTATCAGCATCGAATCCCCTCAAAGCTAGAGGCAATTCTAGTTTGTACGCAAAGGTATAGAATGAATCCTCATATATATAAATCTTGTTAAGGTAGAGTTGAATCGGATGCTTTCGTGTAGGGTTCATTGCTCATGCTAATAAGGCTAACCAGATTTCTCTTGTTATGATTTATTGGAGTTGGAAGGAGAATGGAGATTGCATAGGGGGGGAGAGAGAGAGAGAGAGAGAGAGAGAGAGAGAGAGAGAGAGAGAGAGAGAGAGAGAGAGAGAGAGAGAGAGAGAGAGAGAGAGAGAGAGAGAGAGAGAGAGAGAGAGAGAGAGAGAGAGAGAGAGAGAGAGAGAGAGAGAGAGAGAGAGAGATATATATATATATATATATATATATATATATATATATATATATATATATATATATATATATATATAGAAACAAGACATCCATGAGATTACACCATTGTACAAGGTAAAAATATATCTTGTGGTTAATTTTTTGCTGTCAACATCCCCTAAATAGTTTGAATTGTGTATCCAAGTACACTACTACTATTTCTCCCAAAGAACATGCACATATCTATTGTACCACTCAAGTACCTTAAGTTGCCTTTCATTGCTTTCCAGTGCTTCTCGCTAGGATTCCACATATACGTGCTTGCTACTCCCACTGCAAAAGCAATGTCCAAGTGAGTAGCAATCCTAGCATACATGAGATTGCCCACACATGATGAATATGGAACCTTTGCCATTTTTAGCCCTATCCTCATCATTAGATTTGTGACAATCATTAATATTGAATTCCACATGTGAAGGCAATGGATTATTAATTGCCTCCCCCTCCCCATCTTGAAATGCTACAACACTTTGTTGATGTAATTCTTTTGGGATAAATAGAGCACTCTCTTTGTCCTATCCCTGATTATATTTATGGTAAGAATATGATTTGTATGTCCATAATCCTTTGTTTTAAAGGTTTTCATTAACATTTTATTTAGGCCATCAATCTTACAGTTCTTTTTCTTATATCATCCACATAAAGGATCAACACTATCAAGCTCCCATATTTACCTTTCTAGCATATAAGCAATGGTCTATCTCGCTTTTGTATAAAGGAATCAAACTTACTATACCATTCTTACAAGGCCTACTTTAATCCATAAAGATTGTTTTTAGCTTGTAGATAAGCTTTTCTTTGCCATGTTCCATGAAACCCTCTCGTTGTGATGCATGTAGGTCTCATCATGAAGGTCACCATGCAGAAATGATGCCTTGACATCCAATTGTACAAGGTCCATGTCATCCTTAGCTACCAAGGCAAGAATAGTGTGAAGAGTGGTCAATTTCACCATAGGGGAAGGATCTCATCAAAGTCCACAAGTTTTTCTTTCTTAAAGCCTTTGGCTACTAGCCTTGCCTTGTACTTTACTTTAGCATCACTTGTAACCTTCAACTTATAGATCCATTTGGATGGCAAAGCATTTTTTCCATTTCACAAAGGAACCAACTCTTAAGCTTGATTCTTCATAATGGACTCCATTTCAGACTATATAGCTAGCTCCCACTTAAGCTTATCATCACAAGTCATGGCCTCTTTATAAGATGGCTTTGCTCAATATGTCAACATCACATAGTCAATCCCAATCTGAGATCTCTTAGAGGGATGAGATATATAAGTTGATGTGTATAACATAAAGGGTTGATTTAGAGTGGGAATTTCAGCCTCAACTCTTTCTTTATGAGGCACCATAGAGCTCTCAACCTACTACTTGATTAATCTCCCTGCTTCCTAGTCACTAAGTGAAGCATCACTATGTCCTCTATCAACACACTTGTCACACTAACACTTGTCCTAGATAGCAAAATAATAGGTGGCACTACATCCTAGAAAGTAACATTTATTGTTTCCACTTTTGTAAGAGGCTACTTATGTATCTTCTTCTCATTGAAGATCACATCGCCAATACAAATAATATTTCTACCTTTAGGATCCCAAAGGCAATAACCCATCTTGTCACTTTATCCATAGCCCAAAAAGATGCACTTAGTGGATTTTGGTTTTAATTTTTCATTTGGCATATGCACATAAGCTTCACAACCAAATACACTTAAGTGATCATAAGAGGGATTCTTGTCTGACCATGCCTCTTCAAGAATGCCACCATCTAAAATAGTATTAGGCGACAAGTTTATCAAATTTATAGTACTCGTAATAGCCTTAGCCCAAAACCCTTGAGTAAGACTAGCACTAGATAGCATACTTAGTATCCTTTCATTTATCGTCCTATTCATATGATTTGCAATACCATTGTGGATGGGATTACCAATTATAACGAGTTTCCTTTTTATCTCACATGCTTCACAAAAAAATTTGAACTCATCAAATACAATCTTTAGCCAAAAAATTGCCCATAATAGCATTGAACTTCAACTCCCCATCTGGAGAGTTGAATAATTGAAAGTTGCTCTAATGGTATCCCATGATGTAGGTAAGGAACACAACAATTTTTTTTCCTTAACCTCATCTTCAAACTTCAACTTTTCAACTTGCATCTAATTGAAAATGATGAATTCATTAAGGTGGGAGGTGGTAATAGAGCCCTCAATCTCATGGGTTTTCCCTAGGTCATCTTGAGCAATTTTGCTAGGCTATAGTGATTCAATCACCTCTTACTTTGAATAATCAAGCCTTTCAACTCTCCCCTTCATCAAGCATATTAACTATGGGTGTTGGCAATTATTCTTGCTTAGTTATTGACTCTAGGGCTTTATCTTGTTTAATTATGGAAGGTTTGTCCTTAGGGATCATAGTCAGCATTGCCTCTTAACTATTCCTTTTTAGGATTTGTCTGAGGTACTCATGTGTGGTGTGAGGGAGGTGGTCTTATAGGTGATTTGGGCAACTACAACCAGTGATTTCCTACATAGTACCCTTGAGCAAGTAGAAGGGATGATAGAACCCATTGATGTGTACTAGCTCTCTCCCGATGTCTTTGACAACAAGGTTTGGGTCTCTTCTACCATTTTTTATTACTTTCATAGGTCCATCTTGTATCCTTAGTATCAGTCTCTAAATTTTCAATTTGAAGAACAATTGTGGTGATAGGTTCTCTCTCTTCATTGTGTGCTCGAAGCAGCTCCTCAAGCATTTCCCTATTTCTCTCACTGGTTGGCATCTCTTTTGAGTCAATTTTTTTCTTCTTGCCTCTCTCTTAAGGATTGACAAGATCACCCTTGTTGAAAGTTGTATTTATTCTCACATTTAGAAGCGTCACATGTATCCGTTGCACTACATATTGATCACACATTTTGTTACTCGCTTGAAGGCTCTACCAATAAGTATTTCCTTTCCCACATCCTCATAATTTGGAAGCACAGAGAATAAGATGGGCATGCTCTCTCGATAGTTGTGAGGATTCTTCATTTTCCTAAGAGAGAATATGGTTTTCCTCCATAGGGATTGATGATTTCATTGGTTAGTGTAAGCTCTGGTTGGCCTATTTTAGTCCATGCCTCTCGTAGGTGAAAATATTAAAGGAGACTTCCTCGTCATTAAGAGCATCAATAACATGTTCTCTTTTTGTTGCAAGTTTGACCCTAAGATAGGTAGGAGGTATTATCTCATCATCGTTTGGGTCTAGGTCTAAAACCCTGACCTTTCAAATACATATCCTTGGATTACTAACTGCACTATCGAATGCGGATTATGCATTAGAATTATGGCTCTTTCATGAAATACTATTCTTATTGCATATAAGGTCAATGTTGTTGAGCTGACTCGTCTCCATGTTGGTCTTTTGATGATGTTGCATTCTATTCAAACTCAATGCAAACTAAATGTAGCATGCAAGTGTTTTTGTGTAGCCTAGTTGCCCTTGATGGTTAGTGTGGGCCTTTTGAGTTCTATGGTATTTTTTTTTAGCAATTTTGTGTGGGATTCCTTTGAATAAGAATATTACTTAGTCTTTTGCCCTTAGATCAACTCTAGATTTGTTTCCTTTTCCACTCAATTGTTAGGAATTCTATTCTTTGGCTTAGTGGTGCCTTAGTCCCTCTTGTACCTATGTTGGTTTGTTATTCACTTGTTATTGTTTCATAGTTGTGGCTCCTATCTTTTCCTTAACTATTTCATTTGATGATATCATAGATTGTTTTCCTCCTCACATGTTTCCTTTAAGCTTTTGGTTGAATGCATTTTTTTAAAACAATGTCTTGAACATGCAAAATTCAAGGGCGCTTAGCCTCCCTTAATGCAATGTTTCTTATCCCACAAAGCACTCATTGCGCAAGTACATCTAAAGTGAGACTGATAATTTGGGGGATGTAGTGCAAAGTCCAATGAGCCTCTGAGTATTCCTCAGGAAAGTTCTAACTGACTGACTTTACCTCAAATGATGGTATCTCTTATCTCAGTGAGGCTAAGCTCAAAGTTGATATGATGGCCTCTATATGGACTATTCAACAAGATTTTCCATTAGTCCATGGGACCCAAAAGAGTTAAGACTCCAAGGTGGTCTGGATCATCAATGTGGTGAGGCCTTATTAAGCACCCCCTTTAAGTTGGAGAATGTATCTTGACAAATGATCCCAGAGATCATTGCTTCTTCTTTAGCTCTGTTAGCACTAGTTCTTATAATAGAGCTAGAGCCAAGTAAAATGTTGCATGTCAAATTGGGGCATAAGACACACATTATTAAGGTATTGGTCATGCCAATACTCCTAGGGGCCCTTCATCAAGTTACCATGGCCTTGTATGTCAAGCCTTGTGCAAAGAGTTTGCTGAGTCTTTTAGCTCCCAGCAAGCCAATTCTGTTATTGTTGTCTTGTAATTTTGGGCTCGGTAAATTATGAAACACTCTCAACTACTAGATTGATAGTTCATAGTCTCAAGCTTCAAGCACAAGCTCCTAAATGAGTGCAAATTTGATGAGAATGGGTTATTTGAAAATGACAAGGCTAATATGCGCCAAGTTAGGGAGAGAGGGATTTATGAGTGCCCTAGACAATGACCACAATTGGTTGTTATCAATGACGTCGAGGGGTTGTGATAATGGCAAAAAGTCAATGAATGTGGCTAGGAATCTCCTGAGTGGTGGTGAGTGCTTACAACGTTGGTCAAGTGCATGGCATGGTTGAGTGTTGATCTACTATGGATGGTTGATAGTCATTGTTGCATACCAAGATCGATGCAAAACTGTTGGCGAGTGAATGGCATTAGATTGCTTGTAATGACAAAGGAATACCTAGGCAACAGTGACAATGGTTGGCATGTGGTCCTTACGATGACAAGAAAAACGATTGTGGCTAGGTGATGTCATTTGTAACCTTAAACCCCAAAGGCTTGTGGTCTTAGAAAGTGTTCATTCCCTTATCAAGTGTTTAGATTAGTAGTGGCTTAGAGGATAGCCACTCAATATAACCCAATTAACTCTCCAAAGTGATGGTGTGGCATAGGTTGCATGTGCAGCTTACTACAAGACATGCAATCCTTTGGTCTATAGGTTGCAATGGTGATTGGGAGTAATGCCTATACCTAAGAGTGATTGCTTTATTTGTACTTAAGGTCAACTGATATGCTTGGAAGGTTGGATTGGCGTTCGTGATGGTGTTGAAATTCATGCTAAATTTTCCTAGCCAGCTTAGGCCAAGATAGTTTGTCTCTCTCAAGGTGTGTTGGTGTAGATTGCCAGGGTTACACATTCCAGGCTTTAATTAGGGTGGTTATTGTCTAGGTCAATTTAATGGTGCAAATAACCCGAGTACGCTACCAGGCACTCTTCTCATGTATAAATTCAAGCCATATATTGATAATATGATAGTGTTCAAGCTATGATTCTTGAGGTCTTCATCATAAGTTGTGTGAACCCATGGTCTAAGGTAATAGCTTATGTCCTAAGAGTTAGTCACATGTGTTCTCCATCTGTATTGCGTGGAGAATGTGCTTGAAAATTTGAAATCATGCTACTTTGACTACTAGAATGGGGACACATTTAAGATATAATGCTTTTGTTCCCCCTTTTGTGCTTAGTTGTGACATGACTCTAGCTATACATCTAGAATGTGGTGGGGACATGGAGTTGTGACTTGTAGGAGCCTCGAGGTGAGAACAATTCATGTTTAGTAGTTGTATATACCATCAATCATACTCACCCGTCTATACCATGCAATAGTCAACATGATATTCTAGTATGTTGTCTTACATTGAGGTGCCCTCACAACATGAAATGTTGATGTGATTCTCCAAGTTAGTTCCTACATATACCATAATAGAAACAAAACTCAACTTCTGTCCAAGCATTCCCATAGCATCAAGGGGGAATGTACGCTTTGTCATGAGTTGCGCTCACATGCAATATGTCTTTACCGCAGTAGTGGCTTCACTACCTGTTGTGAGGGGCATGGAAGTGCCTCAAGGACATTTGGAAGATGCCCCATGTATGGGATACACATGACCAAGAGGTTGCTTCCTCTTATTCTCATTAGCCCTTAAGAATCAACCTTTGAAGGGACATCACAAAAGAAAAAGCCAATGACCATTTATAATAATAATAATAATAATAATAATAATAATAATAATAAAATCTTATTTGAATCTCTATGATCGAAGAGGGACAAGGGCCAGAAATGTGAGATGGTGATGTAGAGGGAGGGGGGACAACATGCTAATGAGGTGGTGGCTTTGAGTAGCTAGTGGGGGTGGCAGAGCGAGAAGGGAGGAGGGCAACCAAGCAAGATCCACATAGTGGAGGAGAGGACCAAATTAGCTTAGCAAGGCAAAGTGAGAGATGAAGTGAATTGTGATTGTTAGGATGGGCAAAATGTGTGTAGGGAGCATCTGAGAAGGAGGGACCATTGTGAAGTTTTTTTTTCTAATTTTATTATTTTTAAAAGAAAATCATTGATGGCTTATCACCTATGGGATTGGTTGAGGTTTGAGATGGCCTCATATGCTAAATGTGATGGTCTTGGGGGGGAGAACCAATAAAAGATTTTTAAAAAAGGAACTAAGGGCTAAAGCCCTTGTGAATTTGGCTTGCATCCTCACACCTCATCCTTCAAATCAAGCGATGTGGCCCAACCATGAAAGAATTTGGCCCATTGTTGGGGGTAAAGGTGCTTGTGCCTACACTGTCTTGTATTTACTTTACACACGATGACTTCTTACCTATCCACCACTGTAGGTGGTGAGCACTCATCACTGTCACTTTATTCTTTATTCTTGTAGTGATTATTGAATAAGGGAAGATCAGTCACATATTGTACTATTAGGTTTCATGGTAGCCACTTTTTCTCCCTCTCAAGGTATGCATTGAGCCTTTCCTTCTTTTAGCTTGTTCTAGCTTGTTGAGGAGCTTCCCAAGTCTTAGCTAAGCTTATTGAATACTTGACAGCCCCCTAGAAAGCCCCTAGATACGTAGGCAAAATGGCTATGTATAAAGCCATTGTATTAATTAAGGTTTAGGGTGGATATTTATATATTATTCATCTTAAAAATAATATTACCCTCTTTCTTAGTAGTCCAACTAATAACCTTCTTTGCATACTTACAATTCACTAAACATCACTTTTTAACTTTCATTTTGAACTACAACCTATAATATATAAATTCCATTATCTTCAAGAATTCTATTAGAGAAAGAACTTACTTAAAAACTCTTAATCCATACTTAATTTTTGCTAATACCTTAATACTATCACTAATATTTACTAATTACTGCTTCAATCCTAAACTATATTTAACAAAGAAAATACATACAAATGAATTTTATTATTAATAAAATATTATGAGAAGATTTTGAACAATAAATAAACTATAGCCTCTTTTTAAAATTTCTTCTAAATCACTAATTATCAAAAGTTATTGATTTTTCATTACTACTACCCAGAAAAATAAAGATTTTAATAATAGTTACACCTGATCATAATACATCAAAACCTATTAACCAAAAAATCCTTATATTGAATGCAGTTTTGGCAACAATTTTCATCCATAAAAATTTCCATTTACTCTTAATATTTACTAATTAGTACCTAAAAACACCTAAAAATTGTTATTTTTACCATTAAAATTCAATAACTTTAATTTAAAAGTCTGTTTAAGTTAAGATTTAGTAGATAAATCCATCATTACCCAGTTTAACTCTATTTTTGGTTGTCATCCTTGATCTTTCACTAATACTCTTAATTATCACTAATTACAGTCAGAAACTACAATTTTTGATACTAAAATGCATATATCTTTTAGTAGTTTAATCTCCAACATATGAAACTTTGTTTTTAGGTTCATTTCAATGCATTCTAACTTTGTTTTGATTTACTTATTATCAATATTATACAGAACTCTTAATTTCCCCTAATTATGGCTTAAAATACAATTTTTACTCTAATTTCAATCATTTCTCTACCATTTCAATCATTCTAATGCAAGAACTTTAATTCTTCTCTTCCATTTTATCTTTAGAGATCATAAAATGAATGCATACAACCATAAATCATACATTCTATCCATTTCTTATTCACTTTTCAACGAAAACGTTCATACTTGATTAAGAGGATAATTAAGGATAATCCACCATAGTTGAGAGTGCTGGTGCTTGCTCCTCTTCTCCCTTCACTTTCAGCAATCTTCAGAATCCTTAATCTTTCACTTCTTCCTCTAATACACACTAATTTCTCCTTAATCTTCCTGAAAATTTCTCTCTCTACACTCAAGAATCATGATCAAGAATGGTATGAGGCTGAAGGAGATGTAAGAGAGGATCAATGCAGCCAATCCATGCTGGAAAATGAGGCAACACCTGCAACAAATCAGCAAGAAACCCCTAAAATGATGGCACCCATTTTTCTTGTCTTCTTTCTCTCTCTACAACTCCCCTCTCTTCACTTGACAGCCCCCCCTCAACTTTTTGAATAACCTCTTTTCAAAAAGGACCGTTTTCCCACCTGAACTGGTTTCTTTGATATCTCTTCATATCTCCGGATCTAATTCGTCCCTGCCTCATCCCTACCCACGGCTTCTTGACCCAAACTCCATGTATGCATGCTAAATTACACCCATATTTCTACATGTCTCCAAAATATCTACGCTTTTCACTAAAATTTTTCCCACATTTGCCTTCTATCACTTATTATTTTTCTGCTCCCTAAATTCTTCATCTAAAAATACCCCGACTCTCAACTTCTAATTCCACCTCAGCACAACCCAAATACAGCTTTACAATCTTATTTTTAAATAAATTTTATGAAAAATAATGCATAATACAGAGCCAAAGCCCTTTAGTTTTGCCAAAAAAATAGTGTAAAAATGGCACACAATAAGCAGTTTATCAGTAATTGTTGAGCAAAGAAGCAACCATTCTATCCATTTTGAGTGGATATAGAGCATGCTGCAAAAGTCATGGATAGCTATGGTAGCTTGGCAACACTTTCACATTTTGGCCATAACTTTTGCACACGATATTGGATTCAAGTATTCTATAGCAAACGAAAAAGCATGACAAGAGCTATAGATTTGAGGACTCATAGAGTTGATTCGGTGCAATTTTTAATTCTTTATTTTACACAGAATAGAATAGTTCTAGTTGGGATACCAAATAGTAAATTTCATAATACATGTTTGATGATTTGAGGATGCTATTTTGGTGCCCGTATGGTATGGTTATGCTTTAGGATGCTATTTGGATTGTTTAGAGCTTGATTACATCTGCTTTGTAGAGGTTTTGGCTATCATACAATTTGGATAGTAAGCATACAACAATGAACTTCATGAATTGAATGCCTATTGTGCCTACATGGTATTTTGGGTATGCTACATGTCTATGATGATGTCTAGCATTGATATATGAGCTCAGATATGGCTATGACATGCTTTGGAAATTGGATTTGAGCTATGTTTGTTGTGCTTAGGCTTTGGTCTTTTTCTTTGAGCTTCTATGCTTGCTCACTTACGGAGGGTATTGAAGCTTCATTGGACACTTATACTCATAGATGTATTTATGATGTGCTTGGGCTTCCTGGATGCTTTGATGTATATATCTTGAGATTTTCGTGCTACTCATTTTCCATTTTGGATTTACTTTCAATGGGAGGCACTTGTACTTACTTGGCAGAGCATGGTCTTTTGAGACAATGCGACTCTTGGTTCATGTATATGCTCTCTTGTATGCTGTCGGATGCAGTTATCTCCGCTTATGGGTTGCTTTGATTTTGTATGCTTTAGACACTAGCACTTACCTCTCTGAGTAGTTTATCAATGATGTATATGCTTATGAGATATATGGTTTACTAACACTATGAGTTTGTGATAGGCTCTGGTACCTATGGGCTATGCTTAGACAATGCTAGTTGCATTCTTTGTATCCTAGTTGTTGCTACTCGGCTATCCTTGGCAATGGAAGCTTGCTTTCTTGGCTATTTGCCCACAATTGGATTGACATATATTATTGTCTTTATTTCAACATCGATGTAATTACAGTTTTCATAATTGTCTCGAAGAGTAGACATCATGCTTTGGCAGTCTATTGCTTGTAGTTGGTGGATAGCTCTATACTTTGGTATTCCCTCTAATAGGTCACTAGTAAATATTTTTCTATCTTTTCAGTGTCTACTAGGATTCATTGTGTTCTTGTATAGATCTTGTAAATGTGCTTGCAAAGACCCTTTGAAATTAATTGGGAGAGAGTGTATTTTTTTTTTTGATGATATGTAGCTATGCTTCCTGAAGGGAGGAAGTCCTGAGTGAAAGCCTGAGAGCGAAAGCAAGAGCTATAGTGGAGGAAGTAAGAAAGCAAGAACAAGAGACATAGGATATGGAAACTCCAACAATCACAAAGTGTGACCAGCCTTTCCTTACTTAAACGTCATTGAAAGAATAAAAAATAAAGTGACAGTGATAGGCATCCACCATGTGTAGATACATGTGTGTGGGTACTATCAGTGTGTTGAATACATGGACGGGTAGGCATGGGTGCCTTTACCCCCAACAACCTTCCACTTAAGGCGAATGTGCCCCTACTAAGGAGAGAGTAAGAAAAAAGTGACAAAGTAAAAATGTACATAAAGTACAATAGGATGAGGAAATATACCATCTCATCCAATACCCATGAGCTTCTTAAGGAAGGCAAAACATTCTATTGAGAAACTCTTAGTGAGTAGATCTATAGGATTTTCTGCGAGTTGAGATTTTGACAAGCTTGATGGACTTGTTCTCAACAACCTCTCTGATAAAGTGGTAATGTACCTCAATGTGTTTTGTATTTGCATGGAAGATCGAATCCTTGATCGAGTGAGCAACACTCATAAAATGCAAATGCAATGTAGGGACCACATCAATAATACGAAGGTCTATCACCAGATGGCCTAACTAGAGAACCTCCTTGCAAGCCTCAAGTGGCTACAACATACTCTATCTTTGTACTGGAAAGGGCCATGCATTTTTGCACCTTGGACATCCAAGAAACATCACCTCTAGCAAAAGTGAAGACATAGCCAAAGATGGACTTCCTATTGTCTACATGTCCTGCATAATCAGAGTCAATGTACCCTATGACCCCTATATCTTGACTACCATAACATATGCACATATTTGTAGTCCCCCTAAGGTACCTCATGATACCCTTTACGGTATCCCAATGCCACCTATCAGGTGTAGCCATATAGTATGTGACAAATTCCATTGCAAATGCTATGTTCGGAAGAGTGGCTATCATGGCATACATCAAACTACCCACTATGGGAGCATAAGGGATTTTGGCTATCTTGGGCTTTTGCTTATTAGACTCCAGACAATCGGCCCGACTTAACCTTCACATGAGAAGGGAAAGGATAGCCAATAGGCTTAATATCCTATATATGAAACCAGTTAAGGATAACTTGGATATATACCTAAGAGCGATTGCGCGTGATGAGCATCCAAGGAATATGCAAGGCGTGCCCCAAATTCTTCATGTCAAAGCTCTTCTTGGGCTGAGTGATGATAGATACAATCAAAGGGCCTTGAACCTCCACTCTCCAAGATTGGGACAAAGGTGGCTAAAAGCATAGGCGTCGAAGTATGTTGTACTCCAATGGATCCCAAAACACAACAATAACAATTTGGATGTGTCTGATGATGTTTTAATCGATCTAGCTATAATGAACTTGGTGATCCTATTCTTCAGGTGTCAAAATACACCCCAAACGTTGCTACGCGAGCGATGATCAAGATTCACAACTAGCATGACAAGAGTTTATAATCTCGCATGCGACCCTCCTCTCTCCTCACTCACAAGATACAATTGGAATCGAGGGGGAAGGCCCCTTGCTCTTCTCTTCCTCATCCTTATATAGTTTTCACAAGTTCTCTCACATACATTAGGCTTTTTGCTTTCAGCTTTCAGCTTTTTTACTGCTTTTCACTATTTTCGTTTTTTTTGCCCTATGCATGTTTGCAACTTGTTTGGATCATAACTTTGTCATATGAACTTCGAATATAGTCATTCGGGTACTCAAAATGATCGAAACATATCTGATCGACAAGCTAGCGTGGGTAGAATTGCGAAAATCCATAAAAAATGGAGCAAAAATATCGATTTTCGTAGATCACATCATTTTTCTCCATCTTTTATCTTGGACGACTTATTCCTTTCCTTGGCCTATTGTTCTTGTAATTGCACACATTTTCAGCACACATGTCCTCTTTTTCTTCAAGAAATACTCGTTGACGATGTAAAACTTACGACCTTTTCCTTCCATCCTTAAGTCTTCAAAATAAACATTCTTTGGATATGAACCTGTTTTTTATGCAGTGTGCCCTAGCAAGAATATGGTTTTTTGAAATAAACTCCGTGCCCAATCATTCATGATTTGAAAAAATATGAAATGTTGGATCGTGGTATGCAACCATTCAATTGATGTATGCATTGAAGAATTGTGCCTAGCCTATCTACATTGCTCGTGCGTCATGCAAAGTACGAACAAAGTTTCTTGTTAATTTAAATCCTTAACCTCACCTCTCTATGCCCATCAAGAAAATGTCAATACTCCACTCCACACATCCAAAATCTCACAATCTCTGGAAATGATGGTCCTTAAGATGTAGACTAGATATGAACAACCCATCTCACAATTGGCGGTGTCCTTTACGACCCTCTGACTCACCCAAGCACCTTACACACTCATCCATAGGTTCCTAACTTTGTGATGAACATCCCAAATATCGCACGTGCAAGAAATGTGCGTGCTCAATGAAGGTGCTCTCGCAAGTGCGTGTGCAACTAAAATTTACTACATATAGCTGCAGTGGGCCTCATGCTGTGCTAGTGCTCAACGATGGTGTAAAGCGTGCTTCATCCCAACCCATGATGACATGGAAGTATTTGATAAAAACAGGAGACGACCCCTGAGTGTAGTGCATCAACAAGTGCAACGTGAAGTGCTCGTGAACCCATAATTCCTGTGAAGTGCAAGAATCTCAACAAGAAATCAAACCTTATTCTATAATGTTCGATAGTTACTAGCAAACCCCAGCTTCAACTTGTCCAAAAAAATACCAAGCTCGACCAGGGCTATCAAGTTTCACACTCAACAAATCAAACAAAATGATAGAAACAAATCCTAAGCTAGACAAACACAAGAAATCCAATTACGAAATGACAACACAAACTGTCACACAAACAACTAAGCTAGCAAAAACCAAACCTATCTACAGTTTGACTAGGGATTTTCAGTTTTCACAAAAATGCTTGACAATGTATTGCACATAATCAGAGGCCCCCCAATCAACACTAGGTTTCAAAATGTTAGAGCTATCCAAAAACTACTAATTGCAGCAACCTACTTTACAACTTATATGTATGTTACTTATAGCACTTTTCCATAGCCACCCCCTTGGTCAAATGGTATAAGAAGTGGTTTCGAAGTAGCATGATGGACACTTGGACAAAATGGCATATCCTCTATTAATACAAACATCTCCATTTATCTCCCATACCCCAGAGTCGTAAACAAAATTGGACATGCTCTTTGTTATTGTATAGCACATATCATGAGTTTGCAACTCAAAACCAGAAAACTTTGACTGGCTTTGTCTAACATCTTAAGCAACCTCATCATTAGTTAGTTCAGTAGCCCATTGTGGAAAGTTTGGAAATGCATGCATTTGTAGATCCTCATCTATCGAGATATTCCAACTCTCAATATTATCTTTATCAAATTCATCCATGATACATTCTTTGTGCTCTTCAGCTACATTAGAAAGCTCAGGATCGATTTGCATCAACTCAACATCCAAATAATTTATTCTATGGTTTGTCTAATTCTTAACACTTGTCCAACTAGTCTCAATCATGTAGGTGCCATTGCTATCAAACTCTCCAAACAAATTTAATAGATTGAAGTTATTGTGCTCTACTACATCCAAAAAACCATCATTTGCATTGGTTTTGTCAACAAGGACATCATGTGTATCAAAGCAACCAATGCCGCTTTCTTACATACACTCTTCTCTCTCAGTTCAAAGAGTCTCTTCAAGGCCATCCTACAAGGAGGTGCCATGAAGTCTATCATCACTACAACAGTAGGGAGGTGCCATTTGGAGAGGATAGGAAAGATAAAGAAAAGAAAAGCGAGGGAATGAGAGTACAAGGGAGGGGGGGATGTCATGTTATGTTGGGGAGGGGGAGGGGGCGCGTTGCGTCGCGTCGTGTCATGGGGGGGGTGTCATGTTATGTTGGGGAGGGGGAGGGGGGCGTGGCACGTCGTGTCGTGTCATTGGGGGGGTCCCATCGTGTCATGCCATGCTCTGTTTGGAAGGGGGGTCATGTTATGTCATGGCACCCGAGAGTGTGATGTCAAGAGTTTACACGCAGTGTAAGCACAACTGATAACAAAAACACAAATATTAAAACAAGAAAATTTAATCAAATGCAACTAATAGAGCTAGGAAAATTAGTCTTTAGTCTTGGGATGAACATAACTAAAAAGATATATACCGGAAATCAAAATGCAGTCAATAGAAATATTAAGTAACTCTATACAACAACAAAATAATGCAAAGATAAAAACACAGGTACTTGATGTCAAAATGAAGGCAACATAGATTGGAAAACAACCCAATTTGCACCAAAATCAAGTCTCTTAGACAATAGCAGTCACTAAATAGCAAAATCAGAAGTTGTCAGACTTGCAACAGCAAAAGACGGCACTTTAGGACCTAAGACAAATGTTTGATACCATGTCAAAAGTGGGTGTAGTGCTGGAAGCATAAAAAACTACTATAATAGTCTAGATCAAGCTAAACATCTATGGAGTAGATCAATAGAGTAGGCAATAGGCTAAATATGTTCTAGATGAGGTGGACAATTGCTAAAACTGAAAATGCAATTGCAAATGATAACATGGTAGGTTGGTGACAATAGCTCATTAATAAGTGTAGTCTATAAGTGACCCACAATAGCAAAACACAACCAGTTGATGGTCACCTAGGTAATGGTGATGGCTAGGAACAACCTACACAAAATGAAATTCAATTTTCCATCACATTATTAAGTATAATGGCCAAAGCTTACCCTTGTCATTCAAAGGTACAATTGGGAACCTTCGATTAGATTGAGTCATAAATAACTACCTTGACAGGCAATTAACATGTTTAAAAGAATCTTTTCGAAATTGATGCAATAAATCTTGATTCCAACCTTGATTTCAAATATAAGAAGAATTGGCCATGTGAATCCAGAGTGAAACATCATTTGACATAACATTGTGTGGGTGTTTGGTAAAGCAACTGCTTCATGCACATAAGTGAATAAGAGGTTAAGAACATGCAAGTTTTCTAAAAGTCATTTGGATGGGTGCCGTGACAATGCAGTAACCCATGAGGCAACTTGGAAACTAGTTGGTTTGGAGTGCCTTCTACAAAGTACCCTTTGACTAATACTCTACAAAATATGACACCCTAGATATTTGCTCATTCTGGCATTGATTGAGACATGGCTATTGGTCTTTGCAATAAGCTTTACATTCTTCAACCCTTTAACTAGCTAAGGAGTAGCATATTCTTTCAATAGCTCAGATGCACATTTTGGAGTGCTATTGTGTGCACATTTGGATGCACTAGTGCCTTATCCATTAATTCAAGACCATCCATTGCTTCATAATGATCTATGCCGTTGTAGGTGGGCTACACATGTTCCTACCAAAAAGACAAGTGCCCTTGTAAGCAATTTATTTTGTCATGTAAGTTCGTAGTTTCTTGGTCTAGTGGAACCACAATTATCAAGAATGACATGAAAGGACACATAATGAATGAGTAAAATGCAACTGAATGATGGGTTGAATGCAATGAGAAAGAAAAAACAACTTATATGTTTATTAATGTCAAGTTGCAAGTGCTTTAATTTCCTGGAATTTAGTTCTCTAACAAATGCAATTGCAGCTATTGTTATGGCAACCAAAAGCACTTTTTGGAGTGGGATTGACTATTGCTTCCACTTCACCTTAGTTCCCCACAACTATGCTGGATGTTGCAACATTAGCATTGACAAGTAAGCCATCCAAGCCATTTTGTTTATTGGCCCATCTCGTAGGGAGGGTTTGTGACATTTTGCATAGCAAAAACAATGTTGAGAATGCACTCATTGTATTATGAAAATTCCAAAAAACTAGCCTACATACTTCAAACTTTGAGACTTTTTTGTATGGGATTTGTCGCTTTCCTCTCAAAGACACATGATGAGCTATCCTCACATGATGGTTTGACAGAAGGCTTGATGTTCTTTCTTCAAAATTACATATCTGCTTGAAAAAAGAACTCTCACCACAACTTTTGATTGGAGAAGTTGTAAGATTTTCCAACATGAAATTGCAGTTGTTCTAGCTCACATAATGGCTCAAATCTAGATTTACCAACCTACTATAACTCCAAATCACATGTTCCCAAAGTGTTAATTAAAGGGTAATGCTCTGCTTTGTATTTGTAACACTTTCTAAACCACATTTCATAATGTCATTAAGTAAGCTAGGTTCATATACTTCATCATTCTCTCTTTTATACCCATCGATCCTACCTTGCCTTGCATAGATTTTGTTTATGGACTCTAGAGAATGCTAAATCTCCTATTTTATCACAATATCATTAACAAGGAATCAAAAGAAAAAGAAGAAAAGAAAAGAAATATATAAGACCCTTGAAACAATGCTATTTGAAAGAAGAATCCATTGCATCTATGGTCTTAGTAGGTTCTTAGAAAACCGAGATGCACCTATTTACTGATGGCCTATCCACTTTGGGGCAGGACGTTTTGAATAATGAAAAAATGCACCCCTAGTTCTCTATAAATATGATTATTGTGTTTAGTGCATACTTATAACTCATTACACCAACCAACCATCAACCCACTTCCTCATTTGCCATCCACTCCCCTTCTCGAGGACATTGCAAGCCTATGGAGGTTCATCAAGGAGCTTCCCTACTGTAAACTTAGTCTACCATAGTGGGCGACTTGATCTGAATCTCTTCTGCAGCATCCTCAGCAACGTCCATAGTTCATCATGTTGCCCACAGGTGATTAATTTTAATCTTTCCAATTGTGTTTCGTTAGCAATCGAGATGCGTAGCTGATTGTGTTCACTTACATCAGATTTGCCCCAGAGTTTGCTGTCTACATAGGTTGCCCAACTTACAACAGTAGATCTGCCCCATAGTCTGTTATCCACATAGGTTGCCCAACATCTAGTTGACATTAGAGAGTTGTTGCCATCATCACAATGTCTGCATTTGCTACCTACTAGCCTACTTCCACTATCTACATCAATATTTTTACCGTGGTAGGCTACCTTGTTGGTCCCTCAATCATCCACACTGTTCGAGACTCTTGATCAGGAATTAGCCATTGTTTGTTGCTAATTCTCCATCTACCCTTGGTCAATCCACTCGTAAGTCTATGATGCCTTGCAATTGTTTTCACCCAATGCCATTCTCAAGTCTGAGATATGCTATGTAGCAATGTTAAATTTTAACAAGGCTTGCACTTGATTGTGCTCTCCCACACCTTGCTGTGTGAACCCAAATCTTGATCTGAGTTGGATTGTAGTTTGCTAAGCTTTGTTTTATATACTCTTGAGTCATTAGACCCATTGTTGTCTACACTACCACCTATAAGCTATTGCTCATCCTCCATTTGCACCTTCTCAAACTCAAAATACTATGGGACTTTGAAACTAGTTTCCAAGTCACACTCCTAATATAAATGCTCACAAACCTGTTGTGGTACATAGATTCACTGTTGTAGACATGATCTCAACTGCTCTCAATTCAAATTTTAAACTTGTAGTTTGTGAAAAATTCTGAGACAATAAGACTTTTGAGAACCCTGATTTCTCCTTCCATTAGATATATTTCTTTTCTTTTGTTGCCTCCTTATTTGTAGACAATGCATTATGTAAACTATCATAAATAGCCTCAATCTAACATGGAAGATCTATGCTTCTCTCCCAATTGGCTTGATACCTAGTTGCTTCTTGTACATTGTCATATCACGCATGATAGATTTGCAAAGGTTAAGGCCTGCACTCATTCTTGGTGATGACTCCTTGCAAATTTCTGAGAACAACAAGATTGTAAAATGGTTGCCATAGGCTATGTGGCTCACTAGTATTGAAACAACACAAAAGTAAGTGGGAAATATTTGGCCTAGGAGAAAATTTTGATATTTGATTTCTTAGATTGATGAACTTAATAGTTGTAGTTTTTCTTCCCGGTATTGAGGTGGGCTAGTAATCTACATCAATGTGAGCAAACATCATGGCATCACATGGTAAAACCTATCAATGAGAAGGGCTAGATCATAGTAGACTATAGTGCTTAATCTATTCTTTGTGGACCTAATTCTTAACTCTCCTGAACCACCACATGCCCCATATCTGCATGTCATTCTTTCAAAAGATTAGTCTCTTCTCATTCTAGTTGTTCAGCTATCTCTTTGTACATAGCCTTCGTCAATCCTTTTCCATCTCCCTTATCTGTGTTGGCCTTCGATCAGAAAAGACCACCCTCTAAATGAGTCCAGCAATCCTCTTGTTAAGCCCAGACTCCCTTTTCTATAGTCAATTGTCCCCCTTTTGCTACTATCAATGGCATCTCTTTGAGTCTCCTTTCTTCATAAATTTCTCATCAATCCTTCCTTCATAGCAAACCCATCTCCCTATGAAAATGATAAGAAAGATTAACATACCCTTAATATCAAAAGCCTCCCTTCTTCAATAGGAAGACCAATACTAACCACCTTATCAAAGCAACCTTTTTAAAGAAGGATCGAATCAAGGATGTCAAGCCTGTTTGTTACTCCCACAACTAGCACCTACAGAAAGGCTTTGAATCAAGCTACCATAAGGTAGAAACAAACTAAAACTTGAGTTTTTGACTCCTGCAAGAATGTGAAGCTTCTTTCAAAGCAATGAACAATCATGACCTTCCAAGGATCGACACACAAAGGTAGACAAAAGAGGAAGGCATATTTGCATGCAATCAACATATGTAACCATGATATTTCAGCTTATGCGTGAATTGGATCACAAATCAGATGGTGAGACTATTAAATGGTTGTTGCGTCACACTAAGCATGCCATCATCATAGCAACAAGCACAGGCAGCATCCCTGCATCTTTCTAGACATCTAGTGGCTCAATGAAATCCATGCATGTGTCTAGCAAGTCACTACTTCTTTGTACATGCGACCTTCCTTTAATGATGAAGATGCCATAGGTCTCCATCGGACACTACATCTAATCACAGGTTAGAGTAAGATAGCAAGTCTAAGTGTGGGATGTAGCCTCTGGATGATGGAGCATGTATGCATGCCAATGCACAGATGGGATTGAACTTAGGTCAAGCAAATGTGACATTAGAGTTGGGCCAGGACATGCTTTTAGGATTCCATCACCATAGCTTGATGATCAGTCATGCTACATTAGAGGTTAGTGAGAGCACAACCGATATGCCTCCTGACTCTATCAGCTCCAGTTCCAACATGGACAATATGTCAAGAGAAGGACCTCTTTTGCATCTCAAGGAAGGATTGCAGCCAATGGTGTCGATGGCCTTGACCTTGTCAACATTGGTCCACCTCAATGTTTGGTGCATTATCACATACTAAGAGATCAAATATGATGCATATGTGGGTTGTGCCACCTACACTAACAATGAACATAGCAAGCATTGTAATACCAGGTGTATTCTTCATGCTTCGTGTTTCAAATACAACTACCTCCCCCATTTCTGGACCCATGGGTGGTTCTTCAAATAAGCAGTATCCATGGGCATTCCCACATGGACTAGCCACAAGGGGAGCCTTCCAAAGGACACCAAGGTCAGCATATGTTGATGCACCAGGAGCTCCTATAGGTGGAGGCACTACGTTCTCAACATCCAAGCAGTTGGATGATGGTGCCCTTGACAATACCATTTCGGTAGCGCAAAAATCGCACTGTCACAATATTGGGAGCCCAAAACACCATCAGAGGAGAGGCGGGTGGCATTATTAGCCACCATCTATTTCCTCGGGTAGACATAGGCTGGAGTAGGCCAAGCTTCAGGTCCAAATCAGGGCTATGACTGCCTTGTCTATGAGGATTGCTCCTGTGTGATGGTTGGGGTCTACAACCTAGTGGAAGAATTCCAAAATTACTCCTTCTCTTTCAAACACCTCCTCACTCTTTCAAAAGAAGAGTAAAATGAACATTGTAAGACCTTTTTCACCCAGAGGCATCAATTCTATTCAATCTATCCAATCTACATCAAGAAAAGAATCACACAATGGGTTTGTTATAGGTCTTAACTCCTTGAATCCTTGAGATGCTAAAGCACTTTGATTCCAATAAAACAAGATTATCACTAACATAAAATCCAAGACTCTATGTGTAGCTTGTGCATCACAATTTAATTTTATGTTGATAGAGATTACAATGCATCCATCAAAATGAATTTCATACATCGACTGGTTTCCAAAGTACCAAGTACCGATGCACTAATCTAAATCAAAGGCATTTTACCCTCATGAAGAACTCTACATAAATCATATATGAAAGGAGATTATGAGGTCCCCGACAAGATCACATCTACCATGGAGAATTTGTAGCCACAAAGCTCATTAGCTCAATCATATGTATAAGCCAAAATACAATAGGTACCTCAAACCATCTCCTATGTGCCATAAAAACTACTCTAAGACGTGCATGAAAATCAAAGAGATGCCACAAGCTCTTTAAGCATCCATGCAAGGAGGCTTGTAACCATTTAGCAATCAGAACTTCCTCTTTTCCATTGAGTGTTATCAACATGGCATAAATTTCATGAACATGAAACCATAGCTAAGGTCTAGACAGTCCTGTTAACCCTTGGAAGACCAAGATGAAAAAAATTCAAAAAATCAGAAGCGGAAGACAGTCCCAAGGCAAGAGAAAGACGGAGGACAAAGGCACACCAGGAAAATTTGAAGACGTGAAGCACAAGAAAAATTCTAAATGTAAGAGGAAGGCACACAAGTATAAACACACCTTGATAATTTTGCAAGAAGAGCACCATGCAATTGTAATTTATTTTGTGAAAGAGCATCGGCCTCTTTCCCATGCAAGTTGTAAAGAATGAGAGGCATGGGTTAAGGCCATGCTAATAGGAAAGGAGGAGGAAAAAAGTGGAGGAATGGACCAAAAAGGGGATGGCCGCCCAAGGAGGAGATAGGGCATGTATAAAATTCAAAAAGTGAATGAAGAAAGCTCATTCTTGGTGTGTGGCCAAACTTGCTCTCTTCTTGCTTCTTGCTCTTCATTCTTGTGTATGAGAGAGGGAGAGTGAGGAAGGGAGAGTATGTGTGAGAGAGTGAGGGACCTTGGAGAAGCTCTTCTTCTCCTCTCTTTATCTTCTCCTTCCTCTCTTCTCTTTCTTGCACGTGGCTATGGAGCTCGAAGCTTGGAGCTTGGAGATAGAGCATGCTTGAGAGTGCATCTTGGATCGTAGAGCTATCAGCGGATTTGTGGGAGGAGGCAACTCAATCGGATTCAAAGGTAAGCCCACTACTTGTGTGTGAGAGGGGGCGCACGAGTTTATGAGAGGTAGCCATAGATCTCGACTTGAAACACTTGAAACACTTGACGTAATAAGTGGTCTTTGGGTCTTGGCGGTGTGCTTGTGAAAGCGATAACATTTTGGTTCTATTTTGGGACCAACCGATTCAAGCTTGAGTGCTTGCATGCTCCAAATCGAGCAATGGAGTAGGAGTTCGTCTCCGAAATGATGCTTGGTTTAGGTAGGAAGCGAAGGAGTTAGAGGGTGTTCGATCTCCTTTGTTTGATAGTTTGGATGTCATAAGATTTAGGAGCATTAGTTAGATCAATGGAATGTTATTTTCCATCAGTAGGATGCATTAAGGTTGGAGAATAAGAAAAAAAGAAGAAAAAGATAAGTCTATGTAACAACCAGGAAATGGGAGAATAGAGAAAGAAAGGAAATTTTTTTTCTAATGCTTGGGAAAGAATAGGGATTGAGAAGAAAAAGAGAAAAACAAAGGGTGAGAAAGGGGGAAGAGATAGCTTATTTGCACATTGAGACATTGTGACCAGGACCAAAGACCAAGCCACTTTTAACCAGGTTGTTAAGCCAACTCCTAGGAGTTGTTGCATTGAATAGGTGATATTGGTAACTAATTTATATGATTTATCCTAGCCTTCCTCAATATTTACGACACTTGTTCATAGTAGTCCAACTAATCTAATATTGAAAACTCAGTAAGTTTGCTTAATCTTGCACTTCATCTCTATCTCTGTACTGGACACTAAAACTAGGATTTTTATCCCTTCAGAAATTAACTTCAGAGCACAAATCCAATAGTTCTATCCAATTCCTTTTATTATCAAATCAAGTTAACATTCCTCAAATCCATAAATTCTAAATTTCCTTTAAAAAAACTTGCCTTGTCCAATATTGATATAACTTAATACCCCATCAACACTTTTAATTTGCATAAAGTTAGACATATTAATAATGTTCAAAGTAATAACATCGAATAAATTTTCTTTTTCTCTAACCCCAAGAACATTTCAAAAAATATCGAAAACTATATTCTCATGTTTTCTATAGAAGATTCTAATTTTTGTTGAATTAAAAATACGATTTTTATCAAAAAATAATGTAATGTTCATTCAAAATAACTATTTTTAATTTTTAAGACATAGTAAACTTCTTTCAAAAAATTTAGAAACAATTTAGAATACTTCCAATAGTACATACTTTATCATAAAAATATCAAATCTCATAATTTTTTAACCAAATATTTTATAAAAATTTATCTATACCATATAAGCGATTTTTAAGCATTTTAATTATTTTTTATCTTTAAAATATAAAATCAAACCTACATAAATTCTAAAAACTGTCCAGAGTTGAAATTGAGGTTCAAATACATTTCATAAAAATTATAAACTAAAGACATATTTACATAAAATTACCTTTTTTTGTTAAACGAGTTAAGACACTTACGTAAAGTACGAGAATCGTAAATGCGTCTTTGGGAGCCGTGCCCTTTGCAATCAAACCAAGGGGAGTCTATCCAATCGTTCCTAACAGTGAGCTCATAATTTTCCCTCTCCCGAGAGAGATCCATTGGCCAATTGCATTATTGCAATGGGAATAGCCAATTGGAACTCTTTTAAGACTTAATCTTGATTAATTTCAAGCTTAAGAGCTTAGCCTCCATGGTTTTATGTTGATGACTAAGAGAGGGGAGGAGAGTAATGCAATATCTCCATCATCTGTCCACAGAATCAAGAGCGAAGTAGAGCGATTGGAAGGTAACAGAGAATTCTCCTCCTCTATCACTTCAGATTAGGAAAGTATATTGAAGCTCTAAAATGGAGGTAGGAGGAGAAAACATGGCGATGGCTATGGGAGAGGCATGGGCTTCAATTCTCTCTTCTTGCCCTCTCCAACTACTATTGTTTCTTCAAATCCCCTTGGTTTGATGGCTTTGAAAGCCTGTTCACTCTCTTTCCTCGTCCAATTGATGGCGCTTCCCTCCAGGATGATGGCGCCCCCTTCTCTTCATTCGTTTTCTCCTTTTCCCCTATATCTGATTGCACCCCCCTTCTTTCTCATGACTCTCCAACTTCCCACTAATTCCTCCCCTTCCTCTTCTCCAATTGGTGTCCTTTGGGCTTCCTCTCCCCTTCCTAATCCTCTTCCACAAAAAAGTGACATTTTTATTGCATGCTTTTGTTGCAAATACATTTATAAACAATAATGCAAATGACCCTTTTTCCCCATACTCCAATCTCTAAGTTGCACATCAAATTGGTGGCAAGTGCATGGATGATCACTACAGCTCAATATTGATTTGCATTTATTTCTTCATGGATAAGTAACCATGTTAGTATATTGTCTCGTTAACTCAAATACTCATGGTCCACTAATTGTTATATCCATGTCATTAACTCCACTTACTCGAAGATGTCTCATATAGTTGGCATTGTAGAGTAGTGACTCTCCTTGTCCACACTAGCATTGCCTTTGTTCTTTGACTTGTCCCTCCCCTTCTTTAATATTTAATGTGATCATCTTGAAAATACAACTCTCTCCCTACCATATCCTATATATAATGTGGTGAAAATTTTGCCAGTTCAACTACTCCTATCTACGATCATCATCAACGACCAAGACCACTTGTCCAATTTGTGCTATCGAATTCATGTCTTTTGCTTTTGCCAAGTTTTACTCGACTATACACTCAACCATCTCTAATCTTTCAAAAGTAACTCATTTGGATTTGTCAATATATCGTTTATGGGAAGAAAGGTCAAATGATCATCCAAGCCAAAATTCTAATCCCTTCTGATTAGATAAAACTATCGAATTCTACTTGGTATTTTCCTAAGTCCACCCTCTAGCACACAACTCCTTTGAACCAAGATTTTCCACTTGCTGCAGACTGCAGAACATCTCATAATTATTTAACCAAATATTTTATAAAAATTTATATATACCATTTTAAGCAATTTTAATGGTTTTTTATTTTTAAAATATAAAATCAAGCCTACATAAATTCTAAAAACTATTCAAAGTTGAAATTGAGATTCAAAGTCATTTTATAAAAATTATAAACTAAAGACATATTTACATAAAATTACCTTTTTTTGTTAAACGAGTTAAGACACTTACGTAAAGTACGAGAATCGTAAATGCGTCTTTGGGAGCCGTGCCCTTTGCAATCAAACCAAGGGGAGTCTATCCAATTGTTCCTAACAGTGAGCTCATAATTTTCCCTCTCTCTCTCTCTCTCTCTCTCTCTCTCTCTCTCTCTCTCTCTCTCTCTCTCGATCCATTAGCCAATTACATTGTTGCCATGGGAATAGCCAATCGTAACTCTTTTAAGACTTAATCTTGATTAATTTCAAGCTTAAGAGCTTAGCCTCCATGGTTTTATGTTGATGACTAAGAGAGGGGAGGAGAGTAATGCAATATCTCCATCATCTATCCACGGGATCAGGAGCAAAGTAGAGCGATTGAAATGCAATAGAGAATTCTTCTCCTCTATCACTTCAGATTAGGCAAGTATATTGAAGCTCTAAAATGGAGGTAGGAGGAGAAGACATGGCGATGGCTATGGGAGAGGCATGGGCTTCAATTCTCTCTTCTTGCCCTCTCCAACTATAATTATTTCTTCAAATCCCCTTGGTTTGATGGCTTTGAAAGCCTGTTCACTCTCTTTCCTCGTCCAATTGATGGCGCTTCCCTCCAGGATTATGGTGCCCCTTCTCTTCATTCGTTTTCTCCCTTTCCCCCTATATGATGGTGTCCCCCTTCTTTCTCATGACTCTCTAATTTCCCACTAACTCTTCCCCTTCCTCTTCTCCAATTGGCGTCCTTTGGGCTCCCTCTCCCCTTCCTAATCCTCTTCCACCAACAATTGACCTTTTTATTGCATGTTTCTGTTGTAAATACATTTACAAACAATAATGCAAGTAACCATTTTTCTCCATACTCCAATGTCTAAGTTCCACATCAAATTGGTGGCAAGTGCATGGATGATCACTACAACTCAATATTGATTTGCATTTATTTCTTCATGGATAAGTAACCATGTTAGTATATTGTCCCATTAACTCAAATACTCATGGTCCACTAATTGTTATATCCATGTCATTAACTCCACTTACTCGAAGATGTCTCATATACTTGGCATTGTAGAGTAGTGACTCTCCTTGTCCACAGTAGCATTGCCTTTATTCTTTGACTTGTCCCTCCCCTCCTTTAATCTTTAATGTGATCATCCTGGAAATACAACTCTCTCCCTACCTATATCCTATGTATAATGTGATGAAAATTTTGCCAGACCACTTGTCCAATTTGTGCTATCGAATTCATGTCTTTTGCTTTTGCCAAGTCGTACTCGACTATACACTCAACCATCTCTAATCTTTCAAAAGTAACTCATTTGGATTTGTCAATATATCGTTTATGGAAAGAAAAGTCAAATGATCATCCAAGCCAAAATTCTAATCCCTTATGATTAGATAAAATTATCGAATTCTACCTGGTATTTTCCTAAGTCCACCCTCTAGCACAAAACTCATTTGAACCAGGATTTTTCACTTGCCGCGGACTGCAGAGACACGTCCCTTAAAGACGAAATCTCAACCACAACTGCATTAGATTGATGTGAAAAGTTGGTAACAATGTGCGAATTGTATACAAATTTGTTAATTTTTTTGCAATGTCAAGCATTGTTTCTAAGTGTTGTCAAATTGAGAGAGAGATAGAGAGCTATATGTTAAGAGGGCAACATCACCAGCAATTGGTGGTACCATCATATTCGCGTGTTTTAGGTATGCTCTAAGTCTTCCCTGATGTGTGTTGAATGAAGTTCAAACCCTACAAGTAGTAGCAAGTAGTGCATTTGATCATTACAATCAATATTTGTGTCATTCGGTGTTTTTTCTGCGCCGCTCAAATGGCGATCCACATGCCTGGGATGGTCGAGTTCTCATCAGAATTGGACGTTCGAATAGCTTCAGTCCACTCGGACTCGGACCACTTTTCGGGCCTTGGATGACCAAATCGGACACTTGGATGGGTACCCCTTATCCGTGCGAGGGAGTGAAGACCACTCTGAGGGGCACAAAACCCACTCAGATAGTCAAATTTGGGACTTAGATGGTCGAGTTTGGGACTTGGACAGGTTGTCCAGAACACAGTTTTTGACCATTTTGATCACTCCAAGACCTACTAGGGCCAACACTTAGTTGCCTAGCACTCCAGGTTAGGACCTAGACCTGTAGATGAGACCATAAACCCGATTTTTTCCAAAATTTTAACCTAATAGTCCAAGGGTGACTGAAATTACTGACTATCGGTCGCTTACCCCTGGTAGAGACTCAATTTGACTGCTTGGGTTGATCACCCATTAGATCACCTTTATCAAAACCCACGAGGGACCCAAAATCAACTATTAGGAGTAATCACAATTCATATGAAAGAGTTGCAATTGCACAAAACTGATTGGATGTGATTGACTCCATCAAAAATTGCACCCTACATCATTATGGTGCTGCATTGTAAGAACTCTGCACAATGGATGTAGTCTACCCCTTGGCTCACTGCTTCCATGTATTTCTGCAGATTGCACTGCTCAATGATCTGCCTCATGGCCCATTCTTAGATGGCTGCATCTTCTAGGTTGAAGATATGCCGAAACTTAAACTGGTTGAAAGCCCTTGTCTCCACCGAGAGGCCGTATTTTGACCGTTCTTCTTTCGAGAAAGGCAATCTGCTAGTCTTTTCTTGGTTTGCCATGATGGTTGCCTGTCATGAAGCCATATTCACCATTAGTGCTTTTCAAAAGAATTACTCACAGAAGAAAAGACTCCATGTTTGCTGACTTGAGCTGCTTAACCACATTAGTAGACTTTTCCTTCAAGCAGTCCCTTCATTTCAAGATTTTATGCCATTCTTCCTCATTTCAAAAATTAAATTTTCATCTATTTTGGACGTTAACTGAGGCTTTTTAGTTTTCCTTGCACATTTTATTCACATTACCTAATTGATCTTACCTTCTAATTTCACCTTACCCCCTCCCCCCTTGAGGATGAGAAGGATCCTTCCTAGGATTAGAGGTTAAAGGGTTAAGGGCATTCAACGCCTTTGCACGGTGCTTCACTTCTGCATGAGCCAAGCATAGAAGTTTGGATTATATTTCATTTTAGCATAGTGGTCCATGTTGATAGGTCGATTGCCTATGTGACTGATGTAGGCAAGGACATCCATTACAAGTTCACCAGAGTCAATTTGGCTAGCAATGTGTAACTCCTCCTCAGTGAGAATACGATCTAAAGACGGATGGGTCAGGAGGTGCTCTTCTAGGGGTCTATTACGAATTGTTGTCAAAACCCTATAGGAGGTTGGAGCTACATAAGTAGGGTCATACTCCAAGGTTTTGATAGCACGTCTTTGTTCAGCATTAGTTATGATTTGACAGCCCTCAAACTCCCATTGAAGTCAGAGATCATACCATTTCTTCAAGAAAGAAGAGGCGTTGTCAGCAAGCTGCTTCAGCTCTTCGATTCCTTGGTCGGTGGCATAGGGAGTGCGCTTGTCATATGACATGATGAGGCATTGTTTCTGTGCTTGCTCACAATAAATCTCGGTGGCGGTTAAGTCCTCAGCTGCTTTGGCAGCCTTAACAAAGACAAATTCGGATTCTTCCCATGAGCAAGGTAGTATACGCACTTGCGTTGCGAAAAGGCTCTTCCAAAAGGTCTAAGTCCAAGCGGTCATAGCTTTTAGCAAGCGACCAGAAAGTGGCATCTAAGCATCTAAGGTAAGAAACCAAGTCATCCCCCATGTTCTCCGTGAAGTCCGAGACCAAGGTTAGAATTGATCTCCATTGATAAGAGGGTCTAAGGCCTGCAGGTGGCTAGGGAGTTCAGTAGTGGATTGTTGTAGCTCTAGTTGCTTCTGCAGTTTTGGCTTGATAGAGATTGCTAGTTTGCACTTTACCAAGAGTGTATATGATCAGCTCCCATATGGGCTGAGTTTGGCATTGGTGAGTTTTATAACTATGGTTTGCCAATGTGAGTCAAATGATCGTGAGTTAAGACATTAAAGTCAGCTCCCTCATCGATCAATTCATTGAAGGTGTGTGTGTGCTTGGCAATGACCGTTATGCTTAGGTAGGCTAGTTCTACTACTTTCTCATCCTCCTCATCAATGTCTGTGATAGTGGCCACTTGCCGCAGATTGACAGGGGATTCAAGCATTGGTGGCTCATGCAATGGGTGCATGGGGGTAGTACTTCTTTATGCGACTACCATTGAAGAAGTCTATGCCCTCACCCTCTAGGGTTTTGAGTTCTACATTGCTGTTAACCCCAACATGAAGAAAGCAAAATGAAATGAAAAATACGTAGGGCAAAGGCGGAAAAAAGGTAGCCCGACTAAAGAAAGAAGAGGAGAAAAGGCCAAAAGCGCAAGGGCGACCTTAAAAGTCCAAGGCAAATGCAAAAGGGAAAATGTGCATTTTAAAATACAAAGGCGCACCCTGAAATCGTGTAAAAGAGTGCCAGGCGGTGGAAAATCCGAAAAGCTAAAACAGAAGATAAAGACAAAGGCCAAGGCAAAGAGAAACGGAAGACAGAGGCGCACGAGGAAAAGCGCAAGTCAAACCATTGTAAAAGAGTGCAAGCGCATCATGGTTTAATTCAAGGAGCACCGGGCTCTCACCCGCAATTTGTAAATGTAGACGGGCAGTGGAAAGGAAGCTAGGAAGATAGAAGGACAATGGGAAAAAGGGCCTAAGCTACGGTCGGCCATGTAAAAAAGGGGAAAAGGGAATGACCGCCCAAAAGGGATTTAGGGTTTTGTATATAAAGTTGAAAAGGTGAATGAGAAGCTCATTCTTGTGTGTGGCCAAAAGTAGCTCTCCTCTTCTTCTTCTTTTGCTTGTTCTTGCTTGCTTGAGCTTGTGTTTGAGAGAGGGAGTGTGAGAGTGTGAGGGAGTGAGTGTGTGAGGGTGAGGGACCCTGGAGTGGAGAAACTCTCCATCTTCTCCTCTCTTCTTCTCTTCTCTTCTCTTCGCTTGTCTTGCTCGCGGCAATGGAGCTTGGAGCTTGGAGCGGGAGGATCGAGCTTGCTTGAAGCTTGCACTTGGATCGTGGAGCTACCGGAGTGCGCGGGAGAGGAGGTAACTCGAATGGCACGAAGGTAAGCTCACTACACCCGTAGATATGGATGGCGCGTCGGTTATGTGAGAGGTAGCCATTAGTGCTCGGCTTGGAACGCTTGAAACAATAAGCGGTCCTTGGGTCTTGGCGGTTGAGTGAAGGCTCCCACATTTTGGTTCCATTGCCGGGACCAACGGATTCAAGCCTTGAGTGCTTGCGCGCTTCGAATCGAGCATCAAAGTAAGGGTTTCCCCGAAACGGTGCTTGAGATAGGTAGGAAGTGAGGGGGTTGAAGATGGTATTTGATCTCCTTGGCAAGTAGGTTTTTTGTTTTGTTTGAGGTTTATATTGTGAGATGGAGTAGTGTAGGTATTTACTTTGTGATTTGGATGCATTAGAGTAGGAGAAAACAAAGAAAAACAAAAACAAAAGATCTAAATGGAACTGTAACACATAATCTCTTTTCATAAAACATGAATCCATTATTGTAGGACAGTGAATCAATAGGAATCCAATTATTTGCAACTAATTTATTCCAATCAGCTTGAAAAGTAATATCCTGATAATAGGTATCCTTCATAGGAATAAGGGAATCAAATGATATCATATAAATACTATGAATTATCGATCTTCTACTTAAAGCATCGGCTATAACATTCTCTTTTCCTGGTTGATATTGTATAAGGGGATGAAAAATTTAAATGAAAGCTACCCATTTAATATGTCGGTCAGATATTTGGGGTTGACTAAGGAGATGTCTAATGCTTTGTTGGTCAGTTTTAATCATAAATTCAGAACCCATTAAGTAATGTTTCCATTGACGTAAGGCTTGTACTACAGCTTCTAGGCTGGAGGAGTTACACACAAGGGAGTTGGCTGAAGAGCTAGACTCTCCGAAAAGGGAGACAATTGTGCTCTCACAACCTAGCAAGGCTATTCAGCAGGCCATGGCCATGTCCCATAAGGACACACTAGAGAAAGAGAATGCTGAGGCCCAACGAAGCACATCAACGGTTGACCTAGTCCAGGGTCCTGAGTCGTTGAGAGATGCACCTTCATTGACCAAGAAAAAGAGGAGAAAACATCGAAAACAACAGCAGCTACAGGTGGTTGTGGACCCCAAGAACGTTGAGACCAAGAGCGCTGGAAAGCTGGGGAATAAAGCATCAAGTCCATCCACCAGTGAATCCATTGATGTCTCTCCTAATAGCAGTGAAACCTCAGATACATCCGTGTGCTCTGAAAAATCAAAGCAGTTGTTGCCATCAACAGTTCTTTCAACACTCAATCCACTGACAATAGAACTCGCATTGACAAATCAAGAGTGGATACAACACTGTCACGACGGGGTGACGAATTCACACCAGTCACACCCAAGGAGAACCATGACGCAATAACGAAGCCTCAAGAGAAACATGGAAACCCCAAGAGCATGAGCAATCCTAGCGTAGACCAATCTTGCTCATATAGGTCTGAACCCCCAACTATGTTAAAGCCTAGGCAAACTCCTAGAACCTTGCATGAGATGGCAACCGAGCAAGCCCTCGTTGAACATAGAAGTATTGCAGAATGCTTAGCTGAGTTGGATGCTAAGCTCAAGGTGTTCGCACGAGTTTATGTCCTTGCGGACGTGGGCACAATCCCCAAGGAGCAGCTTGGAGATTACTTGCCCTTTCCTCTATCCTGGGAAGAGCAAGAACATCTTAACGAGCACTATGACAGGCTCCTGCATGAACGCATGTGACTCATCTCTGACGAGGAAGACGATGAACTGCGCTTAACTGTCACGTTCAATGATGTGCTCTGCCAACCAAATCTCTTAGAGATAGAGCAACTAAAGCGACTAACAGAGGGCCAAGTCGATTTGAACAGCGTTGGTGTGAGAACCGCGTTGCAATGGTTGAACTAGGGGCTCAGATCATGACAGTCTCTGAGGAGCGATTGGCCAAATGGCGATCCCAAAGGGACCCAACCTATGTGGCACCAACTTCCCTTCGAGTGCTGACTGCCATTCGGGGTACGAACTTGGCTGAACCTAGCCAAGAAAACTCTTTGTTTGATAAGGTTCTCACTGAGGAGGAGTTACATGTTGCCAGTAGACTCGGACAAGGGTTCATGCTGCTCGATGTGGCAAAATATCTATCGATACTAAGTAAGCGGCCACGAGTGCTGGATGTGTGTGCCACGCTCCAGTACAACCCCGAGTCCTACAATTGGTTCTTATCCTCGTGAAGTGACATGGATTCATAAATATGTATATAAATAAACACTGATTTTTATGTCACCGTGTATAAACAATGTCAATACACAAGTAATGTCAACACACACACACGCAATGATAGTCAAGCGCAGGGAGAAGAGTTGGGTCTGACAGGCTGAGCTCCTCAAGTCCTCCTCTCATCACGCATTTAAAAGCTGTGTGACCATCCCCACCTCCAAGTGAAGAGCATGCAACCCACATAGCCACCATGAAAAACCCTGGCCAACGTCCCTCATGATATAAGTAGGGCGCAGTCCCTCTCTACACACTTTCCCTTCCCGGCCTATCCTTCCGAGGATGAGCCCTCCAAACGTAGGACCACCAACCGACGTAACTTGGCATGAGTCAAGATCTGCCCGTAATTAGAGGCCAGAGGGACACCATTACAACAAGTAAAACATGTTCCGCGCCTTCTCTTCTTATCATATGCGCTTGATAAACCACACTAAAATCCCTTCCATGCAAACAATATCCTGTATCAAGGCCTAACCCTTGGTTTGCACCTTGCAGGTCCCCCTACGAGGAAAACATGGAGGGCCTAGGACAGCTAGCTTGCAAGGATGCTCTTCGCAGCCGACTGGAACATGCAACACACGCCGCTCCGCCGGTGCACTACGTGCCCACTCTTAAAAGGTATGCCAAGAAATGTGGCCCCAAGCAACATCGCCTCGGACGAAGCCCGAAGAATTCGCGGGCCAGGGGAGTGGACGCTCAAGGAGGCGCACACAATGTGGCAACTCCAGTGGCACAAACCGCCAACGTACACTCGAGCACCAAATGCTCAAGGGCAGAAAAGGCAGCCCGGGACAGGGAGGAATTTAATGAACTGTTTAAAGACATTTTGGAAACGGTCGCGACCCAGGACTACACCATTCATGTCCCGGCCGACATGTTTCCCGCCCAACCTCACGGGAGCCCCGCACTAGCATCGGCCTAGTCGCCTAGCCAACCGGACTCATCTCGCCTAGTACCTATCGACTAAGCCACTATGATGTACAAGAAGCTTGACAAGTCATCATGCCATAACTTTTTGTTCTTGATGAGTAAAGGGGCAAGATCCCCACTTGTACACACTTCCTTCACCTATCGTTAATGTATGCGATCTTAACAAGTAATGAGATAGGCATCATAGCATTCTGAAAATTTATGTCTTAACAGGATTGCATTGGTTCGATGTACTTAACGCAAGTGAGCATATACTCTCACGAAGTGGCAAGTGGATGCAGAATGACATAGGTCAAGGTCTAGAAGTGTTTAATATCCAAGTCACCACAAGACCACTAACCCCACAAAGAACCATTATGGAGGAAGTGACAAGAATACCAAGAAACAAAAGTCATGACGGAAACGCCACTGGATGAGAACCCAAGGATACCTCTACAGAAAAAGCACATATGGCAACTGAGCATGGCCAAAGCATAATCATCGATTACCTCCTCCTTCTTGGCTAAACTTTATGTTCGGGCAGGAGCGACGCTCTCAACAAGGGCGAACATCTCTTCATCATCCAGGATTCAATTCGCAAGATGCTCTACCCTTGTCCATGCACAGCTCACTCCAAGTGCTACCTCAATTGTTCGATATCTCACATGTTACGAAGAGGTTTGCAAAATCTCAAGTGTATCTCTTCATCTCAACAACAGTTTCTCTAACATCAAGGCTAGTGACACAATCATCTCTGTAATATCAATTCTTCATAGCCTTTGAATCCCAATGTTTCTCAATCCAAATGAAAGGCTAACAGCCTCAATGTATGCCACTGATTGTATTCATTTTTCCCACCAAAAAAAAAAAGAAAGAAAGAAAGAAAGAAAGAAAAGAAAAGGAGAAAAAGAAAGAGAAAAAAAAAAGCACACACGATCACAGCACCACACCTAGGGGTCCTCAAATTAGGTACGTCCAGTGACCTTGGTCGGCTAGCTCCGTCCCTAATCCCCTAGCCCTTTGTACATCCCCCACAATTGTTTAGGGCACATCAAGGGCAGGACATACCTAGGGAGCTCACCTCGCCTTTGGTTAGACCTATCACCCTGAACCACACCATTTCTTTTGCACTCCATCTCAATGCCATTACAATCAACAGTGGTAAGCAAGGCATGAAAGACACTGGAAAAGTACACTATACTTTTCAAGCACTACAAGTAGTCACTAGCTACCAAGAGCTAGACGTCAAGGAGCTGAATTATGCTACATGGCCTTGACAAGACCATAATGATGTCTCAAGCAATCTTCAAGTGTACTCCCCGTCTTCATCGACAAAATTTTCCATCAACTTAGCCCCTTGCTTCACTGACCCATTGCTATACAAGGAACCAGGCCGATAGTCTTCTAACTAAGTAATATCTAAGTATACACAAGCACTCACATAATACCTGGACCGAAGTATATACACAGTTTGGGTCCTCAAGTGCAGGACAATACTCTCAGCTTGCTTAGAGTTCAACCTGTCTCCCAAACTAATTGCACTATGTCTTGTGCACAATAGAGAAGACTGGCACTACCCTTAGGGAGAGACCACATGAGAGGTTTTCAATTGTAGGTGTTGAAGACTCCAACGAAAGTGTCGTTCGCTCTTCATTAACACCCAATTCTGAATGCTTATCCCTGACCATCCGACAAGCCCGCAAAGAATTGTCATGTGCAGAATCCCCACAAACCAACACTTGTGCTGGCCATCAATGCAATCCCCAACACAGAATAGCCCTACCACCAACTCCAACAACCTTCCACTAGCCACCTTGGCCACCAACAGGCCCCCAGGACCTTCTTCCACACCACCACCAACACTCCTCCACGGAAACCATAGGCGTCCTTGTCACCCACGTCTTCGGTGCATGCTACAGCCTGTTACCTACGACGGTGAGTGCCATGGGACTGGCACTCGTATAGGAGGGGGGTAATGTTAACCCCAACATGAAGAAAGCAAAAGGAAATGAAAAAGACGCATGGCAAAGGCGGAAAAACGGTAGCTTGACTGAAAGAAGAGGAGAAAAGGCCAAAAGCGCAAGGGCGACCTTAAAAGTCCAAGGCAAATGCAAAAGGGAAAATGTGCATTTTAAAATACAAAGGCGCACCCTGAAATCATGTAAAAGAGTGCTAGGCGGTGGAAAATCCGGAAAGCTAAAACAGAAGATAAAGACAAAGGCCAAGGCAAAGAGAAATGGAAGACAAAGGCGCACGAGGAAAAGCGCAAGTCAAACTATTGTAAAAGAGCGCAAGCGCACCATGGTTTAATTCAAGGAGTGCCGGGCTCTCACCCGTGCAATTTGTAAATGTAGACGGGAGGTGGAAAGGAAGCTAGGAAGATAGAAGGACAATGGGAAAAAGGGCCTAAGCTACGGTTGGCCATGTAAAAAAGGGGAAAAGGGGATGACCGCCCAAAAGGGATTTAGGGTTTTGTATATAAAGTTGAAAAAGTGAATGAGAAGCTCATTCTTGTGTGTGGCCAAAAGTAGCTCTCCTCTTCTTCTTCTTCTTCTTGTTCTTGCTTGCTTGAGCTTGTGCTTGAGAGAGGGAGTGTGAGAGTGTGAGGGAGTGAGTGTGTGAGGGTGAGGGACCGTGGGGTGGAGAAGCTCTCCATCTTCTCCTCTCTTCTCTTCTCTTGTCTTGCTCACGGCAATGGAGCTTGGAGCTTGGAGCGGGAGGATCGAGCTTGCTTGAAGCATGCACTTGGATCGTGGAGCTACCGGAGTGTGCGGGAGAGGAGGTAACTCGAATGGCACGGAGGTAAGCTCACTACACCCATAGATTGGACAGTGTGTCAGTTATGTGAGAGGTAGCCATTAGTGCTCGGCTTGGAATGCTTGAAACAATAAGCGGTCCGTGGGTCTTGGCGATTGAGTGAAAGCTCCCACAATTGCCAGTTGAACTGATGGTGCGAACTCAGAAAGGCCCGAGCCCCTCTAAACTGCATTTTTTGCTTATGTCCCTTAATTGAGTACAATAGTACCAAGTCTCCCTGTTCAAAATTGCACTGCTTGACGTGCTTGTCAAACCAGATTTTTGCATCTCGCCTTCTCGTATATTAGTGTGTGGATGGTTGGAAGTCAAGTTTTCGATAGGTGCTCTAGCTTAACTAAGCGCTTTGTCCATGCCTCCTTTCCATCCCATCTCTCTTGATGAGCAATTCTCAGGCTGGAAATGAAGAACTCTACAGGTAGAATTGCTTCCATCCCGTAGGTTAACTTAAAGGGAATACGTCCCATAGCCATTTTATAAGCTGTGTGGTAGGCCCATAAGGCTGCCATGAGTTTGTTATCCCAGTCGCTGCTCGAAGCAGAGATGGGGTAGCCAAATCTTGAGATTACATGTTTCCAAAGGAACTTGGCAGTGGTCCTAGCATCATTCTTTCTTGTAACTTGTGCTTTTGCCCACTTCATGAGGTAGTCTATAGCAATAATGATGTATTTCGCTTGTGAGTATTGTGCTGCGGGACTGATTGGCCCAATGAAGTCGATTCCCCATTTCTCAAATGGTTGCCTTGCAATGATTGGAACTCAACTCCATTTTGTCATTGCGAACTGGTACCTTGGTCCTTTGGCACTCATCACAGTGCTTTACGAATCGTACTGTATCTCGAGAAAGAGTAGGCCACTATAGCTGGGACTGTAGCACCTTGCGGGCTGTTGTGTCTTTGCTAAAATACCCTCTTGCTACTCCATCATGTGCCTCTGCAAGTGCGTCATGCATTTCATGCTCGCACACACATCTCCATAGTAGTCCGTCTTGCCCCACCTGATAGAGTTGGCTTGCTATCAGTTGATATGACTGGACTTTGAGAATGAGTCGCCTAAGCCGAGATTTTTCTATTGGTTATTCAGGGAGTCCATACTCAAGTACTTGGACTATGTCACCTGCCCAATAAGGCATCAAATCAGCTTTAAACAAATCTTTTGCACTGGATAGGCTGAATAGATGGGCATCAGGTAGTTTGTCGTCTGCAATGCCTTGTCCCAGCGGCTTCTCTCGTGGGGATGCAAGACATATAGGTGGACTTATAATGTTGCTTTCCTTTACACACGACCACAGAGAAGTCGAATTCTAAGAGTAGAAGTAACCATCGAGCTATGCATCCTGTAGTAGTGCATGGTTTATTAACAAGGTAAAGCAAGGCTTGATGGTCAACAAAAAAGGTGAAGGGCATAGCCAAAAGATGATGCCGAAACTTCTTTACAACAAACACCATGGATAAACCTTCTCTCTCCATTGTCAAATAATTCATTTCCATATCTGTGAGTTATCGGCTAGCAAAGCTCAGAGCCATTTTCAATTCCTCACATGCACGTTGGCATTCCTCGATCCATTTGAATATAATCAAGAACTTGTATAGAGGTCTGGCAATCAATGCGTAGTTCAATACGAACCATCGATATTACCCTATATGGCCTAGGAAGCACTGAACTCCCTTGTAATCAATTGGTGGTGGAAGATCGACGATAATCTTGACATTCGAGAAGTCGGTGGCAATGCCGTTCTTGGACACCACGCGTCCTAGGATGCACCTATGCTTTACCTAGAACTGGTACTTTAGGGGGTTCAACGAGAGACGATATAATCGACACCATTCAAAAACAACTCGAAGTGTGTCTACATGCTCCTTCCAAGTGAAGTGAATACACAGATCATCGATGAAAACCTCTAACTTCTTCCTACTATTTTCTCTTTTCCTCCTTTAACCTTCGATGCTTAAGGTGGATGGGTAAGTCCCCTTTGGTGTGTCTAGTCTTAAAAGGTCGAGGTAATTTAGGATCACTATCTGAGCTTACTTTTGATTCAGAATCGAACTCTTCGTCTTCACTAGAAGAGGGAGTCTCTCTAATTCAATGGTGAATCTGTCCTAAGCAATGGCATGAAACTTGGTTGGGCTAAGCCTGCTTGCTCAAAGTCTATTGCACCTATGTGCTCCAACCAGGTGCGATCGCAATCCATGCGCATGACTCCTCTTTCAATTCTAAGGGCATTACGCTTGCATATTTTGGAGTTTGCTCATATTTGCTCTATCACCCATCCCTCAGTGTCATATTCTATCGTGTCAATCTCCCCTTTACTCTCATCACTGAAGGAATAACAGTCCTTATATTCGTTGTTAGAGCTATCTTTGTCCGACTGCTCGTTATCTCCTAGGTCTTGACATGTCTCGCCCCTCTCGTCGGTGACTAAGGCTCGATTGTACATCAGGTTTAAGTCGTGCACTTTGGTCCATCACTACTTAGGATCGTTTAGGAGATCTTCGAGTGGTTTAAGGTTTGTTGATGGGTTACCAGATAACTTGTCAGTCAGGTGCTCTAAAATCCCATGGAGCTCTCGCTTATTGTTCGGTACTTGGAATGGGACCAGGTTGGGTCCTCTCCGCGTGCTTCTAGCCATCATGCAGATTGCCATTGAGGAATCTTCTCGGGTCTTGCCAACTACTTTAAAAACTTGCTCGTGTTTCTTGTTGTTCGATAACGACAGGTCGATTGTAGCAAGGACATGCATCCAGTCTTGCTCGTCCTCAGGGCAAGGGATATACTTAGTCAGTGGCCCATAAGATTTTCTATTTTGGCCGTCACCCTTTAGCATAGTGGAGATGGCGTCTAGGTCAACTGTCGTGGTCTTCCAGGTGTCCATATTTACTCTTACAGCTTTCGTTCAATTGCCTAGAAAGATTAGACCATTTCCCCAGTCTTCTATGACTCTCGCATTGTGCATCCAGGGTCGGCCTAGTAGGATATCATAGTCCACTCCCTTCATAACTATAAAATCAACCGAGAATTGGACTCCTGCGATTTTTACTAGCCAATTCTTTAACATGCCAAATGGCTTTACTTTCATCCCATTAGCCAGTGTGATGTTAAACCTGGTTGTCTCGACCAATGGGTTACCCTAGGTCTGGAGTACTACATGGCTCAGCACACACTGACTCCCGCTCACACGTCTACAATTCCTTTCCTTGTGGTATCACCCAGAGCTAAGACTGGCAAGACCGCATGCATTTTAGTGTCCTCCCAAAAAGCATTGACATGTAAGGATTTTGGCATTGAGTGCAATGTGAGACTCGGTATCTACGTCTCTGCATCATGTTGGTGCGAGTCACTGGCAGCTTGCTCGATTGACCCTTCAACCCATTGTTTCAGCTCTTGCCATAGTGGCAAATGCTGCAAAAGCAAATCTCCTAGGCTTAGCATCATAGGGGTGGTCACCAGTGAGGCTAGTTGCTTGCCACTCTCCTATCCCTATGTTTCCTAGCGAATGGCCTTGCCTAATTTACTAACCAGTAGCGTTTAGGCTTTATCTGTGCAGCACTGCTTGTGGTGCAGTCGCATCTCTTGATTTTGGTCGTGGAGGTGACACTGGTGTGCTCGTGCTTAAAAGATCATTGATCTCATCCTCCAATATGGGCTCAGCATCTTTTAGGTGCTGTGGGGGCTTTCACTCAACCGCCAAGACCCTCAGACCGCTTATTGTTTCAAGCATTCCAAGCCAAGCACTAATGGCTACCTCTCACATAGCCGACGCGCCATCCATATCTATGGGTGTAGTGAGCTTACCTTGATGCCGTTCGAGTTACCTCCTCTCCCGCGCATTCCGGTAGCTCCATGATCCAAGTGCAAGCTTCAAGCAAGCTCCATCCTCAAGCTCCACACTCCAAGCTCCATTGCCGCGAGTAAGGCAAGAGAAGAGAAGAGAAGAGAAGAAGAGAGGAGAAAATGGAGAGCTTCTCCTCCTCGGTCCCTCACCCTCACACACTCACTCCCTCGCACTCTCACACTCCCTCTCTCAAGCACAACCTCAAGCAAGCAAGAACAAGAAGAAGAAGAAGAAGAGGAGAGCTCCTTTTGGCCACACACAAGAATGAGCTTCTCATTCACTTTTCAACTTTATATACAAAACCCTAAATCCCTTTTGGGCGGTCATCCCCTTTTTCCCCTTTTTACATGGCCGGCCATAGCCTAGGCCCTTTTTCCCATTTGTCATTCTATCTTCCTAGCTTCCTTTCCACCGCCCGCCTACATTTACAAATTGCACGGGTGAGAGCCCGTCACTCTTTTACAAGATTTCAGGGTGCGCATTTTTATTTTAAAACGCGCCTTTCCCCTTTTGCCTTAGCCTTGGACTTTTAAGGTTGCCCTTATGCTTTTGGCCTTTTCTCCTTTTCTTTCTTCAGTCGGGCTACCTTTTTCCGCCTTTGCCTTGCGTCTTTTTCACTTCTTTTTGCTTTCTTCGTGTTGGGGTTAACATTACCCCCCTCCTAGACGAGTGCCAGTCCCATGCCACTCACCGTCGTAGGTAGCAGGCTATAGCATGCACCGAAGACGTGGGTGACAAGGACGCCTATGGTTTCCGTGGAGGAGTGTTGGTGGTGGTGTGGCAAAAGGTCCTGGGGGCCTGTTGGTGGCCAAGGTGGCAGGTGGAAGGTTGTTGGAGTTGGTGGTAGGGCTATGCTGTGTTGGGGATTGCATGGATGGCCAGCACGAGTGTTGGTTTGTTGGGGATTCTGCACATGATGATTCCTTACGGGCTTGTTGGATGGTAAGGGACAAGTATCAAAGTTGAGTGTTGATGAAGAGCAAACAATACCTTATACCTGCAATTGGAAAACCTCACCTGTGATCTCTCCTTAAGGGGTAGTGCTAGGCTTCTCATCGTGCACAAGACATATTTTGATTAGTTTGGGAGACAGGTCGAACGCTAAGCAAGCCTAGAGTATTTCCTGCACTTGAGGACCCAAACTGTGGATATACTTCGGTGCAAATATTATGTGAGTGCTCATGCATACTTAGATATTACATAGTTAGAAGACCGTGGGCTAGTTTCTCATAACAATTCGTGGATGAAGCAAAGTTGTCCATGTGGAGAAGGAGTACGCGTGAAGGCATATGAGACATCCTTTGCATTGTGACTGCACGATGTAGCATAATGGAATACAAGGATGCCGCACTTTCAGTAGCTGGAAACCATTGGACTTGCTTGATGAGGACGGTGTACTTTTCATGGCCAATCATGCGTGCTTATCACCACTGATTGCAATGGTACGAAGGCAGAGTGCAAAAGAAAATTGTGCAAGTGGGTCAGGGTGACAGGTCTAACCCTAGGCGAGACAAGCTCCCCAGGTATGTCCTGCCCTTGATGTGCCTTGAACAATTGTGGGTGAGTGGAAGGGGCTAGGGGACTAGGGACGAAGCCGGTCGACCAAGGTCACCAGATGTACCTAATTTGAGGACCCCTAGGTGCTGTGCTGTGATTGTGGGTGCTTCTTATTTTTCCATTCATTTCGCTTTTCTTTTCTTTTCTTTTCTTTTCTTTTCTTCTTTTTTTTTGCCTGATTACAACCATTACAATCTGTTGAGGCTATCAGCCTTTCGATGGGTTGGAAAATGTCAAGCTTCGAAGGCTCAGACAATGAATAGTACAATGATGATGGTGCCCTAGCCTCGTTGTTAGAGAAGCAGCTGGCGAAAGGGGGAGATACACTTGAGATATTGCAACCCTCCTTGCGACACATGCGATGTGGGTACAATTGAGGTAACGACTGCCATGAGCCAATTATAGAGCTTGACCCAGAAAGGGGGCGTGGCCCAGGAATGTTTTGTGGGCCATGCAATGTGGGCGGTTGGCAAGGGTGCTTTCGGCAGCGTGGCTTTGCCGTGGCTCGTTGTAGGGTTGTGGGTGTTGCGGTGATTTGGCCATTGAACATTTTCGCACAAGGACCTGTATTATCCTGCATCCACTCGTCGCTTCATGAGAGCATATGCATTGTGTATGCCGCAACTATAATAAACCAGTGCAATGCAAGGAGACATCACTTATTTGAATTCTATGGTGTTGACTAGACATTTATCACCTGCGCTTGATTAGCTTTCTCTTTTGCTAAATGCGTAGCATATATTAAACGCAGATATGATAAGTTCATACAAGTCAGGAACATGTCAACACTTAACAAGTCGGGAACACTTAACCATTTAAAAACAAAAAGTCTTGGCCAGTTATCATTTGATAAGCCCTTTATGCATTATGGGCTACTCGATTTGTACGAGGTGGGGTGAGTCTGGATAGCCGGGTGATTGGGGCTCTGCTAGCGTGGGGCTCCCGCGGGGGTGAGCAGGGAACATGTCGGCCGGGACATGAATGGTGTAATCCCGGCCCGCTACCGTCTCCAGAATATCTTTAAATAATTCATTAAATTCTTCTCTTTCCCGAGCTACCCTTTCTGCCTTTGAGCGTCTGGGGCCCGAGCGGGAGCTGGGAGTGCGCACCACTAGTGCTGCCACCTGTTGCGCGTTTCGAGTCTCTACTTTCTTGACTCGAGGATTCTTCGGCCTTCGCCCTGGGCAATGTCGCTTAGGGCCTCGCTTCTTGGCATACCTCTTGATGGTGGGCACATAGCGCTCCGGCGGAGGGGCGCGCGCCACATGCTCCCGCCTTGTGCACAGAGAGTCTTTGCATGCTAGATCTCCATGATCCTCCATGCGTTTTGCCGCAAACGGAAACCTGCAAGACGCACTTCAAGGGTTAAACCTTGATACAGGGTACAACTTGTTTGCATGGAAGGGATTTTAGTGTGGTTTATGAAGCGCATATGACAAGAAGGGGAGGGGTGAGGCATGCGGTGATTGTTGTAGAGGAATGGTCCCCATGCTGATGTTCACGTTGCCTCCAGTCATTAGCGGATATTAGTTTGTGCTAAGTCGCGTGGACTGGTTGTCGTGAAGTGGGACAGGGTACATCCTTGGAAGGATAGACCAAAAAGGGAAGAAGGTGTATAGGAAGGGACGACACCCTGTCTACACCATCAGAGTTGTTGGTCAAGGCCTCCTATGGCGGCAATATGGGTTGCATGCCCTTTACTTGGAGGTGGGGCTGGTCACACGACTTTGAAAAAGTGTGATGAGAGGAGGACCTGAGGAGCTTAGCCTGTCCAACCCGACTCTTCTCCCTGCGCTTGACTATCATTGCTTGTGTGTGCTGATATTGTGTATACATGGTGACACAAAAATCAGTGTTTATTTATATACATATCTATGAATCCATATCACTTCACGAGGATAAGAACCAAGTGTAGAACTCGGGGCTGTACCCGAGCGTGGCACACGCATCTAGTATTCGTGGCAGCTGACTTAATACTGATAGATACTTTGCCACGTCGAGTAGCATGGAACCTTGACCGAGTCTACTGGCAATATGTAACTCCTCCTCAGTGAGGACCTTATCAATCAAAGGGCCCTGTAGCCTAGTCCCAGCTAAGTCCGTACCCCGAATGTCAGTGAGCACTCGAAGGGAAGTTGGTGCCACGTAGGTTGGGTCTCTTTGAGACCGCCATTTGGCCAATCGCTCTTCTGAGACCGTCATGATCTGAGCCCCTAGTTCGGCCATTACAACGCGGCTTTCGCACCAACGCTGCTCAAATTGACTCTGGCCTGCTGACAGTCGCTTTAGTAGCTCTATGTCTACGAGATTCGGTCGACAGAGCACTTCATTGAACGTGACGGTTAAGCGTCGTTCGTCAGCCTCCTCGTCAGGGATGAGTCGCATCTGTTCATGTAGGAGCCTGTCGTAGTGCTCGTTAAGATGTTCTTGTTCTTCCCATGATAGAGGAAAGGTCAAGTAATCTCCAAGCTGCTCCTTGGGGATCGTGCCCATGTCCGCAAGGACGTAGACACGCGCGACCACTTTGAGCTTAGCCTCCAACTCAATTAAGCATTCTGCGACACTTCTATGTTCAACGAGGGCTTGCTCGGTTGCTATCTCATGCAAAGTTCTAAGAGTATCCTTAGGCTTTAGCATGGCTGGGGGCTCAGGCCTAGATGAGCAAGATTGGTCAACGCTAGGATTTCTTATGCTCTTGGGGTTCTCACGTTTCTCCTGAGATTTTGCTGCTATTTCGTCATGGTTCTTCTCAGATGTGACTGGTATAGATTTGTTACCTTGTTGTGATAGCGTTATATCCACTCTTGATTGATCAATGTGAGTTCTAGTGTCAGTGGATAGAGTGTTGCAAGCAACTGTTGTTGGCAACTATTGCTTTGGTTTGTCAGAGCACACAGATGTGTTTGAGGTTTCACCGCTATTAGGAGAGGCATCAGTGGGTTTATTGGTGGATGGACTTGATGCTTTATTCATCAACTCTCCAGCGCCCTTCGTCTCAATGTTCTTGGGGTCCACAACCACCTGCAACTGTTGCTGTTTTCTCTGCTTTCTCCTCTTTTTCTTGGTCAATGAAGGTGCCTCTCTCAACGACTCAGGACCCTAGGCTATATCGACCGTTGATGTGCTTGGTCGGGCCTCAGCATTTCCCTTCTCTAGTGTGTCCTTATGGGGCATGGCCGTGGTTTGCTGAATAGCCTTGCCCGGTTGTGAGGGCACAACTGCCGCTCTTTTCGGAGAGTCTAGCTTTTCAACCAACTCCCTTGCGTTTGACTCCTCCGTCCTAGGCTTTAGGCACTTTGAGAGTGCTGGAGTTGTTGAGGGACTTGGTTGCGACACCTCCTCCACAGGTAAACTACTAAGGACACGTTCCACAAGGGGCATTATCACAGCCAAGGGCTGTGACTGCTGTGGTCCCCGATTGGAAGTAGTAGCAGCTAGTTTAGTGGGTTGGCCACCCTTGGTGGATTGCAATGTCAAGTCCCTAGGGCGATCAGAAGTGGTTGTGTCTTTTGTTGGCCTTTGAGCACTCATCTGTGTAGATCGAGCATGAGTTGATTTAGTGGTTGCTCATGCATATCCTTGGGTCGAGAGCTACAGATGGCGTCATGTCCCACCTCTTGGATATTTGGAAACTTAGATGGAGATAGAGATTGGAATTGGGCCGTTTCCCTTGACAACCGTTGTTGTGCTTCCTGTGTCCTTTTGGAAAAAGAGGATGTAGGAGTTTCAGGACTCCTAGGTGGACTTGGCACTGGCTGAATGATTTGCTCGAGGCTTTTAGACGATTGTGCCATTTGCTTTGTTGAGCGATCAGCCTTGCCTTGAGCAATGTTGTGCCTACGCTGCTTGCTCTCCCCTTGGGAAAGCAAAGGCTCCTTGGGCACTAATGATTTTTGTGCATGCTCAATGGCTACGTATGACATCTGTCTATTTAGCATGCTAGGCTGGGGATCTTTCCTTCGAACAATCTTGTCTGGTTTCTTGCCTTGAGACCTAGAGTTTCTCTTAGATTTCCTCCTGTGCCATGCTTTTGATGCACTCTGGCCTTCAGCTGATAGAGGCGGTTTAGCAGGGGGTTTTGGTACCCAAATCCATTGGTTGCGTGCATAATACCCTTGAGCACGAAGCAACGCTTTGGATATCCATCGCGGCGTTGTGCTAGCTCTCCATTGATGCCTTCGCCTATAAGGCTTGGGCTTCTTTTGGTGTCTTCTACGATATTTGTAAGTCCAAAGCCCGTCCTTGGCATTATCTCTTGACCTTCTTGTTTTGGGCATGGCCTCACTCACTGGTTCTCGTTGTTCGACCTGTGCTTGTATTAACCCTTCCAACAAGTCCTTGCCCTCGTTTGTAGGCTTGACTGTTATGTCATCACCTTCCTTGCTTTTCCCTTGAGGTTCGATGAGGTCACCCTTGCTAAAGGTGGTGACTATCCTCACACCCGGTAGTGTCAGGTGTATCCTCTGTGCTACATAGTCAGCCTCACACTTGGTCGCCCTTTTGAAGGGTCTTCCTAGGAGGGTTTCTTTCCTGCAGCTAGCACTTTTTGGAGGAACATGAAATAGGATAGGCAAGATTTCCGTTTCAATTGTCGCAAGGATTTTGCACTTCCCTATGAGTGCTTGTGGGTGTCCCCCATAAGGGCTAAGGGTTACACTAGTCGGTGTGAGCTCTGGTTGGCCTAGTAGGGTCCATGATTCATAGGTCAAGATGTTAAAATCTGCTCCTTCATCAATCAGAGCATCGATAGTATGCTCTCTTTTCGCGGTGAGTTTGACCCTAAGATAAGCAGGTGGTACTATGTCTTCATCTTCCGTGTCCTGGCTTGTAAATTTAAGCCTTCTGACAGATGCCCTCCAGTTCTCGACTGCACGACCAGATGTGGATTCTCCACTGCTGTCTTGGATCGTCAGTGCAGTGCTATTCAAGGTACATCTCTCGTCAAGAGTGTCATGTCTAGTCATCTTTGCATTTGTAGCTTGCTGAAGTTGCATTTTGCTCTGACTAGACACGGTTTGAACACAATGTCTTTGTGTTCTTGTGGTGTGGCCGTTTTGCCCTTGATGGCTAGATTGGCCCATTGAGGTTCTAGGGTCTCTGTTTGTCTCTGTTCGGGTATGGGCTTTTGGTTGCTCTATTGCAAGTGCGACTCTATGCTGGCGTAGAGCCATTACTTCACTAGGGTCCAATTTGAAAGGCCTGTCACGGCGCGCGTTTTCTCTCCAACCTACTCGGGGGAGGTGCGGAGGGGGCATAGCCCCCTCTGCGGGGGTCCGAGGGGGCAGTCCCCCCCGGCCTGCAGGGCCGTTATGGTAAAAACCATGCACAATTTGGAGGACCGTTTATAGCCAAATTTTGAACTACATGTTCTAAATTTTAGCATGGTTATGGATCTGTGATGTGCCTTCAGCTCTACGTAGCCTTAGGGGTCAATCTCGGGGTTTAGATATGTCAAAATTTGTGTTCTAGGTACTGTCTGATTTTGACAATTTTTTGTCCGATTCTCAGATGTCCGATTTTCAGGAGTCCGATTATCAGAATCGGACGTCCGATTTTGGGTGTCCGATCGGCCCAGTGGTCCAATTTTGGTCTCGTCCGATTCTAGGAATCGGATCGGACAAGGTGGTCCGATTCTGTCTGGTCCGAGTCTAGGACTCGGACGGGCTGGTCTGATTGTGAGTGGTCCGATTATGGACTCGTCCGAGTGTCCGAGTCGGACGGATTGGTCCGAGCGTCCGATTCTCAAAATCGGACGGGTTGGTCCGAGTGCCACGTGGCACGTCCGATTCTGGGAATCGGACCAAACTGGTCCGACTCACTCTCAGTAGGGCGGTCCGATTCTGGAAATCGGACGGTCCGACTCCAGAACTCGGGTGGTCCGATTCTGGGAATCGGACCACTGCGAGTTGGTCCGAGTGCGTCGGTAGCGGGCGCGATTCCCACGCGTTTGTCCCCTCCTGACTGTCTAGTGCACACAATCACCACAGCCTTTCTAGATCTGATCAGGGCACTTGTTGGAAAACACCAGACTCACCTGGAGCAGCACAAAACACCGGCGCCTAGAAATCGGGGCAGCGCTTCCTCGTCCTATGAACCAGAAGTTCTCTCTCTCTCTCTCTCCCTCTCACCCAAGGCAAACCAAGGAAATGAGGTCTGTCCTGGCCTCCCAGGCCTCTTAAGGTCCTTTCCGAGCGCTGCAGAACCTCACAGCTAGTTCCCTGTCCCTGTCTCACCCAGAAACTTGAATCTGGTCCCTTGTTTCCCTGTTTTAGCCTGTTATACAGCAACAGAAAACCCCACTGTTTGCCTGTTTTTTTCTTCTTTTTCTTTGTTTTTTCCTACCTTAAATGCATCCAAATCACAAAATAAATACCTATACTACTCCATTCCAAATCATAAATCTCAGAAAGCAACAAACCTACTTGCCAAGGAGATCGAATACCATCTTCAACCCCCTCGCTTCCTACCTATCTACCTCAAGCACCGGTTCGGGGGAAACCCCTTACTTTGATGCTTGATTCGAAGCGTGCAAGTGCTCAAGGCTTGAATCCGTTTGTCCCGACAACGGAACCAAAATGTGGGGGCTTTCACTCAACCGCCAAGACCCTCGGACCGCTTATTGTTTCAAGCGTTCCAAGCCAAGCACTAATGGCTACCTCTCACATAGCCGATGCGCCATCCATATCTACGGGTGTAGTGAGCTTACCTTGATGCTGTTCGAGTTACCTCCTCTCCCGCGCACTCCGGTAGCTCCACGATCCAAGTGTAAGCTTCAAGCAAGCTCCATCCTCAAGCTCCACACTCCAAGCTCCATTGCCGCGAGCAAGGAAAGAGAAGAGAAGAGAAGAGAAGAAGAGAGGAGAAAATGGAGAGCTTCTCCTCCTCGGTCCCTCACCCTCACACACTCACTCTCTCACACTCTCACACTCCCTCTCTCAAGCATAAGCTCAAGCAAGCAAGAACAAGAAGAAGAAGAAGAAGAGGAGAGCTCCTTTTAGCCACACACAAGAATGAGCTTCTCATTTACTTTTCAACTTTATATACAAAACCCTAAATCCCTTTTGGGCGGTCATCCCCTTTTTTCCCTTTTTACATGGCCGGCCATAGCCTAGGCCCTTTTTCCCATTTGTCCTTCTATCTTCCTAGCTTCCTTTCCACCGCCCGTCTACATTTACAAATTGCACGGGTGAGAGCCCGGCGCTCTTTTACAAGATTTCAGGGTGCACGTTTTTATTTTAAAATGCGCCTTTCCCCTTTTGCCTTAGCCTTGGACTTTTAAGGTTGCCCTTATGCTTTTGGCCTTTTCTCCTTTTCTTTCTTCAGTCGGGCTACCTTTTTCCGCCTTTGCCCTGCGTCTTTTCCACTTCTTTTTACTTTCTTCGTGTTGGGGTTAACAGGTGCTCTTGGGCTTCTTTCACCCATTCCTTCATCTTTTCGATGGCTTTGAGTTGGCGCTTTGGGTTGGGGTACTCCTCGACCTTCGCACTTCCCTTCTTGGCCGTCCTCCTTGGTGACGTTTTTGCTTCTGCGTCTGCCACTTTCTTTCCCGCAGGCAGCGTTGTAGCACTCTCTGTTTTCAGCATGACCTTGGTGTCTAGTTTCTTCTTTCTTCTCCTACAACTCGTCTTTCCGATTGAGGCTGCATCTAAGTTGCTAGGCCCTGGAAATGATATGCCAACCTGCTTTGTTTGTGCATGGGTCATGACCTGCAATAGGATAGGCATGGCCTCCCCATCAAGTGTCTTGATATCGAACAACCCCAATGGGGTTGATGGCTTGTTTGCCGAGTTAGAGGATGGCTTTTGTCTAGGGCAATCAACAAAGAGATATGTGATTCCGCATTCAACGCATCTTTGATCAGCCTTGTCTCGATCTGCTTGCTCCCTTTCAGGGCAGCGTGAAAAGATATATCTAGGGTGTGGCTCTTTGGTTTGCCCTCCTAAGCATCTACCTCTCCCTCTACCTAATGCCATCACTAGTACTGGTCAGTAGTCCATAAGGACTACATTTTCCTCTTTATCATACGAGACATAAGGGTGCACGTAAGGCTCTTCATCGTTCGGCTCCTCCACATAGTGGATTGGAGCATCACTTGGTGGATGGGTCACGTAGGGTCCAGGTGGTCTAGATATGCATGTAGGGTTTATCTCCATCCTAGGAATGGTTGGCTTGGTGTCATTGGGTACTAAAAGAGCCAACGGGGCTCCCCTTCTGAAGAAGTTTGGCGTGCTATTTGGTAGGTATGGTTGATTATATGGTTGCGAGTACAGGAGTCTCCTCGATAGTTTGCAATGCATGGTATTGTGGCCGAACCTACTACAATTAGCACAAGGTTGGGACCAAGGGTCCTGACACTCAGCTGGCAGGTGGTTTCTATCGCAATATACACATTGGATGTGAGGGCATGTTGGTCGTCTCATCATCTCTTGTAATCTAGCTAGCTCCATCTTCATCTTTGCTAGCTTCTAGCTTAAGTTAGGGCCCTTGCCTTTATCCTGAGTACTTGGGCCTGATCTTTCACTATTCGTCGAAGCTCTCTTGGAATTTGTAGATGTAGTCTCCTCTTGGTTCGAGCTCCTAGAGTTTCTCTCCTTGAGCTGGTTGTCCACTCTAATGGCCTCTTCAAAGACCCTTGTTAGTGCATCTCACTGTAAGCTCGAGTTGCCAGCCAAGGCCTTGTAGAGCTCTTTGCTTCGTATTCGATTAATGAATACTGTGGACACCACTATCTTGGTTGGTCACTCACTAGTCGAGATTCTCTTGAAGAGACTCCTCACGAGGGTCATGTAATCTCGAATATCTTCCTTATCCCTCTGCTTGACATTCATCAGTTGCACTAGTAGGTTGTCTCAGTACCCAGCCTCTTAGAATCTCTTAATGAAGAGATTCTTGAGGTCATTGAAGTCACTGCGCTTTGCGGCATCTAGACTAGTGTACCAAGTCCTTCCCTCGTCGCCTAAGCATAAGCCGAAGGCTTGTGATCATTGAGCGAGATTAGTGAGATTGTTGGCTTCACAGACCTGCTCAAACTACTCCATGAAGTTGTAAGGGTCATTATCTAGTTGGTATTTATCCAATTGCTTTGCGACTATAGGGATTTTAGACTAGCTCTTGAAGCCCTGAGTAACCCCTAATCCTCCAAGCAATGAGGTTGCCATTGTAGTGGCACTTCTCTCGGTGGAAGCATTGTCTAACAGTCGCTTTATGAGAAGCTCACTCAGCGTAAGATCTCCTTCTAGCACTCTTTCCCTCTCAACATTAGGGCCTGTCCTATTCTTGTTTGCTAGTGTTAGCACCCACTGAATTTCATGCACCTCCATGTTCTGCTGAAAGCTCCTGGCTTGCTACTCCTGATTGTAGGTCACTAGGGTTTGCAAGGCCTCCCATGCTAGTCTCCTCTCCTCTCCTAGGTCTACTATAACATCCTCAGAAATCCTACCGTGGTGGTCTATCCGAGCATGTAGATTGTAATTGGCAACCAGCCATTGAATTTCTATGGCGAGACCGCCTAGATTGAGCTCCTCGTCCCATCCGTGGGTAGTGCTTGTCTCTGCCATGTCCATGGTCTCGTGCTCCACCAAGTTGTCGATGAGATTGATTAGGTTGGGTAGATCCACTTCTCCGATGGAGTCTGTCCTTGATGCACTTAACTTCTCTATTGCATTTTTATCTGGGTCCTATGCTTGGGGTTTCAATCACCCAGCTAAGTCTCAAGGTCTTCTCCTACTGGTGGGTTCCTTCATGTTATTGCGTTTGAGTGAGTTTCTTGTTAATTATAGGTAATCTAGATGTGTCAAATTTCCCAAGTTTGTCAGTCTATGTGTGTTCGATTGTGCACGGTTTGATTCTAGAAATCGGATGTCTGATTTACCCTTGATCCGATTCAGTCTGGTTGGATTGCCAAAATCGGACAGGGCGTTCGATTATCAAAATCGAACAGGGTGCGTATGATAAGATGGGATGGCTGGTCCGATTTGGATGAGTCTGATTTCGGGGATCGGACGAGTCGTAGCCGGGTAGTGAGTCTGATTCTCACATGTCGAATTCTCAGAATCGGACAGGACAGGGTGGTCCAAGTGATGATGTGGTAGGGTCCAATTTTGGTAGTCCAATTTTCAAAATCAGACAAGGCCTTTGATTTGAGCGTCCCATTCTAGGAATTGGACACTGGGAAGCTTGTTCGATTCCGTCGGTTGAAATGCGCATTCGACTACAATTTGACAAAAATCTCCATGCTCGAGCTATGATTGCTTACAAGACCTTCCAGAATTTAATTACAAGTGCAAGGAAAGGGCCTCATATACCTGAATCTTATAAGAAACTCCAACACACTCCAATTGATCCGTTGTAAGCTCTTGGCGTGCAAGCTCTCTCTCTCTCACACACAAAGCTAAGAATGCAAATGAGGCTTTTCCTTGCCTCCTGGGGTCTTAAACCCTTGATGGGCACAACCTTAATCTTCTTGATCACTCCCCTTGCGATTCCAACACATCTAAGCACTCATTTGTTACATGTTTTCCCTGTTTATGCCATGTTTGGGCCTGCTTTATAGTAGCAAACCCTAAGCTTTCCACTCTGAGTTCTCGATCCTAACCTACTCTAAATGCAACAAAAATCAAAAGCAAAGTACTAAAATGATTTCTCCGACTCAACCAATCACTACAAGATATAGGCCTTATACCGACATTTAAAGCGACGAAAATGCAAATAACAAAATTTGCCCCCGTCGTCGCAAGAAGCGTCGTTATTGGCGATGCCATAGAACAGTTGGTATCACCTTTGCTATCAGCGTCGGTATCGACGTTGGTCGATAGCGACGATTTGATGTAAATAACGACGCTAGCAGTAAAATTTGTGACGCTAATAGTGACGGTAATAGGGAAAAAAAAAATTTGGTAGCAGGCCAGCAAGCTGCCCTGCCACATATAACATTGTGTGCTTTATTAGAGCCATACAAAATAGTTTCTGCACTGTGTACAATGCGCTTGCAAACAAAAACAATGTATACTGAAATCATAACACTGATACATGAAATAAATACATGATCGCATAATAAACGATTGGTACAATCATGACAAGATATTATTAATACATAGAAAATGTCTACATAGATTAGGCGACTCAAAAATAAAGGTGTGTGAGCTCCAAGGATCCAAGGGCGAGCTACATATCCTCGTCCCCCGAAAGCTCATCCCGCCGTAAAGGAGCATCGAACGGACTCTGCAGAAAAAGAAACAATACATCAGTCCACCATACAATAATGCATTCTAATTAAACATGGTAACAACGGACAAGAAAGATGAGTGACTTACAGGGCTACCGCGTCTATACAATTGGTCGATCAATGAAGTGAGACCATGCCTCTTTGCATATCGAGTCTCAAGACCAGTCGGATCACGATTTGTAATGGAGTGTTGCAAAGAAAACAAAATGCTAACTGTTAGAAACATGATTGTCAGTACAAAGAATATTGCAAAAAAAAAAACCAAGCAAAACAAAAGAAAAACTTACAAAGTCCTCCAAATATGTCCTGTGGCCACCACTCCCAAGATGATGGACCACTCCGGCCTCGAGTCGTGCCCTCGCCGCCTTGCGCTGCTAACTCCAATGTCCTGGAGAATCTGTAGCCTCCTCCCTCATCAGTCGCGGTGCCAGTTGTCTGCATCTAACCACTCAGGCTTTGCAGTCCCACTCTTGATTGCCTTACGTACGTCGAATTGTCTATGTGACATGTATGCACGCATGCAATCCATCATCCAGCCCGTAGAGAATCTATCTACTGAGGCTGGCACTGGAAACTCCTCATGCAAGGATGCTACTATGTAGTCCTTGCTCCCCTCTGGTATGTTCTTCCAATGATCCAAGACGTTGTGTCGAAAAACTTGTTGGCACAACTTTCTCATGCGAGCCATCACCCTCCTCCCCTCATCACTCACGATGATGGCTCCTAACCTACCATCGACTAGATATCCATATCCCCTTGGAGTCTGCCTAAGATGGGTCCTCTCCCATCTGCATCCATGCTCCTGGGCATATCCAAGAGACCCCTATGCATCCGATGTACCGATCGGGGTAATACCTCTCGGAATGGCACCCACAGGGGTGCCACCTGGCTGACGGCTGAGCAAAAGCTGGAGTAACTGGAGTAGACATCCCCACAGGTGTGACAAATCCTTGAGGTGACGCAGCTCTAGCTGAACGATAAGACGGAGACACTGCGTCCGTGCCTCCACAGCATCCACTTGAGCCTGAGCCACGTTCCTTGCAAGGGCCACAAGACCGAGGAGTCGCACCTGTATCCCGTGTCGACCGCGGGCTCACTGTCTCTGTATCTCTGCAGCATCCCCCTGACCCCGAAGCACTCCCTCCCTCTGGCCCAAGTCTGGAGCGTCGAGCTCGTCTGCTCAAAGCCAAGCATCTGATCGCGCTGAAGTAGATCTAGCAGAGTGCCCTGACGAAGACCCAGACAGCTCCTGGTCTGCCATATCTCTAAATCTCGCGATCTAGTCTAGAGACATGCGTGTGAAGATGTCCTATAACTCCTCATCGCTCATCCCTCGACTCATCTTAAAAATATCACCTGCACAAATAAAAAATGATATTAGAATAATCAATTTAAATCATGCAAAGCACAGTAATATAAATTATTTTTAAAAAAATCTCACTTAAAATGCATATCTTATGTACCCTTATAAGGGATTGGTCAATGAATTGAGTAAGTGGATGCTCCAAGTATGAAGTATCCTATGGTCCCATGTTAATCTCTTGACACAACTCCGCATACACTGGAAGGTCGATAAACATGTTACCACAAAAGAATGAGTCCACCTTGTTCTCAAAGAATTCTTGGACTCCTGTATTTCCATCATTGTTAGCCGATGCTGGCTCCAAGCTTTCGTTGGCCTCCGCCCCTTGCAATATCGACCCCTCTATTTGCATATTATCTTCATCTATGCTTGGAACATTGCTTTGATCATATACTCTCGCACTTCGGGGAGTTGAAGATATAACATACCACCATCGAGGTTGTCGGGGGTTTGGATAGAAGATTATCTGTTCACAAACACGTACAAGAGAGTTCAAACCATTGTGACATAAACCATGTCGTAATACAATTAGCAAACAAATGAGTCCATGGACTTATTCACAATGGGCCGGCAACACAAAGGTGTCGCACAAATCCGTCCATTTTTTTTCAGAATCTATTTCGAGAAATCCAGATGGACCTCGTCGAACTGTTGCTCCAGCTCCTCCAAGTACCACTTTGAACCACTGCACATCGAATAGTATCATGGAGAAGCTATGGTAATCCACCGTAACAATACTTTGCAAGTTTCCAAAATACTCCATCTCATCCACAACCGTGTTTGGATCCGTTGCTCGTCACCGGCTCTCTTGCTCGAACCTTGCCATGATACCACAGTCCATTGTGGAGCGCATTTTGTCAATACGCTCCACGCGAAAATACAGTACGTGCGACCATGCTGCACTATATATTTTGTGTTGTACATTGAAACACTCAAATTAGATGTTGCATATAAAATTTAGATACAACAGATTCTAAACCCCTCATCACCTTTGGACTACATCCTCTCGAGAATTCCCACTCCTCCATTGAGACCTCTGTCCCTTCGCGAGACGCTGCGGTGAAAGCTCCATGCAACCATTGCGTTGACATGAACCGCGGCATCTCCTCCATGCCTTCGGGATATCGAATCAGTCGATGACGCATACTACATCAGAATTCAGTTTGCGCTTCCTCTTGATCTTGCCTAGCGATCTGGTACTTGGCGAGCCACGTCTCCATAGAGGCATGGTGCAACATGCAAAAGCGATTCACCTTCTCCTCCATTGAGGCATCCATTCTTTTTTCTACCCCATTTCTAACTACCATATCTCCAGTCAGTCTATCATCGTCCTTCAGCATAGCATTTCATTGTCTGGATCCACCGTTGGTAGCCATTGTGAAATATGCACTAGCGCCTCAGATACCAACCAATCTTCAGCCATGCTACCTTCTGGCCGAGCTCGTTGTCGCACAAAGCCTTTCAGGGTTTTCATGAAGCGCTCCAAGAAAAACATCCATCGCGTATGGACAGGTCAAGCAATCTCCACTTCATCTACAAGATGCACAAGAAGGTGGATTTGTATCATGAGCATGTTGGTGGGCAGGTATTTCTCAAAGAGACATACCGTCTCTACTACTCCCCGCCTCGTGGATTCAATAGAGGACGTCTTAATCTCCTTCTGTGAGATCCATTGCACCAAAGTCGACAACCTATAAATGGCCCCGCATATTTCAGGAGTAAGATATCCTGCGATCGCGATCAGTAGTACAAACTGCCACAAATGAGAAAGGATTATGAATAATGGCTACACTCCAAATAGCAAAATGTGCACGCCAATTACAATCCATTCGTAGTACAAACCTGATATATCTTATGCCAGTCATGGGATTTTAGCCCTGATAATTGGTCATCTTTAGAAAATGCGGACCTGAGAGAATGCATTATACCCGTCGGAGTGCGGATAGACTTGATTACTTGCTTCACAATGTGCTCTTCTTTAGTGGACAAAACCCAAGGAGCACGAGAAAGCTGCATGCGACCATCAGCACTCGATTGCAGCCAAAGCGCCTCCATCTTACCTACCTCCTTCAAATCCATTCGTGCCCCTATAGTATCTCTCTTTCCTGTGATGTGGTCCCATAGCAAGCTACCCACATTCTTGACAATATGCATGGGATCCAACAAGTGGTTGACCTGTAAGTGGGTCCAATATGGCAACTCGTAGAAAATGGTGAACGGCCGCATTTCGTTTGGATGTGATTCCGCGTGGACCATTTTTAGCTCGTACCAGCTTGCGGCGTTCATACGTGTTGGAGGTCGTCTAAGGAAACCTTCCCTGAGTTCATGATCCTCTGGCAAGAAAGCAGCGTGTCCTTGATATACCATCTTCTTCATGGTTCGTGACCTTCGGGAGTCTAACTGTGGCCCACACAATGGACATGCATGATAACCTGAGGTAACCAAACTTGTTTCAACACCATGACCCAGTGAATACTTGCTTGAACAAGATAAAATATAGATATTACCAACGAGAACGGAGGCTTGCTCACCTGAGCACTCTCCAAATCACGGAAAGTCATGCATCATCCACATGAGAATGGCTCTCGAATATTGGCCGACCCGTCGACCATCGCACCTGCTCATATCTTGCACGGTAACCCCCTCCTCCCACAAAATCTTAAGCTCATCGACTAATGGACGAAGATACACGTCCATATTTTTGACTTTGTAGCGGCTGGGGACGAGTAAGCTAAGGATGAGATGTCCTTTCTTCGTAGAAAGCCATGGAGGGATATTGTAGTTGACAAGGACTATAGGCCACACAATATAAGAAGTTGAGCGCAGACTGAATGGGTTCACGCCATCCATTACAAGACCGAGCCGAAGATTCCTTGGCTCTCGGGCAAAGCCTGGGAAGGTAAAGTCAATGTGGCTCCATGCGCGTGAATCCGCTAATATTCGTTTAACTCCATCCGTGGACCTATTCTACGCATGCCACGTTGTTAAGCTCGCTATGTCGGACGTACGAAACATGTGGTTTATGCGGGGGATAAGCGAAAAGTGTTTGAGAACTTTTTGAGGGATGGTTTGCCCTTGCAAGTCCTGTCGATACCTGTGAGCACCACACTTTGGACATGTCTCCATAGTCTCGTATTCTCCTCGAAACAGTATGCAATCATTGATACATGCATGGATGTTATTGTAGTCCATGCTAAGTTTTCGTAAAACATGTCGTGCATCATCACGAGACTCAGGCATGGTATTTGCAGGTGGTAATATATGATATTTCAATAACCTTAAAAAAATTATAAACACCTTGAAAAAGCACAAATATTTGTAATAATAGTGTCGAAAAAAAAAATCAACGATGCATATGTACAAGGTACTTGAACAACTCGGCCACACTCGTATCGCTCCACCCGTATTTTGCTTGCACACTTAAGAGTGCAAGCAGTGTCTTCAGCCGAGATACTCGGCACCCATCATATAATGGTATGGATGCTTCCTCTCTAAGCGGATCAAAAGTCTCGACATCCATGGAAATCAATGCATCGATCATTGCCTCCATCTCAGGCTCCAAGATTGTAGGTAGGCCTGGAAGGTTGCCTGTCTCCTCTGGCATTGACGGTATAGATTGGCCTTGCAAGTGGTGGATTGGCTCCTGCACTCCATCCATCGCACGCCCACGTACTCTTCTAATTGGCCGCAAAGGGTTCACTCCTCCTTGGGATGAGACATCACCTCCCTGGATAGAAAATTTACCAGCGAGATCCAATCTTATTGTATATGGTATTCAATTAGCTTGCGAGTACAATGCACGATTGATATTAACTTCAAATTACCGTTTGCTAAAAATCTGCAATCGCTTGATCAATGATCTCAAATTGAAACTCGCAAAATCATCGTACGTGTTCTATAGACAATCGGCGTTTTCGTCTAATTGCCAGCTTACATCAAGAGCAAGGATATGGGATACGCTGATTAAGATACACCTCGCGATCTTGAACAACAGGACCTTCTTCGTTTTCCATTTGGTCTACGTTACAACAAACAATTTGTTTTTCTTATCATTCTTTTCTTTTCTTAGATTGTTATCCTCTCCTTCCATCTCTCTCTTTTTCTATGTCCTAGCATATAGTATCATAGAACACTAGTATTTAGTACCTAGTACTCAGTACCTAGCATATAATATCATAGCATCTTAGTATTTAGCACCTAGTACTCTAGTATCATAGTGCCAAGTACCCAGTACTATGATACTATGTAGCAGGTGCTAGGGTACCCTCTCTTTCTCACCCTAGGTTTAATGATTTTTATCTCTTTTTCTCTCTCCTCTCTCTCTCATATTTCTTTCTCTCTCTCCTCTCCATCTCATTTCCTTTTCACTCTCATTTTCCTTTCTCTCTTTCTCCCTCTCTCATTTCCTCTCCCTCTCTCACCCTCACCCTCTCTTTCTCTCTTCCTTTATTAGGTTTAATGATTTTTTCTCTTTTTCTCTCTCCTCTCCCTATCTCATTTTTTTCTCTCTTCTCTCCCTCTCTCATTTCCTTTTCTCTCTTTCTCCCCCTCTCTCATTTCCTCTCCCTCCCTCACCCTAACCCTCTCTTTCTCTCTTTCCCTATTAGGTTTAATGATTTTTCTCTTTTTCTCTCTCCTCTCTCTCTCTCATTTCATTTTCTCTCTCCTCTCCCTCTCTCATTTCCCTCTCTCTCTTTCTCTCCCTCTCTCATTTCCTGTCCCTCCCTCACCCTAACCCTCTCTTTCTCTATTAGATTTAATGATTTTTTTTCTCTTTTTCTCTCTCCTCTCCCTCTCTCATTTTTTTTCTCTCCTCTCCCTCTCTCATTTCCCTTTCTTTCTTTTTCCCCCTCTCTCATTTCCTCTCCCTCCCTCACCCTAACCCTCTCTTTCTCTCTTTTCCATTAGGTTTAATGATTTTTTCTCTTTTCTCTCTCCTCTCTCTCTCATTCCTTTTTATCTCTCCTCTCCCTCTCTCATTTCCCTTTCTCTCTTTCTCTCCCTCTCTCATTTCCTGTCCCTCCCTCACCCCAACTCTCTCTTTCTCTCTTTCTCTATTAGATTTAATGATTTTTTTCTCTTTTTCTCTATCCTCTCCCTCTCTCATTTTTTCTCTCTCCTCTCCCTCTCTCATTTCGCTTTCTTTCTTTCTCTCCCTCTCTGATTTCCTCTCCCTCCCTCACCCCGAGCCTCTCTTTCTCTCTTTTCCCATTAGGTTTAATGATCTTTCTCTCTTTTTCTCTCTCCTCTCTCTCTCATTCCTTTTTCTCTCTCCTGTCCCTCTCTCATTTCCCTTTCTTACTTTCTCTCCCTCTCTCATTTCCTCTCCCTCCCTCACCCTGACCCTCTCTTTCTCTCTTTTCCCATTAGGTTTAATGATCTTTTTCTCTTTTTCTCTCTCCTCTCTCTCACTCAAAATTTTTTCTCTCTCCTCTCCCTCTCTCGTTTCCTTTTCTCTCTTCCTCTCCCTCTCTCATTTTCTCTCCCTCCCTCGCCCTCACCCTCTCTTTCTCTCTTTTCCTATTAGGTTTAATGATTTTTCTCTCTCCTCTCTCTCTCATTTTTTTCTCTCTCTCCTCTCCCTCTCTCATTTACCTTTCTGTCTTTCTCTTCCTCTCTCATTTCGTGTCCCTCCCTCACCCCGACCCTCTCTTTTTCTCTTTCTCTATTACATTTAATATTTTTTTTCTCTTTTTCTCTCTCCTCTCCCTTTTGCTATAGAAGATCCCATTGCTTAATGGCTTTTTCATGGAACTGAGGAGGAAGGAAATTCTGCAAAAACTTCTTTTGGAAAGACTCCTAGGTAGTGGGACAATCAATGCTCTTGCGAACCACAGTCCACCATAAGGATGCTCGATCAACTAAATGGTTAGTGACACATTTAATTTTGTCTTTCTCAGCATATGTTTCTTCATGGAAGTAATCATCAAACTGACTGATAAAAGCAAGTACAGTCTTTCCATCTCGTGATCCATTGAAAGTATGAAATTTGAAGTTTCTTTTACTTATCTTTGTTTCTTTGCGGATGGATTGGGCTTCAAGCATCGCATCGATGGTACGTCATATAAGATCTTCGGGTTACGGTCCATCTTGTCGGTGGTAGATCGTTGCAGATTGGCCAATTGAGCTTGCAAAGTTTGTTGGGATCTTCATTCTTCATCGAGTTGCATCATAATCAAATCCAACTTTTGTTCCATCGTTGGTTCGGGTAGATCACCTTCAGCCATTAAATCATCCATATGTTGTTCCGTCATCCTGTAAATCCAAAAGACCTCACACTCTCGAAATCTGATTAGCGGGATGAGCGTAGCTCAAAGACGGATATACAAGGCTTGTATATTTTTGTTTGGCTTTTATGGTCTTTGTCTTTTGCGATTGTGGTATTCGTTGTCTTCGTAGAAACTGCGTATGACCTTCTGCGTTTGCTGAGACTGGTTCAGCAAGTCTGCAGGTGTGAACAGAGTCTACCAGAGAGTAATAAACGGGTTCTGTGCTTTTGCGTGTGAACTGCCCCTTTGAGAGTGGTTGGAGTAAGTCTTTTATGACTTCTGTGACTTGCAGTACTTAAGGAGGCTTGGTGGACTTAGAGGATTTAGGAGCTTAAGGCTTCTGGATCAAGCATGATTTCCATGTAAGTGAGGACGTTGATGGCCGTTTTGACGCCACCTAGCACATATTCTTGCCGTCAATCGTCGAATTCGTTGATTGAAGCTTTTTAAAGCTTCTTATTAAGCTTACTAAGCTTTAATTTAAAGCTTTAAAGCTTTTTAGATATGGAGCTTACTGTTTGTCTGGTTGAAAAATGATTTGAAGAAGGAGCTTTCCACATGGTCCTTCGACTCCACAGGCTGGTCCTTCGCGATCAGAGAGTGTAGAAGGGGGTTCTTGACCGCCAGGAACACACCGGTATTGACTGTTCGCGATGAAAATGACTATAGAGCTCAATCATTCCAGGAGCTCCGCCTTCGCGCAAGATGGTAAGTGATTGGAAGCTCTCGATCTCAGCTTCGCTCTGATACCATTGGTGCACAGATCGGATGCCATAAGCATGCATAGTGAGTGTCAAAAGGTCCCCAAGAACAAAAGAACTCTACTTTTTGCACACAAATCAATGTAGAAAGCTTGCACGACATGAACAAGAGACCAATTGGGTGCAATCTTATGATGCCAGAAGGCATATTTCACGGTGGATTCCGTGAGGTTTTACGGTGGATTCCGTAAGATTTTATTCCTGGGGCTCATACACAAAGTGGATTCTTTGTGCGAGAAGTTGATGGGGACGCCTATCCTTTTCGGACTTTTTGTTAATTTAGTGTGTACATGGGTGATTCCATAGCGGGTGATTCCGCAAAATACATATTTAAATTAATAAACGTTTATGAGTTTAGAGTGCGCACTCGTGATAAATTAAGGTTAGGAATGATTTCTAACCAATTTATTTATGTAGCTGAAGACTGCTAGGTATTCACTTTTGTCGGTTTAATTGTACTATTTTACTAACGATTGTGAATGCTTCAGTTGATGTGTAGAGATAGCAGCGGTGGCAGTGGAAAGCATTGGAGGATAGCATGTATTCAAGTTATTGTCAATATTTTGATGGGCGCATACCTTAGGCATGGCGCCTATATTTTGTCGCTTTTATTTATCAAAGCGCTTGATATTTATTTATTATTTTTGTATACGCATGGGCGCACAATTTAGATATTTGTATTTGGAAATTGTATTTGGGAACGCCTGACTTCTTGGGCGCCCATTAGCTTTAATTCTATTTGGCACAAAAGCAAACTCAAAAGCTAAAGCGTGTTATTTTGTAATTTGGGCTATTATTTGAGCTTGAAGATGATTAATATATGAAATACATGCTTTGTGGAGTGCTCACACAATGCATGGGGGAATATTGCATCCAATTGGTCTCTTGTTCATGTCGTGCAAGCTTTCTACATTGATTTGTGTGCAAAAAGTAGAGTTCTTTTGTTCTTGGGGACCTTTTGACGCTCACTACGTGCACTTACGGCATCCGATATGTGCACAAAGTCTTTGGATATGAGGCTTTTTGCTATGTACCCAAGGACAAATGTAATAAGCTAGATCCTAAGTTAGTGAAATACATCTTTCTTTGTTATGGGGATGTAGGTGAGATGGGCTATCACCTATGGGATCTGCAAGCTTAAAAGATTATATGTAGCCCATGATGTTGTTTTCCATCAGGAGAAAATGCATAAGTAGCCTAAGCAAGTAGTTGAGGTACATAGGGTGATCTTTCAGGAGGAGCCTCTTGTTAGAATATAGCTAGCTAGACAACATGTAGCTCATGTTCCAGTGGCCCATGAGCATGATGTTGTGGACAAGATGTACAGCCCCCATAGCCTATTTTGAGATGATCTACTAGAGATAGGCATCAACTTGATTAGTTTGAGCCGTCCCTAGACTAAGTTATGGTGACGGATTTTGGTGAGCCCCTTACTTATGAGGAGGGCATGTGCAAAGGTGATAGCCACTCTTGGGATAGGGCCATGCAAACTTAAGTTTGATTTACAACAAAAAAACCATACATAGAATTAAGTTCCTTTTTCTAGTGGAAAACATGCATTGTCATGCAAGCAAGTATACATGCTAAAGAGTACCCTTGGATTCCCCAAGCCATCAAGGTTAGATTGATTGCTAAGGGTTTTAAGTAGGAGCATGGTGTTGACTTTGATTATGACTACCCTGTGCTTGGTTTTTATATTGATTGCACAATTAGATCTTCACCTTTATTAGGTAGATGTGAAAATGACTTTTGGATCCATGTCTTTACATGAAAAAGACTCCTGATGGCAGCCTTATTATCTTGGTACTTTATGTCAGTGATATGTTGATTACTAGGAGAGCTTGATGCTTTGAAGACTTAGCTCAAAAAGAGCTTTGAGATGAAGGACATGGGACATGTCTCACATATTGTTGGTATGCACATCACATGTGATCGCTGTAAGGGGCTCCTTTACCTGTCACAGTAGGCATATATACAAAAGGTACTTGAGCAATTCTATATGCAGGATGTTAAGCCTATTGGTTGTCCTTTACCTTTCCATGTGAAGGTTAGTTAGGCCGATTGTCCCTAGTTAGATGAGCAAAAGGCCAAGATGGCCAAGATCCCTTATGAATTTGCAGTGGATAGTTTGATGTATGCCATATAGCCACTCACCTTGACATAGCATTTGCAATGGGAGTTGTGGCATGCTATATGGCTACACCTAGTTGGTGACATTGGGATGTGAAAGGTATCATGAGGTACCTGAAAGACATTATCAATATGCGCATTTTCTATGGTGTTGGCTGAGACTTGCAAGGAGGCTCTCTGGTTAGGCCATTTAGTGGCAGACCTTGATATTACTGTTACTCCTACACACGTTTAGATTATATGAGTGCTATTCAGTTGGCCAAGAATTTGATCTTCTATGTGAAGACAAAGCACATTGAGGTGTGCTATCACTTCATCAAGGGTTGTACTTTGTCACTTTTCTTATTCTCTCCTCACTCACGGTACATTCACTTTTAAGTAGTGGGAGTGCCCATCACTCTCACTTTATTCTTTATTCTTTGACTGACTATTGAATAAGGGGTCACACATTGGGACTATTGGAGTTCCCACATATGCTCTCTCTCTCTCTCTCTCGCTCTCTCTCTCTCTCTCTCTCTCTCTCTCTCTCTCTCTCTCTCTCTCTCCATTTGCCATAGCTATTGCTTTCAATTGAGTGCTTCCACTTGGGCTCTACCTTTCACTTACATTCAAGGTGCATTAAAGATAGATAGGTGAGGTAGTCTTATATCTGGTGGAAGCTCATACAATACCTTTTTTGGAGCTAGTGGAATCTCATACAAATATATTATCTAGTACATGAGAATATCTCATCTACTGGCACTAGATATTACATATAAATATGTTCACATGCACAATGGTTTGATCCTAAAAATCTATCGCAACACTTTCTATTAACTACTTTTGAAAAGACAGACTGAATGTTATTTTTAGAAAGCATAATCAATAATGAGCATATGTCTGGGACTCAAGTCATTGTACTTATTAGAATATTTGGGAACATTATTATGGCATATCTCCTAAAGGGTAGGATTGGATGGATTCAATGCTTTAGAAGAAGTGTGATAATTGACCCACATTTGTCATACTTAATGGAGACAATGCTCCAGGTGATGGGATGAATGAGTAGGGTAACCGTGTGATGATGTGATGTGAGAGAAGATTTTTCCTTGCTTATGCAAGTTTGCGTTGACAAGGCTCCTAAATATTGGAAATCTTAGGGTCGTTTTGGAACCTGGCTTGGTTGTGAATAAAAAAATTAAAGGGGTGTGGGAAGTAACACCCTCTTTTTAGCTCAATTTATTTCTTTGGTGAATCATGATGCACAAGCTCCCCTTGAAGGACATGTTATTCAAGTGGGTATCAAAGTGGCTATGCTACCCTCTCTATCACCAAGAGGAGGAAAATGTTGAGCACCTTCAATTGGGGATTGTTAAGTTGTTGAGCCCTTGTGCAACCAACTTCTCTAGGAATTGAAGAGAATCAACATCCATCACTCAATATCATAGGAACAAGTTTTATTGGGTGATGCTAGAAAGATGAATCGAGACTCTAGGAAGGCTAGAGATGTTTGTACAACCTTTGTTATGTCAAATGATGTAGTGCTAGGAAGGAACACTTTCCTTAGAAACTCTTTTCTTGAAATCTATCCCATGATGCTTGAGGATGTTAATAGCTTTTCCAAAGTGTGAGAAATAGTTCCCCCATATAAGGTTGTTGCTAAGCTCCTTAAGTGACTTAAGTGAGATTTGTATCATATTCACTATGGATGATGTAACTTCTTTGTGTTGATAATACATATCTTTACTTCACATTAAAAGAGAGACTAGAAGTAGTTAGTCTTCCTTCTTGTGCTAACAAATCACTTCCCATTATATGGTTGCAATTGCTCGAAACAAGGGAGGATAGGTATAGATAGAGCTTTTTCAAAAAATTGAGATGGAAACCACAAGAATGTGTAGAGTTTAATAGGGTCTCTCTCACTTATCCCTCTCACTTATCCCCTCTTAATGACTATTGGTAATCTTAACATGATGGGATGTGGAATGTCTAGCCTTGTCCAACTCAACTCTTACCTTAATTCTAGGGAGATATATTGATGAAGGCTTGCATATGATATTTTGGGACAAAAAGTAGAGGTTGCAAATTTGTGGCACCAAAGGTCAAAGAGGAGGGTCCAATGAACAGGAATCATTGAGAGTATGTGATATAAAGGAGGGTTGATATTGTATCTTGTCTACTTTATGAATGTATTTTTGTCATTGATTCTCTTCAAAGAGGTTTTGCACATCTAATGATGGTATATAAAATGTTTTCTTTTTTGCATTCACAATAAACAAGGGAAAATTTGTAAACTTTTTCTCATGAAGCTCTCATTTGAAAATGCATGATTATGTTTTAAGAATGTGGGCAAACTAAGAATGAGGCCTTGTCTACAATCCTTGTTCGAAAATCTTTGAATGACACCTATGGGATTTTTTCTTTAGTCATGCACCTTCTTCCAAAAACATTTTCAATGGACTATTGGCAACTTGATAGGCCTTGTAGTAACACAAATTAATCAAATGACTACTTCCTTGGTTCAATTTTCTTTCCATTTTCTTTTCAATTAGGTTGCTAATGGATGTCAAGTTAACATACTAGATGATATTACCTACATTGGCTACCTTGCACACACCTTAAGCGTGAAGAACCTATTGGCATCACATCAGTATTAAAAGAGGACCGTATGAGTTCTATTACTTAGTGAAGGAATACACTTGTCTAGCAATGTTATTGAAAATTTCCTACCAAAAATACCATGTGAACATTGTGTGTCAACTACTTACACTATCATATGGTAGTCTAAACAATTTCATGATAGATTGATAAGATAAATTTGAATGTGTGCATGTTGTTTTCATGTTTTAGAGGCCTTTCCATCTTTGTCAATCTATCTACAACCACTTAAATGGCATTGCAATCATTTTGATACTACTTGGAAGTTCCATAATGATATCCATGGAGATACTTTGCTACTTTTCTAATGGTGATGAAACATTCTACTAAGTTTGTTGTGTGTACTTCAAATGTCACATAACAACATAAAGTCATGCTCTTTATAACAATGCTCTATCTTGATCACTATTGATAGAATCCTAAGCTAGGGTCAATGTAAGCATATTTTCTCTCATGCACCAAGCTCAACTTCCTTAAGACTAGTATCCAAAAGTGCTCTTGGTTGGAACCCATACATAAGCATAAAATAATACGTGACTAGTGGACATGTGCTTAGAAGTATTGTAGTGAATTCCATCATTAGTGTAAATATTTATCCTAGGTCAATTTGAGATTTATATCATGTCCCTTGATACAACAAGCTATGCTTCCTTAATACTAATATCTTCAAGTGCTCTTGGTTGCGACCACTATATAACCATAAACAATGTGTAATTATTGGACATATGCATTTAATAGTTGTAGGTGAATTCCACCATTGGTGCAAATGTTTCTTCTAGCTCAATGCTTTTCGAAAAACACAATGACAAAGCATATCCTCTACAATCCAATTCACTCTCATAGTAAAAGTTGAATTTATTGAAAACCTCCTATCGAAAACACCATGTGGACATTGTGTGTCTAGTACTTACATTAGTCTAAACAATTGCATGATAAGTTTATACTCTAAATTCGAATGTTCACTTGTTGTTTTCATGTTTCAAAGACCTTTCCATCTTTATGAATGTATCTATGAGCATTTCAATGGCATTGCAATAATTTTGATACTACATGGAAGTTCCATAATGAATTCCGTGGAAATACCTTGCTACTTTTCTAATGGCAATGAAGAGTTCTACTAGCCAAAGTAAGAGGCAGTCATGTGTACTTAAAATGTCTTATTGATGGTGTGTAATCATGAAATTCTTTAAGAATCCTTAACTTGTGTTTGGGCACATCTAGAGCACAAAATTTAGCATTCTCGAATTATAATCCATTCTAAATAACATAACAATTGGGCATATTAGTCTAAATTTTATTGATTTACAATGTTAATGTCTACATATGACTTCCTTCTAATTCAACATGGTAGCTTGAAAACAACCAAAGTTTATGAAAACTTTGCTGAAAGCTTATGTTGTTGAAGCAAGGCTTCCATATTGACTCCTCATTGACTCTCAAAATTATCTTATATCAGACAATTTGTTGTCATTGAATATCATCCCTTAGATAGCATCGTTGCAAGCTTAAAGAGGGGATCCCACATGGTCCTCTACCTTGTTTGCTTAAACTTTGGAGATCGTTACAAATCCCACTCAATGAGCTCAAAGTTTCATAGACCATTAGTAGAGGTCTTAGGATCTCAAAGTTCCTTGATGCAATTGATTGGGGTATTGCAAACCCACACTATGATTGTTATGGGCATTTAAGTCTAAGGTCATTATCCAACCTTAGAAGTGGGTCACATGAGCACTACCACTCCATCATTTTTCTTGCTATTAAATCAAATCTCTCATTCCACTTAATTCAACTCCTAAAAGGAAGGGAGAAGAATAACGAGAATCTTCCAAAAGACAATATTTAAATAGCAAGAGCATCGAGCATTCAAGAAGCTCTCCCTCACCTTTATCCCTTCTTAATGACAATCATTGGTAAACTTTACTAGTCTCATGGCAGCAAATGTAAGATTAGAGGGTCCAAAAAATGAGGAATCTTTGAGGATGTAAATGTAAAAAAGGGTCAATTATGTATCTTCTAAAAAACACGAGTTTGTAGGTGCTTATGTTTTAGTTGGAGGTTTTGCACATCCTTCCCACATGTAATGTGGGTGTAGCAAATGTTTCAATTATTGCATTCATAGAACAAATAAGAAAAATTCTACAAAATTTTTCCCATGAAATATCCTTTTTAAAAGTGCACGATTAGGTTACAAAAATGTGGGTAAAGTAAGAACTAGGTCTTACGTGAAACCCCTTGGAAAATATTTTAATGATGCCTGTGAGAATTTTCTTGAAACACCTTTTTCCTAAACATTAAACCATTAAGAGAAGAAAGCTATGAACTATCAATAAGTTGATGAGTCTAGGAGCAATATAAAGCAATCAATTTACTCCTTCCTTTTTAATCGGTTTGTTGATTGGATGTCATGACAGCAATAGCTTATTAGATTGAGGCATTGGCTACCTTGCAAACACCTTAGATGAGAAGGACTCTTTGGTATTGAAGATTATATTAAAGGAGGACCAACTAAGTTCTCTTGCTCATTGAGACACTGAGTGAACTTGACTCACAACATTATTGGACTTGCACCTTTGCCACTAGATGGCTACAATATTCACATCACTAAAACAAATCATGGTAATTATGAGACTAATAAAAACCTCAATAATTATTGATAAGAGTGTCTTTAACCTAACTTATGATGCTTCCTTCAATATTAGCTACTTCGATCACATCATTGGTTTATAATGTTTCTTTGGTTTTCATTTTGCAAAAAAAGACACGAATACCATTCCAAAGTAGTCATCATCCTTGACTATACAATATCATTCATACACTTGACCCTTTATAGTTTCCTTCAAGTGAGATAAGATGAAGAGCCAGGGAAAATGAAGCAATAAAAGGGATTCATCAATTCTTCCATATGTATAGATAATCCTTTAGGAAATGCTAATTTAAAATAGGGACAAACTATTGGAGAAAATTTATATTTGATCAAGTAAGCATCTAGACAAGGTGATAGTCATATTGTGAAATGAGGAAACCTTGAGGTTCTTACTAATCAATCCTATAAAATTGAAATAAAGTATATACATCTAGTCTTTTAGTAGAACATTCAAACAATTTTTGTACTTGAGTGCCTTTCTAGGAAGGGGTTCTAAATTTTGTATAATTTTAACAAAAAAATGATTTAGATTAACGTGGATGAATTTCTCCATGTAAGTGAATTGATACCTAGTTTACATTACCACTTTGATATTAATGTTGATGAGTTTCTCCACGCAAGTAAATTTATACCTAGTTGGCATTATCACCTTGATCTCTATCTTTAATGCATCCCTCATGTATAGATCATTACCGAGTGTGGTAACAATATCATCTAATCCAGAACAATTTGATAAGTTTTGCTAAATTTTGTTGTACTAATGATAAAATTAAGATCCTTGATGTATTATCACATGTAATGCATCCGTTGCACCCTTGAGGCCTTTGCACCATTTTACATGGAGAATTAAATGGTTTCTAGATTACTCACACTTTGGATGGTTGGTAAAGGCATGAGTTAAGATATTTAAAATAAGTCTCATAAGGCATACTTGACAACAATGACTTCACATAAAATTTTAAAACCTTTTATAACTTTTAGTGAGTATTCTTATTGTGATACTTAGTGACAAACCCTTATCATAGTAGTTTCAAACACCTTCTATTATTTTCCAAAATGTACATGTTGCTATTGTAGCCAATTAATAATTCTACCAATCGAGCATTTTAATAATGGCATAAGATAGCATGTGAAAGTAGAAGACTATAAGAATCTTAAAAAAGAATTCTGTATCAAGTAGTAAAAGGCCCTAACTTTCACGATCTTTATCATTTCAAGCATGTTTTCTTCATGTCTTTTACAGATAGGTTACCTAACAAGTTATCATACATTGTAGTAACACTATAAAACAAAGCATAAAAGTAAACATTCTATTTTGCAATGTACATAATACAATTAAGCTTTGAAATATTGTACATCCATTCTTTCCTCAATAGGACTTGTTCCATTCACCAACTCAATATGTGATGATAAACATGTAGGAGAAATTATAGCAAGAATAATATCGCCAAAGGGCTTAAAATCTATTAGAGTTAAGTTGGGCACATAATTCAATCCAACAAGTCCTCAGAATTGAAAGGATTTCAAAGCAACATTAAGTTGTCTCCACTTATGTTAGATGCCTACTTCAATTGCCTGCCCACTCAATAGAGCCATTTTGTGGAAGGAATTAGGTCTCCTATACAATAATCAAAAGTAAATGCAGACAACATAAAGTATACTAATGACATATGGAATATTTTTTGGTCACATTGATCTTACAAGTACAATGGGTGTACTCTAGTTGCAGGTAAAATAGATCTTTTAGAAAGCTACATAGACAGCACATTGAAACTTGTAAAGTTTGAAAGCTATGGATGTGTAACTTGATGTGGTCAATAGGAAGTTGTGAAAGTGGAAGGCAATGTAGCTATTGAGAGATTCAAAATCTCATGACATTCACCAAAAATGCCTCCACAACTTTGGATAAGTACCTTGAATTGCCTTTCAACCACATCCAAGAGACCGTTCTTGCTTTTGCCAAGCTACTTCCTAACCATGTAATCAACACATTAGACCTCCTCTCAAATGTCTAAAAAATGGGACTAACTAAGGGCAAGTGCCAAGTCAACTTCTTCTCATTTGGTTGCAGGATTCTACAACGTGGGCAATGACCTAATAGAAGGGAACTAAGAAACAATCCAACAACCCCCTCAACATCCAATTAGCAAACAATTAGTCTATTAGCCAAATGGTACCCTCTCAATGTCTAATCAAAAGTAAAGTCGCCTTTGTGTTTGATGTTGATTCCATGTTATACCAAATCCTCAATGCCTTGGTGGAGAAGTGTACACAACTATCGTCAGCCATCCCATGCTTAATAAGGGCACACAATCAAGTAGACATTCCATCTCAATGTGTTTGGCATGCATGAGCATGAAAAATCAGGTTTTGGCCAATGGCCATGGCTATGCCATGCTCATTGCCACTTTCCATGACTTTTGCCTCTTTGACTCAAACTTATACATTTATCATAATACCGAGGGAAACAGCCTCACAAAGAACAAAGTGTAATGTTGTTTTCCAACATTCGTAGAACAAGTGGCCACGATAGCTTGCTTGTTTTTATAGTCGATCAGCCTTACAGAGAACAGTGTAATGTTGCTTTCCAACTTTCGTAGAACACATGGTGCAGTGAAGAGAGTGGTAATGGAAAATTCATTTCTTGCAATTAGAACCATTGAACTTATGCTCAAGTGTTTGGAGCATCTATGTGAGGATGAGGATGCATTGTGGAGTAGCTTTCATTAGGGAGAAGTGTTTTTTTTTTTTTGGTAAACAACTGCTCTTTTTGGTCCTCATATGTGTTACACTTTTTAGTGTTGTGTCTACTTCATTAGGGAGAAGTTGGTGCCATATTTGTAGCTCTAATGTCAAACGGATGTTCACACTCTTCCGTAACCGAGGCTTTGGTATTATAAATAAACAATGACTCTCTTGGGTGGGGAAGTTTGACGTGTATTCTCTCTAAATTAATGAACTCCTGGCGTACCTTTGGACACACCGCAGCCGGCAGGCATGCTTTGTTTTCTTGTCCTCCTGGGGTTACGTAAATTGTAATTTTAACAAACTCACCTTGTCGTCGTGGTCGTCATCGTCCTGGATACATCCCCCCCATCCTCCTTCCTCTGTAGGAAGGGAAAACCTTCTGGAGTCTTGGTACTCCGCCTCTGCTCTGTTTAGGAAGGAAAAGCTTCTGGAGTGTTGGATAAGGGGGGGGGGGGGGAGAGAGAGAGAGAGATGGGAGCAGCGCAGGCGGTGGTGGTGATGGTGGCGCTGGCCATAGGGGCGGGCGCGTGGTGGGAGGCGCTGGTGCGGCGCTCGCCCATCGACCCCGTGCCCACCCTGCTGCCCACGCCGCCCCCGCCCCGCACCGGCCCCTACCACCCCAACGCCCGCCTGCACGCCCTGCGCCGCCTCGGCGACGGCCTCCTGCCGCACCCGGAGGACCTCGTCGCCGTCTCCCACCTCGACCAAGATGGAAAGCCCGAGCACTACGTGTACGCCGCGTGCGGCGACGGCTGGATCAAGCGCGTCCGCATCTTTCCCGACGGGGAAGCGGGCCCGCAAGAGGAAGAGTGGCCCGTCCAGAACTGGACGTACGTGGGGGGGCGGCCGCTGGGCATCGTGGCGGGCCTCCATGGGGAGCTCCTCGTCTGCGAGCCTACTCTGGAATATACCTCTCCTCCCCCTTTTCTTCTTCTTTTTCTTCTTTTATTTAGTTTTTCCTGGTTTCCCCCCCCAACGCTGCTCAGGTATCTATGTATTTATTCATTAACAGAAGATGCTTGTTCTTCCCCCCCCGCAGGGCTTGCTCAATGTCACCCGCGGCCATTTCTCCACCTTGACAGACAACCTCTGTGGCCTTGACTTCAAGTAAGCTTCTTATCTTCTCATCTCGCAAGTAACATAATCAACAGGCGATGGTAGTCATCACTCCAAAACATTCCATTTTGGACGCCCGGATTACCGCACTAATTTATTTATTTAGAGTTTAGAGAATTCTGTAGATCCACACCATCTCGAAGCTAAAGATTTCTATCTAAAGAGCAAAGCCACACCCCGGTCGCGGTCGTAGCCGAGTCGGGCTACGTGAAATCCAACACAATATGCGGTGGTGGCGCACCGACTTCCACTCCAACAAATACGCCACTTCGAGTGGTCGACTTAGTTGCACTCGCATTACAGCTACTTGACATCATTTTACACCTAAGGTTTTTATATAAGAGCTGAGCCACGCCCAAGTCAATTCCAAGTCGACTAAGGTGAAATCCACCATAACCAATGGTGTAGGAGTAGGACTATCCACCAACTCCGACAAGTATGTTACTTTGACTTGTCAACTTGTTTACATTAGAATTAGAGCTACTTGCATTACTCGAAGTACTTATCACATGTCTCTGATTGATAGGCTACTCCCACTAAACAAGCCAAGTCTCTCTCTTGAGAAGTACTTACACATGTCTCCAATTAATAGGCTACTCCCACTTAACAAGCCAAGTCTCTCTCTCTCTCTCTCTCTCTCTCTCTCTCTCTCTCTCTCTCTCTCTCCTCCACTGCTCCTCTTTGCTATACAAAGGTCTATGCCATGTCATGGCATTATGTAATTTGATACAATTGTAGCTCTTCTTTTGGTTTCGTTTTGTAATGGACTTAGTTACGAGGATGTATGTTATGGCACCGTATAACCAATAGGATGAAATCTCTTATAACAACATAGCAAATAAGCATCACCTAATTTGAAAGATCTTTAGACCCTTTCGAACATAGCAAGTGCCTCTAAAACCAATTGAGATATGCTTACCTTTTTGGTTGAGCTTTTGATTGAAAGCTCTTTATGTGTGCAATAGCTACATGCAACATAGAAATGTGAAGCATTTCTCCCTTTATTAGCATTTCCCATGAGGACATTCTATAGTTATGGCTAGACCTTGTTTACTTTTAAGGAAAAAGTCACCTCTAAATAATTAGTAGGTTGTATGCCTTCTTTTGTCAAAGAAAAGGGCTTGAGACTTTATCTTAGAAACACTCAGAATTAGCACAAGAGATAGAAAAAGCAACATAGGGCAATGTGCTACCACACTAGGTGCGCTTTTGTTTATTTTCATCAAGATTTATTGGGATGGCCTTTGTTACCCTATGTTAATTTGTGTCTTTTTGTGATGACTTTGGATAGGTTTGCAGATGGCTTGGATGTGGCAAAGGATGGGAGCATATACTTCACTGATGCAAGCACGAAGTATACTTATGGTGCTTCTACTCTAGATGTGCTGGAGGGTCGACCACATGGCCGCCTACTCAAATACGAGCCGACTACTCAATCAACCACTGTGCTCCTCGATAACCTCTACTTTCCTAATGGAGTCGCCATCTCTCAAGATCAAACCTTCCTTGTCTTTTGTGAGACCGCAAAGTAAGAACTCCTCCCACAAGCTCCTTCATGACATGTGCTTACCTACCACAATATTTTAAATTTCCACATTTATTATAAAGACAATATAAATGTTAAACCATTTATTAGCAGAGGAATATACATAGAGATGCCATTTTGTATGAGCATTGGGCATGATCCTTGATGTGGTGGTCAAGGAGAGCCTTTCGTATTCTTGGTCTAGTGAGAGCCTTCTATCTTTAGTCACTTGAATTGAAGCCCCTCTAGCTTCTAGCTCCATTGGACTCCGATTTCTAACCCTTTCCTTTGCATCATTTGCATTTCGTTGTAGAGTCCGTTGCTGCAAGTATTGGCTAGCGGGGGAGAAGAAGGGGCAAAATGAGATCTTCATTGACAACTTGCCAGGATACCCTGATAACATACACTCCACCAACCATGGCACCTTCTGGATAGCTCTTGTCTCGGTGAGGCACATTCCTTAACCTCATTATGAACTTTCAATTGGGACATTAAGGTAGCCATAATTGATCTCACTTTCATGGTATCTAAAAGTTGTTGAAGTATGTGTGTTATTGATTAGGTCAAGATGTGGAGGTGGCAATATCTAGTTAGTTACACATAGGCATGCATCTATTCACACATGTGCATGTGGACACACATAGGCATGCATCTATTCACACGTGCATGTGGACACACACGTGCCTGCATACACACATCATGGATTGTTTGAAAAAGGGTGTGTATGAAATGCTATATTTTGTACTTCATAGATTATTCAATGGTGCTCTTCATTTTAGACACAAGCTTATTTTCACCTAAATATATTATTATGTGTGCATATTAGGGGAGGAGCTTCATTCAAGAAATGCTCTTTACCTTCCCATTCGTTAAGCATTTGTTTGCCAGTTCCCCCAAAGTCCTTCGTTCATTCGAAGATGCATACTCCTTAACGGCCAAAGCATTAGAAGTAACCAATGATGGTGAACCTATTCGTCTTCTTGAGGATCCAAATGGAGCTGCCACTGGCTTTGTAACAGGTGCACTTGAGGTTGGAGATTCTCTTTACCTTGGTAGCCTATCCTCCAACTTTGTTGGGAAAGTTAAGTTGTAGTCTTGAAAATCATATGGAGTTAAATTATTTTGGTTCTACTTTGAGATAAAAATATTCGAGGGGGGAAGGGATTTGCACATGCACAACATGTGCACACTCATTATACGTGTATCTGAGAGAGAGAGAGAGAGAGAGAGAGAGAGAGAGAGAGAGAACATAATAATGAGGTGGATTTTCCATAGGTAGTGTATGCTTGATTCCATTATCTAGAATGCATTTCATTGGTATGTCTAGATTCGAGGGAAACATGGCTACTTTAAGAGCTTTGGAAGCTCTTTAACTCCTACCTTGAATAACCCGTGACCATGTGGCGGCGGTGGGCCTGCATGCATGCAAGCATTGCTTGCTGAAAAGCGGCCATGAAAGGAGAATGGGAAGGGTAAAGTGAGCAAAAAAAAATGCAACAGGTAGATCATGAAGCCATGGATTATCTCAGTTAAGCGAAGGCTCCAAGGTTTGGACAGAGTTGCAGTACAAATCGATCAAGCGTACTTCAATGAGGAGCTCAAGGCAGCAAGCTATACAAGAGGGTGTCTGGGTTTCTGTTGCTTTCTCCTTAGCGGATATCAAGAAGAGGTATACTGAGCTTGCTACTTATGATCTTCATCTGCATGCTATGGGGCACCTCATGTTGAGAAAAATTTATTAGTCTAAAGCGTGTCTTCAACAAGGTTACGTAGTATGTTAAATCCCTCTACACAATGATTAATGTTGATCAGCCTTGGGCTAGGACCTTGAAGAACTAGAACACTCGCGAGTTAGTATTAAGGGAGTGACTGGCCACAAGTGAGAGGGCATATCTAGTTGGAAATGGTCACTTAACAATTTGCATCCTCGGCATTCCATGGCCTAGGGAATAGTAAAAGCTAGATGATGCTACTTTAAGCTACTTAATCTATACCCTTTCATAAATTATGGATTGACATATTGCATACACTGCTTGTTTGGGCATGTAGCAGCAAATAATAGACTCTTTAAAGATATCTATACGAAAGGGATAATATCTTGGCAAGATATGGGGCCCCTAAACACTCGATAAATATGGGATACTAATATAATAATTAATCACTTCTCTCATTGATAACGAGATGAAATGGATGGTACTGATGATATAGCATAGGAAGATTGAGTGGTTAATGATTGTGATTTTCCTAGAGGATAACGTAACCAAGTACTCGAAGACAATTGCAAGCAAGGCAAGGTGTTATGGAGCAACAAGCCTAGGAAACTGATGGTACATATGATGTACCACATGAAGGATGAGTGGGAAGGATTGTGATTTCCCTAGAGGATAACCTAGCCAAGTACTTGAAGATAGTTGCAAGCAAGGCAATGTGTTATGGAGCAACAAGTCTAGGAAGGATCTAAGTGAATCCTCCAATAGGCACAACATGTACGATTGGACTAAATGGAAGAAATAATTACCTTATACCAAGCTCAAAGCATGGCTAAAGGAGGGTTATGACGATGTGAAGGCCACCCTCTCTATTGACCTGCTCGCGTTCTTGTGCAAGGCAATCGAGCTCAAGCTACCTACCAAGGACATGATGGTTGAGAGACATTAGGTAAAAGGCAAGAACATACAATTTTACATGTTTTCTAGGATTTTCATCATTCACACTCATACAGGCTAATGCCAAAAGATGGTTTCAGATAACATGCTTATGAGATAGCATCAACCTAAAGATGGCTTGTTTTTGGAGATCAATGAAGAAAGAATGAGGATATTCAACCTCATTAAGAGCATGAAACTAATGTTGAATGATGCATTCTTATGGTTGAATGTGAAGTATTGTATAACTACTATATGCCAAGAGGGTACAATGATGGATATATATAAGGTATGCAAAATCCAAGTTGAATAGTTTATATGATGCACCCAACTTCTTATATTAGATGTTATATTTGCAAAATTTTGTCACATATGAATTTGGTTCTATATTAATGATATATAAGTATTTTATACACCGTGTATTTTTTAGAAATTATTGATGGTAAAGTAAAGAGCTTAAATTTTGACTTTTTTATAACTACCCAAATGCTTGATATAAAGTGATAGAATCATAGAACTTGTCACCATGATTCCAATGCTTTAAATGGTTTTGAACTTCCAATTCTATATTAAAAGTTATGATTGTTTGAATTAATGTCATGCATGTAAGAAATTTTATGTTTTTGGGCCATTCTAGGAGTGTTTTGGAAGGTAATTATTCTAATGTCACATCCATAAGCTTTACATTATTTATTTGCCTTAGCATTTATGATTTTGCAATTTAAAGGGAAAGTATCTTACCCCCCCCCCCCCAAAAAAAAAAACCCCTACCAAAATAAAAAATTAAAAAAATCTCAAAATTTTTATAAAGAGACACCCTTAAACCCTTGAGCAGATAACTACCCTCCACACTCACATTCAATGCACACCAATCTCACTTTCACATAAGCAAAGAAAGTGTGAGGAGGCGTTGCCAAGAGAGGAGTATGATATGTAGATGCTTAGGACAAGCATTGTCTTGCAACGCTCAAACACCTTCACTTCTCGTGCCATTGTCACCAAAGCCATTGCTTTTGATGTAAGGAATAGCATGTATATGGCTCCATTTGATAACAACATTTCTACATCTCAACATCAGATTATTATAGCCCAAGTTTATTGTTTTCATATTAAGTAACTAATGTTTCAGAAAGGGATGGTTCACATATTAGACTCTTATTTTCATTCTTAAATTGTGATGAGTTTTTTTGGATACTGACTCCTCCACTATGCTTGTGTAGTTGAGGAGTGATAATTGTGTTGTATTGAATGCATTCCTCTAGTCTTCAACTAGGACAACCAATAGTGGTGTGGACCATACTATCCCTATGAGGTAACAATAGGACATACCAAAAGACCGGAGGATTTAATGAGAGAAGTATATATGTTGGGTCCTAGGAAAGTTATCAAGTTGGAATAGTCATTGTTACATTAAGTAGCAACAAGACTTATTGTATGATATGATGAGAGGATTAAACATTGCATGCATATACTATTATGGCATATGTACATGATAGTTGGCCATTCTTCAAATCACCCTAAGACAAGTCTTGGAATCACTTAGAGCAAACCCAATAGAAGGAGAAGAGGCCTAGGGATAGTATGTAGAAAGCCACAAGTAATTTCATGTTGGCAAATTATCACCCTTGCTAAGAAGAAGATTTCTTAAAAGGGTGCAATAAAAGATAGCTTGAGAGGTTTTTGCTTAATTTTCCCTAGTTCATTGGGATAGTTGAAAGATGTATAAGTTGTCCTCAACCACACCTTGTGCTTTGCTTACATGGATACCTTTTATCAAAGATTATGCAATGTTATCAACTTGAATATATTGACCATGTGCGTGCATGGAGATATTGTTATCAACGATGGGGATCGTGTAAGGATGTCAACTTGAAGATGTTAATGAATACAAGTGGATTGCTTAAAATGGAACTTCTATTTGATAGAAATACTTGTGCCTTGATATAACTATTCGTAGATGTGATTGAAGAGAATTATCATGGATTTGATTATGTAAATCAAGAAAAAACTCTTTTGGTATCATACTCTCCCCTACCTGTTTAAGTACTAATCATCAAATTATGCATAAAGATATTCCTAACATTTGGATAAATAAGTGGTTGATTTCACTTCTATTAGCAATAATTAGTAAAGAAGTAAATTAGCTTCATGTATGATTACATACCCCTCGTCATGAGGACACCCCCGAAGAGTTGGGGATTTTGTTCCCCCTTCAATTGGTTGTCTTGCTTTTCTAATAAGTTGTTAGTTGATAGGTGTAGTTTGATCAAATAAAATGATTGGTTCAAAATATTCCTAATTGAAAAATACTTAGCCATTGTTAAAGCAGTTAAACCGACCTGAATGGTTTTTTGATGATAAACCCTAAGAGCGAGAGTTTTGCTAGGGTTGCTCTATCAATCTGTGAGATATATTACTGCCTAGAGTGTGAAGACATGTATCTAGGATGATGAGGTTGCCTATTGTTAGAATAAGCTTCTTGCTTATGGTGGCATGAAGCCAAATGGAGCTCTAATCATGTGGACATTCATCTCATGCCTCCCTTCAATGAAAGAAGAAAGAGCGTGACGTATGGGCAATGAATAGGGACCATTGTTCTAGAGAGGCTGAGGGTGCAGAACCAGAGATGGATTGGTATATCCCTTAATGAAATATTAGTCTTGGATTGAGGTTGGAACTCGAGATGGGCTAGGACACCCCTTAAGGTAATATTAGTCTCTCTCGAATTGGAATCCAAGAAGGGGTTGTAATATCCAATGATGCAATATTAGTCTTGGATTGGGGGCTAACTAAACTAATCATATAAAATTATTTCAATTGTTTGAAAAATATTATTTTTAATTATTTTTATGTTGTACATAAAGGACATTCAATAAACCTCATGTAATGGGATAATTAATGAATTTATTTTTTAAATGTTGTCATACAATTGTAGGACTCCTTAATTAAATGACTAAAAATGGTGGATAGTTATGTCAATACTATTCTACAAATACATGAATCTGATTAGTTGTGTGCTCTCTTAGTTGAATTTATAGGAAAAGGGCCACACATTGACCACTTAGGGTCAAGTCTTAGAATGCATTAGTACTAGGGGACTAGATCGATTGCAAGGTGATCTTCCTTGATTGGGCACTAGAATGCCAATAAAGACTAAGAAGTCATAGGCCCTAGAGTCGAAAGTCACTTTACTAGCTAAGTTCGTGAATCCCAAGGGGTTTGGATGGTACTACTTAGAAAAGGTGATTGAGTGACTACTAGACAATCACCCCTAGCTTGGTCAAGGATGGGTAGGTCACACATGCTATCAAAGCAAGAAATACTAAATTTTCTCTTATCATAAAGACAAGAAAGATGTGAGAGTAGTATAGACTAAATCATGACATTGATTGTTAGGTACCCTATGCAAGTAACAATGCTAGGCTTCTTTAGAAGAAATTTTTTTGTTTTCTTACAAAGATCCATGGCACTCAAAGCAATCAAAACTGCAATTGCTTTAAATGTGACAATCTAGGATATATTCAGGGCAAATGTTCCTATCATTGATGTTTAAGTGTAACAAGATGGGACACCTCCAAGCTAATTGATTTAAGTATGCTGGAAGTCTCAATTTTTGATGTTACTAATATAACAAGATTGGACATCTTCGAGCTTGGTATCTTGCATGTGTCCAAAAAAGTGTAGATTGAGAAGAGATTTGAAGCCCAACAAAGAAAATATCTAATATGGGTCAGATATTGGATATCGAATAGAGATTTAGGAACAGATCTATCCTTTGTGATAGAGTTTATCACAAACTCCTCGAAGATCCTTAAATATTGTCTAATGGAGTTCATTACAAACTCTTAAAAGATCCTTAGATACTAGTATGTAATGAGCCCTACAATAGGCTACACTAAAATAAGTTTGTACCATTTAGAAGGTATGTACTGATGACAAAAACTTTGGTACCAAATACCATTGTTTATGTACAAAGAATCCTTCAATAACAATGTTAAATAGTTCTTGAATCACTCTTACAAAAAGAATACCCTAAGTTTTCTCATGGTAAGAACATCTTGATTTTATTAAGGGGAAGAGAATGTAATGTTGCTATCCCTTTAACCTCAAATTGATTTTCATGCATGTGAACACGCCTAATTGCATGATAATTTCAATTTCAATCCATGAAGAAATAATAATCCCATTTAGTGTTATTAATGTTGGATGCCTAAAACTATTCTATCTTAATAAGTTAGTAATGAACTAACGTCAATACTTGAGTTAGAATGCTAGGTAGGTTAGTTTAGTAACTAGTGAGTTAGGTTAGCTAGTTAAAATAAAATAGTAAATTTAATAGTAACATTATTATCATGATAGTTACCCCTCCACTCCCCATCAGAACTCACTTTCCAACTTAAATTCTCTTAGCTACTTTCCTTGACAAGAGGTATCCTCTTTCCTCTTTTATTAGAAGTCTCTTTCCAAACTAGATGAAAGAATGATGGCACCATGCCCATCCACAAAAAACATCAAATCCTTAATCTCGAATACAATTTTATTGATGCTATAATATTAAGTGGACTTGTGATGTACCCAACCCTAGCCAAGCTATAGTTAGGAGACTTTCAAGTCTGCCTTGCAATAGAACATCACTGTTAGTCTAGATCCATTAGGATTCATGGACTTGGCTAGTCACGAGACTTTCGAATATATCTTGTAGTAGAACATCACGGTCTTGACACATTAGGATTGACATGAGGGACTTATGACTTCTCTTTTCTATTAGCATTCTATCATTTAATCAAGAAATGTTATTTTGTAACTGATGAAGGCTAGGAACATAATAGCACTGCACTTGGTTCAAAGAGTGAGAAACTATGCTAGTCGGATTCTAAGATTCAATCCTAGGTAATCAACATTTGGTCATTTTCTTATAAATTCAACTAGGTAAGCATGTAACTAATCGAGTATACCTGTCCATAGGATAGCATTGTCATGATAGCTATCCACCTACTTTCTACCCAAAGCACCTCTCATTTTTAGTTATTTAATCAAGGGGTTCTACCATCGTAGCTTCAAATGTATTACTATCTTTATGCCATTGCTTCTACGACAAGCAGATTTCTTTGACTAACTTGAGTTTAGATATCATCAGCTTGATTAGCGACACTAGTCCCTATAGCTACAAAATAATCCTCCATGGACTCTATCCATACTTTGATAATCAAATTTCACATCTCTATCCTTGTCAACTAATGAGGCTTAACTTGTTTCAATAGGAATTTCCTCTCTTGTAGCTCCGCATTCATGGTTGCAAGAGGCCCTTGACAATTGAGATCATAATTTTTAGTTTGACTCTCAAAGAAAACTCTTTGTTAGTTGTCACATTTCATCATAATCAAACATACAACTAAGTTTAAAAGAATGTACATCATGATTCGATAGATTGTAAATAGATTGCCAAAAATAAGTAATCCATTAATTGAATGTCCAGACAGATAAACATGACTAACATAGAATTGCAATGAGCGATAGGGTAGAATAACAAGAAGAAAAAGTCTCTATAAATATCGCTCAATGTCAAGCGCATACAATGAAGGATAAAAGTGTGTATAAAAGCAAGCTATATACAATGTAGGAAAAAAGTGTATATAGAGCATAAGGCCAAAAAAGAGAATGATGCTTCAAGAATCCAGGTTTCTACAATTGGTCGCTATCCAAAAGCTCTATCTCGACATAATGGATAATGGAAAGGGCTTTGCAACATAACCAAAAACCAATCCAAATAGACAATACATTATAAGCACTAAAATTTTGCTACACTATCAAAAGAGAGATGATATATCAAGCCACCTTAATGCATAGAGGTTATCAATGAGAGTGCAATGAGACCATGTCTTTCTGTATATCTTGTTTCAATGCATGTAGGATTGTGATTTGTGAGTGTTATAGCAAAAAAGATAATTTAGTATTGTTAGAACTAGATTAGTGCTATGAGCAACACAAAATAAGAAAGCTATCATAAAAAAGAGAACTTACAAAGTACTCCAAGTAGGTCCTATGGTCACCACCCCTAAGGTGATGCATGATTCCCACCTTTGGTCCCGCTACTGCTGCCTCCCGCTACTTCTGCCATCACTATGGAGAGGAAGCAGCCTCCTCTTTAAGCTTCAATCCTTTTGATCTAGCCACTCCATCTTCCATGTGTGACTCTTTATTGCCTTCCACACATCTAATCATCTATGGGACATGTAGACACACATCTGCTCCATTATACATCATGTAGAGAAACAATTGGCCAATAAAAGGTACTAGGAACTCCTCATGCAAGGATGCTAACATATAGTCCTTGCTAGCCTTTGGCATGTTTTTTCAATCATCTAATATATTATGTAGGCAAGATATATTGGCACAACTCATGCATGCGTACTATGTGTCTCTTCCTCTCATCTTTCATATATACAACACCAATGGATGCCTTCACCAAGTATCCATAGCCTGGTGGGTAGGTCTAGTATGCATCCTCTCCCACTTGGGAGCATGTTGCTGAGAATAACTAGAAGAACCCTATACATTTGGTGTACCTATTGGATTGGCACCTACAAGAGTGCCATTCATAGATGACTAAGCAAATCTAGGCATGATAGGAGTAGTAGTGCCTATAGGTGTAGCCAATATGGGTGAGGGTGTCCACTCAATTGACGGGAGGGGAATGCTACATTTGTATCTCCATAGTGGTTAATCTAATAGCAAAGTAAGAAGATTAAGTTTTGACCTTTTTAAGACTACTGGAACACTTGACATGAAGTTATAGGAATAGTAGAGCTTGTTCTTGCAATTCTAAATGCACAAACCACTTTGAATTTTGAGTTTTGGATTAAATTTTTTGGCAATGTTGAGGAATTCTCATGTGTGTTCTAGATCCGAATGGGAAAAGTGCATTTTTACCCTTGAACCCCATAACAAATAGCTACCCTCCACACTCAACACAAGACTCAATGCACACCACTCTCACTCCCTGTCAAGCTAGGGAAGTGCTAGGAGCAGCCATTGAGAGAAGAGCATGAGATATAGATGCTTATGATAAGCACGCCTCTTGTGCCACTCAAGTATCTTCATCGCTCATGTCATTTGCCATCCCAGCCACTACACTTAATGCAAGGAATGATGTGGATACGTTTCTATCCAGTAAGGATATTCCTACACTATTAGCTTTTGTAGCCCAGGTTCCATTGTTTATGTATTAATTAAGGAACTCACATTTGGAAAGAGATGGTTTCATATGTTAGAAAGGTGCCTCGGAATTGTTATTTCCATATTTAAACTATGATGAACCCTTGTGTAATTATATTCTGAATCTTGAACTCTCCATCATGCTTATCTAGTCAGTGAGTGTTAATTGTGATGTACTTGAGGCATCCCTTTAGCCTTGTAGTAGGACGGCCACCAATGGTATAGATTGTGTAGTCATAGTGAGTGAGTTATGTTTTTGTGAGACCACCTAACATTGTGAGTATGAGGTGGGTAGTAAAAAGCCCAACTCTAGTATGTGATGTTCCTCTTGGAGGAGTAGAAGGGTCAAATATTAGGTTTAGGGAGGGTTATCGCCATCTTGTCTCCTTACCAACACCTACCTAGCATGAGGTGTATAATCCCTAAGGGATATACACAATGATGAACTCCAAGATTAGTAGTGGACCAATAATAGGATCCTATGTTATTAGCGTGTTCTCTATAGCCAATGGGATTGGAAATTTTATAATGTATATTGATAAAGTTTGATTAGTTTTTAAGAAATGACTATTTGTGAAGGAAATTGTTTGAACAAGCCAATGCTAAGGATGCAATCAAAGAATGGTTTTATTGAAAGCATGCCATATACACTCTTGTTATTTGCATTTTGGTCTCTCTCTTAAATTTTAACAATAGGAGAAGGTACACATGCTTTCCTTGTTATTTTTTCCCAAAAAATATATGCAAGTTCAACCCTAGTAATAAATGTCAACATGATGTTGCTAGAAATTTTGATAAAAGTCATTAGAATCTTTTGTGTTTGGTTCCAAGCCTACGCATTACATCTAGCATCAAGCACCAAATTACCAAAAGTTCCTTACAATGCCAAAAATTCCAATACCATTCCCTATAAAGTTTTAAAGGTACTAGAAGGTTTAGCAATGCAAGTGACCTATCATGCATCCATTATGCCAGAGTTCCAAGGTGAAAAATGGACATTTTTCTTAAGGTGTCCAAAAAAGGGATGCTCATGTATTCATTATTGAAGCACTCTACATTAAAAGATTTTACGACCTAAGTGATATGAATTGGTCCAATATTAAAAACAAAATTGAATATATGGTAGAAGTTTAAGGATTTTGAGATTTTTTCATTGATCGAATTTATCAAAGTTATTTGTACAAACACCTTAGGGCATAACTTTTTGAATCATGTTCATCTAAGTCATGTGTATCATGCAACACGCACGCGCGCGCACACATGCACACACACAGGCGCACGCGCACACACACACACACACACACACACACACACACACACACACACACACACAGGGAGAGAGAGAGACCCACATACATGCAGCATTGCCACTCTTCTTTGACTACCTACTATTATTAGGTATAAATTATAGCTTTATTTTTATTTTATTGAAATTTATTATTTTATTTATTATTAATAAAAATACGTTTAGTAAATATTCAATTGCTTGCCTACTTGATCAAAGTTAATAATATTAATTGATGAATTATGATTAAGTAATTGATTTATTAAATAATTAAATAATATAAGTAATAATACTTAGTCAATTCTTTAATGACCCCCCATTGAATCAACTTACATACTTAATTCATGATCAATTAAATTAGATAATTAATACAATATCTACGTGATGGTCCTAGTCATGTATGTAGGCTTGGAATGAGACTCTACAATAAAATAATGATTAGTATATGATAGAATAAATTAGATAATTAAGGAAATTTAAAATTTATTTTATATGTACTTGCTCATCTTACTTACACATGTAAGTTAGAACTAGGATTATAGAGAGAATCTACAATAAGTATATAATATATTATAAGATAGATAATGAAATAAATAAAATTTAAAATATTAATCTCTACATGCTCATCTTAGCCATGTATATGGGCCAATAAATAAACTTCAGAGATAAAAATATTGTATAATTAAAATTTCATAAATCAAATAATTTAATTCCTAATCTTTGCACACTTATCCTAGCCACATATTTGGGCTAGAAATGTGACCATAAACTTTTTTTAATTAAAAAATCTAAATTCTCTTTGTACACTCATCCTAATCATGTATGTGAATGAGAAACGAAACCATTAAAAAACATAATTTTAAGTAATGAGTTTACTTGGCGTATATACCTTGATCATGAATGTGGGTTGGTACTACAATTGCCAAGTCAAAAAAACCTAGATTTTCTTAGCACACATTGCAAGCCACGTTTGTGGGCTAGAGCTAGAACTATTAGGCTCAAAAGTCCTAAATTCACATGGCATGCATACATTGGTCATGTGTGTCATTTTAGATTATGTCCATTGTAGGAGACCTAGATTTGCTTGATGCATGCACCCTAGTCACACACGTGGGCTAAGACTATAACCATTAAGTTGGCCTTGAACTATGACGGCCAAGAAGCAGTTCTAGAGTACATGTTGCATTTAAACTTTGATTTTTTGCATGATTGTATGTTTAGAGTAATTACTTTTATGTGTAATATGAGGTGTTGAATTTCAAATATAGCACTTCAAGAACACAATAACTGCTTAATCATATCATAATGAGTGTAACATGGAGAGGGAAAAATCAGTAAAAAGTATTGTCTATTACTTTCATACATGACAAAATATTATGCAAGCATTAAGTACCAGCGGATCATCTATGTGAGATATTTGCTAGTGAGAATAGTCTCTTGATGCTAATGTTAAGTGGTGTCAGTTGGCCTATGATGAACTAGTACGAGGGTGGTCAACTTTAACATTGAAAATGCAACTTTTGACAAGTGGAGTTCTTGTTGGTGAATGTCATTATCTATACGATTAGCTAAAGAAACACATTTGACTAGCTAGAGATGGAGTTACATTGTCGAGTGTTAGTTTCAAGAAACTTCATACTCATGAAAGATTAAGTTGAAGGGAAGGAGGGACATTCTATAATGATACTAGTGACAACACCAAATATTCTAGAAGAGAGGCTAGATATTTCAAAAGAAAGGCCCCAAGATGTGCAAAGTAGATTGCTTGGTAAAGTTAGAGTAATCTATAAGATGTATCGCAGGCGTATCTAGCTTTTGATTGAAGAGATGATATGATGAGCATTTGAGAACCCGCTCTGGATTATCATTGGATATATCTACAAAAATGGAGTCAACTACAATGACCATCAATCATCCTACATGCCATTATTTTTGTTGGTGTGATATATTGCAAAGTTTACCCTATGCAAAAAATGATATATTGAAATGGAGGTAGGATGGGACAACTTTTGTTACAAATGAAGTCAACAAGAAAGTATCCCGTGTTCCTCTAATATTGGTTAGGACCAAGTACTCCAAAGTTGTTCAAGGCACACATGTTCAAGATTATATCATATGCATTAAAGCTATATAATTCATATGTACTGAAGCGATACAATTCACAAGGAATTTTGTATCAACAAATTCATATTGCATTTTGATGAGCAAACAAACAAACATTTTGTAGTGATCATAGGTTGTGCACGATCAAATTTCTACACAATGATTGAGTATTTTTCTACATTACAAGACAGCACCACCGTAGAGATGCAAAGCAACTAAAGGTGTAAATGTTATTTATTTGGTTAGCTCTCAATATGGTTTTTAATTCACTATCTATCAATTGAGGGGCATATTGAAAACTTTATTTTTGGTTTTCAACAACCAATGGCACTATGTCATCTATTTCATCCATTTTTGAGAGACTACTTATCATGTCCATAGTAAAATTTGTTCCTAATTTTCAACAATCACTATTAATACATTTTTATTTTATTCATTTTTGAGAATTTACTAACCACTTTCTACTCATCCTCATCATCAAAGTCACACTCTTTAAAATTATTGATGGTTCGTGGAGGTGGTGCAGTTTCATTTGTGGATGGTAATTTGTTTGTTTGGGTGATAAAATAAGTGAGGGAATTTAGCAGGCACATATCATTATATATGTACACCACTTCTACTACTCATGATGCTTTGATCTTATTGCATCTTATTATCCAAAAAATCAAAGGTTGCCAAGTTTTGCTCACAACTTCTACATGAAGCAGTAATAGTTTGTGATAAAAATTGCCAACTAAAATGTGGCGTTGCCATACTCTTTCCACCACATTGGAGGCAACATTCCACTAATTCTCTCCAAAACACATGAATCAACAAAGTTACCTAGTCTGCTAGGGCACTACACTCTTTGATGGAAATGCATATTTGCCTTCTTGACCACCTAAAGGTTGATTCCGTATATGATTAAATCATTAGCGACGACTTCATTGTTCAATGACTACAAGTCTATCCACAGAGTACTTTGAATCCAAATAAAACCATGCAATAATGTGCACATTTGTATCCAATGAGATCTTGAAAACTAATTACTACTCTCTCTAAGAGAATTATATAGTTTCTTTCACAAGTTGTATAACCTTGAACATTTTTTTGTATATCTTACACTAAGAACAAATTTCTTTTGAGTTCACAATATAAAATATATCAACAAATGGTTTAACAATGCTATAATTTTGTCTGCATTGTGCCAAAAATGTCATGCACAAAATATGTTACATCTTTTTAGCATATGCTCTAGGTTATGAATATATGCTTAACCACTTCTCCCATAATTAGTTGGCTATAGTCTCTTGAAGAGTTAGGCATATCTTTATAAAGTGCTCTAACATGTAATAAGGTGTAGTAAAGTGGGATGCACAAAATATTTTTAAAGCCACACCAAACATATGTAAAATAATTCTTTGTTATATACTTAACATCATTTTCATCTTCTAGTATTGACTATATAAATGGTCATTTTTATAGATCCTTCAACACCTAATACATAGAAAACATGTGAAATCCATGTTATCTCTTACATGCTCAAAATTTTTGTAATTTGTAATATTATTTGTCACTATTACTATTACATTGTCTAGCATCCCACACGAGCAATTGCATGCTCATATATTCTCTAAATGTATATACTAATTTTATCTTTCAAAATTGTTTCAATAACCTCTAAAAAAATGACCCTTGTAGATATATAACTATCAAATTGATTAATGGTCTTTTTCATTGTTTGTTCATTAATAATTGTTACGTATCTAATAACTCTTTTAATTTTTGTTTTAATTCCTCAAAAATATATCTTAATATGATTGAAAAATTCAATGAGTTCATGAAGGGGTGATATAGTTAAGTGGTAAAACAAGAGATTGTAAATCCTTCATTTCATAGTTCAAGTCTAGAAGTTAAAGCAAGTGAGCTCGGAGTGGAAGCATGCGAGCGAAAGAAATAGCTATGGTGTAGAGCGAAAGAAATAGCTATGGTGTAGAGAGAGAGAGAGAGAGAGAGAGAGAGAGAGAGAGAGAGAGAGAGAGAGAGAGAGAGAGAGAGAGAGAGAGAGGATGTAGGAACTCCAACAATCACAATGTGTGACATGCTTTCCTTTTTTTTAAATATCATTGAAAAAATAAAGAATGAAGTGACAATTGAGGTGGGAGCTCACGCTCGATTGCTAAGAACCACTAATCGCTTATTGTTTCAAGCATTTCAAGCGAGTGAATAATGGCTATCTCTCACCTAGCCGTACGTGCTCTCGATTCTACGAGTGTAGTGAGGTTACCTTGATGCCCGATTGAGTAGTATCCTCCCTCAAGCACTCCGGTAGCTCCATGATTCGAGATGCGAGCTCAAGCAAGCTCAATCCTCCACCTTCAAGCTCCATTCTCCATAGCCACGCACACGAAAAAAGAGAAGAGAAGAGAAGATAAGAGAAGAAGAGAGGAGATGATGGAGAGCTTCTCCACTTCAGTCCCTCACCCTCACACACACTCCCTTACACTCTCACACTCCCTCTCTCAAACACAAGTACAAGCACAAGCAAGGAGAAGAGAAGACAAGAGCCACTTTAGCCACACACCAAGAATGAGTTCTTCTATTCACTTTTTTGGTTTTTATACATGTCCTTATCCCTTTGCGCACCTATTCCCTTTTTACATGAATGGGCCTCTTGCCAAGGTCCTCTTTTCCTATTTCCTTCTATTTACATTATCCCTTCACCTATGCCCGTCTACTCTTTACAATTTGCATAGGAGGGAGCTTGGCGCTCTTTTACAAAATTTGGGGGTGCCTTTGCATTTCAAATGCGCCTTTCTCCTTTTCCTTCTTTGAGGTTGCCTTTGCGTCTTTTGCCTTTTCTTCTCTTGTTTCCTCCGTCAAGTCCACATTTTTGAGTTTTCTTGGATTTATTTTTGCTTTCTTTTTCCTGGTCTTGCATTGGGGTTAACATTACTCCCCTCCTAGTCGAGTGCTAGTCCCATGGCACTTGTGGATCTTTGTTGGTGGAGGGCTCAATAATTGAAGGGTTGTCATGTGGTTGATGATGGGGCTCTTGCAAGGATTTGACATGGAAGAGAAGCATGTCAGAATGGTCGAGGCTTTGGAGACCGAGGGTATATTGAGTGGTTGACGAGGGCCTTCGAGGTCAGTGGTTGGTCGCATTCTTATTTACTTGAAAAGGAAAAGAAAAGTGTACTGTCTAGGGGGTGTGTCTACCTTACTGTGTGGTGTATTGTGTCCATGCTAGTGGAACTGGGTCAATCATAGGCAATCAACCACAGGCAAGCCCGGGATGTCCCACACTTGAGGACCCAATTCGTGCATAGGGGAGGTGCGGTGGGTGTAGCTTAGGGAGACATGTCTAACCATAGGCGAGCGTGAACTCCTTAGGTATGTCCTACCCTTGATGTGCCCTAAGCGTGAAGTGGGGAACAAAAGAGGCTAGGGAGTTAGACACGGAGCAGGCCGACCAAGGCCACCAGACGCGCCTAACTTGAGGACCCCTAGGTGCAATGATTATGACGCTCAGCAAAAATGAGATGTATTGTTTTCTTTCATTTTTAATTTTTTTTCTGATGTTTTGCTTTTCCCTTTTGTCTTTTTCTTCTCTTTTCTTTTTGCTTTTTTAAGAAAAATAATAAGTATGTGGAGAGCTAGTTCTCATGATCGTGGTTGCGGGAGGAGGAGGCTGGGGGCTTAAGGAACTTGCCAAGAAAGTACTTGCCCTGCATGTATCCTTTTAAGTTTATATGTACGTTGAGAGGGGTAGTGGACAGGAATGGGTGGTTGCATCTAGTGAAGCGGTTGTCATTCATGTCCTCTAAGAGGGCCATGCAAAAGGATGGAAGAAGGGCAGCTCGCATCATTAACCTAGCCATGGCGCAGCTATCTATGCCAACATTTAGATCAAAAAATAGGGGTGGGAGGCAGTATTCTTGTGGTGTAGGGTCCTGTTTAAGTAGTACTCTAAGCAGCCTAAGATAGTTACAAGTTGTGATGAAGGCGGGATCTGGGCAAGAAGAAAACTCACTAAGAAAATGGGCAATCGAGGTTCATAAGTCATCCTTGGAAAAGGTAAGGGCTTCCTTCAGCTTAGTGGCATTTACATGGTATATTTTAGGGAAATCATAATGGGCAAGGATGTTGGGGTGGAAGTCCACTTCTACCCTTCTCGGATATGGCATGTATGTTGGGTTGTTTCTCTCAAAGGCTAGGGTATTACAAAATGACATCCAAGCATCCATGTTCTCGTCCCAAATTCTTCTCATCCACTTTGGCTGGACCCTTCATAGTCGTGGGCACCTCCTTAACATTATTTTCCCAATAATCTTATGCTTTCATCCCCCACAACATTGGATTCTTCTCTCTCTTGGTTCCACCTGTCTCTGAGCCTTCTACCCATGCTGATCACCTCCTCCACCACTTTGGTTGATAGCACTTTGCTCAGTGTAGAGGGGAATCAGAAAGTAAAGTTAAAAGGTTGGCGGTTGTTCTCTTTCTGCCCCCACACTATAAGCTCCGCATTCCAATTCATTGGTAAATAATCTTCTCTTTATGGAATGGGCACTTCTGGGGCTACTATTAGTTGAGCTCTCAACCTTCTCCGTGCTTGCTCCAACATCCTCGTTCTCTTCTTCCAGACCTTCGCTTTTCTATCAGCAGTTGTGTCCACCTCCCACTGTGCTTCTGGTAGTGGAGAAGGAGGCTGTGGGACCTGCTCCTCAACTTGTTGCCCCATCTCAAAATCTAGCCCTGCACTTTTGGAAATGGCACATGTTGCTCTTTCCCTCATGGGCTCTTGTGGTCCTTGTCCCTCCTTAAAGCCTAACAACTCCACCTCTTGGACTGTCATCCCTGTCCTTAACAAATACTCTCGTTGCTCCTATTGGCTGAAGCTAGTTCCCACTCTTTGTGGTTGGACACAGAGTCCATGCCTTATGGCTCTGCATGCGATCTCCAACTTCCTCTTTAGAGTTTCAACGGTCTCCTCCTCTTCTGACTATGTGACATTCAAGATGGTACCGAGGAAGGCGCATTATTGGGCTTTCAATCTCGTGTTTGCAGCCTCTGCCCTGCTTTTTGCTCATACTTTGTCACCTTCTACATGGGCTAGATGACTTGTCGAGTCTTTTACTCTTCCTTCACTATGGGTCATCCATGCTTCAACCTTCTATTTCATCTCCTCTAGGCTCTCACTTTGCCTTTGGGCTAAGGTTGCTATCATTGGCTCTTGGTCTCTCCACTTTTGGGTCACTTTTTCCTTCTCCTCCTCCAAGTACTCAATTTCTCATTCGAGCCTTCCTTGCTCCTCTATCTCCATTAGCAGTATATACCTCATTTCCTCCATATCTCTTTGATGCTCTTCTCCTACCCTGAGCTCTCTCTGCTTCTCTTGCTACGAGTTGATCCATGGCTTCTTAAACTCTTCTCATTTGCCATGTCAGGTCTTCGTGTTGCACGATTAGTAGCTTGTACTGTCTTTGTAAGCCATTTTGCTCTTGTGTTTATTCTATGAGCCTTTCTTGCCACATGTCTTCATATCTTTCTTTGGCCTTGAGCTCTGCCTTCAACTCACTTATCTCTTTTTGATAATCGGCCACTTGGCAAGTCCTCTCCAACTAAAAGGCTGCCAATGTTTCTCTTTCAACTTCCAACTCGGCCACTGTTGTTTTCTTTTCTTCCTTAGCCCTCTCTAGCTATGAAAGGAGCTCTTTGGTGTACTCATCGTAGCCCATGGATGGTGGCATTGCTATAAGGATGAACATTGTGGATGCCTCTATTTTTGCTTCTTTGGATCTTGTTTTGATTTGGTATCTGCAGCTGCGAGTCTCTTTGTTTCAGTTGTCGGGGCTCCTCCACTTGAATTTGGAGTTACCTCTTGCGGTTTGTTTACTAGGAATTACACCCAAGCCATGAGATTGCTCGCATCCACCATGGTTGAGGTGCCTTGGGTGGGTGTGGTAGCTGGGGTAGTAGGCGTGAGAACATATGGAATTGGATGTAATAGGCTCTTGCCTCCTTGCCTTCTATTACTTTTGGTGTTGCAGTTTTTTTGGCACTTGGGCACTAGTACTTGGGCCTTCTTCTCCTTGCAGGATCATGGCTGCCAACTCCTCCTGCCCAGAGGGCTACTCTACTGACATGCATAATGCTTGAGCCACGTCTTAATCTTCCCTTCTGCATAGCTCTTTTGCCTCTTCTTCTGCTCTCCTCTTTCCTTCCTCTTTGGCTCTCTTAGACTTCTCTTGTATCCTTTGCAATTTAGCTTCTTCTTTCCTCTATCTCTCTTCTTCAGCCTTCTTTGACTCTTTTTGTGCCTTCTGCAAGTCGGCCTTCTCTTTTTTCGTCATTCTCTCTGCGGTTTCTAGCTGCTTCTTTTGGGGAGTCTTCTTCTTTGGCTTTTTAATCCCTCCTTGGCTGGATTGTGTCTCTTGTTCTTCTCTCTCGCTTACTATTCTTTAGCTAAACTGTTCTTGCTCATGAGGCGATGTCCTCTCGGGTGTCTCTCCTACCTCCTCTTCACCTACCACCTCTCCCACTGCCTCCTGCTGCATGGGGGATAGTTAGTACTCCACCGAACCCTATGAATGAAGCTTTTGAGGTAGGTTTCTTTCTTTCTATACTAGCTTTTGATGCTGGGGTCTCTTCGCCAAAAAACAACTCACCTGCTCCCTAAGGCTAGTGCTCTAGCGGCAGATTGATCAATCGTCTTCCGCACATAGCCATTCTAGTCAATCTCATCAGGCGAATGGGGTGCTAGGCTCTCCAACAGAGGCACTCCAATCTTGTGCATGAGCGAGTTGTACCTCTGGCTTGAAAACAACGTGTGAATGACCTTGGCATGGAGTCTCACTTCAGGGTTAGGGATATCCTAGATGCTGATGACGTCGTTTGTTAGGACTTCATCCTTGTTCATGTTGAGCATGGCATAGATATCTCTCTTTAGTCTCCTCTCCAGCTTGTGTACTGACCTTGGTGCGTTCTCCACCGAGGCCTTGCTCAGCTCTACCTACACTTGTTTGGTCTCTTTGCCTCTTCCCACAGTCACGGTGCCACATGCTCTATCAGAGTTCTTAAAAACTCTACGCACCGATTGTAGTCGGCTTCCTACCCAAACTTCTCAATGTACTTTGCTAGGTTGCACTGTTCTATGATTCTTCTGGATGCTTCCTTCTTGGCCACCACCTTGTCGACATTATGGATGGTCCTGAACTTCAGCTGATTATAGGCCTGGTTCTCGAGGGCAATGCCATATTATATTCTCTCTTCTTCCATGAATGGAAGTCGATGGGGGCGTGGTCTTGCTATCTTGCCATTTCTAGCTCTTTTCCTAGCACAACAAGCTTCCATTAGTTCATTTGCAAGATCGTTTTCTCAACAAGAAGACAAAGGGATTGCAACACAATTTTTACTTCAAGAAATTCATTTATTCAAAGCAAGCATTTCCTCCTTATTCTTTTTAGGTATAAAATCACTTTTCTCTTCTTTCCTCTTTTAGGTTTCAGTTTTGAGGTTCTCTTGTTGTTTCTTTTTCCTTTCTGTACTTGTTTTGTTTGCTTTTTTGGTGTTTTGATTTCCAATAGATTTCCACCTTATCCCCTCCCGCTCGGGAATGATGTGAATCCTTCCGAGGATTATAGGTTGAAGGGTTAAGGGCATTCAACACATGCTTAGGGTGCTTTAATTTCGCATAAACCAAGCGTAGAAGTGTGGGTTATACTCTAAGTTAGCATAGCGGGCCATGTTGAAAGGTCAGATGCCAATGTGAGTAATGTAGGTGAGGATATCCATTAGGAAGTCAGTGGAGTCAATTCTATTGGCAATGTGTAGCTCTTCCTCAGTAAGAATACCATCTAAATAGGGGTAGATCATGACATGCTCTTCTCTAGAGGTTGGTTGCAAGCAATGGCCAATACCCTATAGGAGGTGGGAGCTACATAAGTTGGGTCGTACTAAGAGGTTTTGATTGTGCATCTCTGCTCAGTGTTGGTCATAATTTTGGCAACCCTCTTGCTCCCATTGAAGTCGGAGAGCATACGGATTTCACAAGAAAGAGGAGTGGTTTTTGGCTAGGTTTTTTAACTCTTCAATTTCCTAGTTTGTGGCAGAGACTGTGCTCTTGCCATAAGATGTGATGAGTCATTGTTTGCGTGCTTGCTTGCGAGAAATTTTATTGGGAATTAACTCTTCAGTTGCTGTGGGGGCCTTAATGAACACAAATTTTGCATCCTCCTAGGTGCAAGGCAATGTACATACTTTTGTTGGTAAAGGCTCTTCTAAAAGGCCTAAATCTAATCACTCATAGCTTTTAGCAAGCATGGTAAATATAGCATCCAAATGTCGAATGCAAGTGACCAAGTCATCCCCTGTATTTTTGGCTAAGTAAGAGGCCAAGGTAAGGATGTATTGCCGCTCATAAGAGGGTTTAAGGCATGTAGCAGGTGGTTGGGGTTTGACTACTGGACTAGACAACTCAGTTACTAGTGTATGCGACTTCGGTTGATCCTAAGGGCACGGTTTAGCCTCTTGTGCAATAGACGTGGTTTGTGATGCTGATGTTGTGCTATTAGATGCTTGTGATGCCCTTGGGACACTAGTAGCGTTAGGTTGAGGCGGTTTGGAAGCAGCAAGTTGCGATTTTTGTTGCTAGACTTGTTGAGGCTCTTCAGGCTTAGAAATTTTGGGTTCTGTTAACCCTCAAACGAACGAAGGTGGAAAATCCGAAAAAGCTAAAGCAGAAGACAAAGACAAAGGCCAAGGCAAAGAGAAATGGAAGACAAAGACGCACAAGGAGGAGTCCTAAATAAGGGAGAAAGGTGCACAAGGAAAAGCGCAAGCCAAAACTTTTGTAAAAGAGCGGAAGCGCATCATGGCTTAATTCAAGGAGCACCGGGCTCTCACCCGTGCAATTTGTAAATGTAGACGGGAGGTGGAAAAGAAGCTAGGAAGATAGAAGGACAATGGGAAAAAGGGCCTAGGCTACAGCCGGCCATGTAAAAAAGGGAAAAAGGGGATGACCACCCAAAAGGGATTTAGGGTTTTGTATATAAAGTTGAAAAGTGAATGAGAAGCTCATTCTTGTGTGTGGCCAAAAGTGGCTCTTCTCTTCTTCTTCTTCTTCTTCTTCTTCTTGCTTGCTTGAGCTTGTGCTTGAGAGAGGGAGTGTGAGAGTGTGAGGGAGTGAGTGTGTGAGGGTGAGGGACCGGGAAGGAGAAGCTCTCCATCTTCTTCTCTCTTCTTCTCTTCTCTTCTCTTCTCTTGTCTTGCTCGTGACGATGGAGCTTGGAGCGTGGAGCTTGAGGATGGAGCTTGCTTGAAGCTTGGACTTGGATCGTGGAGCTACCGAAGTGTGCGGGAGAGGAGGTAACTCGAACGGCATGGAGGTAAGCTCACTACACTCGTAGATATGGATGGCATATCGGCTATGTGAGAGGTAGCCATTAGTGCTCGGTTTGGAACGCTTGAAGTAATAAGCGGTCCGTGGGTCTTGGCGGTTGAGCAAAAGCTCCCACATTTTGGTTCCGTTGCCGGGACCAACGGATTCAAGCCTTGAGCGCTTGCGTGCTTTGAATCGAGCCATCGAAGTAAGGGCTTTCCTCCCCGAACCGGTGTTTGAGATAGGTAGGAAGTGAGGGGGTTGAAGATGGTATTCGATCTCCTTGGCAAGTAGGTTTTTTACTTTTTTGAGATTTATGTTGTGAAATGAAGTAGTAAAGGTATTTACTTTGTGAATTGGATGCATTAGAGTAGGAGAAAACAAAGAAAAATAAATAAAATAAGCATTAGGATTTACTATTGCAAAACAGGGCAAAAAATGGTAAAAAGCTCGCTTGTGTTGCCTAAGATCAGCAAGTGAGTGATTGGGGGCATCAACACCTTACCTAGGCATAAGAGACAAGAGGCCAAGGAAGAGCTCATTTGTGACCATTTCACAGAGAGAGAGAGAGAGAGAGAGAGAGAGAGAGAGAGAGAGAGAGAGAGAGAGAGAGAGAGAGAGAGAGAGAGAGAGAGAGAGAGAGACCACCGCATGATTCACTCCGATCTCGCCATCGACGAGCCTACCGCTCTAGTCAGGTACATGAATCCCTTCCCCTATCCCCCTAGATAGGATCTGGAGGTTTGTGCTTGGAATGATTGGGTAAATCGCAAGAATCGAGCGAGATCGGCATTGCGCTGTTTCCGTTGCGCCGCGTTCGGCCCGTCCAAGCGATCGCTTCTGGGCCGAGTCCTAGAATCGATCCTCAGCCCCTTACCACTCGGCCCGAAACCCTAATCGACCCTCGGCCCGTCCAAGTCCATTATTCGGCCCAAACCTTTCGGCCCATCGACTAATTCGGCCTTCGGCCCTGTCCGAGTTCAAACATTCGGCCCTCGGCCACGTGTCACAGTCGGCCCTCAGCCCAAGTGCCTCGGCCCGCCCGAGTAACCTCGTCCGAATTAACCATTCGGCCCGTCCGAGCCAAACCGTTAGATCGACTTGGTCCGAGTCACCCACTCGGCCCGTCCGAGTCTCCTCTGTCCGAGTCAGGAATTCGGCCCTTGGCCCTGTGCCTCGGCCCGTCTGAGTGACCCACTCGGACCCTGCAATTCGGACCAGTTGGGTCGAGTGTAGATTTTTATCAAACTTTCAGAAATTTGACCTGACCCGGTTAGAACTCAGTAGTGCAAGTTGTCGAAAGCCCTTAGGATGCTCAGAACTTGATTCTGGAGCACGGAATAGGCAAAATCGTAGGGCGCAGCCACTTAGCAGCTAGAAGTAGGCAGTTGCGAGACCCAGAGACTTGGACGCAAACCGCTGAGTTGTAAAACTTGATTGGCAAAAAACAAACGCTGCAACATATTAGAAAGGCGCTGAACCCTGTCAAGGCGGCCAAAAAGTTGACCAATATGCCTACCGGGCCCGAAATAAAGCGAGAGTGCGTGAAGCGCTTCGAGAGGTTGCTGCACTCACCAGGAATTTCCACACTTGAATGCACTTAAAGAAATTGAAAGCCTCATTGAGCACAAGTGCATGAGGAGCAACACGCACACTAAGTGACCATGAAGTGAGGATTGTATTCAAATAACTGAAGGAACTCACTCAGATAAACCACTCAAGGACCCCACCAGTAGGAGAGGATTCGCCCCCTCTGCTCCTCCCCCAAGTGGGTTGGAGAGAAAACGCGCGCCGTGACAGGTCCTCCAAATTCGACCCTAGCGTAGTGATGGCTCTACATGAACATGGATTCTCACTGACGAAAGAGCAACTAAAAACCCATACCCGGACCGAGAGAAACAGAGACCCTAGAACCTCAATGGGCCAATCTAGCCATCAAGGGTAGAAAGGCCACACCACAAGAACACATGTACATTGTGTTCAAACTGCGTCTAGTCAAAGCAGAATGCAATATCATCAAGCTATCAATGCGAGGATGACTAGACATGACAGTCCTGACGATAGATGTACCTTGAGTAGCGTTGCACAGACGACCCAAGACCTCAGTAGAGAATCCACATCTAACTGTGCAGTTAAGGACTCAAAGACATGTATCAGAAGGCTTGAAGCTGTAAACCAAGGCCCGGAAGATGAAGACATAGTGCCACCTACTTATCTTAGGGTCAAACTCACCACAAAAAGAGAGCACAGTGTTGATGCTCTCATTGATGAAGGAGGAGATTTCAATATCTTGACTTACAAAGCATGGAATCTACTAGGTCAACCAGAGCTCAAACCGACTAATGCAACTCTTAATCCTTACAGGGAACACCCACAAGCACTTCTAGGGAAGTGCAGAATCCTTGTAACTATTGAAACAGAAAGCTTGCCAGTTCTCTTCTATGTTCCTCCAAAGAGCGAGAATTGTGGAAAGGAAATCCTCCTAGGAAGGCCCTTCAAAAAGGCAACGAAGTGTGAAGCCGACTATATAGCACAGAGGATACACCTAACACTACCAGGTGGCAAGCATTAGCTTTCATTGAAGCATTACTTGACACTTGGCTGGGATCTATCATATGTATGACATGGGATATGTATGCTGGAGGTTTATGGATTGGGTTGAGCATCAAGGGATCATGGAAGTTGAAGTCTAAGGCCGGTGATTACTGCAGTGACATTGTCTCAGTGGTTGCAAGCAGTAAATGCAATATATGAATTGGATTCATGAAGACAGGATGCCTATAGTTACTCGAATGCTCATGTATTGAACCTAACACTTCAAAGTGAATGTTTGACATGATTTGAGGATGTTTTGGAGCTGGACTGACTGTGGTTTACTGAGAAGTTGCTAATTGCAATTTGTAAGCAGAAGGCTTGATACTTATACCTGCTATCTATGCACTAATTTGTGCCTCATTGGTTATGCTCGGATTGCTACATGTACTAGCAGATGTTTATGAAGGTTTGGGACATGTATGACATGTATATCACTCAATTTTGGGCTTGAAATCATTGCTGGTCACTCACAGAATTACAGTTTTCAGACTGCATGTATGTACCCTGGCAGTGAGGTTGCAGGAGTTCAAACCGAAGTGAATACATAGTATTTGCATTGACTGCTTTACTCACAGGTTAAGCCACTTGGTGTGAGCTGTTTTGGACTGTCAGTGGGCTGAAATACCCTGGTTTTTTTTACTACAATTAATTGCAGAAAACTGTCATAAACAGTTCCGGGCTGAAGCTGAACTGTTAAGAAGATCTTGGTTTGCAGGTAGTCAGGCAAGGTCTACAACATGGCAAATGCTGATAGAACTGATAATGTAACCCAGATTGTGGGAGAAAAGCTTGATAGCAACAATTATGCAATATGGAAGTTCCGCATGGAGAACTTTCTGATAGGCAAATGATATTGGGACTTAGTGACAGGTGTTGAGGCTGAACTTGAAGTTCCAGATAGGAATCCTACAGCTGATCAAAGACGAGCGCATCGAGCTTGGACAGAAAGAGATCGCAGGGTTTTACATTGGTTGTCATTATGTATCTCGGATGCTATGGTGATGCAAATCATGAACTGTAAATCCCCAGCAGATGCATGGAATATATTGGTCAAATACTATGGCACAACTACAAGTGCAAGGAAGATACAACTGAAGCAGAAATTCATTAACATGGAGAGGAAGAACATATCCATACAAGATTATGTCACAGAGGTTAAGACCATAGCAGATCAGCTGGCATCTGTTGGCTCACAGGTAGAAGATGAGGATATGGTTGCAGTGACCTTAAATGGCTTGGGTCCGGAGTACAAGTCTTTTGATACTTCAGTATCTGTGCGGGCTGAGATGCCTGACTTTAATGAGCTGGTTGCATTATTGATTCATGAAGAGGTGAAGCTTGGCTTAGCTACATGGTCAAGCAGCTCAAAGAATAAGGATGCAGTTTTTTACTCGAATCAGCGTGGTCGTGGTAGCCGTGGTAGAGGCTATGGATCTGGCAGAGGAGGCCAGCAGAATGCATCCTACAGTAATAGCAATCAGCAGTCATCAAATGCAAGAGGTGGTGGAAACTTTCGAGGTAGGGGGAGATCTAACTCCCGTGGTAGAGGCTCATGGCAGCAGCAGCGTCAGTCAGACAATCCAAATAAAGATAAGGATTGTCACTACTGCGGAAAGTATGGGCATATTGCAAAGGAATGTTGAAAGAAGTAGGGAAACCAGAAGGGCAAGCAGCATGGACATTATGCTACGTCCAGTCAGGCAGATGACTCTGGTGATAGACTGTTTGCCATGCAATATGTCAAAGATAAGGCTGCTGAAAAATCATCTGATGATGCAGTGTGGTACATTGATTCAGGGGCGTCGAATCACATGACCCCTCACGGTGATTGGTTCACGGATATGGTGGTTGAAAAGCATGGCTATGTATGCACAGGTGATGACATGCAGCATAGCATTGAGCATAAAGGCAAAGTGCCTCTTGTGGTCCATAATGGCAGAAAGAAAAATTTGCATGATGTATTGCATGTCCCTTCAATTACGAAGAACTTGTTATCTGTTGGTCAGATGACGGAGCAGAACTTGCAGGTTAGATTCAATAAGCATGGCTGCTTTATTGAAGAATTTGGAAATGGCTGCAAGTTGATAGCTCGTGGTCACAGGAATGACAGAATGTTTACTCTTGATGCTTCTTTGCCAGAGCTGAATTCAGCTATGTTTGCCCATGGTTCTGGCACTGTTAGGGATTTGGAAATATGGCACAAGAGAGTGGGGCATGTCAATTTGCAAAGGCTGCAAATTATGCAAAAGAAACAGCTGGTTACAGGGTTACCGAAGTTCCAATATTTAGATATTGGTCATGTATGCGAGGCTTGCCAGTTCGGTAAGCAGTCATGATTGCCATTTGTCAGGCATGTACGACAGAGTACATGTCCATTGCAGTTAGTGCATTCTGATGTTTGGGGGCCAGCTCATAATGTATCTATGGGAGGTTCCAGATATTATGTATCCTTCATTGACGACTACAGTCGATATACCTGGCTTTACATATTGAAAAAAAAAGATGAGGTCTTTGCTGTTTTTCAGCAATTTAAAGCACAGGTTGAGAAGGAGTTTGAATGCTACATCTCTTGCTTGAGATCTGATAGTGGTGGGGAGTATGTATCAAATGAATTTGATGATTTCTTGGCTGAAAATGGCATTCGTAGGCAGCTCACCTGCAGCTACACTCCGCATCAAAACGGAGTAGCTGAAAGGAAGAATAGAATTCTGATGGAAGCTGCTAGGGCTATGATGAATGAAAAGCATATGCCACTTTACTATTGGGCAGAGGCTGTTATGTCAGCCGTATACATTTTGAATAGGACTCCCACTGCAGGTATTCATGAGATGACACCGTTTGAGAAGTTGTATGGCTATAAGCCGGATGTAAGTCACATGAAAGTCTTTGGTTGTCTTGCTTATGTGCATATTCCAGATGAGAAAAGGAAGAAGTTGGATCCCAAAGCACATAAGTGTGTTTTCATTGGATATTCGCAGGAGAAGAAGGCATACAAATGTTATGATCCCTCTACCAGGGAGACTTTGGTAAGCAGGGATGTTATCTTTGATGAGATGAGTTCTTGATATATATCACCAGTTGCAGTGCTAGCGGATTTGCCTTCCACTCATGCTTCTACAATTGATTTACAGCAGAGCACTGTTATGACAGGACCTCGTAGTCAGACAGTATCCCCATGGACAGGGAGATTGAGGAGCTCGCCGTCCACTGACACCAGTATGTCAGTGAGGGGGAGACATGATGTCTTGGACAGCAAAGGAAAAGAGAAAGTTATTGAGGATGCATCTGGTATGATGACACCTGGCAGAATGACTTCTGGCTATGAGTCTGGTGATACTTTAGACAGCGAACTTGGTATTCCGACTGTCTATACGCCTGGCACAAGGCAGAGCAGGTATATTCAGCCTCATGAGAGAGGGGAATCGAGTAGTGCACCACAGCTTAGACGCTCGCAGAGGGTTAGATACCTTGTTGACAGGTTGACATACTACTCTGCAAAGCATTATGCGTACATGACAAAAGTGATGGAGGTCAAAGAACCAAGTACATATGCTGAAGCAGTGAAATATGAGAATTGGTGTGTAGCCATGGATAAAGAAATGAATGCCTTGGCTGAAAATAAAACATGGGATTTAGTACCACTGCCTGAAGGGAAAAAGACCATTGGCTGCAAATGGGTCTACAAAATCAAATGCAAGTCAGATGGCAATGTGGAGAGATACAAAGCCAGGCTGGTTGCAAAGGGGTATGCCCAACAGTATGGACTTGATTATGAGGAAACATTCAGCCCTGTTGCCAAGATGGCAACCATACGCACTGTGATTGCCTTGGCTGCTGCTAAAGGATGGAAATTGCAGCAGATGGATGTTAAGAATGCATTTCTTAACGGTGACCTAGCAGAGGATGTGTATATGGTTCAGCCGGAAGGGTATGTTCACCCTGATTTTCAGCATTATGTATGCAGGCTGAAAAAGGCATTGTACGGGCTGAAACAGGCTTTGAGAGCTTGGCATGCTAGGATCAGTAACTACTTGCAGAGATTGGGTTTTGCTGTTGGCAGGGCTGATCATAGCCTATTTACAAAGAAGACTGACAGTGGTTTAGTAGTGCTGGTCATATACGTTGATGATTTGATAATCATTGGTGATGATGACTTGGGCATACAGCATGTAATGAAGATGCTGAAATCTGAATTTGACATGAAAGACCTGGGAGAATTGAAATATTTCTTAGGCATTGAGGTAATTCCAGCTGACAATGGGTTATCGCTGATGCAGAAGCACTATGCCATAGAGATGCTGAAGAAGTATGGCATGGCTGAATGCAAACCGCTGGATACACCTCTTGATCAGAATGTCAAGCTAGACATGAACATTGGGGCTGAAGTAGAGGATGTGACTATGTATAGACAGATGGTTGGCAGCTTGATTTACTTGACCATCACTAGGCCTGACTTGAACTATGCTGTAGGGCTCATAAGCCAGTTTATGCAGAAGCCTAGAAAGCCGCACTTGGATGCAGTTAGACGCATTATGAGATATGTTAAGTCCACTGTAGAGTATGGGCTGTTCTATGTCAGAGATAAGCCCTTGATATTGACTGGATACACGGATGCAGATTGGGCAGGTTGCTCATATAATCGTATATCTACGAGTGGATATGCATTTGGATTTGGTAGCGGCATGATTAGCTGGAGCAGCAAGAAGTAGTCCACGGTTGCTTTGTCGAGTACTGAGGCAGAGTATAGGGGTGCTGCATTGGCAGCATGCGAGATTTCATGGCTGCTCAAGCTTATGGCTGATTTGGACATACAGGTAGATGCTCCAGTGAAGTTACTATGTGACAATCTGAGTAGCGTACTCCTGGCTATGAATCCAGTCTATCATGCCAGGATGAAACACATAGAGGTACACTACCATTTCATTAGAGAGATGGTTCTTGCAGGACGAGTTGATCTTATGTATGTGAAGACTGATGAACAGGTAGCGGATATCTTTACCAAGTCCTTGGGTAAAGATAAGTTCTGTGGTTTTAGACAGCTACTTGGAGTACATATGCTGTCTTGAGCTTGAGGGGGAGTGTTAGAATATCAAGCTCGTACATGTGTGTGTGTTTGACCGGACACAGCTAGTCTGGCTAGATCAGTTAGGTATATTAAATAAGTCGGTGTTACTTCTAGTGTGAATGGTCTTTATGACCTTAGGTTGTATATGCACTATGGGTGTGCTAAATGAATAAGAAGAAGAATAGAGAGAGGAAGCATGTTGCTTCACTCCGTGTTGCTCTCCTTCCTACTTCCATGAAATCTAACAGACCACCGGTCTGCGTAACTCAGCGTGAGCCAAGATCTGCTAATGGCTAGAGGCTAAATGAACATCATCATGGGGGCCAATCCCTCTACAACAAGCACTGCATGTCTCACCCCTCCCCTTTTCGTCATATGCGCTTGATAACCCACACTATAATCCCTTACAGGTGAACGATTTTATCATGTATCAAGGCCTAATCCTTGGTTCGCATCTTACAGGTCCCCCTACAAGAAAAACATGGAGAACCTCGGGCAGCTGGCTTGCAGAGACGCTCTCTGCGGACGAGGGGAACATGCGGCACACGCCCCTCCGCTGGTGCGCTACGTGCCCACTCTCAAAAGGTATGCAAAGAAACGAGGTCCTAAGCGACACCGCCCCGGACAAACACCGAAGAATCCCCGAGCCAGGAAAGTCAAAGCTCAAAGAAGCACACACAATGTGGCAACACCAGTTGCACAAACCCCAACGTACGCTCGGGCACCAGGTGCTCAAGGGAAAAAAAGGCAGCTTGGGACAGGGAAGAATTTAATGAACTGTTCAAAGGCATTTTGGAAATGGTGGCGGCCCGAGACTACACCATTCATGTCCTGACCGACATGTTCCCGGCCCAACCCCACTATGATGTACAAGTAGTTGGACAAGGCATCATGCCATAACTTTTTGTCTTTTAATGAGTAAAGGGGCAGCCTCCCCACTTGTACACACTTCCTTTACCTATCGTTAATATATGCCACGTCGTTAACAAGCACAGGAATAGGCATTGCAATTAGCATCATAGCACTTTGAAAAGTTATATCTTAACATGATTGCATTTGTTCGTTGTGCTTGACGCTTGCGACTAGCTTATACTCTCATGAAGTGACAAGTGGATGCAGGATGACACAGGCCTTCGTGCAAACGTGTTCAATGCCTAAGTCATCGCAAGACCACCAACCGCACGAAGAACCGCAACAAAGCCACGCTGCCGAACGCGAAAAATCACCCTTGCGAGTGCCCACATCGCATGAACCAAAGCATAGTCATGGGCTAGGCTCTCTTCTTGGGTCAAGCTCTACAGTAAGCTCACGATGGCTGTTACCTCAATCGTATCAACATCACAACAACGGCTTCTCTAACAACGAGGCTAGAGCACAATCATCACTATCACATCCAATTCCTGAGCCTTCGAAGCTCGACATTTCCTAGCCCATTGAAAAGCTGACAACCTCAACATACTGCAAAGGCTGTACTCAGGCAAGGCCAAAAAAAAAAAAAACGAAGAAGAAGAAAAAGAAGAAGAGAAAAGAAAAGAAAACAAGCAAACAAAAACATAAGAAGCACCCACGATCACAACACCACACCTAGGGGTCCTCAAATTAGGTACGTCCAGTGACCTTGGTCGGCTGGCCCTGTCCCTAGTTCCCTAGCCCCCTAGCATCACCCACAATAGTTCAGGGCACATCAAGGGCAGGCCAGACCTAAGAGCTTGTCTCGCCTATGGTTAGACCTGTCACCCTGACCCATTCACACAATTCCCTCTTGCACTCTGCCTTAATACCATCAACAATCGATTGTGGTAAGCACTACACGAATGGCCATGAAAAGTACACTATTCTCACTGCACACGCCCAATGTCTACCAGCTACCGATAGTGCGGTATCCCTGTGTTCTATAATGATTATGTCGCCAAAACACAATGCACAGGATTTCGCATGCACCTTCACGTGTACTTCTCCCCACCTTGGAAGACTTTGCTTCATCCTCATGTCGTTACGAGAAACCAGCCCACGGTCTTCTACCCACATAATATCTAAGTATGCACGAGCACTCACATAATTTCTGCACCGAAGTATATACACAGTTTGGGTCCTCAAGTGCAGGACAATACTCTTAGCTTGCTTAGAGTTCAACCAATCTCCCAAACTAATTAAACTATGTCTTATGCATATTAAAGAAGACTAGCACTACCCCTAGGGAGAAACCACCTATGAGAGGTTTTTCAATTGCAGGTATTGAAGACTCCAACGAAGGTGTCATTCGCTCTTCATCAACACTCAACTATGAATTCCTATTCTTCTCACCCTGTAAGCCTGCAAAAAATCATCATGTACAGAATCCCCAACAAGCCGCCACTTGTACTCCATCAGTGCACCCCCCCAAAGAACAGCCCTACCACCAACTCCCATTGCCCTACCACCTACCACTTAACCCACCAATGTGCCCCCAATGACCTTCCTCCCCACCACTACCAACACTCCGCCATGGCAACCACAGACGTCCTTGCCACCCACGTCTTCGGTGCATGCCAACGCCTGCTACCTACGACGGTGAGTGCCATGGGACTGGCACTCGTCTAGGAGGAGGGTAATGTTAACCCTCAAATGAACGAAGGTGGAAAATCCGGAAAAGCTAAAGCAAAAGACAAAGACAAAGGCGAAGGCAAAGAGAAATGGAAGACAAAGACGCACAAGGAGAAGAGCCCTAAATAAGGGAGAAAGGTGCACAAGGAAAAGCGCAAGCCAAAACTTTTGTAAAAGAGCACAAGCGCATTATGGCTTAATTCAAGGAGCGCCGGGCTCTCACCCGTGCAATTTGTAAATGTAGACGGGCGGTGGAAAAGAAGCTAGGAAGATAGAAGGACAATGGGAAAAAGGGCCTAGGCTACGGCCGGCCATGTAAAAAAGGGGAAAACGGGATGACCGCCCAAAAGGGATTTAGGGTTTTGTATATAAAGTTGAAAAGTGGATGAGAAGCTCATTCTTGTGTGTGGCCAAAAGTGGCTCTCTTCTTCTTCTTCTTCTTCTTCTTGCTTGCTTGAGCTTGTGCTTGAGAGAGAGAGTGTGAGAGTGTGAGGGAGTGAGTGTGTGAGGGTGAGGGACCGGGAAGGAGAAGCTCTCCATCTTCTCCTCTCTTCTTCTCTTCTCTTCTCTTCTCTTGTCTTGCTCGCGATAATGGAGCTTGGAGCGTGGAGCTTGAGGATGGAGCTTGCTTGAAGCTTGCACTTGGATCGTGGAGCTACCGGAGTGCGCGGGAGAGGAGGTAACTCAAACGGCATGGAGGTAAGCTCACTACACCCGTAGATATGGATGGCGCGTCGGCTATGTGAGAGGTAGCCATTAGTGCTCGGCTTGGAACGCTTGAAACAATAAGCGGTCCGTGGGTCTTGGCGGTTGAGCGAAAGCTCCCACAGGCTCTATAGGCTTTGTAGCTTGAGTCTCATGTGGTTTCAGTTCCTTAACTATTGTGCGGTCTTGTGTAGACAAGTTGGAGGGTGGGGCTTGAGTGGTGCCCTTGGCAATCTTGGATTTAGGTACCCTTATCCATGTATTGCCCTCATAATAGCCTTGCGCTTGCAATAGGGTTTTGGGGACCCATCGTGGCTTGACCGTTGGTCTATGCCTATAATGTTTTCTTTGCCTCCTATGTCTCAAGTATGAGTTTCTAGTAGTGTGAGATTGTGTCTGCTTATTTCTAGTAGGTGGTGGTCCTTGGTGGTTAGGCACCCATTTAAACTTGGGTTCATTGGCCTTGGTTACACTCTCGACAATTTTCTGGCGTTGAGGTTTGGCAGGTTTGCGACAAGTCATGACCCCCCTTCTTAGACTTGGTTGTATGTTCATCTATCAGTGGCTTTGCGGGCTTTGATGGAGCCGCGTTGCCCTTACTGAAGCTGTCACTATGCGTACGTTGTCGATGGCAAGGTGAATGCGCTGCGACTCGTAATTGACATTGCAATGTACCTGCTTCTTAAATGCATGTCCTAACAGCGATTCCTTACGAGCATTGTTAACCCCAACACGAAGAAAGCAAAAGGAAGTGGAAAAGACGCAGGGCAAAGGCGGAAAAAAGGTAGTCCGACTGAAGAAAGAAAAAGAGAAAAGGCCAAAAGCGCAAGGGCAACCTTAAAAGTCCAAGGCAAAGGCAAAAGGGGAAATGCACATTTTAAAATAAAAAGGCGCACCCTGAAATCTTGTAAAAGAGCGCCGGGCTCTCACCCGTGCAATTTGTAAATGTAGACGGGCGGTGGAAAGGAAGCTAGGAAGATAGAAGGACAATGGGAAAAAGGGCCAAGGCTACGGCCGGCCATGTAAAAAGGGGAAAAGGGGATGACCGCCCAAAAGGGATTTAGGGTTTTGTATATAAAGTTAAAAAGTGAATGAGAAGCTCATTCTTGTGTGTGGCAAAAAGTAGCTCTCCTCTTCTTCTTCTTCTTGTTCTTGCTTGCTTGAGCTTGTGCTTGAGAGAGGGAGTGTGAGAGTGTGAGGGAGTGAGTGTGTGAGGGTGAGGGACCGAGGAGGAGAAGCTCTCCATCTTCTCCTCTCTTCTTATCTTCTCTTCTCTTCTCTTGTCTTGCTCGCGGCAATGGAGCTTGGAGCGTGGAGCTTGAGGATGGAGTTTGCTTGAGGCTTGCACTTGGATCGTGGAGCTACGGAGTGCGCGGGAGAGGAGGTAACTCGAACGGCATCAAGGTAAGCTCACTACACCCGTAGATATGGATGGCGCGTCGGCTATGTGAGATGTAGCCATTAGTGCTCGGCTTGGAACGCTTGAAACAATAAGCGGTCCGTGGGTCTTGGCGGTCGAGCGAAAGCTCCCACATTTTGGTTCCGTTGCCGGGACCAACGGATTCAAGCCTTGAGTGCTTGCGCGCTTCGAATCGAGCATCAAAGTAAGGGGTTTCCCCCGAACCGGTGCTTGAGGTAGATAGGTAGGAAGCGAGGGGGTTGAAGATGGTATTCGATCTCCTTGGCAAGTAGGTTGTTGCTTTCTGAGATTTATGTTGTGGAATGGAGTAGCATAGGTGTTTATTTTGTGATTTGGATGCATTTAGGGTAGGAAAAAACAAAGAAAAAGAAGGAAAAAAAAAAGGCAAACAGCAGGGTCTTCTGTTGCTGTATAACAGGCTAAAACAGGGAAAAGGGGACCAGATTCAAGTTCTGGGTGAGGCAGGGACATGGAACTAGCTGTGAGGTTCTGCAGTGCTGGGAAAGGACCTTAAGAGGCCTGGGAGGCCAGGACAGACCTCATTTCCTTGGTTTGCCTTGTGTGAGAGGGAGAGAGAGAGAGAGAACTTCTGGTTCACATGCCGAGGAAGCGCTGCTCCGATTCCTAGGCATCGGTGATTCGTGCTGTTCCAGGTGAGTCTGATGTCTTCCAACAAGTGCCCTGATCAGATTTAGAAAGTCTGTGGTGATTTTGTGCACCAGACAGTGAGGAGGGGACAAACGTGCGGGAATCGTGCCCACTGCCGATGCACTCGGACCAACTCGCTGTGGTCCGATTCCCAGAATCGGACCACCCGAGTTCGGGAGTCGGACCGTCCGATTCCCAGAATCGGACCAGTTCGATCGGACGTGCCACGTGGCACTCGGACCAACCCGTTCGATTTTGAGAATCGGATGCTCGGACCACTCGGACCAATCCATCCGACTCGGACACTCGGACGAGTCCATAATCGGACCAGGCCGTCCGAGTCCCAAACTCGGACTAGCCAGAATCGGACCACCCTGTCCGATCCGATTCCCAGAATCGGACCACGTGAAAATCGGACCACTTTTTGATCCGACTTCTAGAATCGGACGTGACCAAAATCGGACCACTGGTCCGATCGGACCCACCCAAAATCGGACGTCCTGAAAATCGGACATCTGAGAATCGGACAAAAAAACTGTCAAAATCGGACACGTGCCTAGAACACAAATTTTGATACATCTAAACCCTGAGATTGACCCCAAAGGCTACGTAGAGCTAAAGGCACATCACAGATCCATCACTGGGCTAAAATTTAGAGCACGTAGTTCAAAATTTGGCTATAAACGGTCCTCCAAATTGCATATGGCGTCTACCGTAACGGCCCTGCGGGCCGGGGGGACTGCCCCCCCGGACCCCCGCAGAGGGGGCTCTGCCCCTCCGCACCTCCCCCAAGTAGGTTGGAGGGAAAATGCGCGCTGTGACAGGTCCTCCAAATTAGACCCTAGTATAGCAATGGCTTTGCACCAGCATGGAGTCTCACTTACAATAGAGCAACCAAAAGCCCATACCCGAACAGAGAGAAACAGAGACTCTAGAACATCAATTGGCCAATCTAGCTATCAAGGGCAAAAAGGCCACACCACGAGAACACAAAGACATTGTGTTCATACCATGTCTAGTCAGAGCGAAGTGCAACATCAGCAAGCTACAAATGCAAAGATGACTAGACATGACACTCTTGACGAGAGATGTACCTTGAATAGCACTGCACTGACGATCCAAGACAGCAGTGGAGAATCCACATCTGGTCGTGCAGTTGAGAACTCAAGGGCATCGGTCAGAAGGCTTAAATTTACAAGCCAAGACCCGGAAGATGAAGACATAGTACCACCTGCTTATCTTAGGGTCAAACTCACCGCGAAAAGAGAGCATACTATCGATGCTCTGATTGATGAAGGAGCAGATTTTAACATCTTGACCTATGAATCATGGACCCTATTAGGCCAACCTGAGCTCACACCGACTAGTGCAACTCTTAACCCTTATGGGGGACACCCACAAACACTCATAGGGAAGTGCAAAATCCTTGCGACAATTGAAACAGAAAGCTTGCCTATCCTATTTCATGTTCCTCCAAATAGTGCTAGCTGCGGGAAAGAAACCCTCCTAGGAAGACCCTTCAAAAGGGCGACCAAGTGTGAGGCTGACTATGTAGCACAGAGGATACACCTGACACTACCAGGTGTGAGGATAGTCACAACCTTTAGCAAGGGTGACCTCATCAAACCTCAAGGGAAAGGCAAGGAAGATGCTGACGTAACAGTCAAGCCTACTAACGAGGGCAAGGACTTGTTGGAAGAGTTGATACAAGCATAGGTCGAACAACGAGAACCAGTGAGTGAGGCCATGCCGGAAACAAGAAGGTCAAGAGACAAGGCCAAGGACAGGGTTTGGACTCACAAATATCGTAGAAGACCACGAAAGAAGCCCAAGCCTTATAGACGGAGGCGTCGATGGAGAGTCAGCACAACACCGCGATGGATATCCAAAGCGTTGCTACGTGCTCAAGGATACTACGCAGGTAACCAATGGATTTGGGTGCCCAAACTCCCTGCTAGGCCACCTCTATCAGAAGCCCAAACTATGTCCAAAGCAAAGAGGCGTAGGAGGAAAACTAAACGAACGGCCAAGTTTCAAACCAAAAATATTGGAGTGATTGAGCCCATCACTACTGAAATCAAGAAACCAAACATGGCCTATCAAAAAGTAGATCCTCAGCCTAGTGTGCTTGACAAGCGGACATCAGATGCAGCCACTGAGCGTGCACAAAAATCATTAGTGCCCAAAAAGCCTTTGATTTCCCAAGGGGAGAACAAACATCATAGGCACAACATTGCTCATGGCAAGGCTATTCGCTCAACAAAGCAAAAGGCACAATCATCTAATAGCCTTGAGAAAATCATTCAGCTAGTGCCACATCCACTTAGGAGTCCTAGATCTCCTACGCCCTCTTCTCCCAAACAGACACAGGAAGCACTACAGCAGCTGTCAAGGGCGACTGCTCAATTCCAATCTCTATCTCCATCTAAGCTTCCAAACGTCAAAGAGGTGGGGCATGATGCCATCTGTAGCTCTCGACTCAAGGATATGCATGAGCAACCTAATGTGACTAAATCAACTCATGTTCGATCTACACAAATGAGTGCTCAAAGGCCAACGAAAGACACAACCACTTCTGATTGCCCTAGGGACTTGACACCACAATCCACCAAGGGTAGCCAGCCCACTGAACTGGTTGCTACTACTTCCAATCCGGGATCACAGCAGTCACAGCCCTTGGCCGTGACAATGCCCCTTGTGGAACGTGTCCTTAGTAGTTTACCTGTGAAGGAGGTGTCGCAACCAAATCCCTCAACAACTCCAGCGCTTTCAAAGTGCCTAAAGCCTAGGGCGGGAGAGTTAAACGCAGGGGGGTCGATTGAAAAGCTAGACTCTCCGAAAAGGGCGGCAGATGTGCCCTCACAACCGGGCAAGGCTATTCAGCAAACCACGGCTATGTCCCATAAGGACACACTAGAGAAGGGAAATGCTGAGGCCCGACCAAGCACACCAACAGTCAATGTAGCCCAGGGTCCTAAGTTGTTGAGAGAGGCACCTTCATTGACCAAGAAAAAGAGGAGAAAGCAGAGAAAATGGCAACAGTTGCAGGTGGTTGTGGACCCAAAGAACATTGAGACAAAGGGCGCTGGAGAGCTGATCAATAAAGCATCGAGTCCATCCACCAATGAACCCACTGATGCCTCTCCTAATAGCGGTGAAATCTTAGACACATCTGTGTATTCTGAGAAACCAAAGCAACCGTTGCCATCAACAGTTGCTTGCAACACTCTATCCACTGACAATAGAACTCACATTGATCAATCAAGAGTGGATACAACGCTGTCACAACAGGGTAACAAATCTATACCAGTCACATCCGAGAAGAACCAGTACGAAATAACAGCAAAACCTCAGGAGAAATGTGAGAACCCCAAGAGCATAAGAAAACCTAGTGTGGACCAATCTTGCTTATCTAGGCCTGAGCCCCCAGCCATGCTAAAGCCTAAGGAAACTCTTAGAACTTTGCATGAGATAGCAACCGAGCAAGCCTTCGTTGAACATAGAAGTGTCGCAGAATGCTTAACTGAGTTGGAGGCTAAGCTCAAAGTGGTCGCGCGTGTCTACGTCCTTGCGGACGTGGGCACGATCCCCAAGGAACAGCTTGGAGATTACTTGACCTTTCCTCTATCATGGGAAGAACAAGAACATCTTAACGGGCACTACGATAGGCTCCTGCATGAACAGATGCGACTCATCCCTGACGAGGAGGCTGACAAACTACGCTTAACCATCACGTTCAATGAAGTGCTCTGTCGACCGAATCTCGTAGACATAGAGCTACTAAAGCGACTGTCAGCAGGCCAGAGTCAATTTGAGCGGCGTTGGTGCGAAAGCCGCGTCGTAATGGCCGAACTAGGGGCCCAGATCATGACGGTCTCAGAAGAGCGATTGGCCAAATGGCGGTCTCAAAGAGACCCAACCTACGTGGCACCAACTTCCCTTCGAGTGCTCACTGACATTCGGGTGTTAACCCCAACACGAAGAAAGCAAAAGGAAGTGGAAAAGATGCAGGGCAAAGGCAGAAAAAAGGTAGCTCGACTGAAGAAAGAAAAGGAGAAAAGGCCAAAAGCGCAAGGGCAACCTTAAAAGTCCAAGGCAAAGGCAAAAGGGGAAATGCACATTTTAAAATAAAAAGGCGCACCCTGAAATCTTGTAAAAGAGCGCCGGGCTCTCACCCGTGCAATTTGTAAATGTAGACGGGCGGTGGAAAGGAAGCTAGGAAGATAGAAGGACAATGGGAAAAAGGGCCAAGGCTATGGCCGGCCATGTAAAAAGGGGATTACCGCCCAAAAGGGATTTAGGGTTTTGTATATAAAGTTGAAAAGTGAATGAGAAGCTCATTCTTGTGTGTGGCAAAAAGTAGCTCTCCTCTTCTTCTTCTTCTTCTTCTTCTTGCTTGCTTGAGCTTGTGCTTGAGAGAGGGAGTGTGAGAGTGTGAGGGAGTGAGTGTGTGAGGGTGAGGGACCGAGGAGGAGAAGCTCTCCATCTTCTCCTCTCTTCTTCTCTTCTCTTCTCTTCTCTTGTCTTGCTCGCGGCAATGGAGCTTGGAGCGTGGAGCTTGAGGATGGAGCTTGCTTGAAGCTTGCACTTGGATCGTGGAGCTACCGGAGTGCACGGGAGAGGAGGTAACTCGAACGGCATCAAGGTAAGCTCATTACACCCGTAGATATGGATGGCGCGTCGGCTATGTGAGAGGTAGCCATTAATACTCGGCTTGGAACGCTTGAAACAATAAGCGGTCCGTGGGTCTTGGCGGTTGAGCGAAAGCTCCCACAAGCATCGTTTATGTATAGCAACACATAAAAGACCATGGGTATGCTCTCAAACTCGATAGAGACTACAACTTTGCACTTTTCCAAAAGCGCATATGATTGATCCCCAAATGGGCTGGGTTTAGCGTTTGTGGGTTGTAGTTGTGGTTGACCAATGAGAGTCCAATGATCATGAGTTAAGATATTAAAGGTGGTCCCCTCATCGATCAACGTGTCAAAAGTATGCATTTGTTGGGCGGTGACCGTTATGCATATGTAAGCGGGTGCCACTACTTCCTCATCTTACTCCTCAATCTCTGTAATTGTGGCAACTCATACGTTCACAAGGGATTCTAGCATCGGAGGCTCGTGCAGTGGATGCATGGGAGGATAGTACTTCTTTACGCGGTTACCGTTGAAGAAGGCTATGCCCTCTCCGTCTAGGGTCTTGAGCTCTATGTTGTCGGTTCAACTGATGGTGTAGACTCTAAAAGGCCCTAATCCCCTAAACTTCATCTTTTGTTTATGGCCTTTTACTGAGTATAACAATACTAGGTCACCCTAGTCGAAGACTTACTGCTTGACGTGCTTGTCAAACCAACTGTTACGTCGTGTCTTTTCGCAAAATAGTGCATGGGTAGCTAGAAGTTGAGTCTCGGATAGGCGTTCTAGCTCAACTAGGCATTATATCCATGCCTCCTTTCTATCCCATCTCTCTTGGATGGCTACTCTCAAGCTAGGGACAAGGAATTTCCATTGGTAGAATGGCTTCAGTGTCGTAGGTTAACTTAAAGGGAGTTTGTCCCACAACCTTTTTATAGGCTATTCGATAGGCTCATAAGGCTGCCATCAGCTTGTTGTCCTAGTCACTACGCGAAGCAGAGATGACCTTGGTCAGGATGTTCAGTAAGAACTTATTTGTGGATTCAGCTTGGCCATTTTCTTGAGGGTAGTAGGGTGAAGATTTCCCATTGGCTGATCATGAAGTTGGACAGGAGGTGGGCAATAACTTCGTTGATGAAGTGTGTGCCTTGGTCAGTAACTAGTTCAATGGGGCAAGCGAATCGTGAGATCATCTTCTCCCAAAGAAACTTGGCCGTGGTCCTAGTGTCATTTTTCCTAGTGGCTTGTGTTTTTTCCCACTTTGTGAGGTAGTTTGTGGCGACTATAATATACTTGGCCTGCAAGTATTGTGTTGTAGGACTAATCGGCCCAATGAAATCAATCCCCCATTTTTCGAATGGTTGCATTGCGATGATTGGGGTTAGCTCCATCTTGTCCTTGCAAACGGGGACCTTGGTCTGTTAGCACATATCAGAGTGCTTCACAAATCGTGTTGCATCACGGAAAAGAGAGGGCCACCACAACTGAGTGTTGAGATATCGAGCTCCACTCGTGATACGCCAGGGTGACCGTTGTGTATTTATGTCACCGACTTGTCAGTTGCAGATGCGGTTGGTACACTGTCCATGAATAATAGCTACATGATAGCTATCCTTATCTACTCTAGTTTGTGGCTCAGTTAGTATGCCACCTTAGTTAGTTGAGTTTGGTTGGAGATCCATATATAGGGTTTTTCTATTTCTTTGTATGAGAGTTCTTTTGGCTTCCACAACTAAGAAGAGAAAAACAGTTTTCAGCCTCCACCCTTGTGTGTCTTCCCCCATTGTGCAAGCAAGAAAGCTACAAGTGAGACTCCTTCCTTCTCTCCCACAATCTTGACATGGTATCAGAGCCTTGTTCGTGGTAAGGAGCTCAAGAAAGCAAGCCAAGCTCGCGATGTTCTGGTAAGAGGAGCAGTGTTGCTTTCATTTTCTGTTTTGGGAGCAGATCTCTGCAGGTAGCACAGCCGGAAATTGCAAGAGTGCATTGTCTCAGGTTGAGACACCCTTCGCGGTGAAGCAAGAGGGCAATATATGCTGCGGGAGAAAGCTTTAGCTCTCGGCGACCCTGTTTTTTTTATTTGAGGCCATTTCGGGGCCTGTTTTGAAGGCGGAAGTTTTCTGCACGCACTCAGGAAAAAGCCCTGTTTTATGCTGTGCGACCACTGTTCTACAGGTCGGTGAAAAGTTACCACAGATATTGCATCGTATACTCGTGTGCAGAGACATTGGGAGTTACAGAATCATCCTTGGTTCCTGTATATGCAAAATCGTCACTAGGAAGTGATTGTGTGGTTAAATACCACTTTCGTCAGTTTTGCAGATTTGCCCTTGTGAGGCTGAAGCTGTATTCTCTGCAGTGACAGAATTTTTTGCAGGATTCTGTAATGGCGTCTGATTCTCTTTCACAGATTGTAACTGAAAAGCTTGACAAGAACAACTTCCAAGTATGGAAGTTTAGAATGACGAATTTCCTTATGGAAAAAGGATATTGGGAATTTGTTGTAGGAAATGAAGAAGAACCAGTTCTTCCTGATGTTCCCAATCAACAGCAAATGCAGGCATTCAAAGCATGGCATGAGAGAGCCAGGAAAGTTATGTACTGGCTGTCTATCAGTATTTCAGACTCTATGATTGTGCATATTCAGGATGCAAGTACGCCAAAGGAGGCATGGGATACTTTGTCAAAAATGTACAGCACAAATACTCAAGCTAGGAAAATGCAGCTCAAGCAAGAGTTGCATAATGTGCAAAGAGAAAATATGAGCATCAACGACTACCACATGAAGGTGAAGAAGATTGCAGATGCACTTGCTTCCATTGGGTCGCCAGTGGAAGATGATGATTTAGTTTCTGTGACCTTGAATGGTCTAGGAAAGGATTATGCACAGTTTCGGACATCCATTTCAGTTCGTGAAAGATTTCCTGATTTTGAGGAGTTGATTGCTCTTCTAATTTCTGAGGAGCAGAGAAATGGTGGTGCATTTTCTTCAGGAGGAACTTCAAAAGAAGCTGTCTTCTACTCAAATGCTGGAAGAGGTAGAGGCAGAGGTAGAGGAGGCCGATTTGGAGGCCGTGGCAGAAATAAGAATATGCAGCAAACTCAAGAAAACCAGTCCTATGGAGGAGGACGTGGTAACTCTAGAGGCAGGGGGAGCCAAAGAGGTCGTGGTGGATGGCAAAGAGGCCAAAATGCAAACAGTAATGTTGAATGCTATTACTGTGGTAAAATGGGTCATATGGCTAAAGACTGCTATAAAAAGCAGAATGACATCATGAATGGAAAACTGCAACAAGGGAACTATGCATCTTCTAGTAGACAGGGTGATGACAGAAATGAGCATTTGTTTATGGTACAGCACATGAACAATTCTGTGAAAAGTGCAGAAGAAAGCAATGATGTATGGTATGTTGACTCAGGTGCATCAAACCACATGACAGGTCATGCAGAATGGATGGAGGATGCAAGGAAAATGGAAAAACCAGGATTTGTGGAGACTGGTGATGACACTGCACATCCTATTGTGCAGATTGGAAAAATTCCTTTGTCTATGCAGGATGGGAAAAAGAAATACCTGTCCGATGTATTTCATGTCCCGAATATCACCAAGAATCTAGTTTCTGTTGGTCAAATGGTTGAACAGGGCTTGCAGGTCAGATTTAATCCTCATGGATGCTTTGTTGAGGATATGAAAAATAAAGGTCGCTTGATAGCAAAAGGAAAGAAGAAGGGCAGAATGTTTACGTTGGATGCAGACATGTCTGAATTGAGTGCAGCAATGTTTGCACATGGGACCGGTGTAGTTGCAGATATTGATATCTGGCATAAACGCATTGGTCATGTTAATGTACAGCGACTTAAATCAATGCAGGCCCAAAATATTGTTGCAGGATTGCCTAAATTCAAGGTTGCAGAAATGCATAAGGTATGTGAAGCCTGTCAGTTTGGAAAACAGGCAAGGAAACCATTTCCTAGACATGTTCAAGAGAGTAAGAAGCCATTGGAATTAATCCACTCTGATGTGTGGACTACTAAAGCTGCGTCTCTTGGAGGCTGTCATTATTTTGTCAGTTTTATTGATGACTATAGCAGAAAAGTTTGGGTGTATTTTATGAAAAAGAAAAGTGAAGTTTTTGGGCATTTCAAAACTCTTAAAGCTATGGCTGAAAAAGAAACAGGTCTGCAGATAAAATGCCTAAGGTCAGATGGAGGGGGAGAGTACTTCTCAAATGAGTTTGCAAGGTTCCTGCAGGAGCATGGCATAAAGCAGCAATATTCATGCAGTCATACCCCACAACAAAATGGAATTGCAGAAAGAAAAAACAGGCATATTGGAGAGGTATCACGTGCCATGCTCAACGAAAAAGACTTGCCAGATTTTTACTGGGCTGAAGCAGTTGCGACATCAGTCTACATAATGAACAGGACTCCCACTGCAGCAATACATGGGATGACTCCAGAGGAGAGGTATACTGGTAGGAAACCAGATATTTCTCATTTGAAAATTTTTGGTTGCATTGCCTATGTACATGTGCCAGATGAGTTGAGATCCAAGTTGGATCCAAAAGCTGAGAAGTGCATCTTTATTGGTTACTCTCTGCAGCAAAAAGGGTATAGATGCTATAACCCTTTTACTCGTAAGTTTACAGTGAGCAGAGATGTTGTTTTTGATGAGATGAGTAGTTGGTATAAACCAGTAAATGTGATTGATGATGTAGATGCACAAAATGGTAATGCTGCACAGAATTCACAGCAGCAGTCACAAAATATTAGTGGACCTGGAGCATCCTCTAGCAGTGGTTCACATTCTTCGCCATGGACAGGCAGATTGAGATCAGGAGAATCTTTTCAAAGCAATGCAGATAGTGGTATGCAGGTATCACGAAAAGGAAAAGAGAAGGTTGATCAGCCCATGTTTGATGTGAATGCAGGTCACTCTTATGTGGATGGTGAATCCAGTGGCTCAGAACAGAGCATTGATGATGAGTTGGGTATCCCCTCTATTGTTACACCTGGAGTAAGGAAGACCAGGGATGTTTTGAGAGCACCTGGAAGTGAGCCTACTTTGCGTAGGTCTACCAGAGCTAGGTATCCTGTGGATAGGCTGAAATATGATGGATTTACAGCCATTCACTATGCATATATGGTCAAAGTGATACAGGAACCAGAACCCACTTCTTTTGAGCAAGCCGTGGATGAAGAAATGGATGCCTTGGAAGCAAATGCTACATGGGAATTGGTACCTTTGCCTAAAGGTAAGAATGCAATTGGCTGTAAGTGGGTCTATAAGGTGAAGCACAATGCAGATGGTTCTGTGAACAGATACAAGGCAAGATTAGTAGTCAAGGGGTATGCACAAACATATGGCATTGACTATGAAGAAACATTCAGTCCGGTTGCAAGGATGGCAACCGTAAGAGCAGTCATTGCTATGGCTGTATCAAAGGGATGGTCTTTACATTAGATGGATGTAAAGAATGCCTTCTTGCATGGTGATTTGCAAGAAGAGGTCTATATGGAGCAGCCACCAGGTTATGTGCATGCTGTTCATCCTGAGTTTGTTTGCAGGTTGAAGAAAGCCTTGTATGGGTTGAAGCAAGCACCTAGAGCATGGTCTGACAAGATAGGACAGTATCTTGTCACTATTGGCTTTCAGATTTCCAAGGCAGATTTCTCACTTTATGTGAGAAAAACAGAGAAATGTATTATGCTACTTGTCATTTATGTTGATGATTTGATTATGACAGGTGACAGTGATGAAGATATCCTTCATGTGAAAATGCTATTGAAGCAGAAGTTTGAGATGAAGGATTTGGGAGAGTTGCGTTATTTCTTGGGCATTGAGGTGATTAGATCACCAAGTGGGATACAGCTCTTGCAGAGGCAGTATGGATTGGACATGCTGTCCAAATATGGGATGTCAGGCTGTAAGCCTATTTCAGTTCCTTTGGAGCAGAATGTGAAGCTGAGCACAGATGTAGGTGAGCTTCTGGAAGACCCTACTATGTACAGACGCATAGTAGGAAGTTTGATTTATATGACTATTACCAGGCCAGATTTGAGCTATGCTGTTGGATTGGTAAGTCAGTTTATGCAGGCTTCAAGGAAACCGCATTTGGATGCAGCTAGACGCATACTCAGGTATGTGAAGTCCACATTGCAGTATGGACTATTTTATGAGACTGGGGTTCAGATACAGTTGCGTGGATACACTGATGCTGATTGGGCTGGTAGCATTTCTGATAGACGATCTACCAGTGGATATGTGTTCTCTTTTGGGAGTGCTGCAGTCACTTGGAGCAGCAAGAAACAGCCTAGAGTTGCCTTGTCGAGCACAGAGGCTGAGTACAGGGGTGCAGCAATGGCTGCATGTGAGGTAGCTTGGTTGCATAAGCTACTTTATGATATGCATCAGTCTACAGATGGGCCAGTTGTCATTTATTGTGACAACATGAGTAGTATACACTTGGCAAATAACCCAGTCTATCATGCTAGAACAAAGCACATTGAGGTGCATTATCACTATGTGCGGGAGAGGGTTTTACTAGGTCTTATTGATCTAGTTTATGTCAGCACAGAGGATCAGGTAGCTGAGATATTTATGAAGGCATTGGGCGCAGAGAAGTTGCGCAAGTTCAGAGACCTGCTTGGTGTGCAGGAATTGGGATTGAGCTCGAGGGGGAGTGTTGAGATATCGAGCTCCACTCGTGATACGCCAGGGTGACCGTTGTGTATTTATGTCACCGACTTGTCAGTTGCAGATGCGGTTGGTACACCGTCCATGAATAATAGCTACATGATAGCTATCCTTATCTACTCTAGTTCGTGGCTCAGTTAGTATGCCACCTTAGTTAGTTGAGTTTGGTTTGAGACCCATATATAGGGTTCTTCTATTTCTTTGTATGAGAGTTCTTTTGGCTTCCACAACTAAGAAGAGAAAAACAGTTTTCAGCCTCCACCCTTGTGTGTCTTCCCCCATTGTGCAAGCAAGAAAGCTACAAGTGAGACTCCTTCCTTCTCTCCCACAATCTTGACACTGAGACTGTAGCACCTTGCATGCTGTCGTGTCTCTACTGAAGTGTCCTCCAATGATTTTGCCATGTGCCTCTGTAAGTATGTCATGCATCTCATGTTCGTACACACATCGTCATAGTAAGCCATCCTGCCCTAACCTATAGAGCTGACCGGCTATCAACTGATAGCATTGTATCTTGAGGATATGTCCACTAAGGTGGGCCTTCTCGATAGGTCTTTCGAGTAGTATGTGGTCTAGCACTTGGACTATGTCATTTGCCCAATATGGTGTCAAGTCGGCTCTAAATAAATCCTTCTCGCCAGAAAGGTTAAAAAGATGCGCGTTTGGTAAGTCATCTATGATACATTGTCCAACGACTTCTCCTGTGGGTATGCGGGACATGTGATCAGCCATGTAGAGATGCTTCCCCTTATATACAACCATGGAGAAGTCGAATTCTAGTAGAAGTAGTAGCCACCTAGCTGTGCATCCAATAGCGCAAGGTTTGTTCACTAGACACAAATAGAGCCTGATGGTCTACGAAGAAAGTGAAAGGCGTAGCTAAAAGATAATGCCAGAATTTCTTTACAGCAAGCACTGTGGCCAAACCTTCTCTCTCAGTTGTGGAATAGTTTTTCTCGGTATCCGTGAGTTGTTTGCTAGCAAAGCTTACTAGATTGATGCCAGGAGGTATATTCCACGGTGGATTCCGTGAGGTTTTACGGTGGATTCCGTAAACTTAGATGACCGGGGCTCATACACAAAGAGGATTCTTTGTGCGAGAAGTTGATGGGGACGCCTGTCCTTTTCGGGCGTTTCATTAATTTAGTGTGTACATGGGTGATTCCATAGCGGGTGATTTCGCAAAATGCATATTAAATTAATAAACGTTTATGAGTTTAGAGTGCGCACTCGTAATAAATTAAGGTTAGGATTTATTTCTAACCAGTTGATTTATTTATGTAGCTGAAGACTGCTAGGTATTCACTTTTGTCGGTTTAATTGTATTATTTTACTAACGATTGTGAATGCTTCAGTTGATGTGTAGAGATAGCAGCAGTGGCGGAGGAAAGCATTGGAGTCTAGCGAGTATTCGACCTTTGGATTATATTTTGATAGGCGCCACGCCTATATTTTGTTATGTCTATTGAGACATTGATTATTGATTATTATTTTGTATGCGCCTATGCGCACGGATATGTTATTTCTATTTGGACATTGAGATTGGGCGTGCCAGACTCTATGGGCACCGTCCATTAGCTTTATTTTCCTATTTTTGTAGAAAGCAAACTCAAAAGCTAAAAGCTTGTCATATTTTTGTAAATTGGGCTATTATTGAGCATGAAGATTGAAATATACATAAAATACATGCTTTGTGAAGCGCTTCCTATTTTTGTAGAAAGCAAACTCAAAAGCTAAAAGCTTATCATATTTTTGTAAATTGGGCTATTATTGAGCATGAAGATTGAAATATACATAAAATACATGCTTTGTGAAGCGCTCACACAAGGCATGGGGGAGATTGAACCCAATTTGTCTCTTGCCTCTTGTCGTGCATGCTTTTACATGGTTTTTTGTGCAAAAAGGTAGAGTTCATTGTTCTTGGGGACCTTCCGGGATTCACCACGTGAGCATTCTGTTGAGTGTTGAAATGACTTGTTTTTTGGCTGATTTTTGTTGTTTTTGAGAGCTGAATGGTTGATTTTATGGGATGATTGGTTGATTTGGAAGTGGTTTGAGAGTGTTTTGGATGATATTGATTGTGTTTTGGAAGTTCATGATGTTTGTTGATGGTTCTGTGATGTTCTGATAGGTTCTGTATACCTTCTGTTTTGTTCTGTTTTGGTCTGTTTTGTTCTGATTGTCTTCTGTAAGGAGGGATGGAGTATTGATTGATGAAGAATGAGATATTGTGAAAGTTTATTGAATGGTTTGTGAGAGTTTGGAATGATTTGAGAATGAGTTATGAAGTTTTGATAACCTTCTGTAACCTTCTGTAGGTCTTCTGTAGAGCTTCTGCTTCTGTTCTGTTTCTGTTCTGTTCTGTACTGTCTCTGTTCTGGTACTGTTCTAGACTGTTCTGTATGCTTCTGTAAGTGTTCTGTGGAATGTATGTGTGACTTTGGGAAAGTTTTCTAGCCTTGGAAAGAGGTGAATACAAGTGCAAAAGAGCTGAAAGAAGTGGAAGAAGTAGCTGCTGAAGACTCAAGTGAAGACTAGAGTGAAGTGACAGTAGTGAGCTGTGAAGAGACACTGTAGTGGCTCTGGTGACCCTTCATATCAGACATACCTCTTGGGAGGGGTATCCACGACCTAAGAGTGATTATTGAGAGTGATTTTTGAGAGATTGTAGTGAGGATATGGTGTAGTATTGATGGAGTGAGAGAGAGAGAGTCAGAGATAGCCAATTCTACTCAAACAGAGTGATTGTATATGAGAAATTGAGAGAGAAGACTATGAAGATATTGAAGATGAATACTATGTGATGTATTTCCATTCAAAGATGGTGTACTTCTTTGCTTTCTTTGTTCTATTGATGGATTTTGTGAAGATGTTGAAGAATATGGTTGATTCTATTAAAAACCGTGGGAGATTTACATGATGCTGCATGAAGATTTGTTGTGCCTGGTGTTCTTTTCTTCATTGTGATCATATGAAACATGATAAACAAGCTTGTTGATGTTACAAGATAGATTTTCTTGCAAGAGAATTCCCTTTTCCTTGGTGTTCCTCTCGGGGCTCCATGTTTTTGGTGCGCAGCCGGGGAATCTTGCCATCAACAAGCACCAAAAGAGGCTGAAAATGAAGGAAATGGCATTGCCAAGAAGAGAAGAATTCAATGGATGATTGTAAAGTTCCTTCTTCCACTGAAGAGTTGGAATTTCTCATAATCAAAGCCACTTTCCACAAGAAGTCCATCCCACAATGGCGGAAACACATCACCATCATGATGTATGCTCTATGTGGTGGACAGTTTCCTCTTCCTGTTGAAGCAGCAGAAACTTGCATCTTGGTGGTAAACTATTTGGGAACAAACTGAAGAGCAAAAGCGGAGAGAATGACCATCCATGGAAGATTTGGCATTCATTGAGAAGTTTCCAGATAACATCAAGTGGGAGATTGTGAAGAAGCTTCAGGAGTCTTGGTCTGTAGAGGTTCACAGGGACAAGAAGGAAAAGAGTTGGAATTTGTTCGTGGATGCTCAACAGCAAGATACATGGGATGCTTGGTGTACTGATAATCTTCTGTTTGTTCAATTAGCAACCCACTGGAAGTTGGTAGACAGAGTGCTTTTCACAACATACACTGTTGAAACCATCAGAAGCTGGCATTACTATGATGATGGCACTACCACAATGCTCAGACGTATGCATTTTGACACCTTCAGAACCGAATACCTTCCTCTGTGCAGTGGCATGAAAGCAGAATTCAGGGACGTTGAAAAGAAAGAAGTAGAAGAAATGTTGGCAAGAGAGTCCTACAGAGACTGAGGCCTTCTGTTAACCCTCTGTGGAGCACTAACAACATAGTGGAGCCAACCCCCTGATGAATGACGCAATAAAAAGGCAAGCGTTAGAACGAGTCCAGAGGTACGTGAGAAGAGAGAAAGCAAAAATCAAGGCTGAGAACGAGCTCGCAGCAGAAGCCGCCTTTGACGCCCTTGCGGAACTCTTTACAGGAGTCCCAATGGCACATCAAGCCCTTCCTCCTCCTGCTGGAGGTCCACTTCCAAGCCAGATCCGTCCTGGAAACATTGATGACAGACCAGCGAATGTAGTCCCATTGCCAGTTTTTAAGGGAGAGTACAATGAAGACCCCGATCTTCATGTAGCAGAGTTTATGGTAGCGTGTGTGGCTAACAATGCCAGAACCCCGGAGCATTGGTTAGCAATATTCCCCGCCACTTTCAAGGGCGCGGCGTTTTAGTGGTATGAGAGACAAGTAGCAGGAACTTTTGGCACATGGGACGACCTGAAGTTGGCCTTCCTCACTAAATTCAGGCGTGAAGGTTTTGAAGAGCGGATGAGAGAGGAATTTATGAACCTAAGTCAGTCCTCTGGAGAAAGAGTGGAAGCCTATGTCTCGCGAATGGAATCCATCCTGAAGAGATGGACTAACCATAATTTAGATGATGGGATTCAGAAGGGAGTGTTTCTCAGAGGATTACAACCAGAAGTCCGTAAGTTTGTGGAGCTACAAAGACCAGCCACCCTGCAAGCTGCAACAGAAGGAGCAAGACTGTACGATGAAGTGGAAGCTAGATTAGCAATGAATACAGGAAGAGGAGTCTTACCTCCTCTGATGCCAGGAATGATGTATCCACCAAATGCAGTCCCAGGGACTGTTCCCTATCCCTACCAACAGATGCCCCCAGTATCACAGTACAGTGCACCAAATCCACAGTGGCCACAATCCATGCCTCAAATGATGGCTCAACCACAACAACAATGGTCCCAACCAATTTCCTCAATGCCAAATCAACAGCAACAGTGGAATCCTACCAACTGGAGCCAACAGCCAACAGTTCAAACAGGAGCTCTGAATCAGAACCAGAACAGAGACCCCTCTGTACCAGCCCAACCAGTTTATGCAGTGATTACAGAGACTCCTCAAAACCCTCCTGCCAGTACGTCCGGAGGAGAAAGCTTGAAGGATTATTTATCCAACTCAGTTGCAAACATTAAAAAGGAGTTGATGGATGTGATTACAAAACAACTACAGACGTTGAAAGTGAATACCGCGAGCATATCCAATGTTGCAGGAGCAGGAAGAGATGTCATGCGGTCAAATACTTGGTGTGGTAAGTGTCATCAAGCAGGCCATTTAGCCACTGAATGTACACGAAAACCAACCATCCCTGGAGCCTTCTGTTCCTACTGTTTGCGGAAGAATCATACAGAGGACATTTGCTCTCTGAAGGAGATGCATGATAGGAGAAGAAAGGAAGAAGACGCAAGATTCAACTTGCTGGAATCCAAAATGACAACACAAGATATTGGACCCAAGCCTAGAGAGTTTGGCCCTAATTTCGGACCCAAAAGATTTCCTTCTCAAAGTTACAGAGGAAGACAGTCTGGCGGTGGTCAGAGATCAGAAGTGGAGTGTTACAGATGCGGAGAAAAGGGCCACATCTCACCAAATTGTCCAAATCCTCGAAGGTCAGTGGATTACAAGCCCTTATGCAGTCGATGCAAAGGAGAAGGCCACACTGCAAAAGACTGTCCAAGCCCAGCCCCAGTAAAAAACAGTGCTACTGATAGTCCGTCCAAGGCCCAAGAGCCTACCTCCAATTTAGTGGAATTGGAAGTTGCTGCCATCACGCGTGCAAAGCAGAAGGAACCACCTATCCAGAAAGAAAATAACCCTCCTACCAGAACAGTGAAGTTCAATCTTCCACCAGAAGAACAGAACAGCACAGAGCCTAACAGTGCCGTACAGAGCACTACAGTGCCACAGAGAGTTACAGAGACAGTTACAGAGACAGGACCAGAGGTCCAGGAGACAGAAGAGGAGGAAGTGCCACAAGTGGCAGAAGAAGCTCCTGTAATTCCTCTGTTGGAAGAAAGAGGAAAAATGAAAATGGGTGTTGCTCCATTCCCTAATCGGTTAGAGAAGCCAGTGGATCCTATTAAGGAATACGATCTGGTCAGAGATCTAGATACCTTTAAACCAAACCTCACATTCCGACAATTATTGATGTTGTCCCCCAGTTGCCGGAAAAGATTCAAAAGTATACTGACAAAAAGATGTGGCTTAAGGATTGCTCCCTCAACAGTAACAAAGTCCAACAAGGCTCCAGAGCCTGTAAAAGAAGTGGATGTGGCTAATGCTTTCCTAGATCCGGGTACTCCAGAGACTGGCGTATGGATAGAAGGTTGCTTCATTGCAAATGCACTGATTGATGGAGGCTCATCAGTGAACATTATGACGGATGTGACGATGAAGGATCTAGGCCTACAAGGTGTGCAACCAACCCAATGGCTCATCAGACTGGCGGATCAGAGTAGAATCAAGCCTTTGGGCATTCTTCCATATGTGAAGACTACAGTGGCTGGAAAAGATTATTGGCTAACCTATCTGGTGGTGAAGCCAAACTCTTATGGTACATCCTATCCTCTGTTACTGGGCAGACCATGGCTTTTTGAAGCCAGAGCAAGGACGGATTGGTTTAAAGGAACTTTGACCTTGGGTAGAGGACCCAATAAAGTGGTGATGAAACTGTATGGTTCTCAAAAAGGACATGGATCCACCTCCTTGGAATTATCTTCTGATTCCCCTAACGAGGCTACAGATGGAACATCAGCAGACAAAGATGCTGTCAAACAGATCCTTCCCAAGAAAACAGTGGCACATTCCTTAACAGTGGATACTGTAAGCCGACTTCCAAAAGATGCAAAGCCGTTATCAAAGGGTGAATACTTCCTGCCTGAATCAGGAATGCCTTCTGAAATCACTTCTGATAGTGAGATAGAAGCATGGATGTACTGCTCTCCCTGTTACATGGCCACAGCAGAAGCAGAAGCAGAAGCAGAGACAGAGGCAGGAGAGGAACCAGAGAATCTGTTCTTCTGTTACAGAGCTCCTACAGAGACAGAAGCAGAAGCAGAAGCAGAAGCAGAAGCAAAAACAGAAAAAGACGCAGAGACAGAGACAGAGACAGAAGAGGATGGATATGATATGGACGAAGAAGATTATGAAAGTGAGCCAGAAGAATCTATCCCACTTGAAGATGATACATTTGAAGAAGAAGTTCCAGAAGTATCAGAAGCCGATGAGCTCATGCTATGGGACAGAATGGTGATGGTACCATTTGGTCTGGTAAATGGATCTTCTCATACGCAAAACCTTTATAAGAAATGGATTAAGAAGAGCAAGCCATCTTTTAAGTGTGGCTCCTGCCGTCCTAACCCATCCTTGCCAAAGAAAGATGATGATGATGCACCGTGCCAACAAGCACCAGTCCCACCAATCCAACATGCATCAGTAGGTCCCTGTTATGTGACGTTCTTGGATGTGTCATCTTCAGAAGATGAGTCCTCAAGCCAAGAGGTAATTAATTTTGAAACCAAACCCGAAACAGCGCTAATCCCATTCCAATATCTTAAAGAGCAACCTAAGTCTCCACCAAAAGAAGAAATTGGTTCTAGTGGGACATCAGAAGAGGATACCATTCCCTTGAAGGAGTCGGATCTCTACCCAGAAGCAGTCCGCGGGACCTTTATCCGTGAAGTAGAAGGTGAAAGGCAGTTAACCTTTGTGGATGCAGAAGGCACTGAACGCCACTTGAAGGTGGGTAGCAGTCTCCCAGAAGAGGAGTTGTCAACCTTGTACAACTTGTTGAAAGAAAATTTGGACGTGTTTGCATGGTCTTACAAAGACCTAAAGGGGATTGATCCCACAATATGTCATCATATTGACTTGGAGCCTGATGCCAAGCCAGTACGGCAACGACAGAGGCGAATGAACCTGAATTATTCCACATTGGTGAAAGCAGAGCTGCTGAAGCTTCTGGAAGCCGAGTTCATCTATCCAGTGGCAAATAGTGAATGGGTTTCACCCATCGTGGTTGTACCCAAGAAGAATGGCAAATTGCGAATATGTGTGGATTTTCGAAAGCTTAATTCCAAGACAAAAAAGGATCACTTTCCTATCCCTTTCACAGACCAACTGTTGGACACAGTGGCATGACATGAGCTTTATTCTCTTCTGGATGGATTCAGCGGATACAACCAAGTCCAAATCGCAGAAGAAGACCAATCCAAAACAACCTTCACCACAGAATGGGGGACCTACGCTTACCGAGTGATGCCATTTGGGCTCTGCAATGCCCCTGCTACTTTCCAACGAGTAATGATGGCCGCATTTCAAAATCATCTGCACGACTTTATTGAGGTATATTTGGATGACTTTTGTGTCTATAGTTTGATCAGTGAACACTGGGACCACCTGGAGCAATGCTTTGACCGATGCCGGGAGTACGGGATTTCCCTCAACCCCGACAAATGCATCTTTGGGGTTTCTTCTGGAGTTCTGTTGGGCCACATTGTCTCTGCACAAGGGATATCAACAGACCCTGCAAAGATCGAAAAGATCGCAGCTCTGGCAGCACCCACCAACCTCAAACAGTTGAGGGGATTCTTAGGCCATGTGGGTTACTACAGAAGGTTCATAGCCCATTTTGCGACAAAGGCAACCTCCTTGCACAAGCTCCTGAGGAAAGATGCAGAGTTTACTTGGACGGAAGAATGTGACAAAGCCTTCCACACTCTGAAGCAGTGTTTGATAGAAGCACCCATTCTGCAACCTCCTGATTGGACGAAAGAGTTCCATGTACACACTGATGCATCAATTGAAGGCTTAGGTACTGTCCTCTGCCAGAAGGGCTCCTCGAAGTTGGATCAACCGATCTATTATGCAAGCCGAAAAGTCACCGATAGGGAACGGAACTATACAGTGACAGAGCTGGAGTGCTTGGCAATGGTGTTTGCCCTGGAGAAGTTTCGCCATTACCTCCTATCTACCCACTTTAAATTTTATGTGGATCATGAGGCCCTGTCCTTCTTGATGAACAAAGCAGATGTGAAAGGACGAATGATGAGATGGCTCCTTTTATTCCAGGAGTTCGACTTTGAGGTGATTACTAAGCCCGGTCGTTCCCATGTTCTGGCTGATCATCTGTCGCGTATCCCACAAACTGCAGACGAGGAGCAAGATGATCCAGACCTCCCTGATGCTTCCCTATTCTTGGTAGAAACTGTAACTCCCTGGTATGCGGATATTGCCAACCTGCTGGCAACCCAACAGTACCCTGCTGGTATTTCTAGTCGGGAAAGGAAGAAGCTCATGCTAGAATCAGCCCCATACACCCTGCTAGGCGGTGCACTGTACAAGAAAGGCAAAGATGAAGTGCTCAGAAGATGTGTTGCGGGAGATGAGATTGGGATTGTTCTGAAGGCTTGCCATGACGAGCCATGTGGAGGTCACTTTGCAGGAGAAGCTACAGCCAGGAAGGCTCTGCTAGCAGGATATTGGTGGCCTACCATCCACAAAGATTCCTATGATTACTGTAAAAGATGTGATGCTTGTCAAAGAATGGGGAAACCCACGAAGACAAGTGCCATGCCACTGCAACCTATCCTTCCCTTAAAGCCGTTTGAGAAGTGGGGCATTGACTTCGTAGGTCCGATCGATCCTCCTACCAGAAGGAAACAGAACCGATACATCCTCGTATGTACAGATTATATCACAAAGTGGTGTGAAGCTAAAGCCCTAAAGCGGGACGATGGTAACAGCGTGGCCCTGTTCATGTACGAGAATATCATCACCCGTTTTGGCAGTCCCTTAGAGCTGGTAAGTGATAGAGGCACGCATTTCCTCAACAAAGTCATGGAAGAGTTGACAGAGTTGTATAAGATCCGCCATCGCAAGTCCACTCCTTATTACCCCAAAGCCAACGGCCAAGTCGAAGTCACCAATCGCATCCTCTACTCGATTCTGACAAGAACAATTGCTGCACATCGTCGTGATTGGGATGATCGACTTAGAGAGGCCCTCTGGGCGTACAGAACCTCCCATAAAGCAGCAACGGGACAGACACCTTTCCAGCTGGTGTATGGTACAGAAGCAGTTTTTCCTGTTGAACTGGAACTACCCTCTTTGAGAGTGGCTATCAAAGAGCGTTTGGGGGATGATGATTCACAGCAACGCCGTCTCCTGCACCTGGAATGTTTGGACGAAATTCGTCGGATGGCTCTACAGTGCATGGAAGCCACGCAAGCTCGACGTAAGGCTTACCATGACAGCTTCATCAAGCACAAGGAGTTCAAAGAAGGTGATTTGGTCCTAGCTTATGATTCACGCTTTGGCAAGTTTCCTGGCAAGCTTCAATAGCGGTGGATGGGCCCCTATAAGGTACTTGCAGTCAACCCTAATGGCTCTGTCCAAGTGCAGACCGTTGATGCCTCTGATGATCCCTTTCTGATCAATGGATATCGCCTGAAGAAGTACTTCCCTCCTTGGGGATCTTGACAATTATGGACACTTGATCCTTTCCCTCGTTGGCACGGCACTGTACTTCTTATGATGCTACTTTTGATAGCCGTTCTTCACTCACTCCTGATGAAGTGGATGCAACCCTCTATCCCCTTAAACCCCCCTTCCAGCCTTGATCTCTTATCCTCTATTTTCCACCAGCGACGGTGGCGAGGTTGGTTCTGACACATGGTCTTTCCACCATTCCCTTGTTCAATTTGAAAGAAAAAAAAAAGAAGAAAAAAAACAAAACATATCGGTCATGGGAGAAAAGGACTTAGGTCCCTGTCATGCCGACCTATTCTTCGAGAAAAGGTGGAAACACCCTCGGGAATAGGGGAAAATAAGAAAAAGAAAAAGAAAAAAAAACCAAAGAAAAAAGAAAAAAAAACAAATAAACAAATCTGTTATGAGAGAAAAGGAAGCAATTCCCTGTCATAGCAGGCCTCGTTCCAAGAAAAGGTGATAAACACCCTTGGGCGAGAAGCTGGCTGTGGAAAAGGTGGTAACACCCAGCAGTCCAGAAAGTGGATTCATTAATTGATATCCCTAGGATCCAATTCCGAAGCTGCCTCCCTTGGTACGCTGTGTCCTGGGTCCCTCTACAAAGTGACCACTTGTCCTTTTACAGACGACATGTTCCTGTCCAATACAACGTTCGATTTGATGGCTACCTCCCTGGGTACGCCTCTTCAACAACTGATGACGCGATCTTCATCGACAACCCCTTGAGTGATGTGAGCTTTCATCCTAACCGGATGGGGATGTGAGTATGGGTTGCCCTCTGTAATTATCAACAGAGAGTGAGACAGAGGGTGGGGCGAGAGACCAGTCTTTTCCCTTCAAATCAAATGAGAGGTGCGTAGTGTGAATGAAGTGTTGCACGCACGGGATGGGCCTCTCAATGCACAAAGCATGATTTGTTTCTGTGCACTGCACCATAAGGCTCCCTGGCCTTCCTTCTCGCACCGTATGCCGGCACAGGGCGGGATGCACAGTTGCACCAATCAAATGCGCACAAGGCATACACCCTTTGCACAAGTGATTGTGAGGATTACATCAATGGGTTTCAGGAAAAGGCTGCCCTCCTGTATCTATCAACAGAGAGTGAGACAGAGGGTGGGTTGAGTGTGACTGGAGTTTCTTCAATCAATTACCGAGAGGTGAGATTGAGGGACGTTACGACACTTGGAGTCAGGTATGTTCCCGTTTCCCTATGCACCCACGGGATGGGTCTTTACCGTCAACACAAAACACATCACCCTGTTCTGTACACTGCACTGTAAGGCTCCCTTGCCTTTCTCCTTGCACTTATGCCAGACGGGTTGGACGCACTAATGCACCATCAACTGTGCACCCTGGCATACTCCTTCTGCACCATTCCCCCCTTGTTGATTCCTCAACCGGGTATGAGATATGGGTTTCAATCATTCTTCCTCAAGTGATATCAGTCATGGGGCGAGTGACTGATCTTTCATTCCAATTGAGTGACTGTGAGTTGAGTGTAGTATCCCTCGTCATCGACGAATTTCCTGTGATTCCTTCCATCAGCTACCTCCCTGGGTGCTGCCGCGTGGTCCCTGCCATGACGAACGTGCGCTGTAAAGATACCTTGGTCCCTTCAGCGCCGACAACCACACTGGACGTGCCATCGACACTCAACCTTGATTCTTGACGAAACGGGTCAAGTTTTTCTAACCCTACAACTTCTGTTTCTTCGTGACGGTCATGTTTTAAGTGTGGGGAAGTTAGTGGATGGTCTATGGCGTGGTCCTAGGTCCCTAATGCTCGGTTAACCCTATCCGTTAAGGTCTTAAGTGTGGGGACGCGTCCCTGTGTGTCTACATTGCATATCCTTTGCATATGCCTTACCTGTTCATGCATGTATACCATGACTTGCTTTTACCCTAATGGGGTCCCTTCCCATCCACCCGGTTATGTTCCACCCACCCTTGGGGCTATTTCCTTGCAGTTTTCCTTCATTCCCTGATTTTGAGGTCCTGCCATGTGAATGCACTCTACGTTCACCAAAGTCCCAATCCAACCTTATAGCCCTGTTCCTCCCTTTGAATTGACCATTTTTCCTTTTGACCTACCTTTGTTCCGGTGCGCGGTTTTTGAGTTATTAATTTTTGAAGCATTTTACGCAATTTAGACGGTTTTCCATGTGAACGCGCTTTTCTTGCTTCCGAATCATGCTCTGACGTCATAGCCCTGACCAACGCTTTTCCCCTGACATTTTTCCTTTTTATTCCGCATCATTTCGATACATGGTTTGTCCGTTATTAATTTTTCGGGTTTTCACGACTTTTTCGTGCGTATTTTTGACATTTTTCCATGTGAACCTGCTCTTTTTGCATCGGAATTCCAATTTGATTTGACAGCCGTGTCCCCTGTGCCTTCCCCTACCTTTTTCCTTTTTCCTCCACCCTTTTTTCGACTTTCGGATTTTTACTTATTAATTTTTAAATGACTTTTCGGGAGTATTTTTGGAGTTTTTTGCATGTGAACCCCTCCTACTTCCGCCGGAACTGCGGTTTAACGTGATAACCCTGTGCCACTCCTTTCTGCGGACATTTTTCCTTCTTACTGCATGTCATTCCGGTGAACGGTTTGTCAGATATTAATTTCCGATCCCATTTTCGGGTTTGTTTTTGGGTTTTTCCCATGAGCACGCGTCTTATCTCAGTCGGAATTATGTTTTGACGTGATAGGATTGTCGGGCACATCTTTTTGCACAGTTTTCTTTTTTTTCTGCACCTCATTCCGATGCACGGATCTTTCAGTATTAATTTTTAAATTGTGTTTTTGGTTCGTTTTTTGTGTTTTTGCACGTGAATGCCCTTTACCCCTCCCGGAACCCCCGTCCCGTATTTTTCTTGTTTCCCCCCTGTCGTCCTGCCCACTTTTCGTTTTTACGATATTTCTTTTTGACGTCCGGATTGGGAGTTATTAATTTTTCTTTATTTTTCTGTTTTTTCTCGCGCTCGTTTTGCACGTGAACGCGCCCTTTTTCGATTTTACGAATCTCCACGCGCCTCGGTCGTGTCCGCGAAACCCGTACCGTCTTCCCGGTGCCATTTCAATCCCGTCACGGCAAATTTTTTTACCCCGTCCCGCGCATGTGCGCGGGACGGGGGTACCTACCCTTGTCCCCACCCTGCCCACCCCCTGTCCCTACCCTTCCCTACCCTTCCCCCCCACCTGCCCACCCCATGGCCCCCCCCCATGGGCCCCCCCACCCCTCCCCCCCCAACTGCCCATCCCCTTCCCCCCCAACCGCCCTTCCCCCACTCGTTCTCTCTCCCTTTCTTTCCCTTCTTCTCCCTCCACTCCTTCTCTTCCCCCCACTCCCCCGTCCTGCCTCCCCCCGCAGCCCTTCTTCTCCCTCTCCTCCTTCTCTTCCCCCCACTCCTCCTCCCCCCACTCCTTCTCCTCCTCCCAGCGCCCTCCTCTCTGCGCCCTCCCTTCTCCCCCCGCCGACCTCCGCCCACTCCTTCTTCCTCCCCCCACTCCATCCCCCCTTCGCCCCCCCGCAGCAGCCCCCACTCCTTCTTCCTCCCCCCACTCCATCCCCCCTTCGCCCCCCCGCAGCAGCCCCCACTCCTTCCTCCTCCCCCCACTCCTTCCCCCCAGCGACCCCGCCCGCCTCTTCTCCCCGCCCCCCACCGTTTCCTCCCTACCCCCCGCCCCCCCGCCGTGCTTCTCCCTTCTCCCCCCGCCGACCTCCGCCCGCTCCTCCCTCCTCCCCCAGTCCGCCGCCCTCCCTCCTTCCCCAGCCTGCCCGACCTCCTCCTTCCTCTCCCTTCTCTCCTGCCGTCCTCCCCTCCTCTCCTTCCTCCCCTCTTCTTCCCTCTCCCTCTGCCGCCGCGCCGTGGAGCCGCCACCGCCGCCGACGACTCTGCCACCGCCGCCGCCCGTTCGGCCGCCCTCGTCGCACCTCCGCCGCCGCCGTCGCCGCCGGCCACACCGCCACACCTCCTCCTCCTCCTCCTCCCCTACCCACCACCTCCACCTCCAACCCACCTCCTGGTTAGTCCTTAACTCTAGTTAGTTAGAATTAACTCTAGTATGGTTAATTAACCCCCCCATTAACTGCACCATGGTTAATAAAACCCCCACCATTTAACCCGAGTTAGTAATAACCTAACCTTAGTTAGTCATTACCTAACCCCTAGTTAGTTTACCCCTATCCACTAACCTAACTAGGGTTAGTTTACCCCTACCCACTAACCTAATTAAGGTTAGTTCCCTACCCACTAACCTCCCTAGGGTTAGTTTACCCCTACCCACTAACCTAACCCCTAGTTAGTTTACACCCTACTACCTTAACCATGATTAGTTGACTACCCACAGTTAGTTGACCCTCCCGCTAACTTAACCAAACTCAGTTGACCCCCCACCCATTGACCCTAGTTACTTTAACCCCCTAACCTAGTTACCCTAGTTAGCTTTGACCTAACTAACCAGCCTTAACTAACCAAACTTGGTTAGACTTTGACCTAACAACCCTGACTAGACTAACCACCCTAGACTAACCTAACTTACCTACATTCCCTAGCCTAAACTAACTCAGACTAACCTAATCAACCTTGACTAACTTAACTAGACTTAGGTAGATTAACCTGACTTACCCCCACTAACCAGACTTAATTGACTTATGCTTAACTGACTTATGTGATTAATGTGATTTAGGTGACTTAATTAATCACTACATTAATTTTTCTATAAAAAAATTTCAAAAAAATTTCTAAAAATTCCTTTTGCCAGTTGTCAATTTTTGGAAATTTGTCTGCTGAGAATTGCCTACCCTATAATTTCTGAACATTCCACATTTCCTAAATTTACCCCTAAATTGCAAAAAAATGTAGAAAATTCATTTAAAAAATTGTAAAAAAATTCTAAAAATTTCTAAAAACATTCTAAAAAAATTCCCCTCACCTCCCTTCATCATTTTCCATTTATTCAACCATAAATAATCACAATTAAAAATTTAAAAAAATATATAATAAAGAAAATATATAAAAATAATAATAATAAACCAACACAAGCCAAATCCACCCATCCGCTAAGGTGTTGTCATTGTTGTTTCCTTAGTGCTCTTTACTTTTCCTTTACTGGACCTCTTCCGTGCGCATTCCTGCATTACATACACACCCCTTCCAAGTATTTATTTTATGTGCTTTATTTATTTATTTTCTCCCTTAATCACAACTTAATTGTTAAAATGAACCCTTTAATTCACCCACAATTTCCACGCGCATTCGCGCTAAACACATACTTTTAAAATTAAAATCAACCAGCCGTTCACTTAGCACGCGCTCCGTGCGCTACAGAGGCACTGTAAAATTTTTAATTAAAAATCAACCAGCCGTCACATGAGCACGCGCTGGCAAAAAAGCGCTCCACATCACCTTAAATTATAATCAATGAATTGCATTTAGAGACCCAGTCGGGAATCGAAGTCCGGGAATCGCATAACTGCACCGTTTAACCTAATAATTGGTAATTAAATTTATAATAAGGAACCGCCGTTTTCTTGTTAAGGTTTATCACCTAATAAAAATTCACCCATTCTTAATAATTTATTAAAATCAACCCTTCATTAAATGAATTCCCCCCTCACTGCACTTAATTCCCTTTTTACTGAAGCGTTTCGTGGGATGGGTTTGCGCAGTTCTTAGCGTTATTTTTCATGGTCCAATCTTGGTTCTATCACAGATGTCGTATTGATATGTGTCGGATGTGGTATTGTTTTGGTTTCCTGTTTTTGTTACGGTTACGGGTACGGTATGCAGTTTTTTTTTCTTTTATTGCCTGATACGGGGTTCAGGATGTTTGTCTGATGCATCGCATGAAGCTTTCGGTCGCATTTGTCTCAAGGTCATGTCAAATTTTTTCTAGGATGTGGTTTGCTTGGGGTTAGTAGGTCGTGTCACGTTTTGATTGGTAATTCTCTTATCCTTGGTTTTTGTCTGTTGCTTTGCAGGCATTCTCTTTGATTGTCTGTGTTTGTGGTGTGTGTGTAACCATCTGAATGGCGCCTTCTCATGCTCCTCCCCCTATCCAGTACGTCCCATTAGTTAGTAGGGATTACTCGTCCCTACTTACTTTTGAGCCCCTCACGAAGGCGGGACTTGCTGCTTTTGTGGCCACTCCTTTTCCATTACTTCCAGAGGATCCGTCCGTATGTGATGAGTTCCTGGCCTCTTACAGCAAGAAGACAGGCGTAGTCCAAGGAATGTCTATGACATGGACATCTCGAGGCTTAGGGAAGGCTCTGTCTTTACCCTTCAAAGGAGAACCTTTTGTGACCACTCGTCAGCTCTTCTCTAATGAAGAGATTCTCAAGCTGTTGCAAAAGCAGACAAGGGAAGTCCTTGATGTTAAGAAGGTGATAAACTCTTCAGGAGTTTTTTTTTCTATGATTACTGATCCTGTATGGAAGACGATGTGTCAGTTCCTTCAAGACAGGTTCATGCCTGCCAAAACGCCATCCCACTATTTGTCCAAAGAGCTTTTCACAGCTTCCAGGATGGTGCTAAAAGGAGTTGCTATTGATTGGAGCACATACCTCCTTACTAAAATGGATCAGCATTTTGTTAAAGTCACGAGGGGTAATGTTACCAACGTTACATACGGATCATATTTGTCTGCCTTCTTGACCTATTCGGGTTTACAGAAGACTGTACCTCCACCTCCTCCATCAGATCCAGTACCTCCTCCTCCACCTTCAGAAGAGTCAGCACCTATTGACATTGAGGATGATGATTCTCCGCCTCCCCTGGTCATACAGCGCAAACGCTTGAAGAGGGTAGCGGACAAAGCCCCTGCTGTACTTCCCTCAGTGTCTCTCCCTGCTACTTCTGGCAGTGAACTCCCTGGGTATCTCACTTGCAATAATCTGTTCCGCGCACATAGAGAAGGATCCTTGGAGATCTCAGTTCCCTCCCTGAACAGTCTCGTCTCAGGAGATGCCATTCCTTTCCTCTGCAAGGATATTCAAAGTTCCATTGAGTTGTCAGTGACAGCCTGTGTTCAACAGCTGTACGCATCTTTCTATGAGGAGCTCATGCAGTCCAAAGACCAGTTGTATAAGGCAACATCTGAGTTAGCTTCTGCTAAGGATACCCTAGCAGATCTATTTAAGCAAATGGAACAACAAACCCAACTGGTTGCCACCCAAAGTGATGAGATTTCTTCATTAAAGACCCAGTTATTCGAGGCTCAGTCACAGGTTACTAGCCTTTCAGACGAGAAGGAGAGGATGTCCAGCGAAGCGAAAGAATTCCAAGTTCTCTTAGATGACAAGCTTTCAGCTTTACAGATGGCTAATGACACAGTGGCCAACCAAGCCTCCCAAATCCAGCAGTTGCAAGATCAGCTTGCAAAGTCCCGCTCTGTTCCTCCAAGCCCTCCTGTTTCATTAATTCCTTCTCTTTCACAGCAGGACTTGGCTGCCTTACAGAGACAGGCTACTTTGTGCCCTCTATTCCAAGACAAAGTGGAAAGATTGCAGTCCAGAATGGACTTGTTATGGTCTACCTTTGAACAATTTCAGGACTGTGTCTTACCAGACCATTCTTTCTTTGTCCACTACCACTTACAGAAGTTGGTCTTCTATATGAAGCTTTCCACGATGGATTTACCTTTTCCAGAGGATGGCTGGAGTGGGGCTTGGTCTGCTGAGTTGTTGACAGAGGTAGTTAGAATGCTCTTTGAAGATTCTGTCATGCCAGACACCATGTTGATGTCATACATGTATCTCCGAGGAGATTTGTTAATTCCAGATGAGGTAGATATGGCATGGTATGTGGGGGATGTGGTCTTACAGGCTGTTCTATATGTCAATCATTTGGAGTTGCGCATAGCTGATATGTTCCAAAGTTATTCCTCCAAAGTAGCTGATTGTCAGGATAATTCGTGGCATCCCATGATTGATTCGGTGGTCCTAAATCAAAGACAAAACACAGCTCCTACCTTTGTCCAGAGTACTAACCAACTGAGGATGGATCTCTTAACCTATCTTTCAAAACATAATCCATTTGATGCTACCTTCTTTGATGCCTATCATAGACGATCTCTCTTAGGACCTGCTGTTCCTACCCTCCTCTATTACCAACAATTGGCTCACCGCTATGCTATATATCTTTCCCTTTGTCAAACTAATTCCACAGTAATTTTACCACTTCTTTTTCAACCTTCCAATTTCCCTCAAATTCCTATTTTCACTTACTGTTCCTTTATTGAGGATAGGGTATTTTCGCCTTCTCCACCCTGTCCTTCTCCCTCCATTAATGTTCCTTCTACATTTCCTATTTATCAGTTAACACCGTTCCTTAGTGATTCCTTCCAAATTTCTGCCACTCCTTTAACCTTTTCTTCCTTTTATGATTTTTCCTATCCTTCCCTACATCCACTTTCCCTTATTCCATTACCCTCTCCTAACACTTCCATATCTCAACCACCTCAGTTGGTTAGTGACTGTGACGGTTTTGATAATCAGATTTCCAGAAGAAGGGGATGGAGTTCGGATGATTGCCTTACAGGACCGCAGATTAATTGGCCAGTAATTCCAGGGGAATGGACAGCTTCAAGTCAAGCTTATCAAAACTATGTTCATTTTGCCCAACAGTATTCACAGTCTGCAGATCCCTCAGTGAGATTAACTGCTCACTTTGCTTGGTACCTGGCGTATATGCATAGGCACTCTCATACTGATTCAAAGCCTATTCCAAAGTTGTGCATGAATGTCAATGTTAGCATTGATTCCCAACAGTTGGAGATACTGTATTTTCATGCCCTCTGTTTGCCTAGCAGATACTTGGTCCTGTTGGAAAGGATGTGTTGTCTCTAATTTTTTCAAAATCCTCCTAAAAACTTTGTAGATGAATCCTTATCTATGGATCGATTCCGACAACATCAATCTTTTAAAAGGGATCATCTTCATTGATGCCTTTCCAATGTATGGTGGAAGCTTTTTAATGAAAAACTCTCTTTTTGAAGAAGTCATTCAGATGGTTGTGTTGTGTATTAGTGTTTGTGTTGTGAGTTCATGTATGTCAAACGAACGTGGTGGTTTCCTATTGGATTTTGTGTACGAGCTACGTTTTGGAGATTTGTAGAGATGGGGTCGTGGTTGGAGAGTTGACGCTGATGCTGAAGAAGAAGAAGAAAACTTTTATATCCTTTACAAATTTGTTGTGATTTTTAGTTTGATAAGAGGTGTTAATGTATAAAGGGTTTTCCTTTCTTTGTATTTTTATATCAGAAACTGATTATAAGTTGGGGTCGTGGTGGATGGATTCTTTTTGCAAAGATATTGAAGATCAAAGTGAAGCTTTTCAATGAACTTGTATTCCCTTTTTTTTCCTGGGTCGCGAGGACGCTTCCTTATTAAGTGTGGGGATATGTTGAGTGTTGAAATGACTTGTTTTTTGGCTGATTTTTGTTGTTTTTGAGAGCTGAATGGTTGATTTTATGGGATGATTGGTTGATTTGAAAGTGGTTTGAGAGTGTTTTGGATGATATTGATTGTGTTTTGGAAGTTCATGATGTTTGTTGATGGTTCTGTGATGTTCTGATAGGTTCTGAATGGTTCTGTATACATTCTGTTTTGGTCTGTTTTGTTCTGATTGTCTTCTGTAAGGAGGGATGGAGTATTGATTGATGAAGAATGAGATATTGTGAAAGTTTATTGAATGGTTTGTGAGAGTTTGGAATGATTTGAGAATGAGTTATGAAGTTTTGATAACCTTCTGTAACCTTCTGTAGGTCTTCTGTAGAGCTTTTGCTTCTGTTCTGTTTCTGTTCTGTTCTGTACTGTCTCTATTCTGGTACTGTTCTGTAGACTGTTCTGTATGCTTCTGTAAGTGTTCTGTGGAATGTATGTGTGACTTTGGGAAAGTTTTCTAGCCTTGGAAAGAGGTGAATACAAGTGCAAAAGAGCTGAAAGAAGTGGAAGAAGTAGCTGCTGAAGACTCAAGTGAAGACTAGAGTGAAGTGACAGTAGTGAGCTGTGAAGAGACACTGTAGTGGCTCTGGTGACCCTTCATATCAGACATACCTCTTGGGAGGGGTATCCACGACCTAAGAGTGATTATTGAGAGTGATTTTTGAGAGATTGTAGTGAGGATATGGTGTAGTATTAATGGAGTGAGAGAGAGAGAGTCAGAGATAGCCAATTCTACTCAAACAGAGTGATTGTATATGAGAAATTGAGAGAGAAGACTATGAAGATATTGAAGATGAATACTATGTGATGTATTTCCATTCAAAGATGGTGTACTTCTTTGCTTTCTTTGTTCTATTGATGGATTTTGTGAAGATGTTGAAGAATATGGTTGATTCTATTAAAAACCGTGGGAGATTTACATGATGCTGCATGAAGATTTGTTGTGCCTGGTGTTCTTTTCTTCATTGTGATCATATGAAACATGATAAACAAGCTTGTTGATGTTACAAGATAGATTTTCTTGCAAGAGAATTCCCTTTTCCTTGGTGTTCCTCTCGGGGCTCCACATTCTGCGACCGATCTGCGCACCATAGATAGTCTAGGTCGTGTTCACTAGGCGGCTGGCACAGAATAGCTCCCACGAAAAACTTCGAGGCGTCAATATGTACGTAAAAGGTTATGGTCCAGTCTGGGGCTCTTAGGATTGGTGCAGTTGTCAGTCAACTCTTCGTATGCGCATTGGCATTTCTCGGCCCATTCGAATACTATCAGCAGTTTGTAGAGTGGTCTAGCAATTAGTGCATAGATCAACACGTATCGTCGATAGTACCTTGTATGTACTAGGAAGCACTGAACTCCCTTGTAGTTGGTTGGTGGTGGAAGGCCGACAATAACCTTTGACTATCGAGAAGTTGGTGGCAATGCTGTTCTTGGACACCATGTGTCCCAAGATGCATCCATGTTTCACCCAAAATTAGCACTTAAGGGAGTTCAATGAGAGATGATAAAATTTGCATCGTTCAAAGATTGTGTGGAGTTTGTCTAGGTGTTTCCTCCAACTTGAGTGAACACATAGATCATCAACAAACACTTCTAGCTCTCGCCTAAGGATGTCCTTGAAGATGGTACACATGAGCCTTTGGAATGTGGCTAGTGCGTTTGTCAGCCCAAAGGGCATGACTATGTAGGCAAAGACGCACTACTCGGTAGTGAATGCGGTCTTATGCCTATCACATCGATATGCACCTGCACCTGATTGTAACCTAAGAATCCGTCTAGGAAACTGTAGGATTCTTTGTCAGCCACTCTCTCGAGCATATGCTCAGTATACGGTACTGGATAGTTGTCTCTCTTTGTAGACTTTTTTATAATTGACGTACACTCTGATTTTTCCATTCTTTAGAGCGATTACAATGGGTGAAACCCAGTCCATGTGATTAATTTCATAGATGAATTGAGCTCTTAACAACTTGTCTATCTCCTCCTTGACTACACAAGCATGCTTGGGATTCATCAAATATGGTCGTTGCTTGAGCGGTGTTGCATCTGGTGTTTAGAGTACTTACAACAAATAAAGGTTTAAATGATCAAGGAGCCTTGGGAAAATTCAACTTACATAGAGTTGAATACATTGAAGAAAGGGAAGATGTCTATCAATGAGTATGCACTAAAGGTAAGGAGCATTGCAGATGCCTTGGGCAGCGATTAGGACGGATGTAGCCTTGGTCTAATAGTTGCTTGAGTTGCTCTTTCAGTTCAATCGCTTCTGGGATGGACATCCTATACGGTCTCTTTGCGACGACTGGTGCAGCTCCTGGCGCTAACTTGATTTTGTAGTTGACTTCCCTTTGAGGAGGAAGTTTTGTCAGCTCACTTGGATCTACTCCTTTCAGCTCGTCGAGGAACCAAGTGAATATGTCTATGTACTCTTGTAGGAGTGCAATGAGATTTGTTTCTTCCTGCTCGGTCAAGTCGTCAGCTATGAAGACCGATCGGGGCTTCTCCCCTTCCCTAGCCAAGTCAACCTCCTTAACTTTGGCAGGTCCTTCTACGGGTTCCTTCTCTTATCCTTGCCTCTTGGCACCTAGCAAGATCACTACTCTATCGCCCTTCTTGAATTTCGTGAATTGCTTTGGTAGATCTTGCAGTTTTTCTTGCTCCTCAGCTTTCAACTCCCTAGGTTCTCTTTCTCTTCTCTCGTAGCTATCTGCGCCTTAGGTGGACTGGTAGGTCCTCCTTGGTGCATTTGGTCTTAGTTGGTTGGGGTATTTTAGGATCTCTATCTGAGCTTACTTCCGGACTCAGAATTGAACTCTCCGTCTTCGCTAGAAGAGGGAGTCTCTCCTAGTGGTCATAGCTCTAAAGGTGATTCCGTTCTAAATAGCAGTGCGGCACTTGGTTGAATGAGCCCTACTCGTTCATAATCAATTGTCCCTAAGCATTCCAACCACGTGCGATCGCACTCCGTTTGCATGATTTCTCTCTCGATTTTAAATGTATTCCCCTTTCACAGTTTGAAATCTACTCATATTTGCTTAATCACGTGTTCGTCAGTGACATACTCTATTGCATCCGAATTGTCCTCATCCGACTGCTCGTCATCTCCTAAGTTTCTATGCTCCTCTTCTTTCTCATCCGTGTGACTAAGGCCCAATTATACATTAGGTTCAGATCATGTACCTTGGTCCACTTCCACTTGGGTTTGTCCATGAGATCCTTTAGGGGTTTAAGGTTAGCAGCTGGGTTTCCAGCTAGTTTGTTCATCAAGTACTCTAAGATCTCGTGGAGCTCTAGCTTGTTGTTTGAGACATGGAATGTGACAGGGATGGGTTGACTACAAGAGCTTCTGGCCATCATGCATAATGGTATCGAGGGCTTATTTGTGGGTTCACCAACTCTCTTAATAGATTGCTTGTATTCCTCCTCGTTGTTCAAGAATGGCAAATCAATGGTGACTAGCACGTGCATCCAATCTCGCTCATCCTCACAGGGATAGGGATACATTTTGTTAGCGGCTTGTAAGATTTCATAACTTGAGTGTCACCTCTTGATAAAGAGATCCTTCAGGTTGTTGAAGTTATTCCGTTCCGCTATGTCTAAGCTGGTGTACCATGTCCTACCCTTGTCTTGCTAGGCAAAGGCAGAAGGCTTGCGAGCGTTGGGCAAGATCCGTGAGGCCATTGGCCTCACAAACTTGCTCAAATTGCTCTACGAAACTGTATGGGTAGTTACCTAGTTGGTATTTTTCTAACTGCTTTGCGACTGCGAGGATCTTTGACTGGCCCTTTGAGCCCTGGTTGATTCATAACCCTACAAGTAATGAGGTTGCTAGGGCTGCTCTGCTCTGCTCTGAGGCCATATTGTTTATGAGCCACTTTGTGGTAAGCTCGCTCAGCGTCAAGTCTGCCTCTAGCGCTCTCTCCCTTTCTGTGTTAGGTCCTATTCGATTCCTATTGACTAGAGCTGAAACGTGTTGGACTTACTACATTGTAACGTGCCCGTCTATCGGCTGTTCAAGCACGTTTTTAGCGGTCCATCGAGAAACAAATCTAAGCGTCGCCGCTCGGCACTCCCATGGAATGTTCTGAGGCACAATGGAACGTTCGCGGCCGAACCCACTAGGATCGACCTAAAATCAAGACTCCTAGGGTCAAGGTCTCCTGACAGTAATCTAGCGTCGCGTTTTGGATATCCTACTTTATGCAGAGATACCCAATGCGAAGCAGATCCATACAACACTTGGTTTTAAGAGAATGAGAAACGACAGGGATGCGTCGCTTAGCCTCTTTGCCCATAGGGCATAGTCCCATTCGAGTCCCCTAAAATGGCACGAATCAGGTCCTAACTTATCAAAACACCATATTGGGAAATATGGGAATTTCCCATAAGTTTGGGACATGTGGTCAAATCTTTGTATTTCTCATGACTTGAACAATATGACTCCAAATCGAGCGCTCTATAGCTCAATAGATTCCATTTTTCAAGTGCTTTCCAATGATAGGTCATATCATATGGTTTTGAGAAACTTATGGGCATGTTATCCGAGTGCCATCTTTTTAGTATTCAAAAAATGGGAATTGGGAGATTCCCAAACTCCCTAATATTGTGTTTCAATACCTAAAGTCAAACGATGATAAAACCTTGTGAGAAGCCTCCCAGTTCTCTGGGACCACCCTGCCGTAGGAGACAGACCCGTCAGGGTTCTGGCCACCCGCTTTCCTTGATAGCTTTAGTTTTCTAATTAGGTCATATCACATTCATGGGTGACATTCAAAATCAACTTCCTTAATTAAGCCTTTTAGAGAATAGGGTTTGTTGGCATAATTTACAGCACTGACACGCAAACAAAACAAGTAGTCCTTTTGACAAACAAGTTCCTTAGCTTATTTTCCAGTTAATCTTTGTCTCCTGCCCATACAGGAGAATTATGTATCCCTTCTATCCAACAGAAGTACCCGGTCCAAATCACATGGAACCATAATTTCCATCCAGCATCTAGAATAGGATCTGCCAACGCCTTAGACATTGGGCTTATGGCAGTCTACAACTCCGTTCCAGACTTGGCAAGGGGTATCCAGAGCTCCATTGACCCCAAAGCGACCTAGGAGTGAGATACACTTTCCGTGGTTGGCCTTTTTACCACTTGACCTTCGGCCCGTGAATCAAGTGGTGCCCTCTCGGGTTGAAACACGGCGTGACCTTGGAGATGATCCACTCGCACAAAATATCCTTCCTTAGTTAACCCAATTTAAGGATCAAGCACAATCAAGGCAATCAGTCTAATATCATTTCTCAAGAAAAACATTTCTTATTTTCCCATGGCCACTTGTCATTACTGACCCTTGCGATGCATTTACTATCAAATACAAACACTTGAATGATAATCCAAATTACATCCTACAATTAGTTTAATGCAAAAGCATTTTAAGACGATGTTAGATCAATTCAACAAAACAAAGATAACCTTTTCCAACATTGGAGGAACACTTGCGATAACCTTTCTCGCATACTCGTTGTCCCCCTTGGGGTCTCAGCGATTTCATGCAAAATCTACTTAACACTTTGATTAAGACACATGCCAAGGTCTTATACAACTATGGGAGAATGTAAATTTCTATTGAGCACTTATAGTGATCAATAACCTAACCCTCTTCTCGGCGAGTTCGAAAGCATCGGCCTTTCCTTTGTCTCGGGTTTCCCTTGAGCTCTCTACTTGCCTTTGAGGCCCGCAGTTGCATGTATGTAGCCCAATCCCTAAATTTGGATTGATGAACATAGTGTTTATCAGGCGGATCTCAAGGCTTCATAGTTATAACCCTAATGATTTTTGTTTACACTAGTTATGCATAACTTCAAAAACCCAATGAACTAATAGCCCGTGATATTAGCAAGAGTTTATTGCAAGGTCAAATTGTGTGCCATCGATGCATGTGTCATACAACCTTTATGTTCTTTATGCCACGTATGACTTCGTTGCGTAGCACTGGGATGTAAAGCATTTGAGTACATGGGTTTGTGCGAACCTCAATGCGCCATACACATAAATCTATGTGAGGCCATCTATGGTTGCGGAAAGAATTAACCTACGATCCCCTATGAGTTCATTAACTGTTGAAAAAAATTCAAGCTACTTGTTGAATTGAACTCATGTGCATACCTATGCCTCAATGAATAGTGGTGATGGCAATTTGTACCTGGATGTTTTTGATATGGATTATTCATACCAGACATTGTATTCGTATTTGTAGAAATGCCTTGGCCGGTGGCTCCATTGTTGGATGCGGGATTACTGTTGGTGCGTGTCTCTCTTTGTTTGGGGGCCATACTTCGGCTTGTGAATCTCTCCCTTTCTCTATCTCTCGTTGGAGAGATGATGTGCCGGGGTGACTTTTCCTTGGTGGGACAGAGGTTTATCTCGCAGGGAAAGTGAATAAATTGCTGGAAGGAGACGAAGTGTGTGGTCACCCTCTAAACAGGGGAAGGGCTCCCTCTTGCTCTTCTCCTTCTCTTCTCTCTCTCTCTCTCTCTCCCTCTCTCTTCCTCTCCCTATCTCTCTGCCTCTTCTTCTTCTCCTTCTTCTTCTCTTCTTCTCTCACTTTCACTCTCTCTCTCTTCTTCTTCTCTTCTTTTCCTCCTCTCTCCTCTCTCCCTCTTCCCCTTCTTCCTCTTCTCTTCCTCTTCTCTTCTTCCTCTTCTTCCTCTTCTTCTCTCTCTCTCTCTTCTTCTCTTGTTTTCCTCCTCTCTCCCTCTTCCCCTTCTTCCTGTTCTCTTCCTGTTCTCTTCTTCCTCTTCTTCTCCTCTTCTTCTCCTTCTCTCCTTCTCTTCGTCTCTCTCTCTTTCTCTTCTCCCTTTTCTCTTCTTCTTCTTCTCTTCTTCTTCTCCTCTTCTTCTTTCTTCTCTTCTTCTCTTCTTCTCTTCTTCTCTCCTCCCTCTCCCACTCTTCTTCTTCTTCTTCTCTTCCTTCCTTTCCTCTTTTCTTCCTTCTCTTCTTCTGCTTCTTCTTCTTCTTCTTCTTCTTCTTCTTCTTCTCTTCCTTTCTTTCCTCTTCTCTTTCTTCTCTTCTTCTCTCCTCTCTCTACCACTCTTCTTCTTCTTCTCCTCCTCTTTTCCTCTCTCTCTCTCTCTCTCTCCCTCTCCTTCCTCTCCTTATCTCTCTCTCCCTCATGGCAAGTAGCAAGTCGAGGCCCCTCCAAGGCTTCCTATCCCCCTCCCTATTACGATTTGGGGGGGGAGGGGGGGGGGAGGGGGGGGGAGAAGTGAGGTGGCACATGTGGTCTCCCTCCCCTTGTTATTGTCGCCACCTTTTCCCGTCGTCATCGTCTTCACTCCCCCTTGCACTGTCGTCATCTCCTCCATGTCAGTGACTCCCTCTTCTCTCTCTTCGGCATCGTCATCTCCCTGTCGGCTCGTCCTCGTGCAGTCGTCATCCTCTTTCTCCTCGCCCGACAGGGGGAGAAAATGAATTTTAAAAAAATCATTTTTTAATTGCAATGGAGGGGGTTTATGCAGGGGTGGCCGGAACGTTACATCCTCTCCCCCTTAGAGAACTCGAGATGTCCTCATCTCGAAAGAACTGTGGAAGACAAGAATTAATGGGGCTTTAAGGCTACTCTGATCACTCATAAGCATGGGGTCTTTTGAAACACAACTTATTGTATTAGATCTATCCGAGTCTGGATTACAAGAGAAAAGCTTATTGTAGTTACATCTCATGGATATCTTCTAGGTTTTTCCTAAGTATCTGGTATATTCTAGATCATTGGAGCTCGTACTACTTCATTTCCTTGTAAGTTCAAGTTCTCCTTGAGTCATGTTGGGACAATTGACATGGTTATTTCCAATGTCATGGCACTCGGAGCGTCGGTGTTTAGGGTGCTTTGGACATACTTCGTTTCCTTGGAGGCTCCATATCTTCTGGACTTAAGTCAGGGTAGTCTACTTAGACGTGCCCTAGCTCATTGCAATACAAACATTGGCGGTTGGGACATCTCCTACGGATGTGCCCTAACTCTCCGCACATGTGGCATCTCTTACCCTGATTTCGGGGATCATCTTTGTTACTATTGCCTGATCCAAGTTCTTGCACGATTGGCTTTGCTCGAAGTAATGCATCTTGCAAGTCCATTGGACGCATTGCTTCTAGACTGTGGTTCAAAGGAGTATTTAAACCATGACAAAACTTGGATACTTGCTGTGCAATATTCATAGGTGGCGCGTATTTTAGTAGGGTTACAAACTTCGAGTAGTAGGCTTCCAAGGTTAATTCCAGCTACTTGAGCTTGAAGAATTCATTTATCTTCAAAGTTTGGCAGGTTGGGGGAAGGTATCGTCCGCATACAGCATCTTTCAACTGAGCCCAAGTGACAGTGGCTTCAGAAACACCTTGATCTTTGCATCATTCTTCCACCATATTCGAGCCTGACCAATTAACTTAAGTTTGGCTATCATTGCTTGATTGGTAGAGGTAGTACTCATAGCAACAAAATAGTCATCCATCGGCTCAATCCATATCTCCGCCTCCGCTGCAACGTCTATCCCTTCTCCATCAAACTCGGGTGCCTTAATTTGCTTGAGAAGGATTTTTTTCTCTTGCATGTCAACATTCGTGGGTGGAAAAGGTGCCTGACAGTCAAGCCATGCCACTTTGGTTATTCTGTTTAGGACATGTCTACAAACCATACATTAATCAATTATACATCATTACGAGGTTTCGCTCTGATACCAACTGTAAACATGCTGGCCTATCGACTATCCAAGCACATTTTTAGTGGTCCATCGACAAATGAATCTAAGCGTCGCTGCTCGGCACTCCCATGGAATGTTCCGAGGTTTGTCGCCTAGGGTTTCTTGAGTTTGTCTCATAACGGAACGTTTACAGTTGAACCCACTAGGATCGACCTGAAACCTGGACTGCTAGGGTCAAGGTCTCCTCACAGTAATCTAGCATCGGGTTTTGGACATCCTACTTTACGCAAAGATACTCAATCCGAAGCAAATCCATACCACATTTGGTTCAAAGAAAATGAGAAATGAGAGGGATGCATCGCTCAACCTCTCTGCCCATAGGGCATAGTCCCATTTCGGTCCCCTAAAATCGCATGAATCGTGTCCTAACTTATCAAAATCTAAAGTCGAACGATGATAAAACCTTGTGAGAAGCCTCCCAGTTCTCTGGGACCACCCTGCCGTAGGAGACAGACCCGTCAGGGTTCTGGCCACCCGCTTTCCTTGATAGCTTTAGTTTTCTAATTAGGTCATATCACATTCATGGGTGACATTCAAAATCAACTTCCTTAATTAAGCCTTTTAGGGAATAGGGTTTGTTGGCATAATTTATAGCACCGACACGCAAACAAAACAAGTAGTCCTTTTGACAAACAAGTTCCTTAACTTATTTTCCAATTAATCTTTCTCTCCTGCCCATACAGGAGAATTATGTATCCCTTCTGTCCAACAGAAGTACCCGGTCCAAATCACATGGCATCATAATTTCCATCCAATATCTAGAATAGGATTTTTCGATGCCCTAGATGTTGGGCTCATGGCAGTACTGTTCCAGACTCGGCAAGGGGTGTCCACAGCTCCACTGACCCCAAGTGACCTAGGAGTGAGACACACTTTCCGTGGTTGGCCTTTTCACCACTTGACCTTCGGCTCGTGAATCGAGCAGTGCCCTCTCAGGTTGAAACGTGGCGTGACCTTGGAGATGATCCACCCGCACAAAATATCCTTCCTTAATTAACCCAATTTAAGGATCAAGCACAATCAAGGCAATCAACCTAATATCATTTCTCAGGAAAAACATTCCTTTATATTCCCATGGCCACTTGTCATTACTGACCCCTGCAATGCATTTACTATCAAATACAAACACTTGGAATGATAATCCAAATTACATCTTGCAATCAGTTTAATGCAAAAGCATTTTAAGACGATGTTAGATCAATTTAACAAAACAAAGATAACTGTTTCCAATATTGCAAGAACAGTCACAGTAACCTTCCATCACATACACGCTCTCCCCCTTGGGGTCTCAGTGATTTCATGCAAAATTGACTTAACACTTTGGCTAAGACACATGCCAAGGTCTTATACAACTATGCGAGAATGTAAAATTCTATTGAGCACTTATATTGATCAATAACCTAATCCTCTTCTCGGCGAGTTCAAAGCATCGGCCTTTCCTTTGTCTCTGGTTTTCCTTGAGCTCTCTACTTGCCTTTGAGGCCCGAAGTTATCTGTATCTAGCCCAATTCCCAAATTTGGATTGATGAACATAGTGTTTATTGGGCTGATCTCAAGGCTTCAGAGTTATAACCCTAATGATTGTTGTTTACACTAGTGACACATAACTTCAAGAACCCAATGAACTAGTAGCCCTTGATATTAGCAAGAGTTTAGTGCAAGGTCAAATTGTGCGCCATCGATGCATGTGTCATATATATCTTTCCCATGTATGCACCGTTTGTGTGCATAACCCTTAAGTAACCTTTATGTTCTTTATGCCACGTATGACTTTGTCGCATAGCAGTGGGATGTAAAGTATTTGAGTACATGAGTTTGTGTGAACCTCAATGCGCCATATGCATAAATCTATGCGAGGCCATCTATGGTTACGGAAAGAATTAACCTATGATCCCCTATAAATTCAAGCTACTTGTTGAATTGAACTCATGTGCATACCTATGCCTCAATGAATAGTGGTGATGGAAATTTGTACCTGGATGTTCGGATATGGATTATTCATATCCAACGTTGTATTCGTATTTGCAGAAATGCCTTGGCCAATGGCTCCATTGTTGGATGTGGGATTACTGCTGGTGCGTGTCTCTCTTTGTTTGGGGGCCATACTTCGGCATATGAATCTCTCCCTTTCTCTATCTCTCGTTGGAGAGATGATGTGCCGGGGTGACTTTTCCTTGGTTGCGACATAGGTTTATCTCATAGGGAAAGGGAATAAATTGCGGGAAGGAGATGAAGTGTGTGGTCACCCTCTAAAGAGGGGAAGGGCTCCCTCTTCCTCTTCTCCTTTGCTTCTTCTCCCTCTCCCTCTCCCTCTCCCTCTCCCTCTCCCTCTCCCTCTTCTTCTCCTTCTTCTTATTCTCTTCTTCTTCTTCTTCTCTCTCTCTCTCTCTCTCTCTCTCTCTTCTTTTCCTCCTCTGTCCCTCTTCCCCTTCTTCCTCTTCTCTCTCTTCTTTTCCTCCGTCCCTCTTCTCCTTCTTCCTCTTCTCTTCTTCTTCTCCTCTTCTCTCTCTTCTTTTCCTCCTCTGTCCCTCTTCTCCTTCTTCCTCTTCTCTTCTTCTTCTCCTCTTCCTCTTCTCCTCTTCTTCTTCTCCTCTTCTTCTTTGTCTTCTCTTCTTCTTCTCCTTCTCTTCTTCTCCTCCTCTCTCTCTTTCTCTTCTTCCTCTTCTCTTCTTCTTCTTCTTCTTCTCTTCCTCTTCTCCTCTTCTTCTTTATTCTCTTCTTCTCTACTCCCTCTCCCACTCTTCTTCTTTTTCTTCTCTTCCTTTCTTTCCTTTTCTCTTCCTTCTCTTCTTCTTCTTCTTCTTCTCTTCCTTCTCTTCTTCTCTCCTCTCTCTCCCACTCTTCTTCTTCTTCTCTTCTTCTTTTCCTCCTTCTCTTCTCCTCTCTCTCTCCCTCTCCTTCCTCTCCCTATCTCTCTCTCCCTCACAGCCCAACAGCAGGTCAAGGCCCCTCCAAGAGTTCCTATCCACCTCCCTATTATGATGGGGGGGGGGACCAAGTGAGGTGGCACACGTGGCCTCCCTCCCCTCGTTATTGTCGTCACCTTCTCCCGTCATCGCCGTCTTCACTCCCCCTTGCACTGTTGTCATCTCCTCCACGCCGTCAACTCCCTCTTCTCTCTCTTCGGCATCGTCATCTCCCTATCGACTTGTCCTCGTGCCGTCGTCGTCCTCTTTCTCCTCGCCCGGCAAGGGGGGAAGAAAAGGAATTTTAAAAAATCATTTTTTAATTACAATGGAGGGGGTTTATGCAGGGGTGGCCAGAACGTTACACGCATCTCTAGGTCTTGCTACAACTTACTTGACATATGGATTTTTATATCGAGAAGTGCTTAAAAATAGCCAAAAATTATGAATATCTGGGGAAAAATAGACTTCGTCGAAGGCGGCGGTGGCAATCAGTACGATTTTAAGCGGCAATGCCTCATAAATGCTTAAAAGACCCACTAGACGGCAATCGGAGAATTTTCACAATTTTTTGGCATGCGAGACAAGACCCTGGGAGATGCCCATCAATGGAAAACTTCAAGACGGATACCCCAGATTTTTCAGACCAAGAATCGGACATCGGACGAGGAAGAGGGAGTGCCTGGAAGGCCAAAGGCCAAATTGGCAAGGGTGGAAATAGACTTTAGGAGAGCCCAAAGGGTGTGACCCTTTGCGGCTAGCCCAAAATAATAAATCCGGGGGGTGAGGGGGGGTGAAGGGGGTGCATTTTTTTCACGTGACAAACAAGAAGGTGCCATATCCACGAAATGGAGGAGAGATGGAAGAAGGGGCCTGTAAACAACGCTCCCAACTGACCGGATACATGATCTATATTCTATCTTTGCTCTCCATCGCTCCAGACCACTTCTCAATTGGATGCCTGGTTGTGGAGATAAAAAACCAGTATTTCTCTCTCCTCCCTCTCTCTCTTGCATAGAGGGTATTCATGTGCAAGAAATTAAGAAGAAGAGGGGTTGAGTTGTGATCGGATTGCTTCAAGATGAAGAGGAGGCTGAGGAAAGAGGTTCAGCACTGAAGAATGGTTGCTGGTCGATCCGTGGGCTGCTCAAAATAATTATTAAAAAAACCCGCAACACGCGACACGCAGTATGCTCCAATTATATGAAAAATTTTGCTTGTTTTTGTTGTTTCATGGTCCAAATGTTGTTCATATGCGATGAATTTTTGTTTGAACCTTGTTTGAATCATGTTTGAAGACTGGAATTATATAAATGCAAAACCCATAATGATTTAGAGTCGTTATTAATTCTTTAAAACATGTAAAATATCATTTTTAACGGAATTAGTGGTTTTTTTTAATTTTGAGTTGGGAAAAAGGAATGAAAATTGGATAAACTTAGAGAAAATGTTAAGTATCAGTCAAAATGATAAGCCAATACAAATAAATCAAAAAATACCTATTTTTTATGAATAATAAATATAAAAAATAGTAAAAATAGAGAAAATTAAGATTTTTACGCTCAAAAAATATGAAAAAATAAGATTTATGTGCGTGAATGTTTGGTGAGGTTAAATCATGGGATTAAGCCTCAGTTTGGCCTTGTTTTTTATATTATAGTATGTGTTTATTGCTTTTTACATACAAAAATGATACAAAACAACCATTTACACCTATGCACCACAGCAACACCTAAACGATAAGAGGGGGATAAGGTCTGTGCGATGATATTATTGCTGAAAAGATACAAATTCTGATTTTTCTCTTTGTGTATAGCATTTAGGGATCGTTTCATAGTTAAATATAGGCGATTAGTAGCACGGAAGTTTCGGGTGCTAGTCCCTAAAGCAGCACAGCACGTAATGCTTAGTTAAAATTCATGAAATGATTATTTTCCGCACCTCACATGGATGGTTTTTTTAATCATAAAATGGTTGTGCACAATTGTCATACACCTTGCATCAAGCATGCCATGTGGTATCTCTTGGAATGCATTGCAATTGATTGATAAACTTTGACCAACGCTGAGAGGACAGGAAACCTAAGTCGTAGGTTAGACGGGTGCTTCCATTGGAAAAGTTTTGTGAGGAAAATTAAAATCTCTTGGAACGCTGGATTACGAAAGAGTGGAGTTTGTGTGAATGTTATATGCGTTAGCGACTCATCTTGGGGCTAATCCCCGAGGTCTAAGAGAGTCGCAGTGGAGCCGTAACAATCAGCAGAGAGGTGCTTCCCTATGTGTGTATTACGAGGCATTATGCCCATATGTTATGGGATCTCCCTCTGAGGAGATGGAAAGATGAATGTTGGACTACATATTGGATACAAATACAAAATTGTCATAAGCATTTAGTGCAAAGTGAGTCTTAGACGCTCCTGGCCCGCGAGGCCGTGTGGTGGGGTTGTCTGTCGTATGCATGAGGTCCGGCTAGTGCCATAGTCAGTGCCGGCCCATTTTAGGTCCCATCAGTGGTGCATCTGTCGGGAGCCGTCAATAAGTGGTGGTTCTCGAATCTAGGGTTTTTAGGGACCAAATAGTTGGTTTATGTCCTCTGACAAGGACCGTCAAGCCGAAATACAAAAAGCAGAACGTATTGAGAGGGCTAGACGGCGGTTGGAGATTGTAAGACAGTATTCTTCTCAAAGAAGTAGCCCGTTACACGTAAGTGGCAGTGGTTCTAGTAACCTAGGTATTACAAGTAGCTCTTCGAGTGCAAGTGGAAGTCTTGGTACTTCCCTATTTTCAGTTAATCAACCCACAATAAGTGGGGGTGTAGTGTTGCCTACACAACACTACACAAACTCCTGTTGTCAATCCGGTTGTAGCCATGGCACAACCTATCGCAATTCCAGTAGGTACACTGGATTTACCGGCATTAGGAGCACTGTTGCTCATTTTCCATGGGTTAGCAGAAGAAGATGGTAAACTCCACATTAAGGAGTTTCGAACGCTCATGTTCAACTATCGAATCCAAGACGAAGGATGCCTAATGATGTTCTTCAACATGACATTAAAAGGAAGAGCGACAGTGTGGTATCACGGTCTAGAAGCCGGAACCATAGCTAGCAGTGCCCAATTCTTTACGGCTTTCCATAGGGTGTTTGCCCCTGAGAAGGGTGGACAATATTGGTTGCGTGTTCTGAATGTAACACGCCAAGAGCCAAATGAGAATGTCCAAGCATATGCCAAGAAACTAAAGCAAGTTCTTCGCAAACTTAACGCTTATATTCCTATTCTAGCAACTGCACAGTTGCAATATTTCCTAGATGGATTGGATTTTAATATCCAGGTGTAGTTGAGTAGTGTTGCTTTGGCCGACATTGACACTGCCATTACCCAAGCAAGAGTAGAGTCGCACTTACAAGCGGCTTATGCAGCAATGATAAATTGGAATGGTAATAATTTGGCATTGACTAATGGGAGTCAAGGGGACCCCATGTTAAATATGAGTGGCAGAGGGAGTATTATGTCGAATTTGCCTATGTTACCAGCTCCTCCTAGCATGACTATGCCTATGGCTAGTCAGACGGCCTCAGTAAATAGTGGTGGAAACCAAACAATGAATCCTAATGTTGTCCCGGTTGGTCAGCGGCTAATTCCTAATCAAGTGGTTAGGCCCATGGGGCGACAGACTGACAATCGCGGCTATGAGTCGAGTGCTTCTAATGTCCTTGGTGAAGTTAAGGATGTGATGAAGCACTACACTGATATGATCTCTGAACAGTATCGACAAATAGCTGTGGATGTCAACTTTCTTAAGAAGCAACAGAATTTGATAGGGAGTCGATGCCCTGAAGAGGGTGCCCCCTTAAGATTCAGCTGTAAGTGGTGTGGGGGCCAACATTTTCCTAAGAATTACCCGAAAGTCAAATGTGATATTTGCGGGAAGTTTGGCCACTTAGCTACTACCTGTTGGAGTAAGATCAATTCTCTCCAACAAGGGAGTAAAAAACCAGGTCTAGTTAACCATCACGCACAAGGGAATAATCTCCAGCAAGACGATGGACCAAGGCAAATACTGCAAAGAGGAAAGGCTGTTGTAGAGGAGTTACCTCATGGTAGTGGAATCAGCCTTATTGAGGCTGTACGTGTCAATGATGCTAAAACTTCTAATCTATGAGCAGTAACAAGAGGTTAAAATATTAAAGAGGGTGACAAGGGAATTGTAAAACTTGTCGAGGGAAGCCCTAAACAAGATGCTAGGGAAAAGCAAGTCCTGAATCCTGATATGGAAGGTGGACCGTTAAGACCTATTGGTAGTAAAGTCAATCCCGAGGAGGATAAAGGATTGCCAAGAAAGAAGGTAAAGGCTAAAAAAGAGGCACCAAAGCTGATGGAAAGACCAAAGGAAAGGATGGTTTGGTGTGAGAAGAGAACTTTGGCTAATTATCACGACTTTGATCTAGCAAGTTCCCTTTGCGAAGTCAAACCAGACGTGAATCTCTTGCAATTGATTAAACTTTCTCCCGGAGTATGCAAGGAATTCAAGAAAATCCTGCGTATAGGGTATATAGTAGAACCTTTGGGTATAGCTAGAGTGGGGGAAGATTGGTTCGATCATGCTGAAAAGCATTGCCCTAGGATTCTAGCATATGTGGATGGAATATTAGTGGAGCACGCTATCGTGGACACTGGATCCTCTGTCAATATCATAAGTTCAGACTTGATGGAGAGGTTAGGTATAGAGATCCAAAAAGATGGCTCCACACTTCTTAGGATGGCTGATGATAGTCTAAGACAACTAGAAGGTTGCATTACTAAGGTCTACGTTACAGTTGCGAGCGTGGAATGCTATCTGGACTTTAGGGTGATAAGGTCTACAAGACATCCTAGCTATCGAGTTTTGCTAGGCAGGCCATGGATTCTACGGACAGACTGTCAAGTCGACATACCCGCTAGTCGAGTGATTCTAGGTCGAGGTGCCCATCGTGTAATAGTGGATGCTTACCTTGAGTCTCCTCAAAGTGAAAGAGCTCCACTATCCTCTACTGAACTAGAAACAGTAGATGATCCATCTAGTAGTGAGACGTCATTGAGCGATGGATCTAAGGAAGGGTCCACTACAGAGGATATTTATCAGATAACCTTGAATGAGCCGATAGAGCCTCATGATCGAATAAGAGGCACGGATGTTATTGAGCTGGATCTTGGTACGCTAAATGATTCGCGACCAATTAAATTAGGGTCTATGCTTAGTTCGAAAGAAAGAGCTGTGTATACTATTCCTATAAAGGAAGGTACCCGCCCTGTACATTAGAAAGTAAGGCATATGCCTTTTGAATTAAGGGACGGGTTGTACGAGGAACTACAAAAGTTGCGAAAAGTGGGTTTGATCTTCCCTGTTCAGCATACTGAATGGTGCTCACCAGTTTTGATCAGGAAGAAGAAGAATAACCAAATCCGTCTTTGTGTAGATTTTAGAGAGTTGAATAAGCAGTCTGTTAAAGATTACTACCCGTTGCCATTTATTGACCAAATTTTGGATCAATTAGCGGGTAGGGAAATCTATTCGTTTATGGACTGCTTTGCAAGGTATAACAAAATGGCGATCGGTGAGCAAGACAAGCTAAAAACGACGTTTATTATAGTCTTCGGTACCTTTGCGTGCCATGTGATGGCATTTGGGTTGTGTAATGCACGTGGTTTGTGGCAAAGTACAACCGACAAGACCTTTGGTGACATCTCCTCAGAGGAGCTAAAAGTATTCATTGACGATCTGGGGGTAGCCACCGTAAGGGATAGACAATTGATCATTTTGCGGAAGTGTTTTGAGCGTTGCAGACAATTTTGCATAGCTCTTAACCCATGGAAGTGCGTCTTCGGAGTCTCTCATGGGCTCTTGTTAGGGCATGTGGTCAGTTCCATAGGGATTGCGAGTGATCCTGAAAAGATCAAGGTCAAAGTCGCCATGAGTCCGCCATGTACTCCAAAGGAAGTGCATAGCTTTCTGTCATCAGTAGCATATATCGGAGGTTTATCAATGCCTTGGCAGAAAGAATGTTGCCCCTGACGAACCTATTGTCCTTTAATTATCAGTTTTCATGGAGTGATGCTTGCAAAGTATCTTTTGAGGATGTCAAGCAGGAGTTTGCCAAAGCACCTATTTTAAAAGCACCAAAAAGGGGCGAAATGTCCTATATATTTTTAGCAGCAACCATGCATAGTATCAGCTGCTGTTTAGCCACAATTTGGGAGGAAAAGTGGTATCATTGATAGCTTTTGCTAGTCAGAAGTTGGGCATATCGGAAATTAACTACACCTATATGGAGAAGTTGTGCCTTGCAACGGTATTTGTGACCAAAAAGTTCAAGCACTACATTCTTTATGAGAGGGTGTTGTTTTATACGAAGGCGGAAGGGCTTCGATTGTTGTTGAATAAGTTACAATTGCCTGATCGTTTAGCAAAGTGGTTAATCACTTTGCAGAAATTTGATTATGAGATTAAGAGCAAGCCGCCAAAGCTTCAGGGCATTGTAGAGTGTCTTGTGGATTTCGGAGAGCCAAAAGAGGTCTTGGCTGAAGGAAGTGACATGGAGACTTTGTTCAAGATTGATACGGTATCTATTCCCTCCTGGTATGCTACTATAACGCACTATCTTTCTATGGGAGAGACTGCAACTACTTTATCAAAATCGGAGAAGAGGAAAATTAAACAGCAAGCATTGAAATTTTCCTTGATCGCAGGCACATTATATCGACAGGGTGTTGATGATATCTATCGCCGATATGTGATGCTTGATGAGGTTCCCTTTATTTTGGAAGAGTGCCATGACTCCGCTTATGGAGGGCACTTCGCTGGCAGTTAACAGCACAGAAGGCTTTACGAGCTGGATATTGGTGGCCGTCCATCTTCCAAGATTCTTTTGAGTACGTTAAGAGATGTGATACCTGTCAAAGGCATGACAACAGAGAGAATAGGAAGTGTCCACTTACGCTTATCATGGCTATCCTTCCATTTGGGAAGTGGGGCATTGACTTTGTGGGTCCTATTACCCGGTCGTCTACTACTCAGAAGAGATATATTATAGTAGCAACTGATTATTTTACAAAGTGGTCAGAAGCACGGGTGACCACGCAAGACAATGGAAAAGAAACTACCAGTTCCCTACTTGAGCAAATTATCTGCCGTTTTGGTCCGCCAAAAGAAATAGTATCAGATCGTGGAACTCACTTTTTAAATAAAGTGATTAAAAGTCTGACTGAAGCTTGGCAAATCAAGCATAACAAGACGACTCCCTATAATCCGCAAGCAAATGGACAAGTCGAAAGTACCAATAAGCAGCTTGTGGGTATCCTATCCAAGATAGTTAAAAGAAGCGGGATTGGGATACAAAATTATATGTGGCGGTTTGGGCGTATAATACGACATTTAAACGAGTCACTGGCCACATCCCATTCAAATTAGTTTACGGGGAGGAGTGTGTATTGCCCTTAGAAATTGAATTGTCGACCATTAGATTCACAATCAATCATTCTCTGGGTGATGAAGATGCCCTATTTGAGCGGTTTACGACTATAGCCCACTTGGACGAGCTCAAATTGCAGAGTTTGTTGCACCAGGAGGTAGCTAAACGTCGGATGAAACGGTTACATGATCTGAAAGCGAAGAAATATACCTTTAAGAAGGGGCAGTTAGTTTTATATTACGGGGCAGTTAGTTTTATATTACGGGGCAGTTGGTTTTATATTACCATGGCCCTTACAAGATAGTTCGAATAGGTAAAAATAAGTCCACAGTTCTATTAGCTGATCTACAAGGAGTGGAATTTAAGAATAATGTTAATCTTAATAAGATTAAACCTTATTATTTCTAAATATGCTAACGCGCTAAATGCATTGCAGGTCTATGCTGGGGCAGATTGGAGACCTGCAGGAGAGCTTAAATTGGTTGATGGGACGGTCAATCCCTTATTTGGAGCACCCATATCTCGAGCAAAGATATCATCAAGGGAGGCTTATCTAGTGGAGCAAGGGATATAAAGTGATTGAGCAAGAAGATGATACCTTTGTGTGGGAAATTAAAGTTTTCTGCCATCACTGCTTACAAATCTTTCCCTGTTGAGTTTAATGAAGAAGGTGCGATGGAGCCGTCAGTTCATCCTCTAAATATGTTGAACTTTGACTATCACAATTACGAATAGGGGAGTTTTTGATAGCTGGCTGTGTAAACCCATTATGGGCGTATAGATTATACTTTGATGGAGCGTTCAGGGGCCCTAATAGAAAAGAAAGTGTTGGAGTAGTTATCCGAGATCCCCGACGTAGAGTTACAATGAAATTAGCTACTTATCTCGGGGTAGAATTTACTAACAACATGGCCGAGTATAAAGCTCTGATTATGGGATTGAATATTGCCAAGAAAGGTGGTATTAGGTGGTTGTTAATAAAAGGGGATTCCCAACTGATTTTAAATCAACTCAATGGGACATATACAGTTTGGAATCCTCTCCTTCGTATGTATCATCGAACTGCTATAACCCTACTTGATGAATTTGAGAGTATATCTCTTCAGCTGATTCCACATTATTGGAATCAGTTTGCGGATTCCTTAGCTAATTTTGCTTATGAAGAGGATCTCTTTTTCAATTGTGGTCCTAGTTCGGACGTCATTATTGATAATGAGACATGACACCTGGTCGCTTGTGGGGAATGTTATCAGACCATGCGTTATATGGCAGGCGATGGTTGATATGGGTAATGAGAAGAGTGGCCGAGACCCATCTACCATTATTATCTTGGACCCATAGGTTGATCAGAAGACATGTTATGCGTACGCCTCTTGCTACATATGCAGGATGTATGGGCCATAATTTGATGCATTTAGTTTAGGGCTGAGAGCCCTGCTTTTTTCCTTGGAATGGAGCGTATTTGCATATATCTGCATTCTTTCAATGAGGGATCTCTATGAGCGTATTTGCGTATAACTGGCCCTTTGTTTTTGGGTTTTAATAATCTATCTCTTTAGGCCAAGAGGGCCAGTTAGTTTGCAGTGAAATGTGTTATTTCTTTAGGCCAAGAGGGCACTATCTCTATTTGGTGCAGGTACGCTTAATGCTTTGTTGTTTTAGTGATTGCGCCATACAGGTTGACGAAGTCGCTAAAGGAAGCCTTTGCTGCGAAGAAGCTTCTTGTGGCCATTCTAGGTGGTTTCGTCCCCTTTTCTAGTTTTTTCCCTTAAGCAATTAATGATATATGTGCGGTTGAGGGTTACTTTCTTTTGTTTGTTGGGGACCGGCAATCAAGGCATGAAGTCCCAAGTTTAGGCTCTGTATGTTTGAGGGAGGTCTGAGTAGTCATTGTCTCTTGCAAGGCATTGTCAGGCATTGAAAGACCTGTTTTAGATGTGAGTTCTAGTGACCCTGTTCTGCTGACCTGCTAGGCGGTTGTTCTAGGAGTTTCTGTTAGTTGTGAGGCAGTTAGAGAAGCCTACTAAGATAATAATGGAAAGAGACAAAACCCTAAAGATATGAAAGACAATATATAAATCTATGGAGGTGTGTAAAAATGGGTTCTAACCCCTATATAAATAGAAAAGAAAAGAAAGAAAAATCCTTGAGCTGTTGTTTATCACCTTGCAAAGGCTTGGTAGGTTTCTGGGGATGAGCCAAGATCCGGGGCCGATGCCTTGTCTTCCTAGGGGTGACATCTTGCCATTTAAAAAAAATAAAAGAAGATTGGAGTGAAAATGAAAGTGAGCATTAGAAAATCATTAAGTGTCGCCTTGCGAGGGCTTGGTAGGCTCTTGGTACCAAGACAGGACCTGAGACCGATGCCCTGTTCTCCTTGGGTCACTACGCTCAACTCTCTCCTTTTTACATGCCCGAGTATGGAAAATAAGATTCTAAAAGAGTAATGTGCTTTAAAAAAAATTTTATTGATCAGGCTATAGGAGTCCTCGCTTAGGAGGAGCTCCTGGTTGAGTTGTCTTTAGTTAGGTCGATAGTTCAGACCACCACTTAGGGCGACCTCTTTGATAGTTCTTTTTAGCTTGGCTATGTTGGAGCAGTTGGTTAGTGACTAGCTTCGGGCCTTCTATCAAATTATGCTGGGCCTACTCATGGATTTCATGCCTTGGTTTTGTCAGGGGGTGGGGTATGAGCTGTGATGTATTGTGTTGTATTTTTTGTATTAGCTTGATGCTCCTTTTTGTTGTTTATGTACAGATCTATTCGTGGGATTCAACAGGCTGAGTCGCCCTATCCCATGGTCGCCAATGACAGATGATTTTTTATGCCGAGAAGTTTTTAAAAATAGCCAAAAATTATGAATATCCGGGGAAAAATAGAATTCGTCGAAGGCGACGGTGGCAATCAGTACGATTTTAAGTGGCAATGCCCCAGAAAAGCTTAAAAGACCCACTAGACGGCAGTCGGAGAATTTTCACAATTTTTTGGCATGCGAGACAAGACCCTGGGAGATGCCTGGCAGTGGAAGAGTTCAAAGGCCAAAGGGTGGAAATAGACTTTAGGAGAGCCCAATGGGTGTGACCCTTAGCCCAAAATAATAAATCCGGGGGGGGGGGGGGGGGGGGGGGGTTGGGGGGGGGGGGGGGGCGGGTTGCGTTTTTTTCACGTGAAATGGAGGAGGTTGCGTTTTTTTCACGTGACAAACAAGAAGGCACCATATCCACGAAATGGAGGAGAGATGGAAGATGGGGTCTGTAAACAACCCCCCCAACTGACCGGATACATGATCTACATTCTATCTTCGCTCTCCATCACTCCAGACTGCTTCTCAATTGGATGCCTGGTTGTGGAGATCAAAAACCAGTCTTTCTCTCTTCTCCCTCTCTCTCCTACATAGAGGCTATTCATGTGCAAGAAATCAAGAAAAAGAGGGGCTGAAGAATGCTTGTCCGGCTATGATCGGATTGCTTCAAGATAAAGAGGAGGCTGAGGAAAGAGGTTCAGCACTGAAGAATGGTTTCTGGTCAGTCCATGGGCTGCTCGGAATAATTATTAAAAAATCCACAACACGCAAGACACGCAGTATGCTCCAATTTTATGAAGAAATTTGTTTGTTTTTGTTGTTTCATGGTCCAAATGTTGTTCATATGCGATGAATTTTTGTTTAAACCTTGTTTGCATCATGTTTGAGGACTGGAATTATAAAAATGTAGAACCCGTAATGATTTAGAGTCGTTATTAATTCTTTAAAACCCGTAAAATGTCATTTGTAATGGAAATTAGTGATTTTTTTCGATTTTGAGTTGGAAAAGGAATGAAAATGGGATAAACTCAGAGAAAATGTTAAGTGTCAGTCAAAATGATAAGTCAATATAAATAAATCAGAAAATACCTATTTTTTATTAATAATAAATAAAAAATAGCAAAAAATAGAGAAAATTGGGATTTTTACGCTCAAAAAATATGAAAAAATAAGATTTATGTGCGTGAATGTTTGGCGAGGTTAAAGCATGGGGCTAAGCCTCACTTGGGCCTCATGATTTGTGTTATAGTATGTGTCTATTGCTTTTTACATACAAAAATGATACAAAACAACCATTTACACCTATGTACCGCAGCAACACCTAAACGGTGAGGGGGAGATAAGGTTTGTTTGACGATCTAATTGTTGAAAAGATAAAAAATTTGATTTTCCTCTTTGTGCATAGCATTTAGGGATTGTTTCATAATTAAATATAGGCAACTAGTAGCACAGAAGTTCCGGTGCTAGTCCCTGAAGCAGCGCAGTACGTAACACTTAGTTAAAATTCATGAAAGGGTTGTTTTTCACACCTCACATGGCTAGTTTTTTTAATCATAAAATGATTGTGCGCAATTGTCATACACCTTGCATCAAGCATGCCATATGGTATCTCTTGGAATGCATTGCAATTGATTGATAAACTTTGACCAACGTTGAGAGGACATGAAACCTAAGTCGTAGGTTAGATGGATGCTTCCGTTTGTTGGGAAAGTTTTGTGAGGCAAATTAAAATCTATTGGAATGCTGGATTACGAAAGAGTGGAGTTTGTGCGAATGTTATATGTGTTAACGACGCATCTTAGGACTAATCCTCGAGGTGTAGAAGAGTTGTAGTGGAGCCACGGTAATCAGTTGAGAGGTGCTCCCCTATGTGTGTATTACAAGGCATTATGCCCATATGTTATGGGATCTCCCTCTGAGGAGATGGAAAGATGAACGTTGGACTACATATTGGATACAAACGCAAAATTGTCATAAGCATTTAGTGCAAAGTGAGTCTTAGACGCTCCTAGCCCGCGAGGCTGTGTGGTGGGGTTGTCTATCGTATGCATGAGGTCCGGCTAGTGCCATAGCCAGTGCCGGCCCATTTTAGGTTCCATCATTCCTAGCCCGCTACTCATGGTTGTATGTTGCTATGCTGTGTTGTAGTGCTTGTCATGCTAATCTCCTCTTCTCCTCGAGGTCCGCTATGATGTCCTTAGCCGGTCTACCATGGTGCTTTATCCTGGTTTGTATGTCATATTTATTAACCATTTGTTGGATATCGAATGGAAAATCTCCCAAATTGACCTGGTCATTCTCACAGTTGGAGGAGCTAGATCCTGACGTGTTGGTACTTTCTTGCTCCACTAGGCTATCAATCAGGCTGATTAAGTCTGGGAGTGATGTGTCTCCAATGGTGTCCATCCTTCTATGCTCCTAAGCCTTCAGTGCCTTGATCCTCCCTTGGTCCTACTAGTAGGGATTCTTAGTCACCCGTCTAAGTCTGAGGGTTGTCTCCTATTAGTGGGTTCGCTCCGCTTATTATGTCTTGGCGTGTTCCTTCTTATTCCAAATAGCCCTCAACTTATGTGTACTCAATGTGTACGTGGTGCTCTTTTTTGTGCACGGTGTGAAATCAAGATTTCAGCTTTCAAGTGCACTTCAAGTGTCAAAAACAGTGTGAGGTGCGAATATAAGAAGAACAATGCAGCTCTCTCTCCCCTCATTCTGGTTTTGGCCAAACAGGGCTCTAAGCGCAATTATTGGCCACTTTCAAGGGTTGATTAGGATCTCTAGTGCATCTTCCCTCTTGATCAAGATGCAATTAGGATATGCGGGTCAATTTGGGGTACTAAGTGGAGGGCACATAGCTAACAAGTTAGCTAGTGGTCCCTTCTAGGTCGTCAGGTCACCATTTCTTCTGTTTTTCATGTCTGGAAGCTGTTTAACTCATTTGTAAGACTTTTGAAGGTTTTTCGGGCATGGGTCCAATTTTTCCTAAATTCACATTTGTCCCAAGTGGTCCGAATTGTAGAGGTTCAAATCCCAGACTCTCAGCCCACAAGTGGACCGAGTACAGATGGGCTGAATGGTCGAATGGTCGAATGGCCGAGTCCTTCTGTCCAAATGACACGTGGCCGAGTGGGCTGAGTCCGAGTGTCCAACTCTGATGTCCGAGAGGGATTGAGTATTGAACTCGGATGGGGTACCTGTTCGAGTGGCTGGATAATGGTTTTTGAAATGGTTGAGTGGCCAAATCTAATGTCCGAGAGCGACCAAGTTTCAGTCGAAAGGTTTCGATCGACTGCAACTATCCGAGTCCCAGACTTGGATGGGTCGAGTACAATGATATTTTACTAGAATATTGAAAATTTGACAATTTTCTTATTTGATGCTTCCTAATCCTACTGATACTGCTTGGGGACTAGTGTAACTCACCTGGAGCAAGGATGATGCTCAATTACAACGATTGCAAAGGTTTTTTGGTCTCCCGCATCTACAAGAAAACCTATCTCTCTCTCTCTCTCTCTCTCTCTCTCTCTCTCTCTCTCTCTCTCTCTCTCTCTCTCTCTCTCTCAGTTGCAAATGCAAACAAGCCTTCAACCCCCTTCCCGTGGGTCTTAAACCCTCGATCTAGTGGCTGAGTATTGCCATGTTCATGCTCTTGCCTTGTCAATGGATTTCAACCCCTTTTTTTTCTTATTTTTGCCCTGTTTTGGACCTATTTACAACAGCAACCCCAAAATGATTCACTTTGATTTCTTGGTCCTATCCTAACCTAAATGTAACAAAAATCATAATTCAAGTACTGAAATGAATTAACCTACTTGCCTACTCATTAAAAACTCAAAATAATTACTTTCTTCGAAGATTAAACTCCCAAATATACTACTTATATCAAGCAGTGGTTTGAGGATGAAACCCTACTTCGATGATGCTCGATTTGAAGCGCGCAAGTGCTCAAGCTTAAATCCATTGGTCTTGACAATAGAACCAAAATGAAGTGGGAGCTCACACTCGACCGCCAAGATCCACGGACCGCTTATTGTTTCAAGTGTTTCAAGCGAGTGACTAATGGCTATCTCTCACCTAGCCGTACTTATGTGCTCTTGATCCTACGAGTGTAGTGAGCTTACCTTGATGCCCGATTGAGTAGCCTCCTCTCTCAAGCACTCCGGTAGCTCCACAATCCGATATGTGAGCTCAAGTAAGCTCAATCCTCTACCTTCAAGCTCCATCCTCCATAGCCGAGAAGAGAAGAGAAGAGAAGAGAAGAGAAGATGGAGAGCTTCTCCACCACAGTCCCTCACCCTCACACTGTCACACTCCCTCTCTCAAACATAAGCACAAGCACAAGCAAGGAGAAGAGAAGAAGAGACCCACTTTAGCCACACACAAAAAATGAGCTCTTCCATTCACTTTTTGGTTTTAATACATGCCCTTATCCCTTTGGACACCCATTCCCTTTTTACATGATCGGACCTCTTGCCAAGGTCCTCTTTTCCTATTCCATTCTATTTACATTATCCCTTTACTTATGCCCGTCTACTCTTTACAATTTGCACAAGAGGGAGCATGGCGCTCTTTTGTAAAATTCGATGATGCCTTTGCATTTCAAAATACACCTTTTCCCTTTGCCTTCTTTGAGGTTACCTTTGCGTCTTTTGCCTTTTGTTCTCTTGTCTTCTCTATCACATCCACATTTCTAAATTTTCTTGGATTTATTTTTGTTTTCTTTTTCCTTGTCTTTTGCATTGGGGTTAACAGTAGTGATGGGCGCCCACTACTTATAGTGTACAGGTGTGTGGGTATTGTCAGTATAGTAATATACGGGTGGGTAGGCATAAGTGCCTTTACCCCAACAACCTCCCACTTAAAGATGAATGTGTCCATAGAGAGAGAAAACAAGAAAAAAGTGAAAGTACAAATGTATAGAAGTACAAAAAGATGAGGAAAGACATCATCTTATCCAATGCCCATCAACTTCCTAAGGAAGGAAAAATGCTCTGTTGAGAGACTTTTTGTAAAAAAATCTACAAGATTTTGGTCATTTGAGATCTTGACAAAGTCAATAGACCTGTCCTAAACAACCTCTTTTGATAAAGTGGTAATGTACCTCAATATATTTTGTCTTCACATGAAAGACTAGATTCTTAGCTTGATAGCACTCATAGAATGCGAATGCAGTGTAGGGACCACATTACTCATGCCAAGGCCTGCCATCAGACGGCCTAACTAGAGAGCCTCCTTGCAAGCCTCAATGGATGCAACATACTTGACCTTGGTAGTAGAGAGGGCCATGCATTTCTACACCACCCTGGATATCCAAGGAATAGCACCTCTGCCACTCTTATATCCTAGCTACCATAACATATGCACATAGCTATTATACTCTTCAAGTACCTCATGATACCCTTGACCGCATCCCAATGCCAGGTGTAGCCATATAGCATGCCACAACTCCCACTACAAATTCTATGTTAGGAGGAGTGGCTATCATGGCATACATCAAATCACCCACTGTAGATGCATAAGGGGTCTTGGCCATCTCATTCTTCTACTCATCAAAATGTGGACAATCAGCTTGACTAATCTTCACATAAGAAGGTTGAGAACAGCCAATAGACTTGTAACCATTGTGCATATGAAACCACTCAATGACTTTCCGGATATAATCCTTCTATGACAAATAAAGGAGCCCCTTAGAGCAATCGGGCATGATGTGTATCCCAAGAATATATGAGGTGTGTCCCATGTCCTTCATCTCAAAGCTGTTCTTAAGATGAGTTTTCAAGGCATCTAGCTCATCATGAGCGCTCCTAGCAATAAGCATATCATCCATATAGAGTACCAAAATCATAAGGCTGCCATCATGAGCCTTCTTCATTTATAAACAAGGATCCATAGCACTACAACTATATCCTTGTGAATGCATAAAAGTATCAAATTTGTGGTACCATTCCCTAGGTGCTGCTTAAGGCCATAAAAGCTATTTCTCAACTTGCACACAATGTGTTCCCTACCTTTTTCTTCAAATCCCTTAGGTTGCTGCATATAGATCTCATCATATAAGCCTCCATGTAAAAAAACTATTTTTACATCCATTTGATAAAAGTCCAGATCTAGCTGAGCAGCGAATACTAGTACCAAGCATAGGCTTGTCATTTTGACCACAAGAGAAAAGACTTCATCGAAGCCAATACCATATTCCTGCTTGAAATCCTTAGTTACCAATTTGGCCTTATAAGTGGGCTTGGGGCATCCATGGATACTTTTTAGCTTGTATACCCACTTGCATGGCAATGCCTTCTTATAACTAAACAAAGGAACCAAATCTCATGTATGGTTAGTTTACAAGGATTCAAACTCTGATTCCATAGCCCTATTCCATGAGTAATTATCATCTTTGTGTATGGTCTCATCATAAGAGAGAGGCTCACCTGCGTTTGTCACCATAACATCATCCATGGAGGGCGTAAAGCACACAGGAGGCTGATATCTAGTTTTAGTAGAGTGTCTCAAAGTAGGCATATTCTGCACAACAGGTGGGGCCTCGGCAACTAGAGCATCAACTGCTAGCTATCTAGTTGGCTATATGGGAGCAATTAATAATAGTGCTGCAAGGGGATTGGTTAATTAAGTATACAGTAGTAGTAACAGCCTCAATCCAAAAGTGATGTGGTAAGCCTGCCTGGCAAGGCATATTGCGGACTCTCTCTTGAATTGTCATGTTCATGCGTTCTGCAATACCTTTCTAGGGAGAAGTATAGGGGGCTGTTAAGTGACACTTAATACCATGCTCATTGCAAAACTGCTCAAAAGCTTTTGATACATACTCACCCCCATTATCTGACCTTAGGCATTTCAGCCTACACCTAGATTGATTCTCAACAAGAGCAAGCCAATGCTGAAAGATAAACAAGACATATGATTTTTGCTTAATAGGATAAGCCCAAACCTTATGTGAGTAATCATCAATGCATATGACAAAGTACTTTGTGCCACCTAGCAATGGACAAGGTATGGAATCACATACATTTGAATGAACAAGAGCCAAAGGCTCACCCATGTGCTTAATGTCAGGCTTCTTATGCGTACTACGTGTCTGCATGTCATATAATCAATGCTCACAAGACTCAAAACACTTATACTCTAGGGGTAGAAGATATTATAAACTGGTAAGCATCTTCATTGCTTTCAAAGACATGTGCCCAAGGCGATGATGCCAAAGAGATACATGTGGAACTATAGCCACATCCAAAACATGGTGATCTAGATACAAGAAAAGGATAGAGGGTACTAGTACATTTGGCAATACTATTTGGGGTGGGGTGTACGAGGAAATCAAGTGACACTTAATGCCCTTTGTATCACATATTTGCTCAAAGACTTTCAATACATACACAACCCCATTATCTAACCTTAGGCCTTTCAACCTATACCCACTAGTTTTCAATGAGAGCAAGCCAACATTAAGAGATAGATAAGACATCTTATGTTTGCTTTATGGGATATGCCCTATTCTTATGTGAGTAATCACGAATGAATGTGACAAAGTACTTTGCACCAAATAGTGACTAACAAGGCATGGGACCACATACATCAGAATGAACAAGAGCCAAAGGCTCACCCATGTATGTAATACCGGACTTTTTATGTGTATTGCGTGTCTATTGACCATAATGATAATAGTCACAAGAATCAAAACACTTATAGTCGAGAGAGGGAAGATATTACACATGAGAAAAGACTTCCATTCCTTTTAATGGCATGTGCCCAATGCAACGATGCCACAAAGATACATATGGAACTTTAGCCACCACTATCAAAACATGGTCAACTGACTCAGATACAAGGGATAGAGAGTGCTAGCCTTGGCATCTCATGCAAGAACAAGATTCCCATGGGTAATTTTCCATGACGAATCACCAAAAGAAACAAAGTAACCTACATAATCAAGTAGCCTAGTGGATAAGAGCCTTTTAGTCAAAGCCAGCACATGACATAGATTCTAAAGAGTAAAAATATTGCCTGGATGGAAACTATAACTATACATCTCCAATACCCATAATATCCAAGGCCAACTATACATCTTCAATACCTAGCCTAACAATACTTGTCATGTTGCGATAGGAGTGAAACAATTTTCTATGTGGGGTAATGTGAAATGAAGCCCCTAACTTAAGGAGCCAACATTTATCATAAGTGGACACGATATTAATCAACTGCAAAGCATCAAGAGAAAAGGCTGCCAAGATGTACTGATCATCATCATTGGACTCTATGTGCACTTAATCTCTTCTATCTTAATGCTAGACTTGCTTGGCACAATGCTAGGATTATTATTCTTTTCCTCCACTTTGCCCTTTCCCTTTTCATTGTGCTTGTCATCATGCATTTTATGGCATTATGGTCGAATATAACCCTACTTCCCACAATAATGGCATGTCAAAGAGGATTCACCACATGACTTATAACAAGATTTCCCATGTGATTGAGACCGTTGCAAGTCTCTACCATGGCAATCATTACCATTCTTACCATCGGATCTACCTCTAACAGCCAAAGTGTGTGAAGTACGAAAAACATCCACATTATTTCTATTAATTTGTCTAGTCAATAGTGCACTCTCTACATCCTGCAATTTCAGCCCATTCCTAGGCATATTTACACTAGCAGTACGGAATATGTCCCATGACTCAGTTAGTATTACCAATAACAACATAAAGGTGGGAGATTATCCTTAAAGTCTATCCCTTGGAAAGTGAAGTGGCTGAAAATGGAGTGAAACTCATTTAAGTGGGTAGATATGGAGGTTCCTTGCTTTCTACAAAGGTCCATGAGTTGCTTCAGCCAATACATCTGAGAGACATGGCTCTGCTTATCATGCAGATTCTCAATCTTCTCCCATAACTACCATGCAATGTCATTGTCATTGACAACATTGTAGTACACCTGCTTAGAGAGTGACAAAATGATTGTGGATTTGTCGAAATGCTGAACTGTCCACAAACTATAATCAAGTAACTATCAAATCTAAGTGACTGCCCTAAGATAGATGCTTAAAATTGAAATGAAATGCTACTATAATAAACTAAAGAAATATACCAACAATGAACTATGAGCAACCAAGAAAGAAAAAAAACCAGAAACAACTGGCATTGAAAGCTGTCAAAACTATAGTGTGTTAGTAACCATACATGCAGGAAGCATAGACATCATACACATAGTAGATCTCGGGGGTAAAAGAAGAGAAATGTCAAATGCATAACCCACTGAGCAAAGCTCAATACATAACCCAAAAGCATATAAATATCACTAACAACACATTGACAGACACAAGTGTGAGGTCCAAAGTAAGTGATCAAATAAGCCCACTATAGAGTAATTGCATCCAATACATATCAAGAGAGCATGTACATGAAGTAAGTGTCCCACGATCTCAGTGAAAGTAATCTCAAGCTAAACTACAAATATCCAAAGTTCTATGTAACATCCAAAATCTCATGAAAGCTACCATTGAAACAAAAAAATGAATGTTAGATGAGCAAAAGAGGCTCAATACATCATGTCCATAGCATCCAACCCAAGTATCTTCTTCAAGCCCTTATCGTAACATCCAAAGTATCATCCAAGGATAAAGTCATAGCCAATGTAAAAGCATCCAAGCTGGAGTCTTAGCTCAAAAGCATTTCATGAGCATAGCCACATACGTAGCATTCATGACATATATCAATACATTCAATAGGTATCCCGTAAAGCATCAAAGAGTATAAAGCATAAACTTTTTCCTAATAAATACTTGCTGTCCCATAATAACTAGAAGCAAAATAGTGGTCGAAATTGAGCAAATACAAGCTCAAAACATCTCATAAGGCATCTGAATACATTTGCCAAGCATGCCCCAAGCGTTTAGCATCAAATGAGCATCCCAAGAAGCATGTATAAGCTTTAGCCTATAAAGATATGACTGTGCTTCTTTGATAACAACAGTCTATCCTGAGTATCCAATCACAAGCTGAAGTTGATAAGCTCAGAGCTCAATACCAATGTCAATGACCAATGCTGGGGGTGCTTATGAGTGCCAAGTGTCCAATGAGTGTGTCAATGGCCAAATGAGCTACTGTGAATGATAGAAAAGCATCCAATAGAAATAGGTGTAGATTTTTGAAGGTCACACTGATTGGTAATGGGTGTGCTGGAACCAATACTAAGAACCATAGAGTGCCCAATTGAGCTCTAATGGGTAGGCAAGTAATACCTAATTATCAACAAGCATCAATGGCAAACAATGGAGCTGCTATAGGGTGAGTAGAGTGCTGCCAAAGCTGCCGATCAATAGGTGCTGAAAGACACAACTGTAAATTGGTCTACTAGGGACCATGTGACCAAAAATGGCCACTCTAATACCTCAATTGTGGCTCAATGAAGCCTTTACAAGATACCTAAACAAGTTGGGGAGTGGGGAGGATCAAGCATACCACATCGACCTAAAGCCATGGCTAACACAAACCTCGAGTTGTATGTATTCAAATTGAGCTAATGATAGGTTGGGTCAAGCTCCACAATGATGGCTCTCTGATACTAGTTTGAAAGGTGGTGCCCAAGTGGGAGCACAAGCAAGCGGAAGCAATGGAGATGCAAGCTATGGTGGATAGAGCAAAAGAGCAAGAGAGAGAGAGAGAGATAGAGGATGTGGGGACTCCAACAGTCACAATGTGTGATCCGCCTTTCCATATTCAAATGTCAATGAAATAATAAAGAATGAAGTGACAGTGATGGATGCCCCACCTATAGTGTACAGGTGTATGGGTACCATTAGTGTAGTAAATACACATGTGATTAGACATAGATGCCTTTACCCCCAGCAAACTATAGCTGCAAAAGCTTCCCTATACTTAGCTTCACAATCAAAGCCACAATGGAATGCTTCTTACTCAAACACAATAGACATGAGGATGAAGCAAAAACCAGTATCGTAACAACTAGCCCAATCAAAATCTGAAAAAGCATATAAATTTGCTAAGCCCCCCTTGGGATAAAATAGCCCAAGGTATTGAGTATCATTTGAAAGATTCGCTTCATTGCCTACCAATGCTTAGTGCGTAGGCTATGTATAAACCTGCTATCTATGAGATTGCAAATGAAATGTCTAGTCTCATAATGTATACATAATGCAAGCATCCAACAACTTTTAATAGAGAAGACATCAAAGTAGCCTCTAAGTTCATGAAGGCTCAACTTCAAACCTACCTCCATAAGAGTAGTAATAGGCTTGTAATCTTCAAGACCAAATCTTTGTAATAATATATCAACGTACTTTGTTTACCACAAAGCAATACCTCCATTACATTGTTTAAACTAAATGCACAAATGATTATGCAATAGGCCCAAATATGCCATGTTAAAAACTAAATTCAACTCAGATTTAAAATCAACACTATGTGTCTCATTAGGACCAATAAGCAACATGTTATCAACATAAACAACAACGATAAAAGGCACATCATGCTCATGTTTGACACATAATGTGCTCTCAATGGAACTTTTCTAAACCATGTGGAGTCAAGTATGCATGTGTCTTCTCATACCAAGCCCAAGGTGCTTGATTTAGACCATACAAAGCATTTTTCAATCTGCACAACTTTTGAAATTCAAAAAAAAAAGAAGTCTAGTTGATGTGCATTTCAACCATTGAGCTAGCAATGCACAAATGCTATGAATAGTTGTCATATGGCAAGTGGGAGCAAATGCCTCATAAAAATCAATGCCCTTTTGTTGAGCATAACCTTTTTCCACAAGTCTAGCTTTGTAGCAATCGAAATTACCATCTAGCGTATGCTTTAACTTGTAAACCCACTTGGTACCAATGGTTTCCTTTCTAGGAGGTAAATTACATAAGAACAAATTACCATTTTTGACAATAGCATCATATTCAAATTGCATAGCAACTATCCAATTTTCTAAATTTTGTACCTCTTCAAAAGAGATGCTCATTCTAATCACACAAACTAGAAACAACTAATGTATAACAACCTAATGTATAAGAGGCACTACAAGAGCTCAAATATACAATTAGCCAATGGTGCATCCAAGTTATTGTCATGCAATCTTTGCAATATCCATTTTGGCACTGTCATAGACTACTCAATCTCTACTCTCTCATTAAGAAGAACGGTATCATTTACATTTGCATGAGAAACAAACTGATATACATTTGCATGAGAAACAAACTGATATACATTATCATGAGAAACTTGTGTAGGCTAGACATTTACCTTATTTGTGTAATATTTCCACACAATAAAAGTTAGTTGGTTAGTTTGAAAGTTAGTAAATCAATTAATAAGTTAGTACGATTACTAACTAAAGACTAACTAAGGTAAAAACTAACTAACGTTAATAGCTAACAATTTTTATTTAATTAAAAATATATTTTTAAAAATCGAGAGTCATAATTCGACATTTTTCTCGGATTGACAAGGACCGTAGCCACCCTTCACACAAATTACAACGTGAACGAGAGTTATGATATTAATTACAAGGTTAATGTGTATAGTGTGGATGGTCTAAAAATATTAGATTTTTGGACAATACTAGTATATTTTAGATATTTTAGATATTATCCTAAAAAGATATAGAGATTCTTAGAACTGGATGTCATTTAAAAGAAAAGACAAGTGATGTTTTAGTTAGTTTTGGATATTTTATAAAAAGGAAAAAATAAAGAGAGAGATTGGCGAAATCGCACACGATGTGATCGTAGTCTACAGGCAGTAGACAACACTTCAAATAGGGAGAGAAATGAGTGATCTAAAAGCTTTCTAATCAAGAGTCTTGGAGTTTTACCCCCCTTTTGGAGTCAATGGAACCATCAGATTTATGATATGAGCATTAGATCATTGATTCTTCCAGCCCTTTCACCAAGAACTGTTGCTCACCCACATCCCCTCTTCTCTAATTCATTATAAATATAAACGCATGGGGAGGCACAAGGGAGCACAGGGAGACCCCGAGAGGCTGTGAGACAGGTTGAGAGAGAGAGAGAGAGAAGATTCTTCCTCCCTTTTTTCCCCTCCTTAGAGGGTGGCCACACGCATTTTCTGTTTTTCTTTTCCCTGAGCTCATCCCCTAACCCGCAAGCTGATTTTTTCCAATTTTCGTCCTCTCGAGCAAGTGGCTACTACTGAAGTCTTGTGCGAGTCGTATTTAAAAGAGAAAAAGATCATGGCTCCCAAGCGAAAAATGCTACGCGCAGATGGCAATCCCTCAACAAGCAACGAAGCCTCGGACAAGGGCATCACTACCAATCCAGCCGTGGTTCCAGTCGTAAGTAATGTATTTCTAAATTGATAGATGCTTGCTTTGATTCTCGTATGAGATACATTAGGCGCATGCTATGATGTACGAGAATAGGTCATGGGAAGGGATAAGCATCTTCTCACATATTCGGAATATGGAGTTTGCAAAGTGCATGTATCAAGGGAAGTTAATTGCACTAGTTGCATATGACTTATTCGTTGATAAAGCAATCAATCAGGGGTTATGAATAGCATACTCGTAAAAAGAATAACATTAAGAATTGTGCATAGAAGTATTAAGTAAATTTTGCATAGCATCGCTCTTTGATCCCAAGGGGGAGAGAAAATGTGCAATGAAAATGTTATTGCGTCTATCCTTGCAATGCTTGGAAAAGAATACCATTGCTTTGTTGGTTAATTGAACAACACACTAAATGCGTTTACAATCAACCAATTGTTGGATTGTGGTTTGGATGATTATTCCAAGTGTTTGTGTTTGATGGTAAATGCATGGTAGGGGTTTGTAATGACAAGTTGCTATGGGAATAAATGAATGTTTTCTTGGAAGATGATATTAGGGATGATTGCCTTGATTATGCTTAATTTTTAATTAGATTAATTAAGGAAGGATATTTTACACAGGTGGATCATTTCCAAGATTGCACTGCGGATTACCCCGAGAGGGCACTGCTTGATTCACGGGCCAAAGATCGAGTGGTAAAAAGGCCAACCACGGAAAGTGTGTCTCACTCCTAGGTCGCTTGGGGTCACTGGAGCTCTGGACACCCTTTATTAAGTCTGGAACGGAGCTATAGACTGACGTGAGCCCAATGTCTGGGGCGTTGGAAGATCCTATTCTAGATAAAGGATAGAAATTATGGTGCCATGTGATTTGGACCGTGTACTTCTGTTGGACAAAAGGGATACATAATTCTCATGTATGGGTAGGAGACAAAAATTAACTTGAAGATAAGTTAAGGAACTTGTTTGTCAAAAGGACTGCTTGTTTTGTTTTTGTGTCTGTGCTGTAAAGTATGCAAACAAACCCTGTTCCCTAAAAGGCTTAATTAATGAAGCTGATTTTTAAATGTCGCACATAAATGTGGTAGGACCTAATTAGAAAACTAAAGCTATCAAGGGAAGCGGGTGGGTGAAATCCCCGATGAGTCCATTCTACATCAAGGTGGTCCCAGAGAAGTGGGAGGCTTCTCACAAGGATTTATGACCGTTCGACCTTAGGTATTGTTAAGTTAAAATCAGTCATGTCATTTTAGGGAACCAGAATGGGACTATGCCCTACGAGCAAAGAGGTTGAGCAGCGTATCCCTCTCGTTTCCCATTCTCTTTTAACGTAGTGCGGTATGGATCTGCTTATGATTGGGTATCTCTGCGTAAAGTAGAATGTCCAAAATCCGACGCTAGAATACTGTTAGGAGACCTTGGCCCTAGGAACCCAGATCTCAGGTCAATTCTAGTGGGTTGGTCGTGAACATTCCGTTGCGAGGCGGACTCTGGAAACCCTAAGCAACAAACCCCGTAACATTCCATGGGAGTGCTGGGCACCGATGCTTGGATTCGCTTCTCGATGGATCGCTAACGCGCTTGGACAGCTGATTGGCGAGCACATTACAGTTGGTATCAGAGCAAAACTTCATAATGTTGCGTGACTGATTAATGTATGGTTTGTAGACATATACTAAAACAGAATAACCTAAATGATATGGCTTGATTGTCAGGCACCTTCTACACCCACGAATGCTGATATACAAGAGAAAAAATTTCTTCTCAAGCAAATTAATGCACCCGAGTTTAATGGAGAAGGGATAGACATCGTAGCAGAGGCAGAGACATGGATTGAATCGATGGATGATCTGCTTCCGGAATTGCCTTTACCAATCAAGCAATGATAGCAAAACTTAAGTTAGTTGGCCAGGCTCAGATATGGTGGAAGCAATGGTGCAAAGATCAAGGTATTTTTGAAGTCACTGTCACTTGGGCTTAGCTGAAAGATGTTGTACGTGGACGATACCTTCCGCCAACCTACCAAACTTTGAGGATGAATGAATTCTTCAAGCTCAATCAGCTAGAATTAACCTTGGAAGCTTACTACTCAAAGTTTCTAACCCTATTATTGTCTCATCCACTCTCTAGGTGCACACTTCTTGTGATAGATGGTCACATCAACAATAAGTGGCTGATGTAATCCTTTATGGCTAAGTCCTTGCACCAATCCACATACCTTGATTGTCCTTGACAAAACTCAAACTCATCAACATAAATTATGTATTAGATCAAATTGTCCAAAGAAAAGGATGGTTCCTAATAGACCTAGAGTTACCAAAATGTGAGAACATGTGTATGAGGGGTGCATTGGATCAGAACGATACCACTGATGAAATCTTGCTAGAAAATGTGAGTTGTATACCCATGTTTTGAAGTTTGGCGCCTAGGGCCATTTTTCTACTAGGGGGTGCATTAGGTCATCCGAAGGATGTCTCCGATAAAACCTTACCGAGAAATGTGATCTCTATAGCCCTAGTTATACTTCACATAGTGCGATCCGGCAAGACCATGGCCATACAGTTCACATTTTCTAACAAGATTTTATTGGTGGCATCCTCCATACCCAATGTACTCCCTAGTTATGCTTCATCTATTGAACTTGGAAAACTTACTTTCTTCATCTCATCTTGCACCTTCAACTCCTCATTCATTAATAAAGCACTCTTTTGAGTAGAGGGATCGAAAATTCCCTCGTCATTGAAATATCAGGCCTCAATTTGAAGAGGCCATATTGCAAAGCTTCAAAATCGACATTGAAAATGTTATAATATGTCTCACATGCAATAATGGCACATTCACGTAGTTGTAGTCAATGATGTCATTGAGATTCGAGAAGAGCTCTTCCTCCTTCACCTCTAAATACTCGAGCACATCAGATAATACCAAGTACTATGCACCCTCTATCTCTATAGGCATCAAGGAGGCAAGATTGGATTTGTTGTCCAGGATTGGCTCTTCTGAAAATGATGGCACTATCAGAGCCAGAAGCCTTGCTCTAAACCATATGATACTTCTCTTCAAGGTCAGTAGGTTCTTTGATAGGCTCTTTCTCCTTATAAGAAGCAATAGCAAGAGCCATTGAACTGTATCTTCATTGCTCCCCTTCTCTATGGATATGTCCAAGGCAACATTGCACTCCACAAGCTCAAAGGGTGACATACATGGAGCATTGCTTGTATTGCTCCCCTTCTCTATGGATATGTCCAAGGCAACATTGCACTCCACAAGCTCAAAGGGTGACATACATGGAGCATTGCTTGTAGATATAGTGAATGCTTAATGGCATGGAACCACATGGGCCAAGCACATGTTAAATACTTTTTTCTAGTTCGTCCCATGTTGCATGCCAAGTAATCGATCCAAGGGCACCTAGGATAGGTTTGCTCGATAGAGTACGAGTGAGTAGCAAATGTGCTCACAAAATCCTCAATGAGTAGGAAATTGAGATCTAGCACTAAGAGTATGCTCCACTTGTGAAGACCTTCAAGAAGACCTCGAATATCTCATCACATTGGCTAGTGAACTGTGTATTGTGGATCGACTCGTTGAAGTGCACGCGAGCAACATCAATTGCAATAAGTAGGAGAGATGTGACGGATGTGAAGAGATGAAGAGAAAGTTTGTGCAATCAAATAATGAAAACAAAAGTAAACTACTATATCTATCATAAGAATCCTAACTTTTAAAACAAAAAGGGCTTGTTTACATACAATTTCAACTAATTTTTTTAAAATTTTAATATTGTATATCAATGTACCAATGTGACACTTACTATATCCACTAATCTTAGATGGGAGTGCCCCCTCTCTATTTGTCTCTTCCTCCCCCAACACATAGGCATGCATGTATTCATCGTATTAAAAAAAAAAGTGTATACATATTTTACAAAAATCACTATACAATGTGAGAATACACAAGTAGTCTATCCACTAATCTTAGATGGGAGTGCCCCCTCTCTATTTGTCTCTTCCTCCCCCAACACATAGGCATGCATGTATTCATCGTATTAAAAGAAAAAGTGTATACATATTTTACAAAAATCACTATACAATGTGAGAATACACAAGTAGTCTATCAAATAATTTTGGAGAGAAGGTACATTCCTCCTCTCCCCCTTACTTAGTGAGCACTAGTATGTATGCTTCTTATCTCAATTAGCACACACACACACACACACACACACACACACACACACACACACACACACACACACAAATGAGTAGAGGTATCTCTTCTTTCTTGAGGGACATTTGAGTGCACATGTCTTCAAAAAAAAGGAATACATGTAAACATGTTCAAATATTTTTGAATAGTGTGTAGAGCATATGCCAAATTGGAAAATAACAAAAACTTAGAAGATTGCAAGCATAGGATATTGCAAAGTACTTGTATTCTATTAGCCAAAAAGACAAGTGCTTGTATTCTATTGAAAGTGTAAGATATTACAACGTAATTGTATTCTATTGTAAGCTTAGGATATTGCAAGATATCGCAAATTACATGTATTCTATTGCAAGTGTAGGGTATTTCAAAGTTCTTATATTCTATTAGCCAAAATTCTAAAAAGTACAATTGTTGGTAATATAACATGTGGAGTTGGGATATTTAACAAACTCCATAATAACTAAGATGTATGGAGCCACACACTTTTCACTCGTAATTATACTCTGAGCTTGACTTTGGATCTTGATTTCTACAATCTAATTTGAAATCAGATGTTAATAGATTGATTCTTTGTTAATATCATGATTTCTCGACAAATAATACTTAAGGACCAATATTTCTCTATCTTTAATACTTGGGGCTCATGACTCTCTCAAATGATATAGTAACATCCATAGTTGCACTATCATGTGTTTCTTGGTAAAGGCACAACCATTCACCCTTCAATATCCTTTATCTATGACACTTGAATAACAAACATAAAGTCTAATGCATGACAAAGTATTTTTATTTGGAAAGAAAAGTTAGCTAAGTAACAAAGTGCTTTGATACATCTCCTATTGCAAATTATTCGATACATCTTTCCTGTTGTGCACTTTCATTGAGAGAATATTTGTTCTTCTCTTTAGCATTATGACCTAGACAATTCATGTAAAGAATTATATGTTAAACCCTAAATCACAATTATGTTGTACAAATCAACCATGGCATCAAGATGTATATTTTATAATTAGACCAACACATTGAAATAAAAATAAATATTTTTATGTATATCAATACAAACCTAGATTGAATTTGTAACTGTCACATTGATCAATATGTTTACACAAAATAAAAAGAAATGAATAGCATAGAAATACCCAAAAAGATAATTTTTTAGGGAGAGAATTCATTGTAATGAATAGTTTGTCACATTGACTCAATAAATTGCATGAATACATGGGTAATATGCACCAATAGTTACAAGGATACAATCAAAATGTATTCAAATCCAAATGGACACTTATGATTAGCAACTAAGATGTTCTATGAATCAATACATTGTGTGATATATGGGTAGTATAACACAAGAGTTCTATGGATGGTAACCAAATGGCATATAGATTTGAAAAGGCCCAAGAAATTGATACTTTAGAGAATTTGAATAAGTACATTGTATGTTATGTGGGTAATATAATTCAAGAGTTCTAGGGATAGTAACCAAATGGCATATAGGTCCAAAAAGGCCCAAGGAATTGACACTTTAGAGAATTTTTTGAACCTTGATCTCCAAAAACCCAATCCATTTGGCACAAAAGGAGAACTTATCACAACAAAGTGGATTGAGACTTATGTGCTTCACCTAAACCTTATATTGCACTTGCAAGTTGACAAAACATATTATCTTAATAAGAAAAATAACTACTCAAACACAATCGTTATAGTAACACAAATATAGAAAAAATTTACCTATAGAACAATTTACAAAAAACAAGATGGAATCTATAGCTTGCTTGGTATTGATCATTGCAAGAGCACAATTATACTGCTATGGTCATCAAAACCTATTGAAAATCCTCATAACCAAAAATATCTAATTAGTCATATGAATTTTAGCAACACATAAGAGGGAAATTTTACATATAAGTTGTTTTGTAGAAAAGAAGCAAGAATCTTTGCTCTACTCTTCGTTGGTTCAATCGATTCTAAATTTAGAACCAATGTCAAATTCTATTGTATAAATATTAGAAAAGAGAATACACACACACACTCTACAAGATACATGCCCTCATACTGACGTTCAAAGTAACGCAAATGTTCATTAAAAAAATTACCCTCGTCTCATTGCTAAACGTGTTGGTATCAACGTCTCTACAAAACCGTCGCTAGATGCATCACTATTTGCGTCACCATTTTTGTCGATTTTGCGATGCAAATAGCGACGGTTTGCGACGCATATTGTGACACCAATAATGACGCATGCAATAAATTTGCGATGCTAATAGTGATGGTTACAGATATTTTTTTAAAAAATGGCAGAGCAGCAAGCTGCCCTGCCACATATAGCACCATGTGCTGTGTAATGTTCTACAAATGAATTACATGTTAGGTACGCAATGGTTATCAAGATGAGTGGAAAATGTATTTGAACCCACAAGATTGATACATAGAATAAGTACAAGATCGCTGATGAAAACTCATGGAATTATGGCAAGATACAAAGGATGATAAGTACATAGCACATGGAAGATACCTACATAGATTACAGGACCAAAAAAGAAGAGGGTGTGCACTCTACGAATCCAAGCATGAGCTATAGATCCTCGCCATCTGAAAGCTCGTCCTGATGTAAAGGAACATCAAACAGACTACACAAAATGAACAACTACACATCATTCTACCATACATAATGCATTTTTAAAAAAATAATAACTATGGACAAGAAAGATGATTGACTTACTGGGCCACTGCGCGCATACAGTCTATCGATCAGTGCAGTGAGATCGTGCCTCTCTGCATATCGAGTCTCCAGGCCAATGGGATCGTGGTTTGTAATGGAGTGCTACAAAGAAAACAAAATACAACTATTAGAAATACGATTGTCAATACAAGTGATACTACAAATAAGAAAGTAAGAAGAACAAAAGAAAAACTTACAAAGTCCTCCAGATAAGTCCTATGGCTACCACTCCCCAGATGATGCACGACCCCTACCTCCAATCATGCCCTCACTGCCTCCCGCTGTTGTTGCCAACTCCATGGAGAATCTATAGCCTCCTCCTTGAGTCTCTGCCAATCATCTACATCTAGCCACTCGAGCTTTGAGGAACCACACTTGAGTGCCTTGCTTGCGTCTCGATCATCTATGTGATATGTATGCATGCATACACTCCATCATCCACCTAGTGGAAAACCTCTTTGTCATGGTAGGTACCGAAAACTCCTCGTGTAAGGATGCCACTATATAGTCCTTGCTCTCCTTGGGTATATTCTTCCAATTGTATAAGACATTGTGCTAAAAAACTTATTGGCACAACTCTCTTATGTGGGACATCATCCTCCTCCCCTTATCATTCATGATCATAGCTCTTGTCCTGTAATCTAGGAGGTATCTATACCCCTTTGGGGTATGTCTAAGGTGTGTCCTCTTCCACCTACGACTGTGCTCATGGGCATAACTAGGAGATCCTTGTACATCTGGTATACCCACGAGGGGTAGTATCTCTCGGAGTAGTATCCATAGGGGTGCCACCTGCGGACGACTAAGTAAAAGATGGAGTCACTGGAGTATATGTCCCCATTGCTGTACCCACGGGGGGTAGTATCTCTCGGAGAAGTAGAATCCATAGGGGTGCCATATGCGGACAGATGAGAAAAAGCTAGAGTCATTGGAGTAGATGTCCCCACAGGTGTGACAAATCCTACAAGTGACATGCCTCTACTAGAACGACTAGACGGAGACACTGGATCGGTACCTCCATAACACTGTAATATCTCCATTACTTAGTTTGTTTTAATGTGCATATACATTCCAAAGAAAATTGATTTATGTTGCACATAAAAAAAACTAGCTCTAATTATGAAACTGACCCTCATTATTATGAAGATAATAATTATTATTAATGAGGTATTATATATGCCAGTTTATGGAAGAAAGACTTGGGAGACACTCCCAAGACTAGCTTATTAAAACTATGCTTATAGTATAGAACAAAAAAAAGAATTAGCCTAGTGGATAGTCACTTGGCAGTTAAGTGCACTTGGGTGATGACATTGCCGGGATGGGTGACCTCTCGGGAAGATCTTTCTACAAGCTAGTGGGAGCTTCTCGTGTGTAGCCAACGATGCTAATGAAGCCTTTGTAGCCCGTTGCCAAGTATGCCAAGGTCTAGGCCTTGGTCGATGCCTTGAAGTGACGATCGCTCGACGATGCACCACGCGGTGCTTGCCCATATATTCATAAATTTTTATCTTTCCGCTACAAAAATGGAGCTCCCTCTTTGACGTCATCAATGATGTCATCAGAAATGCTAAAAGAAAGAATTCTCTCCTTGTCATCGATGATGTCATCGAAAAATGCAAAAAAGTAAGTGTCATCTCTTTTACCCCCCCGCAAGACTATAAATTGAGGGCTTGGGGATGACCAAGAAGAGGGAGAAGAGCAATCTTGACTAGGATGAGACGCTGATTGAGAAGGAGGAGACTCTATTCCACGAGATGAAGAGACATCATTCCATTCAACCCAAGAAGAAAGTGGATATGCTGAAGGTCTCTCATCCTCTTCTACTCTAATCCAAGAAGAGAAGACAGTGAATAACTTTATCCTATTCTATCAATTCGGTTAGAAGTCATGCCTCTACTCTCGTCCCTATTGCACTGACTAGAGAGAGAGAGATTATACCTATTCTCTTGCTCTTGCTCTATACTAGCGAAAGAGCTACTCTTATTCTTACCCTTTCTTGCCAAGGTGAGAGAGAGAGAAGTATTGCTCTTCACAAAGCAAAAAGAACCATCCACGAGGCCTACATCATTGAATCCCGCAATAACCATCATTATCATTATGAGTCTTACACCTTTGCTAGCCAATATTACTGTCGGTATTACTACCGTGTTCTTCTTCTACTGCAAATCATATTTTCGTCATGGCCCCGAAGAAAAAGAATTAAAAAGCAAAAATCACGAATGACCCTACTAACGTGGAATCAACAATTGGAGTTGTGAGCACGGTAGTCAGTAACGGAGTCATGGGCGCGGATAACAACCCTTAACCAATTTCGATACCACATGTTTTTTTTCTAAAAATTTCTATCCGAATTCAATAGAAATAAGATAAGGCTCTTAAGAAATACTATGATCTTAAAGTATTCACTTCGTAAATTATTAGAATATCTTATAGCTAGAAATTGTTAGGAAAACTACGAAATTCTAGAACTCAAGAGAAATCATGAGGAAATTTTCAAGACGGATTTATCAAGAACGAACCCCGAAGAAATTAGTAAAGGATATAGTCTAATCTAGAAGCTTTGATAGAAGATTTTAAGATCGAAAATATCTCTAAGTTGAAGAAATAAACTTAAGGCCAAGAAACTTGGTTACAAGAATGCTATTATAAACCTTAAACTGAGAGGTTAGAGACCCCAAAATCTAGATATCCTAGGGGAAGAGCTCACTATGTGAATTTCAAAGGTCGATTGCTACGAGATTAATCATCACTTGAAAGTTGCACAAGTGTTTGAAGTCATAATTACTTGAAGACATCAATCTTGTTTGTGATTTTCTAGATTAGATCCTAATTGAATTAAGTATTGGAATAGAGATAAATTGAGGAGCCCTATACCTCCCCCAAGGATAGGCACTGAATCCCCATACCAAGAGGGGATGTTTTTACTGCTGCAGAAGCATGGACCGACTCCGAGGGCGAGAGGTCTCCCAGCAGGGAGTATTAAGTAGGAGGTGGTAAAGGTGCCAGGGGGGACTCTGGCTAGTAATTCCTTTACGCACCTAAGAACTACTTGGTCCCCTATATGACTCGAGTTCTACTTGGGACACCTAAAAATGCTAGCTATAGGTGGATTTGATCTTGGTGACGTGTAGATGCGACGGATGAGGTAGCACGTGAAATTGTAAATTTTCTCCTATATGGGCAGGAGAACACACATTATGGAACATAATCAATGAATTTGTTTTATTCTGATTGTATGTCCGTGAGTAAATTACTCAAATGAACAACTATGCATAAGAGGATTCTTTTTAATTAATGAAGCTATTTTTATATGTGGTGCGTGTAGATGCGCCGGATGAGGCAGCATGTGAAATTATAAATTTTCTCCTATATGGGCGGGAGAACACACATTATGGACAATAATCAATGAATTTGTTTTATTCTGATTGTATGTTCGTGAGTAAATTACAAAAACGAACAACTGTGCATAAGAGGATTCTTTTTAATTAATGAAGCTATTTTTATCTCTGAGTTGGCCATCTAATCTGGAGACATACGTGTGAATATCTCCTATAACTCCTTGTCGCTCATCCCTCGACTCATCTTGCTCTGCAAATATCGTTAAAGGTAACTTACATAGACAAAAAATGATGTTAGCATAATCAATATAAAGATTCAAGTAAAGCACGGTAATATAACTCTAAAAAAATGATGTTCCTTAAAATGCATATTCTAGAGTACCCTTAAAAGAGATTCATCAATGAATTGAGTAGGCAGATGTAGCAAGTATGATGTAGTCTATGGTCCCATGTCGATCTCCTGGCACAAATCCGTGTACACTGGAAGGTCTATAGATAGGTCACCACAGAAGGAGTCCACTTCGTTCTCAAAGAAATCCTAGTCTCCTGTCTTTCCGTCATCGTTACCCAATCTGCCTCCTCTACATGCTCCAAGCTCTCTTCAACTTCCATCCCTTACAATATCAACCCTTCCACCCACATACTCTCCTCTATTGAGATATTGGCAATCACACCCAGCTTAGCCTCTTTGTATGGAGCAGTGTGGACTCAATATACAAAATCCCATATGCACAGTGGTGGAAAGTGCAGGCTAGTCTATTCCTATAAAGCATTGTACTTGCTCTCATTTTGAATGCAATGTCATAGTACTTTTGTACTTTTAGCAAAGTGTTTGTGTCATTGTCAACACACAAGACTGTGTTTATGAGTCCAAGCTTCCATCTTGGAACCTAATTCACTTGTGTGACATTTAGTCTTGATGTCTGTTACCTCATGAGCTCACTCTTCCTCTTTCAACCTCCATAGCCATGCTCTAGATTTGAAATTTTTACATGGCAACAGAGCCTAGTCGACAGCTCTACAAATCACTCCTTCAGCTCTTCTCAACCTTTGGTTAGCTTATCTTGACATAAACCCTTCATCTTCCACCTCCATCTTCACTCTATCTCTCTTGGCTGCCATAGACAACACCTACCTACCTCTGTTAGAGCAGCCATATCTCTTCAACCAAGCCATATCTCTTTGAGGTTTCTTCTTGAGAGTTGTTCCTTAGGTCAAGTCACATCTTTCAAACTCAAAATTGCCTGTCATTGTGCAACATACAGCCTGACATTGTTGAAAAACATAGACCTGGCACAAATTTCACTATTGCAAATTGGACCTATTCTCTCTCCCTACTATGAGCATGATTCCACAAGTTATCATAGAAAGTTTGTTGGTCATATACGTGACTTACATTTTCTAAGAGGGCTTGAGAAAATTCCACTCCAGCAGAGAGATATTAGAAGATTACTCAAAGGTGGTACTGCAAGAAGCCATAGCCAGCCTACTGTTCAACTGATGGTGCCATCATCATGCCTCGCAATGTCAAGGGCTACCATAGGCCTTTTTAATTTTATCATATAGGCTACCTCTTGACAAAATTTCAACTCAAATGGTCCATTAGGTGAGCTACTATAGCCAAAATATCAAGCTGTTGTCCTGAAACCATAACTGGCAGCCATAGCCACTTACCTTCAAGCTCACTTTTTCCTTCATTTGCTCTCTCTTGCCACTTAAACCAAGCCAAAGCCACTCTAATATGAAGTTCTCAAAAAGCATTTTCCATCAAAACAGCACAAGGAGGGGAGAAATCCAGCATCAAAGCATAAAACTCAAGTGCCTGAAAGCATAGTATCTATTAATACTTATCAAGTGTTATTTGACACTACATTTTTTGTGCCTCTTGACACAATTAAATCTTCTGCTGCTCAAATCTGAGAGTTTTGGTACTGATTTGCTACTCCAGCATGGACAAAGACTCTCCAACTATTCAATTCAAAGGGGTCAGGTTCCACACTTGGCAAACTTGCATCAAGCTCATCCTGATGAAGAAGGGTCTTTGGGCCATTACCAATGGCAAGGAGAAGAAGCCTCGGGATGCAGACCTTGCAGTTACTTGGCAAAAGAATGATGACAAAGCACATGCCATCATTAAGATGCAATTGGATGACAACTACACCCACCATGTAGATACCTATGAAACCTCTGATGATACATGGAAGAGATTAGATACTTTGTTTGGTGCACAATCAAAGTAATCTAAGTATGAATTATTGATTGAATTTTTTAGGTTAGATATGAAATCAAACACATCTCTTACAACTCACTTAAACTACATGGAAAGTATCTTAGCTCAGCTTGCAGGAATTGATCTCAAGATGGATGAAGATATTTGTATTGGTATGTTGTTAAAAAGCCTGCCTCCTGACTATAATAATGTGTCAACTACATTGGTCAACGTGCCTAGTCCTAAACTGGTTGACATTAAGGCCTCCTTGCTAGAAGAAGAAAATAATGTAAAATCCAAAGAAGAACCAAGCACCTCTAAAGATGAACAAATGTTATATGTAGGTACTAGGTACAAGTACTAGGTAAGGGTAAGAAAGATCAACTGATATGTGACTTCTGCAAAAGGATCGAGCATACGGATAAATTCTGTCATATAAGAATAAGAAGACCATGGAGCAAAAGAAGAAGAAGACCACCAAGAGATGAACAAACCTCATCAGTCCTATTCTGATAGAATTTTTTAGCCTCGTATTGCCTAGCCCTAATGCTTCTGACATAAGCTTGTAAACTCCTCATGTAACCTTGTACTACAGTCTCTGTATACTTTGTGAGGCTCTTGTTACAGCCTTTAGATGTCCACCATGTCTTTGGTATCCACACTTAGCCTTTTCTGCGACAGCCTCTGGTGTTTATTATGTTTATGGTGTGTCCACACTTTGTAGGTGGTTGCTCACTAAAGCCTCTACGCACTTTGTACTTCTCTGGTTGTGATTGAGGAGGGGTGTTGAGATATTGACAATCACACCCAGGTTAGTCTCTTTGTATGGAACAGTGTGGGCTCAGGATATAGAATCCCATATACACAATGGTGGAAAGTGCAGCAGAGTCTATTCCTATAAAGCATTGTACTTGCTCTCATTTTGAATGCAATGTCATAGCACTTTTGTACTTCTAGCAAAGTGTTTGTGTCATTGTCAAGACACAAGATTGTGCTTATAAGTCCAATCTTCCATCTTGGAACCTAATTCACTTGTGTGACGTCTTGATGTTTGTCACCTCATGAGCTCATTCTTCCTCTTTCAACCTCCATAGCCATGCTCTAAATCTGACATATTTACATCCTCATCTACAATGGGAACATTTCTTTCATCATACACTGCGGGGGTTTGGATAGAAAATTACATGTTCGAAATCACATATAAGAGTGATTCAACATTTGTGACTGTTCTGTGTCGTGAATTTTTTAAATTAAAAGTTCATGCACATGTTCACAATGGGCCGGCAAGACAAACGTGTCGCGTAGATCTGTCCATCTTTTCTCGGAATCTATTTTGAGAAATCCAGATGAACCTCGTCGAATGGTTGTCCCAGCTCCTTCTAATACTATTTTGAAACAATGTACATTGAATATGATCATGGAGAAGCTACGGTAATCCACTGAGATAACACTTTGCAAGTTTTCAAAATACTCCATCTCATCTATAATGGTGTTTGGATCCGTGGCTCACCATCGGCTCTCTTGCTCAAACTTTGCCATGATACCACAATCCGTTGTGGAGCGCATCTTGTCGATGTGCTCAATGCAGAAATGTCATGCGTGCGACCATGCTGGTCATCTTTATCTATAAGATGCACCAAGAGGTGGGTTTGTATCGTGAGTATGCTGGTGGGCATGTACTTCTCAAAGAGATAAACCGTCTCCACTGCTCCCCGCCTTGCGGATTCAATAGACGATGTCTTGATCTCCTTTTGTGAGATCCATTGCACTAAATTTGACAACTTGTAAATTGCCCCGCATATTTCTAGAGCGAGGCATCCTGCGATTGCGATCGGTAGTACAAACTGCCGCAAATTAAGAATCATTACGAACACAGACTAGATACTAAATAGCAAAATACGTAGGCCACTTGCAATCTAGCCCAGTACAAACTTGACATATCTTATGCCAATCATGGGATTTTAGCCCTGATACTTGGTCATCTTTAGAAAAAGTGGATTTAAGGGAACGCATCATACATGTCTGGGTACGAATAGACCTGATAATTTGCTTCACAATACACTCTTCTTTAGTGGACAGATGTGGGTGCTTTCACTCAACTGCCAAGACCCACAGACCGCTTACTGTTTCAAGCGTTTCAAGCGAGCTCTAATGGCTATCTCTCACCTAGCCGACGCGCCGTCGATCCTACGAGTGTAGTGAGCTTACTTTGATGCCCGATCGAGTACCCTCCTCTGTCTTGCACTCCGGTAGCTCCACGATTCTTGATGCTAGCTCAAGCATCCTCAAACCTCCTCCATCTCCAAGCTCCATCCTCCATAGCCGCGCGCACAAGAGAAGAGAAGAGAAGAGAAGAGAAGAAGAGAAGAGGAGATGGTGAAGAGCTTCACCCTCTTGATCCCTCACTCTCACACACACTCACTCCCTCACACTCTCACACTCCCTCTCTCAAGAGCACACACAAGCAAGAAGGAAAGAAGAAGAGAGGAAGAAGAAGACTCTTTTTGCCACACACCAAAGAACGAGCTTCTCATTGACTTTTCAACTTTATATACAAAACCCTAAATCCCTTTTGGGTGGTCATCCCCTTTTCCCCTTTTTTACATGGCAGGCCGTAGCCTAGGCCCTTTTTCCCATTTCCCACCATTCTAATTTATCCTATTCCCAGCTAATGCGTACACTTTGCACAGGAGCAAGCATGGCACTCTTTTACAAAGATTCAGGGGTGCATCCGCATTTTAATTCTTTTGTTGCCTTGGGCCGACACCGAAGCTTTCTGAGGGTTGTGCCCGAACATTTGAATCTTTCAGGGGCTGGCTACCGGTCAAGGTGCCTTTTTTTGCTTATATCCTGCGCCTTTTTTGGTATTTCCATTTTTTCCATTTTTTTTGCTCCTCTATGCTGCGGGAACACGGTAACATTACCCCCCTTCTAGCCAAGTGCCAGTCCCATGGCACTGCGATGGGACGTAGTGGCTAGTTAGGTCGGCTTTTAGGCGGAACAGGTAGGTGGGTGGTTGGGGGAATGTTAGATGATGGAGGTTGGGGATGATGACCAGCCGGCGTGCTTTAGGCTCCATGAAGATACTCGGCATCTTTCACCCTGTTGTGGCGCCCCTTATGTAGTCGGTCGTCTTTTGAGTATTAGAAACACTTGAAGCAATAAGCAATCCCTTAGGAGGATGGTATTGGAGGGATTTATTCTAGAGAAACCCCCCGAACGCTGTTTGTCTTGAAAACCCGTGGCTTTGATTGAAGATCCTTGTCTTTGAGTTGAAAGTCTTCAGTTTGAGTTGAAGGTCTTCAGGCTTGTGGAATCAATAAGTGATCCTGGATCTTGAGGCATTGGGCATGGATCTTCGGACGATGAGGTTCCAAGATCTATACCAATGGCAGTTCTACCTTGACTTGGTCCAATCATGGTGGCCATCAGCAGTCAGATGGCTAGATGCCGGTGCATGAAAAGAAGTTTGGGTCATTAAAGGGTGCCGTGGGTGATCTTCTTCCACGAGTAGCCATTTCTTGAGAGTTGAACATAACCTGCAAGAAAAGTTATGCACTCCCTAAAGGGTGTGTCTGCTTGCTGTGTAGTGTGTGGTGCTCGTGGCAGTGGAACTGGGAGATGGGTCTAACCTTGGGTAAGCCCTTGGTAACATCCCACACTTGAGGACCCAGTTCGTGCTTCATTGGAGGTGCGGTGCGAGTCTTAGGGTGACACGCCTGAAAGTCCTGCCCTTGATGTGCCCTAAGCGTGAAGTGGGGGGAGGGGGCTAGGGAGAACCCTAGGTGCAGTGACTGTGGTGCTTTTTTTTTTTTCGAAATGATACGTAGGCCTAATTGTCTTGATCGGAATGAGGAGGAGAAGGGGGTCGGATAGACTTGCTCAAAAACTGGCGACTTTGTATGTAATCTTTCAGATTCATGCGTACATGAAGGGAGGTGGTGGAGAGGAAGGGGTGGTTGCATCTAGTGATTTGGCTGTCATTCATGTCTTCTAGGAGGGCTAGGCAAAAAGAGAGAAGGAGACTAGCCCTCATCATGAGACGAGCCATGGCGTAGTTATCTATAGTGTTAGGGTCAAAGAATAGGGGAGGCAGGCTGCGCTCTTGTGGAGTCGGGTCCTGCTTAAGAAGTAGCCTAAGTAACCTAAGATAATTACAAGTGGTTATAAAAGCGGGGTCAGGACATGAGGAGAAGTCCACCAAGAAGCGCATCATAGACTCGTCTAGGCTTTCTACGGTAAAAAGAAGGGCATGCTCAAAGGATACTACAGTGGAGCTATAAATAATGGGAAAGTCATACCGCCCGTGGAGGGTGGCATCAAAATCTACCCCTACCCTTCGAGGGTATGCCATGTAGGTAGGGTCGTTCCGCTCGAATGGCAGGGTATTACAAAATGCCATCCAGGCGAGCATGCTTATGTCACATACTCACCTCCTCCACAGGGGTTGGCTCTTGTAGTTTTGTATAGTGTGGGGGATTTCAAAAACCTTATCTTGCCAGTAGTCGGCCATTTATGTGCCCCAAGAGGTTGGGGTCTTTTCCCGCTCTTCTAGCCATTTTTCCCCAACCGGCCACCGACCGTGGTCACCTCGTCCATCACTTTGAGCAGCAGGACCCTCCGCAGACTGTTGGGTAGGAGGAAACTGAAGGGGAATGGATCCTTTCCTAGTTCTTGTACCTCCCACACCACCAATTCTGCGTGGAATCCTGCAGGAAGATCATCTGGGCACAGAGGAAGAGTCGCGGATGGTAGCACGGCTGGCTTGGCTCTCAGTTTTTGTCTGGCCTCCTCCACCAGCCTTTTGCATCTCTCTTTAGAGACGGCTTTTCTTTTTGCAGCAGCTAGGTCCCCTTACGGCGGCTCTTGGGCCTGCGGCGAGGGGGGTTGTGGGACTACGTCTTCCCTGAATTGATTCACATCGATTTCCAGCTCTGCTTCTTCCCCCTGCCATTCTGCGTGTGTTGCTTCTTCCTCGAATCCGAGGGCGTCTATCTCCTGGGGGGTTAGGCCGGCCAACATTAGGTATTTTCGCTGTTCATCCAAACTTAGCCTAACCTCCGCAGGTAATGGTGGCATCTGTAGTCCAGCGTGTGGGGCTCTTCTTGCCATGTCGAGATTTCTTTGCATTGCCTCCAGTGGCTCTCCTTACGCTGCGTGCATGGCGTCCAGGATAGTGTCGAGAAAGGCCTTCTGTTGAGTGCTAAAGGCCACTTGGGCTGCCTCCACCTTGCTCTCCATGATGATTTTCTCCTTTTCCGTTAGAGCAAGGCACCGTGCCAGTGTCTTCACCCTCTTTTCGTTGTGCGCAGCCCACTCCTCTGCCCTTTTGTTCATTACTTCCAAGCCCTCTCCCTGTCTTAAGGTCAGCATCATGATTTTCTGCTCATAATCCTCTAGTTCCCTTACTAGCCTCTCTTGTTCTCCTCTTTTAGAGGTCAGCTGATCTGTTAGGCGCTTGAGTTCCTCTTGCTGCTCCTCCATGCCTCGTTTTCTTTCTTCATCCCTGGCATTCAGCTCCGTCACGAGTGCATCAACCTGAGCAGATTGCACAGCAAGCTCCTGGTACTGCACTATTAGGAGCTTGTGCTCTCTTTGCATGTTTACTAACTCTTGAGTCTTGTTTTCGAGCAGCTGCCTCCAGTGTTCCTCCCTCTCATCCCTAGCCTTCAGTTCTTGTCTTAGATCTGCAATCTCACGCTGCTGCAAGGCTATCATTCTTGTCTTATCCAGCTGGAAGGCGGCCACTGTTTCCTTCTCGGCTGCCAACTCAGCCCACCGCTATCTTGTGTTTCTCCTTCGCTCTCTCCAATTGGGAGAGCAACTCAGCGACGTATTTGTCATAATTAGCCGGTGGCATCATCGTTGTGTGAATGGGCGAGTTTGAGGCTTCGACTTTTTGCTTTTTGGGCTCTTGCTTGGACTCTGCATCCATGGCTGGCCTCTTCTGTCCTGTGGCCATAGTCTCCATGCTCTGCCCCTGGCCCATCTCCTTATTGATGAAATACTGCATCCACGCCACGAAGTTTGACACATCTGCGCTAGTCGGGATGCTGGGGGGTGATGGTGTTGAGTTCCGCGGAAGGCACCAGGAGGGTAGGGATCGGATGGAGCGGGGCCTTGCCCTTGCCTTCAGGGACTGGAGGTGGCACAAACTTTGGCACCTGTGTGCTAGACCCTGGCCCCTCTTCTCTGCGCGGGCTCAGGTTCCTTAGTTCATTTGCTCGGCACTGTTGTTCAATGGACCGGCGCGGGTGGCCTCCGCCAGGTCCTCTTCCTCCTTTCTTCGTAGCTCCTCCTCTTCCTCATCCGCTTTTCTCTTCCTTTCCTCCTCCCTTTTTTTCTGCTCCTCCTTTTTCCCTTTCTGTTCTTTTTCCCTCCTTTTCTCCTCTTCAGCTTCTTGTTTTGACGCCTCCTTTGCTTTCTGTAACTCCTATTTTTCCCTCTCCTCCTCCTGTCTCTTTGTTCTCTCTCTCTCCTTTGCTTCTCTCAAGGATTCCTTCTTCGCCCTTTCCAAGTCTTCCTTTTCCTTCTTCCTGCCTTCGTCATTCTTCTTCTTCCTCTGCATCTCTTCTTCTTCGTTGTCCTGATTGTCTTTTTGCTAGTCTGCCCCTCCCCTTCTTCTTCTGTTTCCATTCTGTCGGTGGACGTGTCTTTGTCCTGGCGAGGAGGCGACCTCTCCGGTGTTTCTCCTTCTCCCTCCTCCGCCTCCTGTGCTTCCTTAACTGCCTCCTGAATGAGTGCAGTCAAGACTCCTCCGTATGCGATGAAAGAGGCCTTGGAGGAGGCTTTTTTCCTTTCCGTAACCTTAGAAGCCGGAGATTCTCCTCCTGTTGGTGCACTTCCCAGGGCTAGCGCCTTGTCTGCAATCATTTTTCGCACGTACCCATTCCAATCCACCTCGTCTAGGGTGTGGCCTACTACATTCTTCAGCACTGGCACGCTAATTCGATGCATTAAGGAATTGTAGCATTGGCTGGAGAAGAGCATGTGCACCAACTTGGCCTGCAACCTGGCTTCTGTGTTAGGGATATCCTGGATGCTTATACCATCGTTCGTGAGTACCTCTTCCTTCTTCATCTTCAGCAAGGCATAAACATCCCTTTTTTGTCTCCTTTCTGTCCTTGGTACCAATCCCAAAGCCTTCTCCACCAAGGCTGGATCCAACCGGACTTGCACCTGCTTTGCACCCTCTCCTCGGCCCACTGTTACAATGCCACCTTCTTGGTCCGGGTTGTATGTTCTAAGGAATTCTATGCATTTTAAGTGATCCGGCTCCTGCGAGAATTTTTCAATATACTTTGTAAGGTTGCACTGTTCCACTACCCTCCTGGCTGCTTCCTCCTTGGCCACCACGACTTCGATGTTGTGGATGGTTTGGAACTTGAGCTGTCCGAAGGCGCGGTTCTCTAGATGGATGCGATACTGCTCCCTTTCCTCGTCTATGAATGGGAGTCGATGGGCGCGGTCTTGCTACGACATTTTCTGCTCCTACCATAATTCGTAACTTTCGTTAGCATTTTCCACATATCACTTTGCTGTTTATGTGAGAATAAAAACTCTTGAATGAATTTTTTAGGAAGCCATTTTTTTCATACTATATGCTTATGCTTTTCACTACCTTTACTTTACTGTACCCCCTTTTTATTCATTTCCTATCTGATTCTTTTCACCTTCACCACATACCCACATACCCCCTCCCCTTCCGGCTTAGAAAAGAATCCTTCGTAGGATTGGGGGTTAAAAGGTGAGGGGCTTTGGATCTATTGGGGTAGGAGTTACGTGTGAAGAAGCCACGTGTAGAATTTTGGATTGTATTCCAGTTGAGCATGACAATCAAGAGCAGATGGTTGGATGGAGACTTGGGAGATGTAGGTCAAGACATCATGAAAGAGATCTCCAGTATTAAGGCGGCTGGCAACATGTAATTCCTCTTCTGTGAGGAATTGGTCAATGTAGGGGTGAGTGAGCACATGGTCATCTAAATGCTGGTTATGGGTGATGGCCAAAACCCTAAATGAGATAGGTGCCACATATGTAGGGTCATATTCAATGGTTTTAACTACCCTGCGTTGCTCAACATTGGTCATTATCCGGCAACCTTTGTTCTCCCATTGGATTCTCAGAGCAAATCACTGCTGCAAGAACGTGGAAGGCGAGCTTGCCATCTGCGTGAGCTCTTGCAAGTCATGTTTAGGAACAGAACGAGGAGGCTTACGATATGAAGTGATTATTCTTCTGAGGGCAGCTTGCTCCTTTGAGATTTCATCATTTGCTATTAGTTCAGCAGCAATTTTGGGGATTTTAATGGTCATAAGTTCGTATTCTTCCCAAGTGCATGGTAATGCACGAACATCCGAAGCAAGTGTTTCGTCAAGAAGACCTAGGTCTAGCCTCTCATAACTTCTAGTGAATGTAGTGAAAGTTTTGTCCAACATCTTGATGCAGGTTACTAAGTCATCCCCAGAAGTCGCGGCGAGGTCTTTAGCCAAGGAGAGGAAAGGTCATACCGCATAGGAGGACTGGATATTGGTGACTCCATCATTGGTGTCACAGGTTGGGCTTTGTATTCCGAAGCACTTTGAGGTGCTATAGGAAGTTCTAGGGGCATGGGAGTTGTGTTGGGTTCTGAGTGAGCAGTCGTGGGGGTTTTTAAGTTATCTGGATTAGGTAAGGTTAAGGCTTGTGGCATTTGCTTTGGTTGATAGATGAGCTGGGGCTTACTAGCCACAACGGGCAATGGTTTGCTGACTATGCCCGGGGCACCACGTGTGCAAGCCTGTTTCACTGTGGTGAGATTGCTTGTAGATGAGCTTTTTAACTGGCCATTTTTAGGCACCCAAATCCAGGGGTTGCCCTCATAGTATCCTTGTGCTTGCAAGAGATCTTTGGGGATCCATCGCGGCGTGGTTGTGTATCTACGTCGATAGCATCTGGACTGCCTCTTAGGCCATGATGGCTGATTAGTTTGGCGTTTAGGATCACGTTTGGGTGGTCTACCCGGATGTGGTCTTTGCCATTTTGGCACCCATATAAGCTTGGACTCCTCGGCCTTGTGAGCACTCTTGGCAGGTTTGGGCCTGGGGTCGAGAGCCTGGCATGAGGCTGTAGTTTTCTTTTGTTTAGACTTGGACTGGAGTGTGGTCGTAGGGGTTTCTACCGGTGGCTTCGTAATGGTGGAGGAATCATGACAGCCCTTACTGAAAGTCGTCACTATACGCACATTGCCTATAGCAATGCGGTTTAGGTTGTAATCCACATTACAGTTCGTTTGCTTCTTGAAAGTACGACCCAATAGTGATACAATACCGGCTTCTTTAGTGTCAGGCAACACATGGAAGAAAGCTGGTAAACTTTCAGACTCGATAGAAACGACTACCTTGCACTTTCCTAGGAGTGAATAAGCAGTACCCCCAAACGGGGTGAGTTTGGCATTAGTGGGCTGTAATTTTGGTTGACCAATGCGTGTCCAATAGTCATGCGTCAAGATATTGTAGTCGGCCCCTTCATCAATCAAGGCATCGAAAGAATACATCGCTCCTGCTGCGATTGTGATTCATAGATACGCCGGTGCCACCGCTTCTTCATCCTGATCTGTAAGGTCGGTTATAGTAGCCATGCAGACGTTCATTGGGGGTTCTAGCATGGGTGGCTCATGTAATGGATGGGAAGGAGGATAGTACTTCTTTATGCGGTTGCCATTAAAAAAGCCTATTCCTTCGCCTTCAAGTGTCTCTAACTCAACATTCCCTGTTCTACCAATCATGCGTCCTCTGAAAGGCCCTAGCCCCCGAAACTTCATCTTCTGTTTATGTCCTTTTACAGAGTATAGTAGAACAAGGTCCCCTTGTTCAAACTCTCATTGTTTGACATGCTTGTCAAACCACATCTTTCATCGAGCCTTCTCACAAATCAGAGAGTGAGTGGCGAGGAGTTTGGTCTCTGTTAGGCGCTCTAGCTCCACTAAGAGATTGGTCCAAGCCTCTCTTCCCTCCCAATGCTCCTGGACTGCTATCCTTAAGCTAGGGATGAAGAATTCTAAGGGTAAAATGGCTTCAGTTCCGTACGTCAGCCTGGCCTTCTCAATACGTACGGAACTGAAGCCATTTTACCCTTAGAATTCTTCATCCCTAGCTTAAGGGTAAAACAATGTACAGCCTTTGAAAAATGGGGCATCGATTTTATTGGACCTATCAGTCCTACTGCACAATATTCCCAAGCTCGCTACATCATAGTGGCAACCGATTATCTAACGAAGTGGGCAGAGGCACGAGCCACGAGGAAGAATGATGCTAGGACCACTGCAAAGTTCTTGTGGGAGCAGGTCATTTCACGGTTTGGCTATCCAATCGAACTTGTAAGCGACCATGGCACGCACTTCGTTAATGAGGTGATTGCCCACCTGCTCTCTACCTTCCTAATAATTCATCGAAAGTCCTCTCCCTATTACCCTCAGGCTAATGGCCAAGCCGAATCCACAAATAAAATCTTAGTCAACGTGCTTACAAAGGTAGTGTCTGCCTTAAGAAGTGACTGGGACAACAAGCTAATGGCGGCCTTGTGGGCCTATCGCACAGCTTATACCTAACTGAAGGGTAAAATGGCTTCAGTTCTAAGAATTCTAAGGGTCGCTCAGGTAGTCCGTTTTCCAGCACTTGCACTATGTCATCGGCCCAATACGGTGTCAGATCAGCTTTAAACAATTCTCTCTCGCTAGACAGGTTAAAGAGATGAGCATCCGGTAAATCGTCAGGTATGCCTTGTCCAGCGGCTTCTCCTGTGGGTATGCGGGACATGTGGTCAGCCATGTAATGTTGCTTTCCTTTGCGTACAACCACAGAGAAGTCAAACTCTAGTAGAAGGAGTAACCATCTAGCTATGCGTCCCATAGCACAAGGCTTGTTCACAAGATATAGCAAGGCTTGATGGTCAACAAAGAAGACAAAGGGAGTGGCCAACAGGTAATGCCTAAATTTCTTTACTGCAAATACCATGGCCAACCCCTCCCTTTCTGTCGTGGAATAGTTCATCTCGGTCTCTGTGAGCTGCCTGCTGGCAAAACTGACCGGGTAATCTAAGTTATGTTCACCATGCTGGCATAGTACGGCTCCAATAGCGAACTTAGAGGCGTCCATGTGTACATGAAAAGTTATGTTCCAGTCTGGGGCTCATAAGATTGGTGCAGTCGTAAGAGCCTTTTTCAACTCCTCATATGCGCGCTAGCATTCCTCAGTCCACTCGAACACTATCAACAGCTTGTACAATGGTCTAGTGATTAGTGCGTAATTTAGTACAAAGCGTAGATAGTATCCAGTGTGTCCTAAGAAGCATTGAACTCCCTTGTAGTTATCGGGTGGCAGTAAGTCAACAATGACTCTGACTTTAGAAAAGTCAGTGGCAATGCCGTTCCTTGACACTACGTGCCCTAAGATGCATGCGTGTTTCACCCAGAACTGACACTTTAAGGGGTTCAACGAGAGGTGGTACAACCTACACCTTTCAAAGATAGCTCTCAATTTCTCTAAGTGTTCGGCCCAACTAGAATGTAAGCATAAGTCGTCTACAAACACTTCCAGTTCGCGCCTAAGCATGTCCTTAAAGATAGTGCACATTAGGCATTGAAAAGTTGTAGGTGCATTCATTAGCCCAAAAGGCATGACATTGTAGGTGAATACACCCCATTCTGTGGCAAAGGCAGTCTTGTGCCTGTCGTCGGGGTGCACTTGCACTTGATTATAGCCCGAGAAACCATCCAGAAAATTGTAGGCTTCTTTACCTGCTACCATCTCAAGCATGTGCTCGGTGTAAGGTAAAGGATAGTTATCCCTCTTCGTAGCGGCATTCACTTTCTTGTAGTTCACGCACACTTGGATTTTTCCATTTTTCTTCATGACAATCACGATAGGTGATACAGTGTGCTCGATCTCATATATGAATCCTGCCCTCATGAGTTTATCAATCTCCTCTTTTACTGCATGGGCGTGTTTGGGATTCATGGGGTAAGGTCGTTGTTTCGTTGGCACAGCATCAGGGACCATTGGGATATTATGAGTCACAACCCTAGGGTTGACTCCCTTAAGTTCATCCAATGTCCAGGCAAATACGTCAATGTACTCTTGCAAGAGTGCAACAAGTTTGGTCTCCTCATCCTTTGTTAAGTCATCTGCAATGAACACAGGTCTTGGCTTTTCACCTTCCCCAGCCAAGTTAACTTCCTTGACTTTGGCGAGTCCCTCGATCGGTTCACTGGTTTGGCCTTGTCTTTTCACACCTAGCAGAATCACCACTCTGTCACCCTTTTTAAATTTTGTAAACCGTTTGGGTAGATCCTGCGGTTTCTTTTGCCTTTCTGCTTCTGAGTCCTTTGCTTGCTTCCTGGCCTCCTCTTTTAGCCTCCTGTGCCTCAAGTGGACTGGCAAGTCTCCCTTGGTGCGTTTGACTTTAGAAGGTTGTGGTATCTCGGGATCACTCTCAGTGCTGACTTCCGACTCTGAGTTAAACTCGCACCCCTCACTTGAGGAAGGTGTTTCCCCAGGGGGTCATAGTTCAGTAGGTGCATCTGTCTTGAGCACTGGGATTACCCATGGTTGTGCCACTCCGGCTTGCTCGTGATCCACGGCTCCTATGCGTTCTAGCCATGATCTGTCACACTCCATTCGCATGACTCCTTTTTCGTTCTGACTGGTCCTTCCTTTCCTAGGCCTCGAGTCTGCCCTGATTTGTTCTATCGCTTTTCCTTCCATGTCGTACTCTATTATATCTATCTCTTCTTCACTCTCCTCTCCCGTAGAGCGACAGTCCTTATACTCCTCGTCATCAGAGTCCTATCCTTCTGACTGCTCATCATCACCTAAGCTCTCCTCTCACGTCTCCTTGTCATCAGCAACTAAAGCCTAGTTATATAACAAATTCAGGTCGTGGACCTTGGTCCATTTCCATTCTGGCTTAGCTAATAGATCACGTAGAGGTTTTAAGTTAGTAGCCAAGTTGCCTTTTAGTTCATTGGTCAGATATTCTACGATTTTCTGAAGCTCTAGTTTGTTGTTGAGGATATGGAACGAGGCTAGTTTGCCTGGGCTGAGCGAGCTTCCTGCCATCATGCAGAGTGGCACAATTGGCTCCTCAATTGGCATGGTTGCGGCTTTAGCTGCCTGCCAATATAGTTCTTCCTCATCCGAGATTGGTAGGTCAATGGTTGCCAAAACGTGCATCCAATCCCTCTCATCCTCAGGGCAAGGAATATATTTAGTGAGTGATCCATAGGGTTTGGTCGTTTGAGTACCGCCTTTCAGCATAGCTGAGATGGCATCTAGGTCAACAGGGGTCATCTTCCAAGTGTTCATCTCTACCCTTACTGCACTAGTTCTATTCCCTAGGAAAATCAAACCATTGCCCCAGTCCTCAATGACACGCGCATTCCTCATCCAAGGTCGGCCTAATAGTATGTCGTAATCCACTCCCTTCATGACAATGAAGTTTACTGAAAATTGCACACCGGCAATCTTTACTGGCCAATTCTTTAAGACCCCGAATGGTCTTACCTTCATTCCATTTGCTAACGTGACGTTAAACCTGGCAGTCTCTACAGGAGGATTTTCCCATGCCTCTAAGACTGCATGGTTTAGTATGCTAACACCTGCGCCTGTGTCTACAATTCCTTTTTGCATCATATCTCCTAAGGCTAGGACGGCCAAAATTGCGTGCATTTCAGTGCCTTCCCAAAAAGCATTGATGTGCAAAGACTTAGGATTTGAGTGTAGAGTTAGACTTGGGATTTTTGTAACTGCATTATGATCTTGCGGATCAGCACTCGCAAGTCCTGTGTGTCCCTCCATCAAGTCTTTTAACTCCTGCCATAAGGAATGATTTTGCCTAAGCAGATCTTCCAAGCTTAGAGTTACTGGAGTAGACAACAAGGTTGTGAGGAGGCTACTGGGCTCTTGTCTTCCCCTGAGGCTAGCATTTCCAGGCCATGCGTTCTGTCTGCCCTGGCAAGTTTCCCCCTGGCCTTGCTGCTGAGTTGCTCCCAGTGGTGCAGGTATGCTCGTAGCTTGTGGTTTTAAAGGTGAGACTGGTGTGCTCACGCTGGAGAAATCGTCAATAGGATCTTCTAGTATGGGTTCAGCATCCTTGAGGTGCTTTTGGGTGTCCTTGACCCACTCCTTGACCTTGGCTATAGCCTCGAGCTGCCATTTGGGGTGGGGATATTCCCCTACCTTGGCACTCCCTAGCTCGGCTGTCTTAGGAGCTGAGGTCTCCGCCTCTGCGTCTGTGACCTTCTTTCCCATTACTAACGTAGTCGCTTCCTCGGTTTTAATAGTTATCTTTGCATCGGTTCTCTTTTTCTGTCTCCTCCGGCTTTTCTTCCCTATTGAGGTTGCGTCAAGGTTACTTGGCCCTGGCAAGGAGATGCCTGCCTGTTTTGTTTGAGCTCGCATCATAGTACGTAGTGGGATGGGCGTATCCTCACTACCAAAGGTTTCCACTCCAAAGAGCCCCAAAGGCACCGATGGCATGCTGGCAGAGCTGGTTGATGGCTTCCGCCTAGGACAGTCAGGAAACAGATGTGTGATTCCACACTCTATGCATCGGAGATCCGCTTTGTCCTTGTTAGCTTGTTCTCACTCTAGGCAGCGTGATGAAATGTGGCCTAGGTGGCCGCAAGTCCAGCATGTGACTGGATCCTGGCTGGGCCCTCCAAAGCCTCTGCCTCTTCCTCTTCCTAAAGCCATCACCGGCGCTGGCCGATAGTCCATCAGGACTGGGTTGCCCTCCTCATCATAGGATATGTACGGGTTGACATATGTTTCTTCCTCATTAGGCTCCTCCACAAAGTGAACAGGAGCATCGCTAGATGGGTGGGTTACAAAAAGCCCTGGTGGTCTGGGTATACCAGTTGGGTTCATCTCCAGCCTAGGCACGGTAGGTCTTGAGTCAGTCGGTGCTGGAAGAGCCAACTGGGCTCCCCTCCCAAAGAAATTAGGTGGCCTATTACCTAAGTATGGAGGGTTGTACTGCTGCGCGTATGGGAATCTCCTCGACATTCTGCAATGCACTGCATCATGCCCGAATCTACCGCAATTTGAGCACGACCGAGATCTAGGATTTGGCACTCAACTGGGAGGTGATTGCCGCCGCAATATGTACATTGTACATGCGATCTCACAGGCTTCCTCACGAGCTCTTACAACCGTGCAATCTCCATTCTCATCTCTGCCATCCCCTGGTCATGGTCTACACTCTTTCCCTTATCTTGCACACTAGCAGTTGCTTTTCCTCCCGAAGTAGTTGATCTCTCAGGGTCCCTCTGGCTTGCACTGTCTCGGTTGGTAGTCCTCATGTTGCGCTCCCTGAGTTGATCATCTACGCGTATTGTCTCCTCGAAAACTCTAGCTAGCACGTCTCGTTGCAAGGTGGAGTTACTGGCCAAAGCCTTGTAGAGCTCCTCACTCCGAATCCCGTTCAGGAATACTATAGACACTGCCCTCTCAGTAGGTCGCTCATTGGCAGGGATTCTCTTGTAGAGGCTATGCATCTGAGTGACGTAATCCCTAACGTCCTCCTTCTCCCTTTAACTGATATTCATCAACCTAACGATGAGGTTATCCGAATACCCTGCCTCCAAAAACCTCTTGATGAAGAGGCCCTTAAGGCGAACAAAGTTCGTACGTTTTGGGTCATCTAGACTAGAATACCAGGTCCTCCCCTTATCGCCTAAGCACAGGCCGAAAGCTTGAGCTCGCTGTGTAGGGTCGGTAAGACCATTTGCCTCACATACTTGCTCGAACTACTCCATGAAGCTGTACGGGTCACTGCTAGGTTCGTATCTAGCTAGTTGTTTTGCTACTATGGGGATTCTAGCCTGCCCTTTAGCCCCTTGTGTGACTCCCAATCCTGATAGTAGGGCGGTGGCTAGGGCAGTAGCGCTCTGTTCAACGGACGTGTTGTCCAAGAGTCGCTTTGCTACCAGTTCGCTCAATGTCATGTCAGCCTCTGCTGCCCGTTCCCTCTCTACATTCGGTCCCGATTTGGCCGCTCCATCTAGGTCTAGCACTCGTCTAGCCTCGTACATATCTACGTCTTGCTGTAGCCTTCTAGCCCTTTGCTCATGGTTGTAGGCAATTATGCCTTCTAGCACTCTCTTGATAGCTCTTCTCTCTTCTTCCAAGTTAGCTACCACTTCCTCTACAGGTCAGCCCTGGATCACGGTCCTAGTGAGTAGATCGTAGTCGTGGACCAGTTCTTGGACTGAGGTTGGAAATTCTCCTAAGTCTAATTGGTCCTCTCCTCGTTCGCCTCTTGGTCCCGACATTGTTTCTGCTTCCAGCTCCACGAGGTTGTCAATCAATCCAAGCAGCTCCCCGGCAGCATCCAATCCTCTATAGTGTTGCTTTCCGTGTCTTCGCGTCTTCTCCAGGTCCTACTAGTAGGGCACTCATACACCTGTCTAAGTCTTGGGGTCTTCTCCTACTAGTGGGTTCCTTAAGCGATTTATCTGAGTGAGTTCCTTTGATTATTGAATACAAACCTCTATTTATGGTCACTCGGTGAGTGTGTTGTTTCTCGTGCACTTGTGCCCAATCAGGCTTTCAGCTTTCTTAAGTGTACTTCAAGTGTGGAAATTCAATGTGAGTGCCGCAAGCAATTCCCCGGCGTCTTACTCACTCTCGCTCGTTTCGGGCCTGATAGGCTTGTAGGTCCATTTTCTGGCCGTTTAGTCAGAGTTTAGGGTTTTCTTGTACGTTGCCTTGTTTGCTTTCGGTCGATCAGGTTTTACGGTTCAGCGGCTCATGTCCGAGTCCTTGGGTCCCTCAACTGTCTACTGCTAGCCGCTAAGCGGTTGTGTACTACAATTTCTCTTATCACGTGTGCTAGAATCAAGTTCTGAGCGCCCGAAGGGTTTCGACAAGTTGCGCTAATGCGTATTTGCCGGGTCGGGTCAAATTTCTGACAGATTTGACAAAAAGTTACACTCGGACCAACTGATTCAAATTGTAGGGACCGAGTGGGTCACTCGACGGGCCGAGGAAGGGGTTGAGGGCCGAATTTCCGGATTTGACTCCGACGACTTTTATTCGGACGGGCCAAATGGCAGGTTCGGATAGGGTAATTCGGACGGGCTGAACGGCACTTGGCCGAGGGCCGAATCTCGGGTGTGGTCGAGGGCCGAATTTGAGACTCGGACAGGTCGCTCGGACGGGCCGAGGGCCGGATGTGCCACGTGGCAAAGAGCTTTGACTCGGACGGCCGACTGGGTTGAATCGGACAGTTGCCTCGGACAGTCCGAGGGCCGGTCAAGTGGGCCGAGTGACAGGGGCCGAGGGCCGATTCTGGGACTCGGCCCAGGAGAGGCCACTCGGACGGGCCGAACAAGGTGCACGCAACCCGCGTGAATGCGAATTCGATCGTTTCACCCAATGTAGGCCGGCGCCATGGTCATGCACTTCCAGATCCTATCTAGGGGAGTAGAGGGAGAGGTTTGTATACCTGAACGGGTCGGTAAGTGCGTCGGTGATGCGATCGAATCACACGGGCTGGGGCTCTCTCTCTCTCTCTCTCTCTCTCTCTCTCTCTCTCTCTCTCTCTCTCTCTCTCTCTCTCTCTCTCTCTCTCTCTCTCTCTCTCTCTCTCTCTCTCTCTCTCTCTCTCTCTCTCTCTCTCTCTCTCACTGAAATGACACAAATGAGCTCTCTTTTGGCCTCCTGGCTCTTATATGCCTTCCCAAATGCGGCGTTGACGCCCCCAATCGCTCTCTTGTCGATCTTAGGCCTCATTAGCGAGCATTTTGAGCATTTTGCATGATTTTTCCCTGTTTTTCCCTGTTTTGAAACAGTAAATCCTACCCTTTTCCGGTTTGATTTCCTAACTCTAACCTACGCTAAAGGCAACGAAGATCGAAGGCAAAAAATTGAAATAGATCCTCCATGCTTTCTAATCATCAAACAACCAAAATATCCCAAAATACTTACTTGTTTTGAAGATTAAAAACACCAAACTTCCTACCTATCTCAAGCTCCGTTTCGGGGATGAGTACCCTACTTCGATGCTCGATATGAGGCGCGCAAGTGCTCAAGCTTGAATCCGTTGGTCCCAACAACGGAACCAAAATGTGGGTGCTTTCACTCAACCGCCAAGACCCACGGACCGCTTATTGTTTCAAGCGTTTCAAGCGAGCTCTAATGGCTATCTCTCACCTAGCCGACGGCCGTCGATCCTACGAGTGTAGTGAGCTTACCTTGATGCCCGATCGAGTACCCTCCTCTCTCTTGCACTCCGGTAGCTCCACGATTCTCGATGCTAGCTCAAGCATCCTCAAACCTCCTCCATCTCCAAGCTCCATCCTCCATAGCCGTGCACGCAAGAGAAGAGAAGAGAAGATAAGAGAAGAGAAGAGAAGAGAAGAAGAGAAGAAGAGATGGTGAAGAGCTTCATCCTCTTGATCCCTCACTCTCACACACACTCACTCCCTCACACTCTCACACACTCTCTCTCAAGAGCACACACAAGCAAGAAGGAGAGAACTCTTTTTGCCACACACCAAAGAATGAGCTTCTCATTCACTTTTCAACTTTATATACAAAACCCTAAATCCTTTTTGGGTGGTCATCCCCTTTTCCCCTTATTTACATGGCCGACCGTAGCCTAGGCCCTTTTTCCCTTTTTCCACCATTCTAATTTATCCTATTCCCGGCTAATGCCTACAATTTGCACAGGAGCGAGCCTGGCACTCTTTTACAAAGATTCGGGGATGCATCCGCATTTTAATTCTTTTGTTGCCTCGGGCCGACACCGAAGCTTTTTGAGGGTCGTGCCTGAACATTTGAATCTTTCAGGAACTGGCTACTGGTCAAGGCGCCTTTTTCTGCTTTTATCCTGCGCCTTTTTTGCTATTTCTATTTTTTCCATTTTTTTTACTCCTCTGTGCTGCGGGAACACGGTAACAACAGAACCCAAGGAGTGCGAGGTAGTTGCAAGCGACCATCCATCTTGCCTACCTCCTTCAAATCCATTTGTACCCCTGGAGTGTCTCTCTTTCCTGTGATGTGGTCCCATAATAAGCTGCCCATATTCTTGAAAATATGCATGGGATCCAACAAGTGGTTGATCTATAAGTGGGTCCAATACGACAATTCATAAAAAACCAAGAACCGCCGCATTCCATTTTGATGTGACTCAGTGTGGAATATTTTTAACTCGTACCAACTTTGGGCGTTCATTCATGCACTGAAGGTCGTCTAAGAAAACCTTTCCTCAGTTCATGACCCTCCGACAAGAAAGCAGTGTGTCCTTGATATACCATCTTTTTCATGGTTTGTGACCTTCGGGAGTCTATAACTGTGGCCTACACAATGGATACGCATGATAACATGAGGTAACCAGACCTATCCTAACACCTCTATTTAGTCAACACAAACTTGAACGAGCCATTTTAGATATCACCAACGAGAATGGAAGCCTACTTACTTGAGCACTCTACGAATCTCGAAAAGTCATGCACGGTCCACATGAGAATGGCTCGTATATTGGCGGACCATCAACCATTGCACTTGCTCATATCTTCCACGTTGTTCCCCTCCTCCCACAAAATCTTAAGCTCATCAACTAATGGACGGAGATAGACATCCATATTCTTGACTACGTAGCACCCAGGAATGAGCAAGCTAAGGATCATGTGTACTTTCTCTTCGTAGAAAGCCATGGTAGAATGTTGTAGTTAACAAGGACTACATGCCACACATTGTAAGAAGTTGAGCGGAGACCAAATGGGTTCACGCCATCCATAGCAAGACCAAGCCGAAGATTCATTGGCTCTCATGCAAAGCCTGGAAAGATACAGTTAGTGTGGCTCCATGCGTATGAATTCGTTAATATTCATTGGACTACATCTGTGGATCTATTCTGCGCATGCCACATTGTCAAGCTTGCCATGCTTGATGTACGAAACATGTGATGTATACACAGTATAAGTGAAAAGTGTTTAAGAACTTTTTGAGGGATGGTTTGTCCTTGTAAGTCCAGTCGATACCTGTGAGCACCACACTTTGGACATGCCTCCATAGTCTCATAGTCTCCTCGAAACACCGCACAATCATTGACACATGCATGGATGTTGTTGTAGTCCATGTCAAGCTTTCATAAAACATGTCACGCATCATCACGAGACTCAAGCATGGTATTTCCAAGTGGTAATATATGATACTTTAGCAACCTAAAAAAATATCATAAAACACCTTGAAAAAGCACAAGTGTTTTTTATAATGGAGTCAAAAAGATCAATGGAGTGTACGTAGAATGTACATGCATAACTTGGTCACTCTTGCATTGCTCCACCTATATTTTGCATGTATACTTAGGAGCGCAAGCAACGTCTGCAGGCGAGATACTCAACACCCATTATATAATGGTATGGATGCTTCCTCTCTTAGCGGATCAGATGACTTGGCATCCACAGGCATTAATGCATCGATCATTGCCTCCATCTTAGGCTCCAAGATTAGAGGAAGGTTCAAAAGGCTGACTGTCTCCTCTAGTATCGAGGGTATATACTGAGTTGTGCATTCCAAGTGGTGGATTAGCTCAAGAACTCCATCTATCGCATGTCCACAAACTATTCTAATTGGCCACAATAGGTGCATTCCTCCTTAGGATGAGACGTCACCTCCCTATATAAATTTTACGGGCACGTCTAATTTTTTTGTATATGATATTTAATTAGTTTCTGAATGTAAAGCATGATTGATATACACTTTTCTTACCGATTGCTCAAAGTCTGAGATCTCCTAATCAATGATCTTCGATTGGAACTCGCCAAAGCATCGTACGTGTTCTATAGACAAGCAACGCTTTCGTCTGATTGCCAGCTTGCACTAAGAGCAAGGACATGGGACACATTGATTAAGATATGCCTCACAATCTTGGATATCACCACTATCATCATTTTCCATTTTGTCTACGTTACAACAAACAAGTTTTTGTTCTCTTTCTTTTTTTTAAAAAAAATTCACCTCCCTTTATCATTATTTTCTTATCTCTCCTTCTCTATTTCTATAAATGTTTATTTATCCCCCCAACTCTCACTTCTTCTCTCTTTTCCTTTCCCTTCCTTCTTTTCTCTATGTCTTTCTCTCGTTTCATCTTCATTCGCACTCGACGCATCTCGCTAAAATCAAAATAAAAAACTCATAAAACAAGACATTGAAAGACTCTCTCTCCCCACCCCTCTTTGTGCCTCTCTTCCCCCTCTGCCATTCTCTTTCTATCATTTTGTTTTCTCTAATTCTCTAATTTTCTCATTGTTTCTATTGATTGTTCTCAACGATCTTTTTGATTCTTATTAAGTTTACATCTACTTTTCATTTGATGATGAAAATAGATCCATTATGTGTTTTGTGGACCAAGCACTTGCTAGTAAGCATAAATATACGAATGTTGCTTAGACAAAGAAGGTTGATAATGATGAGAAGAAAAAAGAGAGTTAGATATTTTGCAAATATTGCAAGGCAAAAGATCATATCACTAAGGACTGTTCTAAATTAATTGCAAAAGAGGCTATGAAGAAAGAGGCTAGTATGGTTGTTGTAGTTATATGTCATTCTAAGTTAAAATTTACAAATTTTATGCAAGATACATACTAAGCATTTAGTACACACTTCAATTATAACCACAGTGGGTATTTAGTATGTAATGTAGCTATAATCCTTTCTTATATGACTCTGGCATGCTTGTTGTGGATTCATATATATGGTACTTTGATAGTGGTGCTACGAATCATATTATCTCTGTTTACATAGTCTATTCACTTCTCTTGAGCCTAGTTCTAAGAGCAGTACTATGGCATGTGCCGATAACTCCTGTTATCTTGTCAAAGGAGTTGGAAAAATTGCACCCACTATTATTGATGGTAGTACTCTTACACTTATGGATGCTTTGTATATACTAGAGATAAAGAAGAATTTGTTGTTAGTTTTTGCACTTGCTAAGATTGGTTTGATTATGAAGTTTGTTGATAATAAATGTATAGTTCATGATCTCTTTTACGGTGATTGCATCTAGTTGTGGATTGTATAAGCTCAATAATTTTGAGAACTGTGTGGAAGATATGGCACGTGTAGTTGCAAATTCACACATAATTTCAAATGCAAAATTACACGTTTGGTCATCAGAATTTTGCTAGTATGTTGGCCTCTAGAAATCAAATATGGTGTTTTTATTTCCTGATCCTGAGGCACCACCTCGAAAATGAATTTGCAAAGGTAGTGTATTGGGTAGAATGCGATGTGCTTCATTTCCAAAAGATGGTTTAGTGAGAGATATTTGCAAACTATAGCTTGTATACCTTGATGTTTGTGGTCCCATGGAAACACTCTATATTTTGGCAACTACTTGTACTTCATGACTTTCATTGATGACTATGCCACTCGCATGTGGATACATGGTTTAAAAGATAAGGCTAAAGTATTTTTGTGGTTCAAGTAGTTTGTCAGCATGGCTGAAAATTTGTCAAGATGTAAAGTGAGCACTCTCCATTTTAATTGAGGGGGGAATGTATATCTAATGAATTTAATGCATATCTAACTGGACATGGGATAAAACACTAATGTATAGTGCCATATATATCATAATAAAATGATATAGTTGAGAAGAGAAATAGACCACTCATGAAGATGACACATTACGTGATTGACAGTCAAGATTTGCCACATAGTTTCTAACTTAAAACTATTTTATATGTAGCCTATGTACTTGACAGGTGTCCCACTAAGAGTTTATGGTCTATTACTTCTTATGAGACTTGGCATGGTAAAAAGCCAACTATGGCTCACTTGCAGCCCTATATAATGGTTTTTTTTTTGTATAAACACCATATTAGAGAATTTGGGAATCTCCCAAGTCCCACTTTCAAATAAGGAGTAAAGATTTGGCTATCTGGCTAAATCTTAATCCATGCTTCAAAGTGGGACTTGGAAAGACAACCTATAAAGTAATTAGGGTAGACTCCACTTTCAAGTAAGGGGACAAGATTTGATAATTATGTGGCCAAATATTAACTATAATGAAAATTCCAAACTATATTATAATTCTCAAATTCCCTAATATAGTGTTTATAGTAATAAAAGCAAAGGTTACAAGTTATACCATCCAAAAAGCAAGCGTATCTTGGTCAACAGTGATATTGTCTTTGTGGAAGATGCTATTCAATCTTTACTTTCATGTATGAAAGAACATTATATCTATGACACTTTGTTTCCTCTTATCAATGGTTTGTAGTCGCATTCAATGGAAAATTGTAATGTGCCTGCCTATCGACAGTCCAAGCACGTTTTAGCGGTCCATCGAGAAATGAATCTAAGCATCGCTGCCTGGCACTCCCATGGAATGTTACGGGGTTTGTCGCTTAGGGTTTCCCGAGTCCGCCTTGCAATGGAACGTTCGCAACCGAAGCCACTAGGATCGACCTGAGATCTAGGTTCCTAGGGCCAAGGTCTCCTAGTAGCATTCTAGCATCGGGTTTTGGACATCCTACTTTATGCAGAGATACCCAATCCAAAGCAGATCCATACCGCACTTGGTTCAAAGAGAATGGAAAACCAGAGGGATGCGCCACTCAACCTCTCTGCTCGTAGGGCATAGTCCCATTTCGGTCCCCTAAAATGGCATGAATCAGGTTCTAACTTAACAATACCTAAGGTGGAATGGCGATATATTCTTGTGAGAAGCCTCCTAGTTCTCTAGGACCACTCTACCATAGGACAAACTTGTTAGGGATTCCGTCCACCTGCTTCCCTTGATAGCTTTAGCTTTCTAATTAGGTCTTACCACATTTATGTGCGACATTTAAAAATCAGCTTTATTAATTAAGCCTTTTAGGGAACAGGGTTCGTTCATGTAATTTACAACACAGATATGAAAACAAAACAAGTAGTCCTTTTGACAAACAAGTTACTTAACTTATCTTCAAGTTAATCTTTGTCTCTTGCCTATACAAGAGAATTATGTATCCCTTCTGCCCAATAGAAGTACCTAGTCCAAATCACATGGCAGCATAATTTCTATCCTTTATTTAGAATAGGATCTTCCATAACGGTAGTCTACAGCTTCGTTCCGAACTTGGCAAGGGGTGTCTAGAGCTCCACTGACCCCAAGTGACCTAGAAGTGAGACACACTTTTTGTGGTTGGTCTTTTCACCACTTGACCTTTGGCCCGTGAATCGAGTAGTGCCCTCTCGGGGTAATCTGTAGTGAGATCTTGAAGATAATCCACCCATGCAAAATATCCTTCCTTAATTAATCCAATTAAGAATCAAGCATAATCAAGGCAATGAGCCCTAATATCATCTTCCAAGAAAACATTCATTTATTCCAATCGCAACTTGTCATTACAAACCCTTGCCATGCATTTGCCATCAAATACAAGCACTTGGAATAACCATTCAAACCATAATCCAACAATCAGTTGATTGTAAAAGCATTTAGCATGTTCTTCAATTAACTAACAAAACAATGGTATTCTTTTCCAAGCATTGCAAGAATAGATGCAATAACATTTCCATTGCACATTTGCTCTCCCCCTTGGCATCAAAGAGCGATTCTATGCAAAATTTACTTAATACTTGTATGCACAATTCTTAATTTTATTCTTTTTACAATTATGCTATTCATAACCTCTAGTCAATTGCTCTATCAAAAAATAAGCCATATGCAATTAGTGCAATTAACTTCCCTTGATACCTGCACTTTGCAAACTCCATCTTCCGAATATGTGAGAAGAGACTTATCCCTTTGCATGACCTATTCTCGTACATCATAGCATGGGCCTAATGTATCTCATGCGAGAATCAAAGCAAGAATATATCAATTTAGAAATACATTACTTACGATCGGAACCGCGGTTGGATTGGTAGTGATGCCCTCGCCCAAGGCTCTATTGCTTGTTGAGGGATAGCCATCTGCGCATGGCATTTTTCGCTTTGGGGCCATAATATTCTTCTCTTTTAAACACGACTCGCACAAGACTTCAGAAACCACTTGCTTGAGAGGAGTGAAATTGGGAAAAATCAGCTTGCGGGTTAGGGGATGAGCTCGGGGAAAAGGAAAAGAGAGAATGCGTGTGGCCACCCTCTAAGGAGGGGGAAAAGGGAGGAAGAATCTCTCTCTCTCTCTCTCTCTCTCTCTCTCTCTCTCTCTCTCTCTCTCTCTCTCTCTCTCTCTCTCTCTCTCTCTCTCTCTCTCTCTCTCTCTCTCTCTCTCTCTCTCTCTCTCTCTCTCTCTCTCTCTCTCTCTCTCTCTCTCTCTCTCTCTCTCTCAGCCTCTCACACAGCTTCTCAGGGTCTCGCTGTGCTCCCTTGTGCCTCCCCATGCCTCATATTTATAATGAATTAGAGAAGAGGGAATGTGGCTGAGAACAAGAGTTCTTGGTGAAGGGACTCTTGGAAGAATCAGTAATCTGATGCTCAGATCATAAATCTGATGGTTCCACTGGCTCCAAAAGGAGGGTAAAACCCCAAGACTCTTTATTAGAAAGCTTTCAGATCACTCCTTCTTTCTCTCCTTGTTTGAAGTGATGTCTACTACCTGTAGACTACGATCAGGATGCGCGCGATTTCACCAATCTCTCTCTTTATTTTTTTATTTTTATAAAATCTTTAAAACTAACTAAAACATCACTTATCTTTTCTTTTAAATGACATCCAATTCTAGGAATCTCCATATCCTTTTAGGATAATATCTAAAATACCTAAAATATACTAGTGTTATCCAAAAATCTAATATTTTTAGACCATCCATACTATACACATTAACCTAGCAATTAATATCATAACTCTCATTCACATTGTAACTTCTGTAAAGGGTGGCTACAGTCCTTATCAATCCGAGAAAATGTTGGATTATGACTCTCGATTTTTTAAATATATTTTTAATTAAATAAAAATTATTAGCTATTAACATTAGTTACTTTTTACTTTAGTTAGTCTTTAGTTAGTAATCTTACTAACTTATCAATTAACTAACTAACTTTTGAACTAACCAACTAACTTTTATTGCGTGGAAATATTGCATCCTCCTCCCCTTAAAGAAATCGAGATGTCCTCATCTCGAGAGAAACCAGGGGTATCATTTTGGAACATGTGGGTTATGGACCCACCACGCTATCGCTGCGCTACTCTGATCACTCATAAGCATGCGGTCTTTTGAAACAACAACCTATTGTATTTGATATATCCAAGTCTTGATTATAAGAGAAAATTTATTGTAGTTACATGTCATGAATATTTTCTAAGTTTTTCCTAAGTATCCTGATATTTTCTGTATCACTGGAGCTTGTACAACTTCATTTCGTATAAGCTCAAGTTCTCTTTGAGTCTAGTCAAGACAATTGACGTAGTTATGTCCAATGTTGTGGCACTCGGAGCGTTGGTGTTTAGGGTGATTTGGACATTCCCTTTTGAAATGACCTAACTCCCTGCAATAGAAACAGCGCGTGAAGCTTTATCACTTGTGGTCATAAGGTTCTTGGTTGTCCTTGGTAGGAGTTTATTCTTTAGACCAAATTGTCTTAGGATCCTTTTAGCAGATCGAAGTGGTCCTTTATCTCGCAAACTATGTTCCCAGATTGTCCTCTTCATAGTTCGGTACTGAGCTCCGTGGACAATCAACTTTGTGTGTAATTGTAATGAAAGAGACCTAACTGTCCTAACTAAGGGAGAGAAGAGAGAGAAGGACTGCAGGAGAAGAGGGAGAGGAGAGAGAAAGACATGAAGAAGAGAGAGAAAGAGAGGAAAGGAAAGAAGAAGAAGAGGAAGAAGAAGCCATGGAAGCTTGAGAAGGTGAAAAGAGAGTTTCTTGATAATTTCTGTGATACCTCAAAATACCCTCTTACACCTTATATACTGTCAGTGTGACTTGTATGTTCCCATGCCATGTTTCCGTGATCCCCGCTCATTACAAACCATCCCGTCTCATAAAGTTTTTGTCCTAAAAAACAAGGGATGTTGTCATGTCTGAGGAAGAGGAGGGAGCAAGATCTCTGAGGTTCTTGGGCTGAAGGTTCTATGGCAGCTTGAAGGAAGGAGGAGAGAGAAGGTCCTCTTGAAAAGTAACTGAGCTTTTGGTCTTCTCTAAATGTGCTACACTCCTTTTTGCCCAAAAACCTCAAGAAACTTACATGAAAATTAGTGACGACCTGTCAAATTTGTCTGCCTGCTTCCAGATGTGTCCATGGTTCTTGGAAAAGCTCCAAGAAAGGTTGCCATAGTCTTCAAGAGGGCTGATAGCCTGCCTGAGTACTCCTGTGTACCTGTGAGAGATGTAACTAGGGTTTTCTAACTGTGGGAAAACTATGAGAGCCCTAAATCAATGGCAAAAGAAAAGGATCAAGGACAAAGCTCTGATACCACTTGTAATGAAAGAGACCTAACTGTCCTAACTAAGGGAGAGAAGAGAGAGAAGGACTATAGGAGAAGAGGGAGAGGAGAGAGAAAGACAGGAAGAAGAGAGAGAGAGGAAAGGGAAGAAGAGGAAGAAGAAGCCATGGAAGCTTGAGAAGGTGAAAAGAGAGTTTCTTGATAATTTCTGTGATACCTCAAAATACCATCTTACACCTTATATACCGTCAGTGTGATTGGTATGTTCCCATGCCATATTCTTGTGATCCCCGCTCATTACAGTAATACTAAAGAATACTTCCAAGCTTCAACATTCTAGTAAGACCCAATCCATATTAGTTGAGAAGAAATGACTTAAGAGAAATTCATTGCAAGTTATAACTGCCATACTTGCTAAAGTATCTCTTATGTAAGTTCTAGGCTCAAAATAGATACAACTTATATTACTTGGGTTAACTATAGTTACAAGAGTAAGGTTTATTCCCAATATAACTTGTATTACATGTTGATAAAATTTCCAGGATTGCTAATCATCCTACAAAGATGTAGTAGGCTCTAGGTCTTCGTCTTTGTCTTCATCTGATTCCTCTATATATCCATAGATTGCTCCTGTGTAGCTTCATTTTCTTGGAGGCTCCATATCTTCTGGACTTAAGGGCAGTCTAATTGGATATGTCCTAGCTCATTACAATGGAAGCATTGATAGTAGGGACGTCTCCTACGGATGTGCCCTATCTCTCCGCACGTATGGCATCTTTTACCCTAATCTTGGGAGTCATCTTTGCTATAATTGCCCAATTTGAGTTCTTGGACAATTGGATTCGCTCGGAATAATGCATCTTGCAAGCCATGTGGCAAAACTTGGATACTTGCTGTGTAATATCCATAGGCGGTGCATAGTGTTGGCAAAATTTGCACCGCCTAAACCCTCTAGCATGGAGAAGGTGGTTCTCATGAAGCACAAAAAGCTTATGCACCTTTTCAATGAAGGGCATGGTGGAGCAATCCACACAATCGCTACTTTAGGTGAGCTCAGGAAGGTATCCAATACACTTCTCCTACAAGAAGAGTTGAAGGGCAAGCACCTTATATTCAAGTCAAAGAAACCACTCTTGCTTGCATTTGAAGGCCCCTCATCTCCACTATCAAAGAAATCAAAGAAACATTGAGTTTCTTCACTACATAAATGTTTTTTGTATTAGTCATTCTCAACTTAGCTTGTTGTATCTTATTTGGTTAATACAAACTACTTTGCTTCATTTGAATAATTCTAGATTTATTAAATAAATGTGTGGTGCACATCCATGTGATAATAATGCGATGTACTAATATGTATTCACATGCAATAGCGTATGGTACATTTTCATACAATAGTGTATTGCAACTCTATTACATAAATGCATAGTACATTTAGTTATGATGATCGAGAACCAATTAAATAGATGCATCTTATTTGTCTACATGATAAGGTAACCTTAATTCGATTGTACATAATTCGTGTTAGTATAATAACGTGTGGTTACACCCAATGCGATCGTACGTAATTCATATTAGTATGATGTTGATGCATGTGTTAAAGTATACTTATTGATGGCTACATGTGGCAATTAAATAAACACAATAATTATATTTACTCAAAATGAAGGCAAAAAATACACACATATGCAAGAAAAATATAAATATATAATTCATTGCAAAGAATATTGTACAAGGTAGTGGCTTTCAAGCTTTTCTCATCGCGATACACAAGAAAATCTCATGTCTAAGTACCATGAGATTGAGATCCCTTGTGCTAAGGATGGTGAAAAATGAAGTCCATATACTTGTCAAACATACAGCGACCACCTGCTTTGCATGGATGGCTACTAGTTGTGCATCATTGAAGAGGTTGATGAGATACACCTCTACCCTATCTACAAGGCCTACATTGCTATAGTGATCCACTTCCATTGTGTTGGACCATCTATCACTCGATCCCAAAACTTTCCCAAGCTTGTCCAAATTTCCAAATCTTATAGGATCTCTTGAACAACCTTTTGGAATGGCACCTTAGATACTAAGAGCTCATACTCACATTGTATTCGCCTATCTAGTCTCTATCTTCTCTTTTTCTTTTATGGAGTTCTGTGTGTGCAGTCTCAAAGGGTGTTGCACCTGCTATAGCTAGTGCCCTAGGGAACATTGTATGTGAGGTCTTGATGGGGTTATGCCAAGCGGTTTGCTTGGTGCATTCCAGGCAAGCCCAAGGAGCAAAGAATGGAGAAGAGGAGAAGGCTAAGGAGAAAAGAGTGAAAGTGATAAATGAAAATGAGAAGAAGATTAAACTTTTCACTCTTTAAGAACCTAAAACCAACTATATACAATGTCATACGTACGATTCATGTATGATTGTAAAGCCATCATCTTTTATTGAAATGCAATGAAATTTAACATACACACCTATTAGGTAGAGCACAGAAAAACTTTTTTGTGCTTAAAAAATCAGGAAGACCTTGGTCCAAAGTTTGGGATTTGGGGCCATTTTCTACAAAAAAAAAAATGGCCCCTAATTCCAAACTTTAGACCATGGCCTTCTTGGTCCTTTTTCTAAATGCCAAACTTTGGACCAGGGCCTTCTTGAGTTTTTTTTTTGCACACAATTTTTTTGTGTACTCTTAGTACTTGACAAGTGTGTAGATTAAGTTTCATTGCATTCCAATATGGTTAGAGATTTTTCAAATTATCCTATTCAAAATTATGGATGGATTGATCAAGGAGTTAATGTTGTAATTACTTATCCATGTAGACTCAACAAAGGCCTCAAGAGTAAAATGTGTAATAAAACATGGCAATTTTGCATATGTTTTCCATGTTAATATTGACAATCATAAAAAATATGTTAAATATATAGCCAAAATACAACAAGAGACTCACATTTAAGTTGAGAGTGAAGATTGAAAATAAAACTTCATTCATACTACACAGCTTATACAATCATTTTTAGTCAGACAAAATCACATGTCCTATATGCATGCAAAGGATAGTTGTCCAACAAGAAAATATTACAAACAACATTCATTCCATTGGAACAAATGCATATTTTACTCCCTAGAGATTCCTTTTACAAGTTGAAAGTTGAGTGTTATAGTAATGTGTTTAGCATGTATTACGCAACATTGAGCATCACTCATCGAGTCTATCAAAAAGCCTATGTTGTCCTCTGCAAAGCGTGAAGACATTATTTTATGAAGCAATCAATTCTATCTAGACTTGATGATAGAAACCACCTCCTACCTTTTGTTTTGTAGAGGTCTTGTACAATCTCATGAACAAGTCTCAAGAAACTAGTATTTGGAATGATGAGATCAAAAAGAGCATTGGCACTTCCTAGTTTCTCTCAAGGCTAGTGTACCTAGTCTCCACTTGTGTTTCTTGTGGGGATGTTGAGGAAAATCCCTCTCAAGGTGGCCTGAGGAAGGTAGGTTAATTTGAGAAGGGAGTGGTGTGTTGGTAGGCTGTGACATGCCATTGTCAAAGATAGCATCAAAGCCAATAGATGCCCCATTGACCTAAACATGATATGGGACTCTTTGAGGAAGTTTCTTTGATGTCACCTTTTGTCTATTCATCTTTCCTACATAGTAAGAGATTGAAAACTCAGTGTATAAGATAGAGACTAAAACCCAAATATATAGCGGCTTAAACTTTAAGACACATTTGCTTAGTTGTGCACACACACTCTCTCTTTCTTGAACAAAAGAATACAGTCACAAAGAACGTATTCTTCATCTTACTATCTTTGCTCTTTTCGAATCCTTTGCCACCTTTCCAAATCCTTGTTTTTAACCACTTGGCATGGTTTTTGTTTGGCACTTTGATATATCATAATGTGCTCTTTTAGGGACAGGCTTGATTCGATCATGTATGTAGCCAATTTATTAGTATTTTCATTTGCTCTATTTTGGAAGAATTAAGTATCATCTACTCCTATGATCCAAGCTCACAATTAACTCCTCATTAATTGGTGTTTTCTTTTGTTTGTACTCTTGTATCAACTTGTTGTTGATCTTCTTTAGGTCGCCTAATTTATAGTTTTATCTCCTCATATAAGATATTGATATCATGAATAGTACCTTGTAGTATGATAATGTAGTCACTTTAAGTTCTAATTTCATTCAATTGCTTCACTTCTCCTATTAGAAATTGTATTTAGAAGTTGATATACAGTGATGATATCATGATAATTTTTGAAATTTCTTGGTAGGTTGTGAACACATGCTTTCGTTTGATCATTGTGCCAGCCAGTGTAACCAAGCAATTAATTTTCACCCTCACACATATATTTCACCAAGTTTCCAATTCCGAAGACAATGAGAGGTTTACTGGTTAGGGGATCAATTGGATAAATTCCCCCATCAACCCATAAGTCCACATGCTTAAATATCATCTAACTATAAATTTGTAAAACTTGAGAGTTAACATTGGTACACTCTTCTGTTGAGCAATGGGGCATATTCAAGCTCTATCTCAATATGTAACTCGCTTGGGGTAGTCCCTTGGTAGAGACTACTCATTTTAATGTGACATTCGCCAATGACACTAAAGTGAGACCATTTCGAGTCTTCAAGGATTGATCGATTAAAATTGCGAGTCTCTAGTTCTTGATAAACTTCATTGTCAATGAAGGAAGTGAACTAGATTACATAATCGAGCTAGATGTATGTTGAATGTGTCAAGATATTCTACATCAACATACATCGATATTAATGAACATAGGGGTTTTGATGTCTATGGAATTAGACTAGAGAGGGATAGATGATGCACAGATATGTTAATAGAAGTAGGGAAGTTCAGTCTATGCACATAAACTAGAGAGGTACATGAAAGCATAGAGAGATGTTAATGGAGGTAAACTAAAAAGATACAAATAGACACATAGATATGTTTATGAAAATAGGATAGACACATAGAGATAGACATGTGAAGATGTTAATGAAAATAGAATGTTTGGTGTCCATGAAGATAGATTGAAAAGCACAGATAAATACATAGAGATGTTAATGGTATCAAGGTGCTTGACTCTATGGAGATAGATCAAAAAGGCACATATGGACACATAGAGATGTTAATGGAAAGGGTTTGATATCTATTGAAGTGGATTAGAGAGGTGCAAAAAGATACACAGAGATATCAAAAGGAAAGCAAGCAGCTTAGTGTGTGAAGGTAGGCTAGAAGGACACACAGAGATGTAAAGGAAAATGGAATAGTTGAGTGTGAAGGGAGAGTGCATAGACATAGATAGATTGATGGTGAGCAGGAGAGATCAAGATAGTTCACTATGTCAAGGTAGGTTGGATAAACATAGAGAAAAGCTCACAAAAGAGCTATGAGAGAGTAGTGAAGTGGAGAAGAATAGCTTAGAGAGAAGGGATACCCTAAAGTTTTTGGATTTTAGAAAATTCAATTTTACCTCTAAAAACATTTCTTAAAAATTAAAAAATGATTAACATGTTTGTTTGTTGACCAAAAGCAAGATTATAAAAATCCCCAAAATATCTTAAAAGAAACTCTCAAATGTTTAATTTTCTTATTCTTGTTTTAAAAATGAATATTTTTATATCTATTGATCATTTTGCATTGAAAACCAAGCACCACACTCACATAACTAATTCTTTATTTTATATAAAATTTGGCTCATAAAGGGTTTTTGAATGTGGAGAGAGAAAGAATCTAAGAAAATCCTTTGTGGATAATATAAAAAAGACAACATAGGATTGCAAAAGTGGAGAGAGAAGAGAATTATTTTAGTATACTTCTCTCCACTTTTCATTTTTTAAGGAGAGAGGGGAGGCCTAAAAGGCCCATTTTTGAGTTTATTATTTTCCTAATGAAAACAAGGGAAAAAAAGTCACAAGGAAAGCCACAACCTATTAGTCATATGAAATGTGAAAACATGCTAACCCAAGCGACTCAAAACTATCCATGTTGCATTTCATCTAACAAATCTACATGATTGTTAATAAACAAAACTTGAACTGAATCTCATTCAACATGCTAAGTTGGACAACATTCAATTATGTCTTCTGAAATGTGAAAGCAGGCACACTAGATGCTTGTTGTTTTGCTCTATTTTCACATTTCACAAGACAATATCCTTATTCTACATATTTTTTAAGAAAAACCAAGATTAGTTTACTCATCACTACAAAGACAAGAATGTTGTAATGGGAGAACATATAAAACTCTCTTACTTGACAATAAGATCTAACCCATTAATCTTGAGACTTTTGTGTTTTTTAGATCGAAAAATATCCCTTACTTTGCACATTCAAAAAGGCCTCTCTTTTCCACATTAAAGCAACTTCAAGACTTCCACTACACATGTCACATTAGTCAAGGTGAAGTTAAGGCAATATACATGGCACATTAGCATCATAAATCATCATTTTCCTTTTCAAAAAAAGCTTTAACATTACATTTCTCCTTCAATGCATCATATAACAAGCTATAAAGCCTCCTTTTTTTGGCTTAACAACATTCCATCACCAAAGAACTTCCAAATCTCTTATCCCTCTATTCCAAAACCACAATAGCAATTTTTCCCCACCTAAAGTTGCAATCTTGGCCATACAAAGGTAAATGTTATTTATAACTCTTATAGGTTGAGTTTAGTGTGTTGTCAAAATTTCCTAGTAGAGGTAAAAATTCTAAAAATTTTCACATCCTTTAAACTTGTGCAAATGATTTAGTTTACTTTGTCTTGTAAAACACAAGATGATAGCCCTTTAGAGATAGAAAAATAAGCCCTTAGCATTTCATGAGCCAGAGTTGCCAAGGCTTTTCATTTTGTCATATGAAACCTGATTAGAGGTGTTGGGAGGTGCTAATAACTCCAGTTCTCTCGTTTCATATGACACCAATTAACTAGAACTCTTTATGTATTTTTATAATGTGATATGCAATTAGTCTCTATTGACTAATTTGGAAGATCATCTCTTATGTTTCATAAGATAGTCCTTATTACTATTGCAAGTCCTTTTCAATATTAAAAGCAAGAAAATAGAATATTGATCCCAAACAAATTCCATAGAAGATCCATCAATCTTCCAAGCCTCCAAAGCATTCCAAGCCAAGGCTAAAGAGAAACTTTTCTCAAGGTGTGAGATATCTAAGAGAGTTTAGGAAGGCAATGAAGGCTCTCAATGATACATTACCAAAACTTCCATTTCAAACACTTGTCAAATGAGATTTATGATAGGCATAGTCTAGATAATTTTAGGTAGACAAGATCAAGTCTCAACTACATCTAGGAGGTTGCATAAGATTTTTTGATAGAGTTCTTTCAAGATTCTTACATATATGTTGCCCATGCACATAGATTAAACACTGATGGAACAAGGACATCATCACCCTACCAAACCTTTAGCATTCAACTCTAGAGAAAAAAGCAAGGCGCCTTAAATATATGCATTAATAAACATTGATAATAATTATAAATCAAGCTAACGATATATAGCCTTAAATAATCTAGCCACAATCTTCAATTTTAAGTTTAAGATTTTAGATTAAGTAAAGAAATATCATAATATTCTAGACATAATGCAAATCATGACAAGGTCATACACTTCAACTAAGAAGCTTGACATTGGTGGGAAAAACAATTGGGAACTAGAGAGCATTTGCTACTCTGAATCCATAAAGAGAAAATCAACATGTAAAAAACTAAGGGCATGTGACCTAACTAAGAAGCTTATGGGTCTTGGCACGAAAGAAAGGCACGAAGGACATCTGAAAGGGTCTTCATAGAATCTTATAGAACTTGCACTTGAACCTTGGTCCACTATACTTACCATACTTGTAGGGAAGGCATTTCATCCACCTGCTTTTGTTGTTGCTATGCTCTCTCCTTCTAGGTTTGTACTACCGATCAAGTTCTTGTTTATGCCTTGTAACTCTTGCTTTATGCTAGTGGCCTTGTTCTCAAACTTGCCCCTCTTCTTCCCTGTAGAGTTAGGAATTATTGCAATTGTTGTGTTGTTACCTCCACCCATCCAAATGGATACACTTGTTGTGATGGTGCCTCCACCTTTTGCACACGGGTGGCACTCTACACTGCATCACCACCACCTAGAATTTGCATGGGAAAACAAGAGTTCAAACTTTCTACAATGAAGTATTCGTTAATATGAAATCAAATAATGTGCATATTTATCGTTGAGAGCAAGGTAACAAAGGTCTCACGATACCTAATGCTTCTACATAACTATTAATGATTATAGGACCATAGTCAACAAATGCATCTATCCTAAACGTTTTGGATTTCTTCTTTGTGTGCTAGGCTATCATCTTCATCACTTGAATGTCAAGATTGTGGGAGAGAAGGAAGGAGTCTCACTTGTAGCTTTCTTGCTTGCACAATGGGGGAATACACACAGAGGTGGAGGCTGAAAACTGTTTTCCTCTTCTTAGTTGTGTAAGCCAAAAGAACTCTAATACAAAGAAATAGAAGAACCCTATATATGGGTCTCAAACCAAACTCAACTAACTAAGGTGGCATACTAACTGAGCCACGAACTAGAGTAGATAAGGATAGCTGTCATGTAGCTATTATTCATGGGCGGTGTACCAACCGCGTCTGCAACTGACAAGTCGGTGACATAAATACACAACGGTCACCCTGGCATATCACGAGTGGAGCTCGATATCTCAATACTCCCCCTCGAGCTCAATCCCAATTCCTGCACACCAAGCAGGTCTCTGAACTTGCGCAGCTTCTCTGTGCCCAATGGCTTCGTAAATATGTCAGCTACCTGATCCTCTGTGCTGACATAAACTAGATCAATAAGACCTAGTAAAACCCTCTCCCGCACATAGTGATAATGCACCTCAATGTGCTTTGTTCTAGCATGATAGACTGGGTTATTTGCCAAGTGTATACTACTCATGTTGTCACAATAAATGACAACTGGCCCATTTGTAGGCTGATGCATATCATAAAGTAGCTTATGCAACCAAGCTACCTCACATGCAGCCATTGCTGCACCCCTGTACTCAGCCTCTGTGCTCGACAAGGCAACTGTAGGCTGTTTCTTGCTGCTCCAAGTGACTGCAACACTCCCAAAAGAGAACACATATCCACTGGTAGATCGTCTATCAGAAATACTACCACCCCAATCAGCATCAGTGTATCCATGCAGCTGTATCTAAACCCCAGTCTCATAAAATAGTCCATACTGCAATGTGGACTTCACATACCTGAGTATGTGTCTAGCCGCATCCAAATGCGGTTTCCTCGGAGCCTACATAAACTGACTTACCAACCCAACAGCATAGCTCAAATCTGGCCTGGTAATAGTCATATAAATCAAGCTTCCTACTATGCGTCTGTACATAGTAGGGTCTTCCAGAAGCTCACCTGCATCTGTGCTCAGCTTCACATTCTGCTCCAAAGGAACTGAAATAGGCTTACAGCCTGTCATCCCATATTTGGACAGCATGTCCAATCCATACTACCTCTGCAAGAGTTGTATCCCACTTGGTGATCTAATCACCTCAATGCCCAAGAAATAACGCAGCTCTCCCAAATCCTTCATCTCAAACTTCTGCTTCAATAGCATTTTCACATGAAGGATATCTTCATCACTGTCACCTGTCATAATCAAATCATCAACATAAATGACAAGTAGCATAATACCTTTCTCTGTTTTTCTCACATAAAGTGAGAAATCTGCCTTGGAAATCTGAAAGCCAATAGTGACAAGATACTGTCCTATCTTGTCAGACCATGCTCTAGGTGCTTACTTCAAGCCATACAAGGCTTTCTTCAACCTGCAAACAAACTCAGGATAAACAGCATGCACATAACCTGGTGGCTGCTCCATATAGACCTCTTCTTGCAAATCACCATGCAAGAAGGCATTCTTTACATCCATCTGATGTAAAGACCATCCCTTTGATGCAGCCATAGCAATGACTACTCTTACGGTTGCCATCCTTGCAACCGGACTGAATGTTTCTTCATAGTCAATGCCATATGTTTGTGCATACCCCTTGACTACTAATCTTGCCTTGTATCTGTTCACAGAACCATCTGCATTGTGCTTCACCTTATAAACCCACTTACAGCCAATAGCATTCTTACCTTCAGGCAAAGGTACCAATTCCCATGTAGCATTTGCTTCCAAGGCATCCATTTCCACATATTGTAGAGAATTGAACTTTGAAAGTGGACACAATAAATGTGTTCTCATTTGGTGGTCTTGTGAAAGGCAATGCAAATAACGTCTATGTCAACATAATGAAAATGTATTGTGAAGGTGTTTAGACAATAAAAAACATCAAAAGTTGACCTTGTGAAGCAAGATGGTATTTACTTAGAAGACATGAGTGAAGGACTTGTTTATTGACCAACACATGTATTGTAGGCACAACAAAAGGTTCTTTCAACAATTAGAGTGATAGGCAACATTTTCACACAAATGAAATAGTAAAACCAACAAAGTAGTGATGTACTAAACTCTCAATAAGGCCTTTTGATAGGTCAATAATGTCTTTAGTGGCCGGTATGTAGTACACACTCAATAAGGTCTTTAGCTAGGGTGTCAAGGTTAGACAGACACAACATAAGTGATTAAATATGTTTTTAAAAAAAGTAATTATAGTAACACACTAGTCATGTATGTAAGGTACTATAGAATACACATCCAACAAAGTTAAGTAATTTGAGTGTTAGCATTAGATAGGCACAACATGTGTGATTAAATATTTATACATATTGTAGGGTTAATTTACATTACTAAAATTGCAATTTGAATGTTAGCTTCACAAAACCCTAAAATGATAATTATTATGATTATAAAATTAATCATGCAAGTGTTAACTAAAAATAATGAATTTTTTAATTTGGATGGTAGGAACTAAATAATGTTTGTTTAGTATTTAACCATTTATGTACAACAACTATTGTAAATACTTCAGTAACTAATGAATTATTATTAGTATTAAACTATTGTTAAAAAATTTATGTACTTGAATTCAATTTATGTACACGATGACTACTGTAAGTACTTTAGTAACTATTGAATTATTGTTAATATTAAAATATTGTTAAAAATGTATGTACTTGAATTCAAGTAGACATAGGTGGTAACTATTGTAAAGCACTTTAGTAACTAATGCAAACTATCATTTACAAAGACAACAATTAGTTAGCATTTTTTAGCTTAACCCTACACTTGTGATTGGATACAGTATGCGTGGAATATAGTGTTTCCATTTTTTTAAATAGTACTTATGAATTTAAGTACGTGATAACCCATATTTCCATTACGTATGTTCACAACAATGTGATTAAAATTCTAGCCATGGCAGGATGAATAATGAAGCTGTGGATCCCAAGGACACGTGTCGCATGAATGCAATTACTAAATTGTTGCCCTATAAAAAGAACGTGTGGAAGCTAATTTTAAAAAATACAGATGATCCTTGCACCAATTCAATTATGGAACAACATATGCAAAGCACATCCTATCTAAATATCATGGACAATCAATAGAAGGCAAACAAAAGCTCTCTTTATGATAATCCATTAAAAGGGGAGCTAAATGGACATTTAGAAAATATTCCAAAAGTAAATGAGCTGCAAGAATGCTAAGTTGCATCTGAGATATTTGTGTACAAATACAAGCACCCTATCAACACATAATTGCATGAAAATCATTGTGAACGTTTCTACATATATAATTGCATGAAATCATTGTTGTGAATGTTTGTACAAATACAAGCACCTCATCAACACATAGTTGCATAAAAATTGTGAATGTCTCTGCATATGTAACAAAAATCCTAAAGCCTTACCACAAACAAGAGATGTTACAATGCTCATTTATGTAACTCTAAAAACAGAATCTAAATAAAGAAATGAAAAATACCTAATGCTTTCAAAAATTATGTGCAATCAATGGACTATAGAAAGAAATAATAACTTACAAATGGATCCGAAATGGATAGCCATGGAATGAATGCCATAAACTACAAGCAAAATAATGTCGATAGTGAAAAGCAAGCATATTGCAAAGTATGAACTATTTCACTTGCTAAAACATTTTGTTCTCACCATTTCAAACATTTTCTTCGAATCCATTCATTCAATCTCACACCGCATATGGGAACCTTTACAAAAAGTAAAGTGGCAATAAGGAATTCTCAAAGTAAAATATGTGAAGTTGCCAAGCTATCCTAGGCATGTTTTTGAAATTGAGATTGGCTACAAAGACGTGCAAAAAGCCCAACCATCTCAAGGCCCATACGATAAAAATACATTGATATAAAATCTATGCTTGAAAAAATATCATATAGAATATCACTAAAAAAAGCAATATGAGCTAGGATTGATTCAATACATAAGTAAAACAAGTCCAAATTATTGTTTCCATGAAAAGAAACTAATTGGCCTAGCGAATGTTGCCGGCCATGCCCACTAACTATCCTTCATGTTGTTGGCATCATTGTGAAGCTCACGAAGCTATGCCTTGCTCACTTCACATTTTTGTGAGCAAAGGGAACCAAAAGATCAATCAAACAATGCATTTCACATGTAAAAAATCAATCAAACAATGCAAATAGCACAGTTGCTTCCCTTTGCTCACAAAAGATCAATCAAACAATGCACTTACACACACTACAAACAACATGTTTCACATGCCACAAATATCACATGCTACATGTAATCATTTGATTATCAGTTACATCATTATGCCTGAGGCTATACATATTAATATATTATCTCAACTTCACATATTTAAAAAAATTGCTTGTGTGTGTATGTCTAAATGTGAGAGGGAGGGGGTGTGTGTGTGTGTGTGTGTGTGTGTGTGTGTGTGTGTGTGTGTGTGTGTGTGTGTGTGTGTGTGTGTGTGTGTGTGTGATTCAATTGAGTGCAAGTATCATGCCCATAAATGTTGGGGATAAAAGGCACCTCCGCCTAGCCGCCCGTGTATTACTACACTGACAATACCCACCACTGCACACTGTAGGTGGTGGGGGTGCCCATCACAATCACTTATTCTTTATTTTTTTAGTGGCAGTTTGAATAAAGGAAGGCCCAGCCACACATTGTGGTTGTTGGAGTTCCCACTTTTGAGTCTCTCTCTCGGCTCTTGCTCTCCATCCGCCATAGCTCTTAACGCCAAGCTTCTTCCTCCTGGGTTCCACTTCCCTTTCAGTTGGTATCAAAGCAAAGGCATTGGAGCTTTCCCGGCATTCTCTTCAGCCCAGATTTGAAGAGCTTCAACCCCAGCTTCAATGGCAGCCATGGCACCTTCATTTGGAGGTATCTTTTGATCTCCCACCTCCTCCCCAAGCTTCTGGACCTTCATCGGCTTCTTCCCGGGCTGCATTGGAGTCCCCCTCGACATTTCCAAGTGCCCCTGAGGACTGTTGAAGACCCCCCAACCCCAAGGAACAATCAGTGTAATTTTCGACGCATTTTTAGGGGTTTGGGCTGGCCTGCTCCTGGCATTTCCCTGCTCTTCCTCAACTTCCCGGTACTCATGGCAACCTTTGCGAGCAATGTTGGACTCCCCGGCATTAGTGCTTGGCTCCCGGTGATCGATTCAAGTGCTTCCCCCCTTCAGCCCTTTGCTATATACACAGTCCCAAGACTGTCAAAATAGGGCAGCACTTGACATTTACTGTTTGATGCTTCTTGGCATTGCTCGTTTGATGCCTATTGATGCCCAGTGATGCCCGGATGTTATGGGATGCTATGTCTATGCTTTGGGACTAATTTGGAGTAGATTTGAGCATCGTTTGAGCTTCATTTAAGAGTAAATTGCTTGTTGTAATACAGTGGGCTGAAGCTCATTTACTTAATGTATGCATTGGTTCATGGATACGGGGTGCTTACTGGAGGTTTGAATGATCATACCGATGTATTTGGAGGTTGTCAAATGCTTCTTCTTGGTTCTGGAATGCTTTTGAGCTTGGAATAGACTCCATCTTGGTCATCATCACTAGCATTTGGCTTCAGTTGGCATGCTTTGGACCCGTTTATGCCCATGGTCACCACTTGACATTTAGGCCTCTTGCATTTATGCTTTGGTCAGACATGGATACCACTTGGTTTGCCCATGCTTGATAGTTACTTGGAGCTTCATCTTCAGATATATTTGGGCATTTTGGATCTACTAGGCATTACATTTGGTTGTCAGCTACATGCTCTTTGAATGCTTTCAGGCTTATGCATTACGGGTCTGAGATAGCTTGCAATTTATGCTCCGAATGTACCCTACTGGGATTTGGCATGTTTGATGCTATGTATTTGATGTATTAGAGCATTGCTTGCTCTCTTTGCATCTGACTTCACTTCTAGTGGGAGTCTCTTGGTATATTCTGATGTACAACAGAGTCTTCTTTACACTTGAGCTTGAGCTTGTGGGACAGTTTCATCCATTTGCTCTCTTGAGAGCTTTATATCTGCAGTTTGTCTGTAGTGGGCTGATTTGATATGCCTATTGGGGTAGGCACCTATTTCTATCACAGGTTTTTCAGTTTTGTATGCATCTTGGATGGTTATGTGGTTATGTATTGAGCTTCTTGCTCTAATAGTTATGCTTGTGCTTGGTCTCTTCTCTTACCCTGAGACCCATTACATGCATGACTTCTAGACTTATGAGATTTCTCTTGCCTGATAGGTGATTGGTTTGACATTTCTTGATACCTTCTTGCCCCTGGACACTCACTGTTGGATGTATCTTGCTACTTGGCTGTTGCAGTGACATATATATCAGTGATTGCTTCATTTTGGGATAGTTTTACATACTACTGTCATTTATTACAGCAAGCTGAAATCTGCAAATTTTGAGCACTTCTATGAGGGTAATGCTTACTATCCGATGTTATCTTGGTCATATTTGGTGGACAGGTGCTTCTCTTAGTGAAATCCACTCTTTCAACCAGTTTTGGCCGTGGTTTTAGTGCATTTTCTGCTAATTACAGCAACCTACAATTTCTCTTTTTTGGTTTGATTTGGGACAGTATGGCTGGTCATCTGAAAGATACAGCTCTCTTTAACATCGCCAAGTTGGATGGTACCAACTATGGATATTGGAAGTCCCAAATATGGCAGGTTTTAGTACAGAAGTTTCATATTAAACCCTTACGTTTCAAGGGTATTAAACCTGAGGATATGGATGATGATGTTTGGATGGAAGTTGATGAGCTATGCAAGTCTACCATTATTTTGTAACTCTCAAAAGAGGTCCATCATAATGTTGTTGAAGATGAAAATCAGAGTGCATGGGATTTATGGGAGAAGATTCAAGAGCTTTATGCGCAGAGCAAAGTCCTGCGTCATAGATGTATTGGCTGAAGCAATTAATGGACCTTTGCATGAAGGAGGGGACCTCCCTTTCATCTCATTTCAGTCAGTTTCATACTATCATGAAGAGTGTATTGTCACATGGCGTTGAGTTCAAAGACAACTTGCACCTGTTGTTTCTGCTTGGAACCTTGCCTGAATCATGGGATGTCTTCTGTACTGTCATATGCACGAACAAGCTTGATGGATTGAAAATCAAAGATGTTGAGAGTGCTTTATTGACTGAGGAAATCAACAGGAGAAACAATGATGCCTCCCACTCTTCACATGCATTGACTGTTAGAGGTGGCATACATGGCATGCATGATAATGCTCATAAGGGCAGGGACTCTCAAAAGTCTAGGTCCAAGTCACATGGTCGCAGTAAGTCTCGTGGACAGAAGTCTGATCTTACCTGTCATTATTGTGGGAAAGCAAGACATATTAGGCCGCAGTGCCATAAAATGCACGATGATAAGCGCAAGAAAAAGGAAAAAGAAAAAGTGCAGGAAAAGTCTTCTGAGCACAGTATTATATCTACAAAGTCCAGTGTGAAGTAGAAGAGGTTAATGTCATGCAAGCCACTGATTTAGATGATGATTACATACTTGCAGCTTCTTCATGAGAGCTTCTTCATATGATGCCTTACAGGCTTCTGAGATACATTCTATGTATGTGCAGTACTGGCACTTGGATTCAAGTGCGTCCTTTCATGTGACACCCTGTAGAGATCGATTTCATACTTATCGCACCATGTCTAGTTCTATGCATCTTGGTGATGACAGGTCTGTTGACATTGTGGGCATTGGAGATGTTAGGCTACAGTTTCCTTCTGGCAGTTCTTTTATTTTGCATGATGTACACCATGTACCTGCGTTGACTTGCAGCCTTATGCCAGCTGGACAACTTGATGATGCAGGGTATTTTGTGTCTTTTGGAGACTCTACATGGAAGATTACTCGTGGCAGGCTTGTGCTTACAAGAGGTGCCAAGTCTAGCAGCCTCTATCCCTTACTTATATCTGGAGCTACATTTGATCATTTTTTGTCTGTGGGTTCTATTTCCCATGTATCCCTTTGACATGATCGTTTGGGGCATATGTCTCTTAAAGAAATGAAAATGTTCTGTGCTTTGTAGTATCTTCCACCTTTTGACCCTTCACATTTTGATTCTTGTGATCATTGTTTGTATGGCAAGCAGACTAGAAATACGCATAAAAAGTCTGGTAAGAAACGCATGGGTGAGCCCTTGGCTCTTGTGCACTCAGATGTATGTGTGCCCATGCCCTGTCAGTCACTTAGTGGGGCAAAGTACTTTGTTACTTTCATAGATGATTACTCACATAAGGTTTGGGCTTATCCCATAAACTGAAAATTCGATGTCTTAGACACATTTCAGCATTGGCTTGCATTAGTAAAGAACCAGTCTTGGAATAGGCTGAAATGCCTAAGGTCAGATAATGGGGGCGAGTATGTATCACATGCTTTTGAGTAATTTTGTGATGAGCGGGGTATTAAGCGTCAGTTGACTGCCCCTTACACCCCTCCCCAGAATGGTATGGCTGAGTGCATGAACAAGACCATTCAGGAAAGGGTTTGTAGCATGCTTAACTAGGTTGGCTTACCGCAGCACTTTTGGGCTGAGGCAGTTACTACTGCAGTGCATCTCATTAACAGCTCACCTAGGAGTGGCATTGACTTTCACATTGCAGAGGAGGTATGGGCAAGCAAGCCACCCTCTTTGGATGTGAGGCATTCTGCCATGCACCCAATGACAAATGCAATAAGCTGGATCCTAAAAGTGTCAAATGCATTTTCATTGGCTATGGAGATGCAGGAGAGATGGGTTACCGTCTATGGGATCCACATGCCTGAAAAGTAATCCGCAGCCATGATGTCATCTTTCATAAGGACAAAATGCATATGCAGCCTGAGAAAGTGGTTGAGGTACACAAAGTTATCTTTTAGGAGGAGCCACCTGCTCCCATTCAGCCCGGTCCACGCGCCAGCTAGACAGCATGCAGCATCACCTGATGCTCATGGCCCAAATGCTAGACATGCTGATGTTAGACAAGATGTCGGTCAAGCAGCAGAGCCTGGATTGCGGCATTCTACTAGAGATAGATGACCTCCTGACTGTTTTGCACCCTCTATGGATTATGTACTGGTTACTAATGCAGAAGAGCCTCTCACTTATGATGAGGCTATGCATAGGGGTGATTGTCACTCTTGGGAGAGGGCTATGCAGTAGTCTGAGCTTGACTCATTGCATAAGAATCTGACTTGGGATTTGGTTTCCTTGCCTCAGGGTAAGAAGGATTTGCCATACAAGTGGGTGTTCAAGCTAAAAAGTACCCCTGGACACCCCAAGCCAACATACAAGGCTCAATTGGTTGCTAAGGGTTTTAAGCAGGAGTATGGTGTTGACTTTGATGAAGTCTTTTCTCCCATGGTCAAGATGACCACCCTACGCTTAGTCTTGGCCTTGGTTACACAACTTGATCTGGACTTGTACTAGATGGATGTCAAGATGGCTTTTTTACATGGGGACTTGCATGATGAGAATTACATGGAGCAGCCTAAGGGCTTTGCAGACCCTGGCAGGGAACACCTAGTGTGCAAGCTAAAGAAGAGTCTATATGGCTTGAAGCACGCACCTAGGGAATGGTACCATAAGTTCAATGCATTCATGCAGTCACAGGGCTACAGCCGCAGTGCTATGGATCCGTGCTTGTACACGAAGAAAGCCCATGACGGTTCCTTATTGATTTTGGTACTCTATGTGGATGACATGCTTTTAGCAAGGATAACTCATGAGGAGCTAGATGCTCTTAAGGCTCAGCTCAAAGATGAAAGATCTGGGACATGCCTCTCATATACCTGGTATGCGCATTACGCGCAATAGATCTCAGGGGACTACTCTATCTATCACAGAGGGAGTACATTCATAAAGTCCTTGAGCGCTTCTGCATGCAAGATCTTAAGCCTATTGGTTGTCCATTACCTTCTCATGTGAAGGTTTCACATGCCGATTATCTGCAGACAGATGAGCAGAGAGCCGAGATGGCCAAGATTTTCTATGCATTAGCCATGGGCAGTCTTATGTATACCATGATAGCCACCTGTCCAGATATTGCTTTTGCAATTGGGGTTGTGGCACGTTATATGGCTACACATGGCAAGAAACTTTGGGACGCCATGAAGGGTATCATGAGGTACCTAAAGGGCACAGCAAATATGTGTCTTTGTTATGGCAGCCAGGATACAAGAGTCATGGGGTACACTGACTCTGATTATGCAGGACATGCAGATAGTAGGAAGTCCACTTCTGGCTATGTGTTCACTTATGTTGGAGGGGCTATCTCTTGGATTTCCAAGGCACAGAAGTGTATGGCCCTTTCTACTACAGAGGCCGAGTATATTGCAGCCACAGAGGCTTGCAAGGAGGCTATCTGGTTAGGCCATTTGATTGTAGACCTTGGTATGACAGGTGATTTTCCTACATTGTATTCAGATTCTATGAGTGCCATTCAGTTGGGCCAAGAATCTGGTCTTCCATGCGAAGATGAAACATATTGAGGTGAGGTATCACTTCATTTGCGAGGTCGTTGAGGACAAGTCTGTTGACCTTGTCAAGATTCCAATTGAGCAAAATTCTGCAGACTTGCTCACGAAGAGCCTCACTATCGAGTGCTTTGCCTTCCTCAGGAGATTGATGGGCATTGGATGAGATGACGTCTTTTTCCTCATCCTGTTGTACATGTGTACATGTTGTACTGTCTTTTCTTTTTTCTCTCTCACTGGGGAAGATTCGCCTTTAAGTGGGAGTTTGTTGGGGATAAAAGCGCCTCCGCCTAGCTGCCCGTGTATTACTACACTGACAATACCCACCACTACACATTGTAGGTGGCGGGAACCCATCATAGTCACTTATTCTTTATTCTTTTAGTGACTGTTTGAATAAAGGAAGGCCCAGTCACACATTGTGGTTGTTGGAGTTCCCACTTTTGAGTCTCTCTCTCTTGGCTCTTGCTCTCCATCTGCCATAGCTCTCATTGCCAAGCTTCTTCCTCCTGGGTCTCACCCTTTCAATAAATGCATGTCTCTGGCTAGAATAGTTTGTGATGCAAGTGTAGATGGATGTGTACGCAAGTGTGTTCACCTCAAGTATGCCTATTAACTTTAAGTACTTATTTGTGTGTGTGAGCACGTGCACATTTCAACAAAGCATAGCCCAAGGGTAAATGCTAAAATTTATATAAAACCATTGGAAACCATTTGTATATACATAGCAATAGATTACAAGATACAACAACTTGGCTTCCATCAATATAGGAATCTAATCAATAGCAAAGACATGACATGATAAACATGTTCCAGAAGGAGGGATACCATCTATTACCTACAAAATCGAATAAGTAAATTATTTGTAAGGACTAAGTAATCATGCTTATGTTGCTGGCATCTACAATAGTATCCAATTGCTATCCTTATCACCTACATGAAACAATTTTATCTTGTTCATGTCCATGTAGCTAGATAAGGGTGGTATTGCGAAACTCGAAGATAAGCCAAAAAGCAATAATATTTAGCAGCTGAGGAGTAAGGCCTCAAGTACTAAGGTTATTTACTAACTCATGGCCAAATGGCAACTAATGGGTTTACCAAGAGGCATGTATTTATAAGCCAGTAGCTTATGGGTGGAACCAAACTAGATGAAGTTCAATCCTCCTACTTCAAGGAGAGGATTCAGTTCCATAATTATCTTGGAGTAGGAAGAGACTATAATAAGGCCATCAGTTACATGTATGTAACCTAAAGAAGACTACATTCAAACGTTGGTTGCACCAACCAAGTACAAAGACTTGGAAACCTTATATTATACATGGTTTAGGAAAGTGGTAAGGATTTAAGGGGAAAATAAAAATCTAATAAAATGAACATCAAGGTCATCTTTGACAAGATTAATTAGGGAAAGAGTTAAAAGTGCTTATAAGTATCTTGATGGGTTATAAAATATAAACTAAATTTTTTTATAAAAATATAAATATTAGCAAACATAAATTCCATAGGGTAAAATATTCAAAGAGTCTCCTTCATGAATTTCTTGCCAATAGGTTTAGAGTGGGCATCATATATAGATATCATAACAATAAAGAATAACAATATGGAAGTGTATTGTATGGATTAATAGCAAGCTTGGGAGAAAAAATAATATAACATTATGATATCAAGATAATATGCTATCATGCAATAAAGAAATTACTAAAGAATTAAATGTGTGCATAAATTGAAAACTATTATGAGAGAAAAGATTTATGAAAAATACTTATTTAATCATTACGAGGCTAGGATATATACCTAAGATTAGGTAAAACACATTTTTTTAAAAAACCATCATTGTCCAAAGAAAGCTTTTAAATGGTTACTATTAGGGGGAAGGGAAAACTACAGCCTTATTTCATCACTATATTATGTTAAAAACAAAACATTATATTATACTAGAAAAGAAATTATATCTTGCCAACTGAATGGACATCATATAAAAACACCATAACCATAATGAACAAAATATGCCAATGTGTTGCATAGGTTATTGTATAGGTTAATAACAAGGGGGAATTTTAAATTAACTCATAAAAGTTTACATTTAATTTAGGAAAAAAATGAACTCACAAATAGGCCCTTAAAAATAATATAGTTTAAGATGTGGGCCTTTTGGATTGTCCAATAGGAAGGCTACATGTTGACATCCATGGAAGGTGAATCTTCTCTCTCCAAATCTTGGGTTTTTTATTTTAAAAAAGGGGTATTGGGGGATTTTAAAAAAGGGAGAACGAATAATACACAAATTTTGAGTTTCTCTCGCCTCGTATTTTCCCCCTTTTTGGAGAATTTTCAATTTTGGTTTTTTTTCCTCTTACGAAATCAATTTGACCCAAAAGTTGAGTAGCAAACCACTTTCTTTCTCTTCTCTATACTGGTGAATTTTTGTCTCCATTGAAACTCCCTGGTGAGAGTAATTAGGGTTTTGAGCGTTCTACTTACCTCTATGCTTTCTTCTCTGTGAAGCTCCATATTTTGGGCAAAACACACGTGCCCATCTCTCTTTGCATTTTCTCTTGTTTGTTATTTTTTAAATAGTGTTTGATGTCATTTCTTACTGTTCTTGTTGTTTTATTGCATAGGTTGTTTTAGGTAGAAGGCACAGGTGATTATCTCTCTCTCTCTCTCTCTCTCTCTCTCTCTCTCTCTCTCTCTCTCTCTCTCTCTCTCTCTCTCTCTCTCTCTCTCTCTCTCTCTCTCTCTCTCTCTCTCTCTCTCTCTCTCTCTCTCTCTCTCTCTCTCTCTCTCTCTCTCTCTCTCTCTCACATCCCCCCTCTCTCTATGTATTATCTCTTTTATGTTGTGTTTTCAATAGAATTTGATGTTGGTTCTAATTGTTATTTTCTTGTAGAGTTTATTTGGAGCAAGAGGCAAACTATACTTTGTGTTGATGTACATATCCACATGCATTTCGATATCGATGTTTGTGTCTGTTTACAAAAGTGTAAACATCTCTTAATGCCATGTTGATTTGTATGGCATATTGGTGATTACTAGACATACTTAAAATGCTTATTGTTTAGGGGTTAATACATACTTCTTTACATCTAATGCATAGGTTATAATGCCTGAGAAGAACAAGCATTCTCTCGATAGAAGTACGTAACAGAAAAGATGAAGAAGGGAATCTGATCACTAATACGTATCATTGCTCATCTTGGGTACATATGCATCCAAGTATGAAGGGAGCTTTCAGGGTGAAAGTATCTGCAATTACAGATGTATCAAAGCACTGGAAGGGTAAAATTTTAGCTCACAGACAAAGGAATGTTGATTCTCACCTTGTAACAAAGGCATTGGCACAACATGTATTCATGCAAAAACAAATACATATTGCATCCACTCTGCCCTTTCAACAAAACATTGCAAACAGTAAGTATTTGCAACTCATTGAGAATGAGAAATTTCATGATATCTATGTAACTACTTGTCTCGTATTTACAGAAGTATACCCTTTGGATTGCTGTGAGTGGTAAAATGTTGAGAGTTTCACAAGTTCTTTTAAGTGTTACCACCTCGAAATTGGTAGATTCCTCTTTGAGGGGCGTACAACTAAGCAGCTCGTAGAGGACCTTGTTTTTTTCTATGACTCCAAGTACATATTGCCCAAGGTATTGGGGGTAAAGGCGCCTATGCCTATCCCCCCATGTATTACTATACTAACAGTATCCGCCACTGCACACTGCAGATGATGGCGAGCACCCGTCACAGTCTCTTATTCTTTATTCTTTTAGTGATAGTTTGAATAAAGGAAGGCCCAACCACACATTGTGGTTGTTGGAGTTCCCACTTTGAGTTTCACTCTCTCTCTTGCTCTTGCTCTCCATTCGCCATAGCTCTCACCGCCAAGCTTCTTCCTCCTGGGTTTCACTTCCCTTTCAACTAGTATCAGAGCAAAGGCATTGGAGCTTGTCCGGCATTCTCTTCAGTCCGGATTTCAAGAGCTTCAACCCGAGCTTCAATGGCAGCCATGGCACCTTCATTTGCAGGTATGCTTTGATCTCTCGCCTCCTCCCTGAGCTTCTGGCCTTCCATTGGGACCTTGCAGGGCTACATCGGAGCCCCCTTAACATTGCCAAGTGCTCTAGAACACTGCTGAAGCCCCCCCAACCCCCAGGAACAGCCAGCGCAAAATGCAGCGCATTTTTAGGGGGCAGGGCTGATCTCTTCTTGGCATTTCCAGCTTCTTCTCGACACTGTTGGCAACCTTCCCGATCATTGTTGGACTCTCCGACATTAGTTTTTGGCTCCTAGCGAGATCGATTCGATTGCTTCCACCTTCAGCCATTGTTGTATACATATTCCTAGGACTGTCAAAACAGGGCAGCACTTGATATTTAATGTTTGATGCTTCTTGGCATTGCCCATTTGATGCCTATCAATGCCCAGTGATGCCCGGATGTTATGGAATCCTATGTCTATGCTTTGGGACTGATTTGGAGAAAACTTGGGCACCGATTGAGCTTCATTTGATAGTAAATATGGTGTTGTAATACATTGGGCTGAAGCTCATTTACTTGGTGTATGCATTGGTTCTTGGATCCGGGGTGCTTATCGGAGATTTAAATGATCATACCGATGTATTTGGAGATTGTCAAATGCTTCTTTTTGGTTCCGGAATGCTTTTGAGCTTGGATTAGGCTCACCTTGGTTGTCATTCCCCAGCATTTGGCTTCAATTGGCATTATTTGGACCAGTTTATGCCTATTGTCACTACTTGACATTTAGGCTTCTTGCATTTTTTGCTTTGGTCAAATATGGATGCCACTTGGTTTGCCCATGCTTGACCGTCACTTCGAGCTTCGTCTTCAGATGTATTTGAGCATTTTGGACCTACTGGGCATTACATTTGGTTGTCAGTTATATGTTCTTCGAATGCTTTCAGGCTTATGCATTATGGATCTGAGAGATAGCTTGTGATTTATGCTCCGGATGTACCCTACTAGGATTTGGCATGTCTGATGCTATGTACTTGATGTATTTGAGCATTGCTTGCTCTATTTGCATCTGACTTTACTTCTAGTGGGAGCCTCTTGGCATATTCGGATGTACACACAGTTTTACTTACACTTGAGCTTGAGCTTGTGGGACAGTTACATGCATTTGATCTCTTGAGAGTTTTATGTCTGCAGTTAGTCTATAGAGGGCTAATTTGATACGCCTATTGGGCAGGCACCTATCTTTGTCACAGGTTTGTCAATTTTGTATGCATATTGGATGGTTATGTATTGAGCTTCTTGCTTTATCAGTTGTGCTTGTGCTTGGTCTCTTCTCTTACCCCAAGACCCATTACATGCATGACTTCTAGCCCTATGAGATGTCTCTTTCCTGAGACAGGTTATTGGCTTGACAGTTCTTGGTACCTTCTTGCCCCTTGACACTCACTGTCGGATGTATCTTACTACCTGGCACTTGCAGTGACATATGTATCAGGATTGCTTCACTTTGGGACAATTTTACATACTGTTGTCATTTATTCTAGCAAGCTGAAATTTCCAAAATTCGAGCACTTTTATGAGGGTAATGCTTACTGTTTGATGTTATCTTGGTCATATTTAGTGGACCTGTGGTTCTCTTGGTGATATCCACTCTTTTAGCCAATTTTAGCAGTGGTTTTACTGCATTTTCTGCTAATTACAACAACCTGCAATTTTGCTTTTTTGCTTTGATTTGGGATAGTATGGCTAGTCATCTAAAAGACACAACTCTCTTTAATAATGCCAAGTTGGATGGTACCAACTATGGGTATTGGAAGTCTCAAATATGGTAGGTTTTAGTGCAAAAGTTACAGATTAAACCCTTGCATTTCAAGGGTGTTAAAACCAAGAATATGGATGATGATGTTTGGATGGAAGTTGATGAGCTATGCAAGTCTACCATTATCTTGTCACTCTCAGAAGAGGTCCATCATAATGTTGTTGAAGATGAGAATCAGAGCGCATGGGATTTATGGGAGAAGATTCAGGAGCTTTATGCGCAGAGCAGAGTCATGCGTCGCAGATGTATTGGCTGAAGCAATTGATGGACCTTCGCATGAAGGAGGGGACATCTCTATCATTTCATTTCACTCAGTTTCATGCTATCATGAAGAATTTATTGTCACATGGTATTGAGTTCAAGACAACTTGCACCCGTTGTTTCTGCTTGGCACCTCGCCTGAATCATGGGATGTCTTCCGTACTGCCATATGCACGAACAAGCTTGATGGGCTGAAAATCAAAGATGTTGAGAGTGCTTTATTGACTGAGGAAATCAATAGGAGAAATGTTGATGCTTCCCACTCTTCACATGCATTGATCGTTAGAGGTGGCAAATATGGCAAGCATGATAATTATCATAAGGGCAGGGACTCTCAGAAGTCCAGGTCCAAGTCACGTGGTCGCAATAAGTCCCGTGGTGGACAGAAGTTTGATCTTACAAGAGGTTAATGTCATGCAGGCCCCTGATTCAGATGATGATTACATACTTGCAGATTCTTCATGCGATGCCTTACAGGCTTCTGAGATACATTCCATGTATGCACAGTGCTGGCTCTTGGATTCGAGTCTGTCCTTTCATGTGACACCCTGTAGAGATCGGTTTCATACCTATCGCACCATTTCTGGTTTTGTGCATCTTGGTGATGACAAGTCTCTTGACATTGTGGGCATTGGAGATGTTAGGCTACAGTTTCCTTCTGGCAGTTCTTTTGTTTTGCATGATGTACGCCATGTACCTGTGTTGACTCGCAACCTTATGTTAGCTGGATAGCTTGATGATGAAGGGTATTTTGTGTCTTTTGGAGACTCTGCATGGAAGAATACTCATGGCAGGCTTGTGCTTCCAAGAGGTGCCAAGTCTGGCATCCTCTATCCCTTACTTGTATCTGGAGCTACATTGGATCATGTTTTGTCTGTGGGTTCTATTTCCCATGTATCCCTTTGGCATGCTCATTTGGGTCATATGTCTCTTAAAGGAATGAAAATGCTCTGTAATTTGCAGTATCTTCTGCCTTTTGACTCTTCACATTTTGATTCTTGTGATCATTGTTTGTATGGCAAGCAGACTAGAAATACGCATAAAAAGTCTAGTAAGAAATGCATGGGTGAGCCCTTGGCTCTTGTGCACTCAAATGTATGTGGGGCCATGCCCTGTCAGTCACTCGGTGGGGCAAAGTACTTTGTTACTTTCATAGATAATTACTCACGTAAGGTTTGGGCTTATCCCATAAAGAGAAAATCCGATGTCTTGGACACATTTTAGCGTTGGCTTGCATTAGTAGAGAACTAATGAAGGCTAAAATGCCTAAGGTCAGATAATGGGGGTGAGTATGTATCACGTGCTTTTGAGCAGTTTTCTGATGAGCGGGGTATTAAGCGTCAGTTGACTGCCCCTTACACCCCACCCCAAAATGGTATGGTTGAATGCATGAATAGGACCATTCAGGAAGAAGCATGCACCTAGGGAATGGTAACATAAGTTCAATGCATTCATGCAGTCACAGGGCTACAGCCGTAGTGCTATGGATCTGTGCTTGTACACAAAGAAAGCCCATGATGGTTCTTTACTGATTTTAGTACTCTATGTGGATGACATGCTTTTAGCAGGGACAACTCATGAGGAGCTAGATGTTCTTAAGGCTCAGCTCAAGAAGAGCTTTGAGATGAAAGATATGGGACATGCCTCTCATATACTTGGTATGCGCATTATGCATTATAGATCTCAGGAACTACTCTATCTATCACAGAGGGAGTACATTCATAAAGTCCTTGAGCGCTTCCGCATGCAGGATCTTAAGCCTATTAGTTGTCCATTACCTTCTCATGTGAAGGTTTCACAAGCCGATTGTCCGCAGATAGATAAGCAAAGGGTTGAGATGGCCAAGATTCCCTATGCATCAACTGTGGGCAGCAACCATGGGCAGTCTTATGTATACCATTATAGCCACCCGTCCAGATATTGCTTTTGTAGTTGGGGTTGTGGCACGTTATATGGCTACACGTGGCAAGAAACTTTGGGATGCCATGAAGGGTATCATGAGGTACCTGAAGGGCACAACAAATATGTGTCTTTGTTATGGCAGCCAGGATACAAGAGCCATGGGGTACACTGACTCTGATTATGCAGGACATGCAGATAGTGAGAAGTCCACTTCTGGCTATGTGTTTGTGGGAGCTTTCACTCAACCGCCAAGACCCTCGGACCGCTTATTGTTTCAAGCGTTCCAAGCCGAGCACTAATGGCTACCTCTCACATAGCCGACGCGCCATCCATATCTACGGTGTAGTGAGCTTACCTTCCTAGGTGGATGTGCCACTAGCTGAATGATTTTCTCAAGGCTATTAGATGATTGTGCCATTTGCTTTGTTGAGCGAGTAGCCTTGCCATGAGCAATGTTGTGCCTATGATGTTTGTTCTCCCCTTGGGAAATCAAAGGCTCATTGGGCACTGATGACTTTTGTGCACGCTCAACGGTTACATATGACATCTGCTTATTAAGCATGCTAGGTTGAGGCTCTTTCTTTCGAACACTCATGTCTGGTTTCTTGCCTCGAGACCTAGAGTTTCTCTTAGATTTCCTCCTGTGCTTCGTTGCTTTTGATGCACTCTGGCCTTTAGTCGACCAGGGAGGTTTAGCAAGGGATTTTGGCACCCAAATCCATTGGTTGCCTGCATAATACCCTTGAGCCCGAAGCAACGCCTTGGCTATCCATCGTGGCGTTGTGCTGGCTCTCCATCGACGCCTCCGTCTATAAGGCTTGGGCTTCTTTTGGGCTCTTCTACGATATTTGTAAGTCCAAAGCCCGTCCTTGGCATTGTCTCTTGACCTTTTTGTTTCAATCATAGCCTCACTCACTGGTCCTCGTTGTTCGACCTGTGCTTGTATCAACTCTTCCAACAAGTCCTTGCCCTCGTTAGTAGGCTTGACTATTATGTCAGCGCCTTCCTTGCCTTTCCCTTGAGGTTCGATGAGGTCACCCTTGCTAAAGGTGGTGACTATCCTCACACCCGGTAGTGTCAGGTGTATCCTCTGTGCTACATAGTCAGCCTCACATTTGGTCGCCCTTTTGAAGGGTCTTCCTAGGAGGGTTTCTTTCCTGCAGCTAGCACTTTTTAGAGGAACATGAAATAGGATAGGCAAGCTTTCTGTTTCAATTGTCGCAAGGATTTTGCACTTCCCTATGAGTGCTTGTGGGTGTCCCCCATAAGGGCTAAGAGTTGCACTAGTCGGTGTCAGCTCTGGTTGGCCTAGTAGGGTCCATGATTCATAGGTCAAGATATTAAAATCTGCTCCTTCATCAATTAGAGCATCAAGGCTATGCTCTCTTTCTGCGGTGAATTTGACCCTAAGATAAGCAGGTGGTACTATGTCTTCATCTTCCGGGTCCTGGATTGTAAATTTAAGCCTTCTGACAGATGCCCTTGAGGTCTCGACTGCACGACGAGATGTGGATTCTCCACTGCTGTCTTGGATCGTCAGTGTAGTGCTATTCAAGATACATCTCTCGTCAAGAGTGTCATGTCTAGTCATCTTGGCATTTGCAGCTTGCTGATGTTGCATTTCACTCTGACTAGACATGGTATGAACACAATGTCTTTGTGTTCTCGTGGCGTGGCCTTTTTGCCCTTGATGGCTAGATTGGCCCATTGATGTTATAGGGTCTCTGTTTGTCTCTATTCGGGTACGGGCGTTTGGTTGCTCTTTTGCAAATGAGAATCCATGCTCGTGTAGAGCCATTACTACTCTAGGGTCCAATTTGGAGGACCTGTCGTGGCGCGCGTTTTCCCTACCTACTCGGGGGAGGTGCGGAGGGGGCGCCCCCTCTGCGGGGGTCCGGGGGGGCAGTCCCCCCCGGCCCCTCTCAGGGCCATTACAGTAGACGCCATATGCAATTTGGAGGACCGTTTATAGCCGAATTTTGAACTACGTGCTCTAAATTTTAGCCTAGTGAGGATCTGTGATGTGCCTTTAGCTCTACGTAGCCTTTGGGGTCAATTTCGGGGTTTAGATGCGTCAGAACTTGTGTTCTGGATACTTGTCCGATTTTGACAGTTTTTTGGTTCGATTCCAAGATGTCCGATTTTCAGGAGTCCGATTATCAGAATCGGACGTTCGATTTTGGGTTGGTCCGATCGGACCAATGGTCCGATTTTGGTCACGTCCAATTCTAGGAGTCGGATCGAAAAGTGGTCCGATTTTAAAGTGGTCCGATTCTGGGAATCGGATCGGACAGGCTGGTCCGATTCTGGGAATCGGACCAGACTGGTCCGATTGTGAGTGGTCCAATTATGGACTCGTCCGAGTGTCCAAGTGTCCGAGTCGGACCGGTTGGTCCAAGCGTCCGATTCTCAAAATCGGACGGGTTGGTCCGAGTGGTCCGAGTGTCCGAGCGTCCGAGTCGGACAGGTTGGTCCGAATCCGAGTGGTCCGAGTGCCACGTGGCACGTCTGATTCTGAGCTAGTCCGATTCTGGGAATCGGACGGTTCAATTCCAGAACTCGGGTGGTCCGATTCTGGGAATCGGACCACTGCGAGTTGGTCCAAGTGCGTCGGCGGTGGGCGCGATTCCCGCGCGTTTGACCCCTCCTTACTGCCTGCTGCACGCAATCACCACAAACTTTCTAGATCTAATTAGAGCACTTGTTGGAAAACACCAGACTCACCTGGAGCAGCACAAATCACCGACGCCTAGAAATCGGGGCAGCGCTTCCTCGTCCTGTGAACCAGAAGTTCTCTCTCTCTCTCTCTCTCTCTCTCTCACAAGGCAAACCAAGGAACTGAGGTCTGTCCTGGCCTCCCAGGCCTCTTAAGGTCCTTTCCTAGCACTGCAGAACCTCACAGCTAGTTCCCTGTCCGTGTCTCACCCAGAACTTGAATCTGGTCCCCTGTTTCCCTGTTTTAGCCTGTTATACAGCAACAGAAAACCCTATTGTTTGTTTCTTTTTCTTTGTTTTTTTCCTATCCTAAATGCATCCAAATCACAAACTAAATACCTACACTACTCCATTCCACAACATAAATCTCAAGAAAGCAAAAAACCTACTTGCCAAGGAGATCGAATACCCTCTTCAATCCCCTCACTTCCTACCTATCTACCTCAAGCACAGGTCCGGGGAAAACCCTACTCCAATGCTCCATTCGTAGCGTGCAAGCGCTCAAGGCTTGAATCCGTTGGTCCCGGCAACAGAACCAAAATGTGGGAGCTTTCACTCAACCGCCAAGACCCTCGGACCGCTTATTGTTTCAAGCATTCCAAGCCGAGCACTAATGGCTACCTCTCACATAGCCGACGCGCCATCCATATCTACGGTGTAGTGAGATTATCTCCATGCTGTTCGAGTTACCTCCTCTCCCGCACACTCCGGTAGCTCCACGATCCAAGTACAAGCTTCAAGCAAGCTCCATCCTCAAGCTCCACGCTCCAAGCTCCATTGTCGCGAGCAAGACAAGAGAAGAGAAGAGAAGAGAAGAAGAGAGGAGAAGATGGAGAGCTTCTCCTCCTCGGTCCCTCACCCTCACACACTCACTCCCTCACACTCTCACACTCCCTCTCTCAAGCACAAGCTCAAGCAAGCAAGAACAAGAAGAAGAAGAGGAAGAGGAGAGCTACTTTTGGCCACACACAAGAATGAGCTTCTCATTCACTTTTCAACTTTATATACAAAACCCTAAATCCCTTTTGAGCGGTCATCCCCTTTTTCCCTTTTTTACATGGCCGGCCATAGCCTAGGCCCTTTTTCCCATTGTCCTTCTCTCTTCCTAGCTTCCTTTCCACCGCTCGTCTACATTTACAAATTGCACGGGTGAGAGCCCGGCACTCTTTTACAAGATTTCAGGGTGCGCCTTTTTATTTCAAAATGCACCTTTTCCCTTTTGCCTTTGCCTTGGACTTTTAAGGTTGCCCTTGCGCTTTTGGCCTTTTCTCCTTTTCTTTCTTCAGTCGGGCTACCTTTTTTCCGCCTTTGCCCTGCGTCTTTTCCACTTCTTTTTGCTTTCTTCGTGTTGGGGTTAACAGTGTTCACTTACGTTGGAAGGGCTATCTCTTGGATGTCCAAGGCATAGAAGTGTATGGCCCTTTCTACTATAGAGGCCAAGTATATTGCAGCCACATAGGCTTGCAAGGAGGCTATTTGGTTAGGCCGTTTGATTGTAGACCTTGGTATGACAGATGATTTGCCTACATTGCATTCAGATTCTATGAGTGCCATTCAGTTGGCCAAGAATCCGGTCTTCCATGCGAAGTCGAAACATATTGAGGTGAGGTATCACTTCATTTGTGAGGTCGTTGAGGACAAGTGTGTTGCCTTGTCAAGATTCCGACTGAGAAAAATCTTACAGACTTGCTCACAAAGAGCCTCACTACAGAGCGCTTTGCCCTCCTCAGGAGATTGATAGGCGTTGGATGAGATGACGTCTTTTTCCTCATCCTGTTGTACATGTGTACATGTTGTACTGTCTTTTTCTTTTTCTCTCTCAGTGGGGCAAATTCGCCTTTAAGTGGGAGGTTGTTGGGGGTAAAGGCGCCTCCACCTAGCCACCCCTATATTACTACACTGAGAGTATCCACCACTACACACTATAGGTGGCGGGCACCCATCACAGTTTCTTATTCTTTATTCTTTTAGTGACAGTTTGAATAAGGGAAGGCCCGGCTACACATTGTGGTTATTGGAGTTCCCACTTTGAGTTTCACTCTCTCTCTTGTTCTTGCTCTCCATCCGTCATAGCTCTCATCGCCAAGCTTCTTTCTCATGGGTTCCACTTCCCTTTTACAAGGGGGGTCGAGAATATGGAATCCTTGAGTCTATGCACATACCGAATCTCAATAGCATAGAATGGCCATTATGTAGTAGCGACATTTTGCACATGTATAGCACAAAAATTTCAACATACATATTGTGTTAGATATGATCAATGCCCCACCCTCATTAGGTGCTACCAATGATCCATGGTGCTCAAAGTTGTAAGGCCCCCATTATGAGGAGAAGCCAAGTGTGAGCCCGGACATTGGTGGAGTCCTGACTTGTATATCAGATGAGGACTATGTGACCGAATGGCAAAAAGGTGACCATTGTGGATCTAATCTTTGGGTTAGACGAAGAGGTTAAGTTGGTAGCAACTCGAGGCACATTGCATTGAGTTGCGTGGTAAGCGAGTTAAAAGGGGCCCCTATTGTGGGGTCCGAGGGCCGCGGAAGCGGCCCTTGGCTGGGGGGTCCCAGGGGGGCCGCTGGCCTCCCTGGCGGGGGTCCGGGGGCAGCGCCCCCGGCCCGATGGTAAAGGGAATATTCCCTGGAATATTCCCTGGCCGACTAGTGGAGGCTCATATGGTAGGTCGGTCAGCAGGCCGACCTAACAACCTTCGCGGGCTATAAAAGCTAAACCCCTTCGCAGCCATCAGTCACTCATCTTTCACCCAGTCAGAGTTGTTGTTCCAGCTAGCCTTAAGCTCTTCACCTATCTTCTGTCTAGATCGCCATCTAAGCTTCACACAGTGGAAGCGCACGGGTGGACAGAGCCATCTTTGTATCAGTTGTTTGGAGTTAAAGAATTTACTGATTCTCCTCTTATCTGTTGTGTACTCTCTATCTCTTTCTCAGATTCTGTTCGCTGCGCCGTGTAATATTTTACATGGTATCAGAGCCCAGGGGGCTCTAGAGATCGGAGAGCGTGCAAGAGGCAAAGGCTTCAACAGCAAAGAGAAACGATGTCGACTCCGGGAAGCAGTTCTGGCGCATCAGGAAGCGGTGCAGGAGGTGGTGCTGTTGTACCGGCTATTCAAACACTGAGGATTCGTCCACCAACCTTCAGCGAAGGCAAGTTAGATGGTACAAACTATACCTTGTGGAAGTTCAAAATTACAACTATCCTTGATTCTTATGAGCTTCTGGAGACTGTACTGGGGACTGATGCAGAACCACAGCCTACCCCCGACCCATCAAATCCTAGTGTGATGATTCCTCCGAATGCAGATCTTCTACGAGCTTGGAAACGAAGGAATGCAGATGCATTGTGTGCCTTAGTTACAAGCTGTTCTGACAGTGTTTTGACTCTGATTCAGCATACAACCAAAGCGTCAGAGGCTTGGAATGTACTAAGGAGTCAGTATGAAACACGAAACCAAACAAGGATTCAAAACTTGGAGAATCAACTAGCAGCGGAGAAGTTTGCTGAAGGAGAGACGGTTGAAGCATTCATCACTCGGATTAAGAATCTGCGCGACCAGATGGCTGGCACTGGGATACAAAAGACTAGCGAAGAGCTAGCTCGGAGGTGTCTTCGGATTTGTCCACAAAAGTGTGATGGACTAGTAACTGCCCTTAATACTCAGGTGAGACCTCAAGCTTTGACTTTTGAGGAGTTTTGTGCATTATTAATGGAGGAGGAGTTGAGGCTGAAAGCCTGAGAAGGAAGCAACAATGGAGATGCTGCATTCTCTGCCAATGCAAAAGGCAAAGGTGTTTCCTCCACCAAAAATGATGGTGACAAAAAGAAGAAGGGCGGCAAGAAGTAGTTTCAAGGAGAGTGCTTCTACTGTAAGAAGAAAGGACATGCAATTGCAGATTGTCGTGTCAAGAAGGCAGATGAAAAGAATGGTACCCTTAAAAGTAAAGGGAAAGAGACAGCCAATACGGCTGAAGCAGAGTTGGAATTATTCATGGCGACCATTGAGGAAGTGTGTTCCTCGGCGCAAGAAGAATCTACCACTGACTCTTGGGTGTTGGATAGTGGGGCCTCCCGTCACATGACCAACAAGAAAGGTCTATACAGTTCTATGCAGCCTCTACAAGAATCCATCACTGTGACGGTTGGAAATGATGCTAAATGCCCTGCTGCGGGCACAGGTACTATTTCTTTTGTTGCTACAAATGGTGAAGTCAAAAAGCTTTCAAATGTGTTGTATGTTCCCGAAATCAGGAGAAATCTCTTATCAGTTGCTGCCATAACTGATCTTGGTCAAGAAGTGAGGTTCAAGAAGACAGGTGCAGAAATTATTGATAGTGCTAGCACAATTGTTGGCAAAGGAGAAAGAAGGAACAACCTGTATGATCTAAGTGCTCTTACAGCCACCGCTGGAGTGGGCACAAGTAAGCTTTGGCATGAAAGGTTTGGACACATCGGATTTGCAGTATTGAAGGAGATGCAAAAGCAAGGTATGGTTGCTCACCTACCTAATAACTGAATTGAAGGAACCATGTGAAGCTTGTATGATGGGCAAGCAACAGAGAAAGGCATTTCCACAAGAAAGCAAGAATAGAGCACAGGCTCCTCTAGAGTTGGTGCATGCTGACTTGTGTGGTAAGATGCCTACACAGGCCTTGGGGGGATCTTCTTATTTTATGTTGATTGTCGACGACTACAGTAGGAAGATGTGGGTGTACTTCCTTCGTGATAAGGCTCAAGCTTTTGGTAAGTTTAAAGAATGGCTAATACTTGTTGAGAATGAAACAGGGAAAAGTGTGAAGAAATTTAGAACAGATGGTGGTGGTGAGTTCAACTCAAAGGAGTTTGAAGGCTTTTGCAAGAGCAAAGGGATCAAGCGTCAATTGACGACGCCTCACACACCTCAGCAGAGGTGTTGTGGAACGCAGGAATCGCACCATTGTGGAGATGGCAAGATGCATGCTAAAGGGAAAGGGATTGCCTAACCATTTTTTGGGCTGAAGCTGTTAATACTGCAATCTACATTCTAAATCGGAGCTATACAAAGGCTCTCAAGGGAAAAACACCTCATGAGGCTTACACTGGTAAGAAACCATCTGTCTCACATTTCAGAATTTTTGGATGTGAATGTTATGCACATATTCCAGATGAGAAGAGAAACAAGTTACAACCAAAAAGCAGAAAATGTATCTTCTTGGGTTATAGTGATGAGCAGAAGGCTTACAAATTATATGACCAAGAGGCAAAGAAGATCATCGCGAGCTGTGATGTGGTGTTCAAGGAGGAGCCGCATACAGTGGAGGAGGAGAAGGCAAGTTCTTCCACTTTATCATCAAGCGAAGAAGTAGTCCACTATGAACCTGTCCCGAGAGCTATCCCTATCCTTAAGGAGGAGGAAGCATCATCTTCAGATGATGAGGAAAAAGTTCACCAACCTGCCATCACCCCACCGGAAAAGCCATTGCCGCGCTGGGTGAAGCAGCTCTATGACCACAATAATCCTATGCCTGCATCTGTTGAGGAGAAGGCAGACGGACCAAGGAGGTCTCAGAGAATAGAGGAGCAAAGGAGGGCTTCTGCTCACATAGTCAATATGGCCTTGATGGTTGAGATTATGAGAGAAGTAAAGGAGCCAACTGACTTAGAAGAAGCACTTGCAGATCCATCATGGAAGGCTGCTATGCAAGCGGAGTATGACAGCATTATGAAGAATGACACTTGGGAGCTAGTGGATCGACCAGCAAAGCGGAAGGTTATTGGCACCAAGTGGATCTGGAAGGTAAAGTACAAGGCTGATGGTACCTTAGAAAAGTACAAAGCTAGACTGGTTGCCCAAGGATTCTCACAAGTTGAAGGGTTTGATTTTCAAGAGTCATTTGCCCCAACTGCCAGAATGACCACTATTCGCACGGTACTTGCAGTGGCTGCCCACAAGAAGTGGCCAGTGTACCAAATGGATGTTAAGTCAGCGTTCTTAAATGGTGACCTCAAGGAGGAGGTGTACGTGGCTCAGCCACCAGGGTTTGAGGCCCCCCATTCTGAGAACAAAGTGTGTAAACTAAAGTAGGCATTGTATGGGCTGAAACAAGCCCCCAGAGCATGGTACCAGCGGATAGATAGGTTCTTTTTAAACCTAAACTTCAAAAGATGTGCCTCAGATGCTAACTTGTATGTTTACAGGGATGGTAAAAAGTCTGTAGTGATTGTCCTATATGTGGACGACCTTCTTATTACAGGTGACTATGAAGATATGATCAACAAAACTCGAAAGGCTTTGAGTTCTGAGTTTGAAATGACAGACTTGGGCTTGCTACACTATTGTTTGGGGATTGAAGTCTGGCAAGAGCCAGGAAAGATCTTCATCTCTCAGAAGAAGTATGCATGGGAGATCTTGAAGGCATTTGGCATGACCGAGTGCAAGGAGATAGCTACACCTATGGAGGTGAATGCAAAGTTATCCGTCGAGGATACATCAGCACTAGCAGACATTGGGAGGTATAGGAGGTTGGTCGGCAGTCTGATCTACTTGTGTAACACCAGACTAGATATCAGTTTTGCTGTTGGTGTTTTGAGCAGGTTCTCAAACAAGCCTCATGAGAGTCATTGGAAGGCTGGGATGCGAGTGCTCAGATACTTGAAGAAAACTCTTGACTATGGTATCACATACAGTTTCGGAACTTCTCTTGTGGGGAACTGTGACTCAGATTGGGCAGGAGACATTGATTCCAGGAAGTCAGTTTCTGGTTATTCTTTCTCTTTGGGTTCAGGAATTTTCTCTTGGATTAGTAAGAAGCAACCAACAGTGGCATTGTCTTCTACCGAAGCAGAGTACAAGGCAGCTTATTTTGCTGCATGTGAGGCCGTATGGTTGAGAAGGATTCTATGGCATATGGGAGTGCAAGATGAAGAACCAACAGTGCTGAGATGTGACAATCAGAGTTGCATCGCCATTGCCAAAAATCCAGTGTTTCATGCACGCACCAAACATATAGAGATCCAGTATCACTATGTGCGTGATTTGATGGAGGATGGGATAGTGGAATTGGTCTACTGTCCAACAGAGGAGAATGGAGCAGATATCTTCACCAAAGCACTTACGAAGGATCTACTTCAAGTTCATCTTCAGAGACTCGGCATTGGGCCGAGGAGATAGTTCACCTATGGGTGGACATTGAGGGGGGGTGTTAGATATGATCAATGCCCCACCCTCATTAGGTGCTACCAATGATCCATGGTGCTCAAAGTTGTAAGGCCCCCATTATGAGGAGAAGCCAAGTGTGAGCCCGGACATTGGTGGAGTCTTGACTTGTATATCAGATGAGGTCTATGTGACCGGATGGCAAAAAGGTGACCATTGTGGATCTAATCTTTGGGTTAGACGGAGAGGTTAAGTTGGTAGCAACTCGAGGCACATTGCATTGAGTTGCGTGGTAAGGGAGTTAAAAGGGGCCCCTATTGTGGGGTCCGGGGGCCGCGGAAGCGGCCCTTGGCTGGGAGGTCCCAGGGGGGCCAGCGGCCCCCCTGGCGGGGGTCCGGGGCCAGCGTCCCTGGCCCGATGGTAAAGGGAATATTCCCTGGCCGACTAGTGGAGGCTCATATGGTAGGTCGGTCAGCAGGCCGACCTAACAACCTTCGCGGGCTATAAAAGCTAAACCCCTTCGCAGCCATCAGTCACTCATCTTTTACCCAGTCAGAGTTGTTGTTCCAGCTAGCCTTAAGCTCTTCACCTATCTTCTGTCTAGATCGCCATCTAAGCTTCACACAGTGGAAGCGCACGGGTGGACAGAGCCATCTTTGTATCAGTTGTTTGGAGTTAAAGAATTTACTGATTCTCCTCTTATCTGTTGTGTACTCTCTATCTCTTTCTCAGATTCTGTTCGCTGCGCCGTGTAATATTTTACATATTGAACTCTATGAAGCCAAGCACTGGCTCAAAGAATATACATCATTTTTGCACATATATTCAAGGAATGTAAGGGTTTGAGACGTACCAAAAGCACATACATCGTAAAAAGTGCATCAGAGGATTATGTAATAAGGATTCTTGGCAAGACTTGGACATCAAAAATGACTCACAATCCTGACACAGTGGAGTGTCGAGTCACAACAAGGGACATGGCTTTCAAGTAAAATTTTTCTCTCTTTGTTGACTATTATCTTGCTTTGGGATGGATCAACTAACTTTCCTTTCCAATTACAGGTACTTTGTCACATGACAGACTTTATGCCTAGTGTTCAAGTATCGTAGATGGAGGATACTCAAGGGTAAATGGTTGTGTCTTGATCAAGACACGCGTGAAAGTGCAGCTGTGGATGTTACTGTCATTTGTGAGGGCCGCAAGTCCCAAGTATTGCAAATGGAGGATGATTGGCTCTTGAGTATAATGCGCCAAGAAATTACAATGTTAATGCAGAATCCACCTGCTAGCTTCTATTTTAAACTAGATGGTAGGAAAATTCGAAGCCGAGCTGAGGATACTATTACCAGTGGAAAGTGTGTGGCTCCACATATTTTAGAAATTGTAGAGTCTCCCTAAAAATCCCAACACCACAAGTTGTAATATCCAATACTTGTAAATTTTCGGATCTTTTTGGCCAATAGAATATTGTCGCTTGCAAACTTACAATATTTAAAAATTATGGTATTTATGTAAAATCATGCACTTGCTATACACTTTTTACATCAATACATTTACATATGCATGTGAACTTTACAAAGACGTTAAGTAAAGCTATAACTAAATATCATATGTGAATAACCCTTAATGGTTTAAAACTTAAGGTTTTTAAGGTAGAACTAGTTTAGTTCTTGTTTCATTGTTTCATTTCACACTTTCTCTCTTCATCTCTTTACATCCACCACATCCCTCCTACCTGTGCTACGATGGATGCTCACACACACTTTGATAAATGGATCCACAAGACTATCTTTGCCAGCCAGGGTGATGAGATATTTCAGGTTTTCTCTAAGAACTTCAACCTTGAAAGCATGCTCTCATCGCTAGATCCCCCCTTCAAGTTTTAGAAGACTTTGTGAGCACCATTGCTATCTGCACATACTCCATCGAGGGATCCGACATGACTTGGATGCCTCTAAAACAGCTCATGGTATTTCAAGTAGGAAAGAATCACCAAAAAGTGGTGAATAGGCATCTGGCCCATGTGGATCCTTCGCACAATGTATGCAATGTTCCCATGGGCAGTGCACCAGGTACAGCACCTTTGGATCTCGTGGAGTATGATTGCGCATCGGCAATTTACCTCCTTGCATTGGATACACCCCTAGAGGAGGAGAGCGATGAAGATACAACTCCACAGGTTGTTGCTATCACGTACACGGGAGAAGAGCCGATTGAAGAGATCATAAATGTTGAAGAGGAACATCGGATGGTGGCAGAGCAAGGGTTGGCTCTCATGGTGCCATCTTCTTCAGAAAGCCACACAAGTTGATAAACCCAACCTTGCCTCCTTGATGCCCATTGAAGTATATGGTGTACAGTACTTGCTTGTGTCGGATGTGCTGCAATACTTGAAAATGAAGGAAGAAGAGTTGTTTTCCGTCCTAGTCAGGGATTTGATGGAAGACCTAATCGATTATGATTACATGGATGTGCATCCGACGATGGTAGAGATTGAAAGATATGATAGCACAAGCTTAGATACAGTGAGTGTCATCATAGTAGCACAGGAGGAGATTACCTCAATTAAAGAAGATTACCTTGTGTCGGATGGTAAATTTGAAGCTCTATAGCATGATCTATTCGGACCAAGGCCCTAGCTTCCTACCAAGGAGTTTGTAGATCCCTCTGACCAAAGAGGTACCTCGCTAACACACGAGAAAATGAAGATACAAGATGATCTGGAGAATGTGAGATTTCTAACTACCATATAATTTTTATGCGACGAAACTTGACGGTAGGGTGCATCGAGTCCCCTGGAGTCCACCGATGAAATCTAGGCCAAAAATGATACCTAGAAAAAATTATGTTGTCTAAAGTCTGGCGTCTGGGGCCACTTTCTTCAAACAGGGTAGCTGCAAGCATTATTTTTTGCCAAGATTTCATCGGTGGATTCCGGGGGACCCGATGCACCCTACCGTCAAGTTTCGTCTTCTGATAACTCTAGGTTAGTTGCTAATTATATTGTTTAATTTGACTTTGTCATTCAGGGCATACTGTATATAGATGAGTTTGCATCAAGGCAAGGAGGAGCTCGACATGCAGATCGACAGAAGGATTCAGCTCTAAAGGAGTACATTGGCAACCTTGTTACTTAGTGGTCTTTCATAAGAAGTACTCACCATGAGGGCATTAAACAATTATGAAAATTTGAGCTTTGACCAAGTTTGGACCTTTTCAAGCAATAACTATGACATCTAGCTTGGAGAAGGTGGTGCTAGTCAAGCAATCAAAGCTTCTTTACTTGTTTTACCAAACACATGGTGGAACAATGTGTGTGCTTGCTACATTAGGTGACCTTGCTAAAGTGTCAGATCCGCTTCTCTTGGAGAAAGAGCTGAAGTGTATCATTTATGAAGCAAAGAAGGAACTTATATTTTCATCGGAAGCTGGTCCCTCCTCTCCACTGATGAAAAAGCCAAGGAACGAATGAGATTTCTTTTTTGCTATCGGCTTTTTGTATCTGTCATCACTATCAGCATCGCATGTATTTCTCTTGATGAATATAAGATATTTTACTTTGTCCCTATAAATAAATATTTATTGAATAAATGTGTATTTCGTGTAAGTGTGACGATAATGTGTGGTATGTGAATGATGCATTTGCATACATTAACATAATCCAATTTAATTATGTCAATGCATAGTACTGCACTTGCAATTGTGCATAGGCAATAACGTAAGTCATATACGTACGTATTACTACTTTCGATACGTGTGTACATTAAACAAAAATTAAGAGTCGTGCGTTTCAAGAAACAAAACAAAATAACTTTACTCAATTATTTGAATTCAATACACATCGCATGAGATATTTTATATATACATATATATATATATATATATATATATATATATATATATTCCAATGTGGCAGACTATACCAAATGTTTTGTCCTTCCAAGATGCTATGGTACTATAACACTCATTACAAAACCTTACATCATTAATCTCATAACCTATGAAGGAGTCCCCTTGCCGTGTTGAAGTCGAACAATAAAGTTCATGTCTTTATCTGTGATTGTGATGTGCTTTGCATGGATGGCTGCTAGCTATGTATCATTGGACAAGTCGATGAGAAACCACTTTCCTGCTGCTAGTGGGCCATCCTGCTCTCGTACCCAAAATCTTTTCGTTCCTTTTAGCTCCATGTCTTGCATAACTTCCCGAACAACCTTATGAAAATATCTTTTCGGGATGAGAAGCTCGTATCCGTGCTAGATTCTCCTTATCTCCCGAAGGGCAACACTGCCTGGTTTCCATCTCCTCTTCTTCTGTGGTAGTCATTGTCTCTATGGGGAGCACCTTCTGCTACTGCTGCACTAGAGGAGGCTCCACCTTGTGCTCCAAGTGGCAGGCCTTAGCGTGAGGCCTTCACGTGGCCGAAACGGTGACATGCTTACTTGGTGCAGGCCATGCAAGACCGAGAAGGGCAAGATGGAGAAGAGACAGAGGGTTGGGGGTGTGAGAATGAAGGAAACAAAGAAAGCAAGACGTGAAAATGAGAAGAAAAATGAACTTTTAACCCATTTAAACCCCAAAACCGGGTTAATATGGCTTCATACACACTGTCCATCGTGTAATCATAAATCCATAACCTTTTATCGAAATGCGACGAAACTTGACACGCACACTCGTTAGGTGGCCAAGAGCCCTTTTTGTTTTGGAAAAAAAAATGCATATAGACCCCTGGTCCAAAGTCTGGCATCTGGAGCCACTTTCTTCATAGCCCAAATTATTATTTTTTTGGAAAAAAAATACCTACAGACCTTGGTCCAAAGTCTTGCATCTAGAGCCACTTTTCTTTTCTTTTTTAGAAAAAAAATGCATGTAGACCCCTAGTCCGAAGTCTGGCTTGGGCTCTTTACCACCTAATGAGTGTGCATGTGAAGTTTCATTGCATTCTGATACAGTTTAGTATTTTAAAAATTATCCCACACCAAAATTATGGATGGATTGATAATCAAGAAATCAACATCGCAACTATTGGCCTTTAGAAACTTCGCACCACATAGACTATACAGAGGCATCAAGAGTAAAGTTTGCAACAAGAAATGGCAAATTTTTACATGTTTTTCCTATTGAAATTTACGGTGCTAGCAAAAACTGTAAGTAAGAGTTGAAAATACAACAAAGATACATAGTCAAAGTTGAGAACGAATGACAAGAGTAAAAATTTAATTCATATTTTAAGGGCGCGTACAACTGTTTTGCACCGGGACATAGTCATATGTCTTATACACGAGGAGAACACTATGCCAAAAAAGATAACATTACAAACTGTGTTCATTCCATTGAAACGAATGCATCCTTCACTGCTTTAAGATTTCTTACAAGTTGGAAGTCATTGGGAGTTGCAGTGATGCGCTTCGCATGTATTGCACAATGCTGAGTATTAGTCATCAAGTCAACTAAAAAGGCCTCTGCAGCACATTGTAGAGTATGAAGACATTCTTTTGTGAAGCAATCAGGTCTATCATGTTTGCTCTCTTTTGCGAGAGTTTAGCTTCATCTGCTACTATAATCCTATACCACCAAGATAGTAATTTGATCATTGAATTGCTACCATTCACCCCTCCACCATGATCGGTTTTTCTTTGGTATGCACCATGCGCTATCCAATGTGAATTTTCCATCCCTTGTATGGACCAAACTCCGATACTTCCCTTTTCTGCAAAGTATGGCCCATGTGCCTCAAGGATATGCTACAAAGATACATATCACACATGAGTAAAACTATGCTCAATAGTTTATACAATTCATACAATTTTAAAATATTAACTTAGTATGCACCATGTAATGTGTGATAGAGCTTTTGCCCCATGCTTTCACCATATTTTCGTAGAAGCTATGCACAGCATTGATGAATTCTTGCTTATCTTCATTATTAAACACCATCTTGCGAAGTAAGGGAGCCAATTTGTTAAGACTTATCCAAACCTTAGCTCTTGGCCAATCTTGTTTTTCCTCCATTACTTCGATCAGGAACTGCAAAATGCAACTTTTTCCACCCATCGTAATCATGCGTCCTGCAAACCATAACATTCCCTTCTTCATTGATGTGGGTGCAAAGAGAAACTTCCTAGCCTTTTCTCCTCCAAAGCAAGGCTTTTTTCGCAAGTTACCAGATTTTCCTAATCTCTTCTCATCTTTTCCAATTGTTACTTCATGCTTGTATAGCCCAATTTGTGATAGCACTCACTCCACATTCCTACACGTTGCAATGGCTTCTTTTTCTAGTTGCATCCTATAAGCAAAGAAAATGTATTCATATACAAGTTTCTCCATGATTTTGACAAAAGCATGCAATGAAAAAATGTGAATACGATCCAATGGAATGTTGAAGATGGGCTTCCAAGTGGGATCTTCTCTATTGCGTGTCGGTGCAGCACTTGTCACCCTTTGCCAGTTATTCTTTCTGTCCTTTCCTTCCACTCTCTCTGTCAAGAAATATAGGCATGGATTCTTTGTATTTGCACCATTGAAGATTCCACACATGCATTTTAAAGTTTTCAAGTCTCCTACAAGATGCCATTCAACCAAGTATTGACTATACCCTTCAACCGAGAGCATCTTACCATGTTCCTAATGATCGATGATGTTTGGAATGCTTGTGTGCGTAAAGAACAGCCGCAACGCCTCAAATGTTTTCTTAGAAACTTCAAATGCAGCGAGCCACCACACATGGCGCTCGGATTGAATACTAAAGTTCCATGGGTTGTTCGTGTCGAATTGTAAAGCTCTATTCATCAAAGTTACACTAACTCTTTCAAGCTTTACTCCTTTGATGACCTCACTTTTATCCAATTTTATAACAAATTACAATTTACCATTACATTCCTCAATAAATATATTGTAGTACATTACCATTGCCAACTGCACCTTGTACAAATCTACATAGTAATTATTGAGTTCGGTGAACTTCACCTCATATGCATTTTTGGTCCCAACCTTTAGTGTTTCCACGCATTGAACATGCATGGGATCTCCTATCAGCTCCAAAACCTTTATATTAAGTTGCCGTCGGGCCTCTATTAACTTTGAAGGTTGAGGAAGAGGCACGATTCTTATTTCTCTTCAGCACACAACCAAACCCATCCTTCACACCTTTGAATATTTTTGAGTAAGTCATTGTGCTAGTACCGGCCTTGTCATAAATGAATTGTGCATCCACAGCTGAGAACTCATTTGACACATCTTTTAATGTGCACTCAATCACCTTTTCCTTGACAGTCTTAAACTTAGGATTGCTCAAAGTGTTTTCCAATGTACTTGCCTTCAACAATCTACTAATACATTATCCAACCTCACCCTCACCTAGGTTCTCATTCTGAGCTACCTTGCATGCTTTGATACATTGCTTCCACTGGCCGCTATTCACAATTAACTCATTGATTGGCTTCTTCTTTCGTTTGCGCTCCTATGTTAGCTTACTGTTGATCTTTCTCAGGTCATCCAATTGAGTCTTTGCCTCCTCATATGAGATACCAATGTCATGGATAGTGTCCTGCATTGAAATAATTTGATTATTTTATTGAATTATAGTGTCATTCAGCTGTACCACTTGTCCTATGAGTTGTTGTATATGAAGTTGATGTGCAGTGATCACATCATGACAATTTTTTATGGTTGCTTGGCAAGTTATAAATACTTTGAATGCCTGATCATTGAGCCGTCTAGTGTAATCGAGCAATCCATTTTCACCCTCGCACACATACTTCAGTAAATTTGTGATTCCTGAGAAAGTTGGAGGTCTATTATTTAAGGGATCAATTGGATAGATTTCCCCATCAACCCACAAGTCCACATGTTTCAATCCCACTTGCCTGTAACTCTGTAAAACCTGAGAATTGACACTGGTATGCTGGGTTCTTTTGAATAATGGGATGTATTCAATCTCTACCTCAATATGTAGCTCCTCCTTTCATGTATTCATTTTACTATTAATAGAAATGGGGAGCCTACTTGGTTGTCACTGGCTGTAGAGTGGAGATGCAAAGAGAGGCACACAAAGGTGCCAAGGGAAAGGAGGGTGTAAGTAATTCACTTTGTTATGAAGGTTGCATAAACACAGAGAAGAGGTCATAACAGAGTCATGAGAGAGTATAGATATGCGGAAAAATAGCTCAGAAAGTAGGGATATCCAAGACTTTTTGTATTTTAGACATTTCTATTTTACCTCCAAAAACATTTTCAAAAAACATGAAATTTGACCAATTGGTTTTTTTTTAACCAAAAGCTAGAATATAAAAAATCCCCAAAATATCTTAAAAGGAACTTCTAAAATTTTATTTTCCTTGTTCTCTATTAAAAAATCAATTACCTCGTATCTACTAATCATTTTGCATTGAAAACGAAGCACCACACTCCCGTAACCAACTCCTTTTTTAATATAAAATTTGGTTGAAAAAGACTTCTTGAATGAGAAGAGAGAAGGAATCTAAGTATATCTTTGTAGATAATTTAAAAAAGGCAAAACGAGATTGCAAAAGTGGAGGTGGATTATTTTAATATTCTTCTCTCCTCTTTTTCTTGTTTTAAGGAGAAGAGAGGGGAAGGCTAAAGGCCCATTGGTGAGTTTATTTTTTTCCTAAGGCTACAACGTACTAAAAAGGATAACATTCAATAAAGAAATTACTGAAATTAAAAACTTACATAAACTAAAAATTGTCTGAAGGGATAAAATTCATGTTAAAAACTATAACACATTAGAATGAACTATGACCATCAATCTTAAAGGGCTAGGAAATATAACATGAGATAAGGTCAATTCATTTCACCATCATTGCCCAGAGTTTAAATTGGTTTCTAGAAAAGGGGAAAGGAAATATATGTGGGCATGCACATATATGTGGGAACATGCATGTGCATATGCATGCATATATTTGTGCACATGCATGTGTTTCACATGTGTAGGCTTAGATAGGTGTGGATATAAGTATGGATATTTATATTTTGATTTCTATTATATTACTATGGAATTTTGTATCTCCCCCTTTACACCAAATGTCTCTATGCTTGTTTGTCTTGCTTTCCCCTAGCATTAAGAAAAATCGCATTTCGTTTACAAAATTCGTGCAAGGCCCAATCAAGTATGAATTATAAATTTTCAACCATTAAAAATGTATTGGAGCTATTTTGATCAACATTGAGTTTAGGAGTAACTTACAATCTAGATCTTAGAAGTGTTTTGTCGCTTGTATATCCAACTTTTGAGTGTTATGAATCTCTTCATACTATGGACACATCCAAAAGGTAACGAAATTGATAGGTTGATTCTATCAACATGCCTACATTACTCAAATTGATAAGTGAAAGTTGTTCACAATTGTAACAATGCAATAGTTACATCTATACTATCCATGTTTCACAAAATGAATATAAACACCTAAAAGAGAAGCAAAAATGTCACAATGGCTTCAACATTTTCAATTGCTTAAAGTTGACACACACAATTCCCACTTTGGTTGTTTGTTCCTACATTAACATTACCCTCGCTTGCTACCATCTTCCAAATATATTGCTAAATACCATGCCACAACCCCTTCATAGTCACATGGCATATTTAGAGTTCGTTGAATATCATGTGCTCGGTGTGATTAGGCTTAGAATTAATGTAACATTGAGCGTAAAGTTGGCGGGCGGCCTGAAGGTCGGTGGAGCAGCGAGAGAGGGAGGCCTTGGGCCGAATCGGCGCACACACACACACAGACATCTCTCTCTCTCTCTCTCTCTCTGTGCATGGGTTCGCCATTTCTGGCACACCTATAATAGGATTCAGCTGGGAGGAGGAAACTTGCTCATCACATCACAAAATCAGAATATACACTCTGGTATATAGATTTGTCGTTCTAAAGAGTCGATACACTCCATCGCCATTCATGTTTAGCACGCGAGAGTCGAGACACTCCATCACCATTAATGTTATACACACTGATGTTATACACTGTGGAGAGGGGACTCGGGGGGGGAGAGAGAGAGAGAGAGAGAGAGAGAGAGAGAGAGCGACGATATCTTAAAACATTGAGGCTTGGATAGAATAGATTATCACCACATCGCCTTTCAAAGAAATGAGCTCGATTAAGAGCTGCGACACGCGCAACTCCCTAGACTTGCACATGCAACTTGACCGTGTGTGGTAGTCGTTCCTCGCGCGAGTAGCAGGTTGGCGAACTGCAGAATCAACCACCCCGAATAAGCACCCCCCAAAAAACACAGTGCAAGCTCAATTCGAGTAGAGAGTCAGCACGATAAGAGAGAGACTCGCATTCCCTATCCAATGGTCATTCGCCACATCTGCCAACTCTCCCCGTCGATGAAGTATGTCTCTTTTTGGAGCCATTTCATCGACTCCACTCAATCCATCCCCAGAATTTCGTTGACGGTGGGCCTTCCACATCCTCCAAGTTCCTCGTGTCACAGACATGCAGAGGAAACCGACAACTGAGTGTACTTCATTGGGTCGGTCGATATACTTGCGTGTGACACTGCTCTAGAAGACAAATGAAACATGGACTAGATGACTCAAAACAGAAATTTCCAAAATAATAAAACAAATCTTCAGCACTTGCACTTTCTTTATAATAATAAATACAGTAATTATACCTTAAGCAATCAATAGCTATAATAACATTGCCTACATACATTCAAATTATGGAATGACAAAAGCAAGGAGATTACACGAAACAATCAAGCTCGAGTAGAATATCAACAGGTCTACATGTAGCTGCAATGCACAATATAGCCTCTCCATTAGCGTTGGTATCATCCTTAAATTTAATGATTATACTAACAATGAAGGCATATCTTAAAGTCAAATTTAACACTCGTGTCATACAGCATGATAACTGAACACAAATCATCAACCTAACACCACTAGTTTATGACAATATACACCTATCCAAGAAGTACCCAAAAGCATTCACATTAATACAAATCCTGATCATATAATATGATAACACCACAAATAATTTCTAAAACGTGCATCTACAAAGACCATCCAAGAGGTGCAAGGACTTACGACAAACCTATGTTAAACCGTACTATCACGAACAAATGATAACACTAGAAACGTTCAACACAAAAATGTCAAGCAAAGAATGCAATAACTGAATAATTAACAATAATGTGACCCGCACAAAATATCATGAAGAAGCGCTTGTACAATCTCTCATTGCAAACAAACCATAAATACGTGTTTGACAGTCATCTTGTAGCATATAGAGATACTTGTATTTGCAAAAAACAACTATTAAACCACACAAACTAATACCAAAGAAAAAACTAAAGTCTATTTTGAAGCTTCGTATAAGTTGTGCACACTTCATTATCCAAAAACAAATCCATATTAATGGGAATAATCACTACAAAGAAAAACATTCTATCCACCATGCTAAGCTAGAATCATCGACAAATATGATACTAATCTTATAAATTTCCTTCAAAATAGATTCTAACACACACCTATCTGAACAACAGTAAATGGCTGATCCTCAATGTGGGAAGCTCAGTGTGTATGGAAACAATGGCACTCAAGAGAGATCCAGTGAGCAAATTCCATAGAGAGAGAATATGTCTAAAAATCGAACTTGCACATTGGTCTACTTCAGAATAAAGGATGCACATTTACCATTAGTATGTTCATTTGTCGTTTGTATTTCATTAAAGCCCTAATAGGTTTCGCAATCAAATAGTTGGAGGAACGTACATATTCAAGGTTCATCAATGAAATTGTTGGAAAATGTCAATGAGTATGTTGAACTGGTAAAGAGTTTGGTTGCCAAATAAGTCCATACTGATTTTTTATAGCTTTGATAGGCTTCCTAGATTTGGACTAAAATTGACAGGACAATGCAGCTTCACTCTCTTTCAACAGATCATCATGGTGCTTTTGTAAAAAAACAAGCTATGTATCACCCACTCAATATCTTAATATGGTCCAAAAAGCTAACAGAGCACCCTCGCAAACATGACTTTGAATGACACCCCAGAAAGTCAGCTTCAAGAATATCCATTCTGAAATTCAAAGTTTGACTAGCATGAATTATCATGCACTTCGGTGGAGCTTTCCAATCAGATTCAAGAATATCCATTGTCGTGATGTTCAAAGCTCACTTTGTGTGAAATATTGTGTACTAAAGTGGAGCTTTAAATAAGAAACAATAAGCATTCCATAAACTATTAGACAAATCTATGATGGAAATCTATGATGGTCAGAACAAGTTCACACAAGTGCACTTCCACGCGGGGCGTGAAAAGTTTCATTTTAATTTCAACCTCAACTAGTTGCTCCCTTCACCTGTGAGGGAAGACTTGCCTTCAAATTAAAGTCATTAAAATTGCAATTCAAAAGGTAAAATAAAGTGGTCAAATCATTTCTGGGAAGATGAGAAAGATGAACCTTTAGTACTGTTGTTACAAATTAGGTGTCCCACCTGTAGTTATTTATTGCACGGGACTTTACATTATAATTTAAAAACCAAAGTAGGCAATCAGACAGTCAATCCTGGATAAAATGAACCCTTTCCTATCAACATAAATACCAAGTTTGCATTTCCACTTTCTCAGTAGCGGAATACAACTAGAGAGTTGTGAGTTGTATACAAGATGTATTTTGGATACTAATATTTGTCCACAGAATTTGTCTGTGAAACAATATGATAATACACATGGAAGCAGCTAAATCCCAACACCATGACTTCAGATCATTGACTGGATCTATGAGCAGCATGAACTCTTCGTGGTTCTTTCTACAGGTCTGTCAGTCAGCAACATTCCACTGGGAGGCTGGACAGGTTGAGCTTTTGGTAGCTTTCTTGCTGCATGCATGTCAACTCAAAAGTCAAAAGTATTTTACAAGATTCCTCAAACACTCACCTAACTGTCTCTCCTCTCTATTCTCAACAAATAAAATGTATTTAGCACACTTTATACTCGAATTTGAGTTATGCCTCTGTTATCGAACATTTCATCAAAGTTCTCATCCTCTTGCAGCTTGTCCAATATAGTTGAAAGTAAGAGTGCTCAAGAGAACCTTGAAAGACATTGAAATCCATGAAGTAACGATGGCACCTTCAGGGATCTTATAAAGAGTTGTCAACAAACAGAAAAGCAATGAACATCGTACCGATTTCATAAAATAGCTCATTCACATTTTGTGCAGTCTTAGCTGAGGTCTCCATGAAAAAGAGTCCATTTTCGTCAGCATATGTTTGTGCTTCCTAAAAGGGAGAAAACACAGCATAACGGAGAAAGATTTCAAACCTAAGGCACAGCACGGACAAGAGCAAAAACGTTTGAGCTGTACCATACTTTACGAAGTCTCAGCACTTGAAAAAGGTACAACACTTTTACCTCTGTTTCAATCTTCCTCTTTGATGCCAAATCAGATTTATTGCCTGCAAGAGCCATCACAAGGTTTGCATTTCCTGCAATACAGTAAATCAGGAGTCCTTCAGAAGTCATTTACATGCCATTTCAATTATTTGATTATTGAAAAACCTCTATCAATTTTAGTCCTTACAAAGGGTTGCCATAACCTCTTGGGTAAAAAGGGTTGACCTAATTTGGAAGCCATGCCTGCAAGTATTTCTGCTACTTCTAAACCCATACAAAACTTCTAGGTCATTGGCAGGACATTAAGGCCATAAGCAGTCACTTGATATAATGAAGTTCCTACTCTCTCAAGATCTCTCCAACATCAAAATACAAACACACAACAAAAGTGGACTAAAAAGCATTCATTTTCCTCTCTTTATACTCTTTTAACATATAGTACTCAACCTTGCTTGTCAGTGAGTACACATGCAGCTGTCCACAGAGTGATACAATGAACAGCATACCAGAACAAGTCTTTGTCAGGCATACCCTTTTCTCCAAGGTACACACTACTTACACCAAGGAGACCCTCTCTCTCAAGTGTCTATTAGACGTACACATGCACCTGTGCACAGAGTGATACAATGAACAGCATACCAGAACAAGTCCTTCTCTGGCATACCCTTTCCTCTAAGGTACACACTACTTACACCAAGGAGACCATCTCTCTCAAAGTGTATTAGACTACATGCCTCTAGTATACACTCTGGTAACCATAGTGAATCACTACTCTTTAATAAGTTTACAGTGACTTCACAGTATAAAGTTAGGGTAACAAAAAGTGACTAATTCACAGCACCACCTTGTCTCTGTAATTCTTGCACCCACTTCTTTGCACGAGTGAAGGAATCCTGCCAGAAGACATCTCCCAATTAAATCAAATAATTCAAATTTTGACCTTTAAAACATGAAAGAGCTCCCGTAAGCTTATAAATACACAGATCAATCTCAACTGCAGTATAAGCTGGTTTTCAATCTTAATGCTGAATATGTTACACAAAGAATTACAAACACAATCAAAGCAGCACTCTGTTAGCTGTATTGAGCATATTTACAGTATACAAAATCCCTCATCAATGTACAACTCCCTCTCTAACAACACAAGCTTGCAACACCATTCCCACCTTATACAATCCTTCTCACCTTGCTTTGATTGTGACATTATGATACAAGCCATGTGGCTGCAGCAGCTCTTTGTGAACTCTGTAGACGGACTAGCCTCATTGAACCAGGCAGAATATACTATAGAGTTCACAAGTTGGGTGAAAAAGTTGCATAAACAGCATTTGGCATTGGATTATAACTCCTTGCATACCCCCAAAGAGATTGTTGCTACAACCAACAAAAAAGAAACCACAAACATCAAGGCAGCATTTTCCGGATACCTAAAAGGCAATTTGTCAGTAACAAATCTCTAAGAAAGAGAGTAGCAGAACAACACACATTCATTACATTTCTGCTAGTCATATCCTGTTTGTCAGCCCTAGTCAGAGTCTGATACAGACATTTTGGAGCTCCAATGCTCTTGTAATTCCAGTCTAATCCATTCCCTACCTAGTGTTACACTTATCGTGTTCCTCCATAGTTCTGGTGTGAGCACTCCCTTATCCATGGACTTTTACCTTCTAACTAGATAAGAGTTTTTTCCCCACCCGTCAGTGGGTGTGGTACTTTGGTACCTTAGGGATTGTCCTCTCATTATCATTCTCACATAGTGGATGTGACCTTCCAGCAACTCTTCTCTTTCTTGCTGTTCACTTGTTCATTGTGAGTGTGTGTGAGAGTGTGCATGCTGCTGAATCCTAACCTCACAGCAGTATCAGAGCCATACCTCTTTCCAGCCACCACTTTGCTCGTGAGCCACCATCACCTCAGCTACGATCAAGTCTTGAACTTGGCCACTACTGTTTGCGATCTCTCTCCATTGGAAATATGTCCACGCAATCTACTTGTGAAGCTTCCCACCTTGTGCAACCTATTCCTACTTACTTCAGCCTTCTCGTCATCCGCTTGTCAGTTCCTGACAGCTGAAACCTGTTTGCCCCTACTCCAAACTTCTCACCATCTGCCCCTTTAGTCTATACACCCAATCCACTTCATAATAAGTTCATGCTCGGACTGGTTGCTGACCAATCCGCTACATGCAGCCGACCTGGTATTGCCTATTTACTAGCCCTAGCTTTTGCAGTCCTCCTCAATTGTGCTCCCAGTTTTCAGGCTGCAGACCGTGGAAACTACCCTTGGGGCTGACAGAGACTGAGATCTTCCAGGTGGAGACATACGCAAACATTCTCTCTGCACCTATGTATATTTCTGCATCCTTATACAACATTCTACACTGCAGATTCTCTCTCTCTCTCTCTCTCTCTCTCTCTCTCTCTCTCTCTCTCTCTCTCTATATATATATATATATATATATATATATATATATATATATATGTTCACTCTTTGTCTTGGTCATTTGCTTCTGCATTGCTACACTCTGATAGTGTTCTGCTCTACAACAACCACACGCGCAACAATCAGCTCCCGCACTTGCAGCAGATAGTTTCTCATCATGTCACCAGCAGCCTGCATGCTAAATCTAAAAGCCTCGACCTACAAAAACACATTAGATTGGCCACATCTTCCTACCCCCAACAACCCAACATATAAAAATCATTATTTTCTAAACCCTTATCATCAATTACTTCAATCTTCTCCTTGCATGTGTCAGAGTGCAGCGGTGCGGAAGCGTAGGACTGAGAGAGAGAGAACGCAGAGAGAGAAGGGAGAGAAAGAGACAGTGTACACTGAAGATCTGCTGTATAAAGAATGCTGAATACAAAGATATACACGGGCGCAGTGCGCTGGACTGCGTGTCTCCACCTCGACGATGCGACCTGCTGTCCACCTCGAAGTCTGCTGCAGTCTGCACTGTCTGCTGTCTGAAATCTGCGAACAGAGACAGAGATCTGCACGGCACCGGTCTGTAATCTGCGACAGAGAATGATGGCCAGACTGCTGAAAACGTCAACAATAAATAGGCGAAAAATCACCTAGAACGGGGCGCCAGAAATAGGGCGCAGCCTGGTAAAAACGGCTGCAGGCAGTCGGACTGCCACGTGGCAGTCCGACTGCACAGTCCGACTGTGCAGCTGGTCCGACTGCTGGACCAGCTGTGCTGCTGCCTAAAAAACAGGCTATGATCTCTAACACCCCCTCTCAGAGCCTGGACAGGGCAGAAGCCTGAGGGATCTGGAATGTTGCCGAAGTAGAGCCTGAGGAAGCGCCTTCGTAAACAAATCCGCAAGATTATCCTCCGTCTTGCAATACTCCACAGTGATGGTCTCATCCAAAAGCTTTTCTCGGATGAAGTGGTACTGGATCTCAATGTGCTTCGTCCGGGCATGAAAAACAGGATTCCTCGCCAAGGCAATGCAACTCTCATTGTCACATCGCAGCAATGTAGGACGAGTCTGGGGGCACCCAAGCTCCTCCAACAGTCTCCGAAGCCACACAACCTCGCATGTGGTGGAAGACGCGGCCCGATACTCCGCCTCAGTAGACGAAAGGGCTACCGTGGGCTGCTTCTTGCTACTCCAAGAAATAACACCTGCACCCAAAGTAAAGCAATAACCTGTTGTAGACCGCCTGTGGTCCACGTCACCGGCCCAATCCGAGTCGCTCCAACCTGCAAGTACAAGATCTGACCCATCTGTCCCTGCGGGGTAATGAATCCCCAAATCAGACGTCCCCCTCAGATACCGAAGTATCCTCTGAGCAGCCTGCCAATGCACCGTCTTAGGTTCACTCATGAACCCTGCCAAGAGCCCAACAGCAAAACATAGATCAACCCTGGTGTTGAGAAGCCAAATCAAAGACCCGATCAACTGTCGATAGCGGGACGCATCCGCCAAAGGAGAAGCTGAGTGGGAAGTGGCCTTCCAGTTCGGATCCATAGGAGTAGAGAGGGCCCGACAATCTTCCATCTCAAAAGTCACCAAGAGCTCCTGCACATATCTCTGTTGGGAGAGAAAAATCCCCCTCTGAGACTGATAAATCTCATGGCCTAAAAAGAAATGGAGTAGCCCCAAATCCGTCATCTCGAACGTCCGATGTAAAGCTGACTTTGTCTCCTGGACCTGCTGTGCATCATCAACTGTGACAATCAAATCATCAACATATAATACAAACAGCACACAACCATCCTCGGAAGTGTGAACATACAGCTGCTGATCGGCCTTGGACCGCTGATATCCCAACTGAGACTGGAGGAACGAATCAATCTTCTCGTTCCAAGCTCGCGGGGCCTGCTTGAGACCATACAGGGCCTTCTTCAACCTGTAGACTTTCCCATCTGAAGAACCAAAGCCAGGAGGCTGCTCAACGTAGATCTCCTCCTTCAAATCACCATTCAGGAAGGCCGACTTCACATCCAGCTGATAAACAGGCCATCTCCTATGGCCAGCCAAAGCAAGAACAGCTCTAATGGTTGCCATACGAGCTGTAGGGGCAAAGGTGTCATGACAGTCAATACCTGGGCGCTGGGCAAAACCCTTAGCAACAAGGCGAGCCTTGTGCTTATCCAAAGTACCATCACTGAGATATTTGGTCTTGAAGACCCACTTGACTCCAATCACCTTCTTCTTCGGGGGGCGTGGCACAAGTGACCAAGTGCCATTCCTCTCAATAGCCTCCAACTCAGCTTCCATAGCTTTCTTCCATGGGGCGGACTGTAAAGCCTCCTTCACGGAGGTGGGCTCTCGATCCTGCATAACACGGGACATCAAACAATAATTGGAGCAAACAAGCTCCGAAGAATGCGCCTGATGCCTCCGTGACCGCCGCGGACCATCCTGCGGTCCCCACTCCTCAGGAACCCCCTCGATCCCTGAATCACGGAGTGTGTCACGGGCCCAGCGAGGAGGAGGCCGAACCTCCCCTCGTCGTTCTCCATCAGTAGAAGACTCTGGAATGTCCACCGGTGGTAACTCCTCAGAAGGATCCGGTGGAACAGTAGACTCTGTGTCAGAAACAGAATCATAATCAAACGGCACAGGCTCCAATGGAACTGTAGAAGGAGCCAAACTCTCCCCTGGATCTCCAAGAACGGGGTGCTCCTCACCCGTTGAAGAAGCCGGAACCTCCACAAACCGCACATCACGGCTAGTATATACATCCCGCTTGACGGGATCATACAGTCGGTAGCCTTGGGACTGGGAGCTGTAGCCAACAAATACCTGTTTTCGGGAAGCCGCTTCAAATTTGTCACGGTGAGCTTTGGGAATGTGAACATAGGCATCACACCCAAAGACCCGAAAGTAAGAAACATCTGGCTTCGACCCAAAATAAGCCTCAAATGGAGTCATCCCTTCCACGGCCGAAGTAGGGGATCGATTAAGGATGTGGACTGCAGTAGCCACAGCCTCGGCCCACAGAACCTGAGGGGTCTGTCGGTGCTCCATCATGGTGCGCGCCATCTCGATCACACTGCGGTTCTTCCGTTCGAGAATACCATTTTCTTGTGGAGTATTCGTATTGGCAAACTCCTGGTGAATTCCTCTATCTGCACAAAACCGAGCAAATTCATTAGAGACAAATTCACCTCCCTTGTCGGATCGCAAGGTCTTCAACTTCCGGCCGGATCGGTTCTCCTCAAAGAGAAGCCAATCCTTGAAGTGCGAGAAAGCTTCTGATTTTAGTGCCAAAAAATAGGCCCATGTCATCCTGCTATAGTCATCCACGATCAGCATGAAGTACGAGCTCCCACGCAGGGACTCAGTCCTCATAGGGCCACATAGATCCGTAGATACTAACTCCATCGGTGAAGTAGACCGCCGCGAAGCGGTGTGGGGAATGGCATCTCTATGCTGCTTCCCCCGTATGCAGGAGACACATGGCTGCTGGCTCACCACTATATCCGGCAACCCGCGAACAAGCTGTCCACGTGACGCCTTCCGAAGATAGTCATAGTTCAGGTGACCAAACCGAGCATGCCATAATTCAGACTGTGACTGTGAGGTAAGAAGAAGAGTAGAGAGGGCAGTGGAAGACTTCAGTTTGTAAATGCCGTTCTCCTCATATCCAGATGATAGAACCTTCCTCGATTCACGATCAAGGACTCGCACTGTAGAACTGTCAAACTCCACCAAAAGACCAAGGGAGCAAATCTTATGAACTGAAAGGAGATGGTACCCTAAGCCTGGTACATGCAAAACCTCTGAGGTATGGGTGCCACCTCGTCCATCCGGAATAAGCTGCATCTTACCCCGACCTGCAATAGAAACTGAAGAGCTGTCTCCAATGAGAACCTGCCCATGTGAAGGGCGCAGCTGGGCAACACCATCTGATGAAGGAGTCATGTGCCGTGAGGCACCACTATCAACAATCCACTCTCGAGCTTGGGGAGCTGCCAGCGCAGCATCAGAAGTATTCGGTGAAGGGTCCTCAATGACAACTAGATGTAGAAATGCAGCTGATGAGGGTGCAGCCACCGCTCCAGAATCCTTGGTTTCCTTCTTCTTGGTGTCCTTCGAGTCTTTGTCAGGGCAATCCTTCTTCCAATGGCCAGTCTTTCCACAAATATGACATGTGGAGTCTTTGTCCTTGTCCTTCTTGGACTTGTTATCCCCCTTCTTCTTCTTTTGGTCCTTCCCCTTCTTCTGAGAGGCTTGACCTGTCAACGCCTCCGTCTTGGAAGCATTCTGTCCCTTCAACTGTTCCTCTTGGTCCAAGACCATAGGAACCAACTCCTCCCACCGAAGAGTAGACTCTCGCCCCGAAGCAATAAGGGCAGAGTAAAATGTACCGAATCGTGGCGGCAACTGGGACAATAGTGTGATCGCCATGTCTTCGGAGGAAATCGGCTTCCCCGCATTCTGAACCTGCATCTGGAGCTGCCTTAGCTTGTTAATGTGTTCTCTGAGCGAAGAAGACTTATTGACGGACAAGGTCCGCATCTGTACCTCCAAAGAAACCCTCTTCATCAGGGTCATCCGATTGTACATTTGATCAAGCTCTAGCCATATCTCACGAGCCACCGTCAAGTGCTCGATGTGAGCGATCACGGCTGTAGTGCATGATAGAAAGAGAAAGGATCGAATCCTGGCATTCAGTTTGTCCCAATGAGACTGGGCCCTGGCCAATTCCGCACGAGCATCGGAAGAGAGTTTGGACTCATCTCTTACCGAAGGCCGGTCAATATCCTCCTATACCAACTCTGCCAAATCATAGGACTCAAGGATGGCCAACATCATAACGCGCCAAATGCGGTAGTTGTCGCCGTCGAGCTTCTGATCTGTAGGAAGAGCCGGTAAGACAGGCACCTTCCGGTCCATAATCGCCTGGAACTCCAAGTCCATCTCTGTAGACATCTTCACCTGCAATGCCTTCTCAAACGCAAAAGCAGCCCCCTCTGACTGAGTAAACTCAGCCTGCTAAGGCTCTTCAGCGTCCCGAAGCTCCTTCACCTGCCGGAGGCGATGAAAAAGCAAAACCTGCACTTTTAGGTTGAAAACTCAAACTTTCTCCGCGACAAACAGCAGTAAACAGCAGCAAATCCACCACCTGTACTCCTTTCCTGTGCGCCCACACTCGTTTCAGCCTTGTTCTAAGGCGCAGCCCTCCTGTCTGCCCTTAAACGCAAAAAACGCAAATTTGTGTCGCGATGGAAACTCCTCTTCAGGTTGATTCTGCGCTCAGTCAGCCCTCAAACACTGCTCTGATACCATGTCAGAGTGCAGCGGTGCGGAAGCGTAGGACTGAGAGAGAGAGAACGCAGAGAGAGAAGGGAGAGAAAGAGACAGTGTACACTGAAGATCTGCTGTATAAAGAATGCTGAATACAAAGATATACACGGGCGCAGTGCGCTGGACTGCGTGTCTCCACCTCGACGATGCGACCTGCTGTCCACCTCGAAGTCTGCTGCAGTCTGCACTGTCTGCTGTCTGAAATCTGCGAACAGAGACAGAGATCTGCACGGCACCGGTCTGTAATCTGCGACAGAGAATGATGGCCAGACTGCTGAAAACGTCAGCAATAAATAGGCGAAAAATCACCTAGAACGGGGCGCCAGAAATAGGGCGCAGCCTGGTAAAAACGGCTGCAGGCAGTCGGACTGCCACGTGGCAGTCCGACTGCACAGTCCGACTGTGCAGCTGGTCCGACTGCTGGACCAGCTGTGCTGCTGCCTAAAAAACAGGCTATGATCTCTAACAGCATGGAGCCTCTCTCTAACGTAATGATAATGCACCTCAATGAGCTTAGTGCGAGCATGAAATACTAGATTCCTCGCAATTGCCATGGCACTCTAACTATTAGTATAGATAGAGTGAGTGATTGCTATCCCATACTAAGATCAACCCTATGAGCCATATGATGTAGCTATAAATGCTGCCCTGTATTCAGCTTCACAATTAGATGTGACCACTATAGATTGCTTCTTATCCAACCAACAAATACATGAATCACCAAGTATGAAACAATTGCCGCTAGTAGACACCCACATGTCAAAACGTCCAACCCAATCACTGTCTATGAATACATGTACGCAAAAAGAAGTGCTTTTAGGATCCGAATGGCTTAATGTCTAAGCAACTTTAAGATAGCAAAAGACATGTTCGATTGCTTGTCAATGCGTAGAACTAGGGCTATGCATAAAGTTTGCCAACTAAGAGATCCCAAACTGAATATCCAACCATGCATTACACAAATACAATAGACAGCCAAGAGCTTGCTCATAGAAAGAAGTATCAACTGAATCTCCTGCATCCTCAAGTGTAAACATATGGCCTACCTCAATTGGAGTAGAGATATCTTGCAATCTTGCATCTAAAAACGCTCTAGGAGCTTCCCGATGTATTTAGACTGCTACAAAATAATGCCCCCCTTAAATTGCAATAAACTGTATGCCAAGATAATAGTGCAAATTATCTTGGCATACAAAATAATGCCCCCCTTAAATTGCAGAAGTATCAACTGAATCTCCCACATCCTCAAGTGTAAAGTACAAAATAATGACCCCCTTAAATTGCAAGAGTATCAACTGAATCTCCTGCATCCTCAAATGTAAACATATGGCCTACCTCAACTGGAGTAGAGATAGCTTGCAATCTTGCATCTAAAGACGCTCAAGGAGCTTCCAAATGTATTTAGACTCCTACAAAATAATGCCCCCCTTAAATTGCAATAAACTGTATGCCAAGATAATAGTGCAAATGGCCAAGTTCTGTGACATCAAATGCATGCTACGATTCAATCTTTAAAGCTGCAATTTGTGTCTCATGAGGTCTAGTCAAAAGCATATCATCCACATAAAAAATGAGGATCAAGAGATTATCCCCGTCTTTGGGAACATAGAGCATGCTTTCAATGCGTGAATTATTAATAGTAACTAAGAGCAATCAAATATGCATGTATCTTTTCATACCATGCCTATGTGCCTATTTTAAACCATAGAGGCCTTATACAACTAGCACACCTTGATTAACAAAGCCAAGAGGTTGTTAACATAAACCTTCTCGTGAAGATCACCATTCAAAATAGCAATTTACACATCCAATTGTTACACATGCCAATCAAAATGGATAGCCAAAGCAATGCCACTGTGAATGGTAGTCATACGTGAAGTGGATGCAAACATCTCATCATGGTCAATCCCATGCTATTGGGCATACCCTTTGGCAATGAGACATGCCTTGTAGCAATCAATACTTACATCAGATCTACCTTTTAATTTGTAAACCTACTTTGTGACTATAGCACGCTTGCCAATAGAAAAGTCGCATAACTCCCATATGCCATTTCTATGTATAGAGCTTTGGCTGCATAGATGTCATCCTCTAAAGCATTATGTAAAGAAATAGATTCCTCATTGCATACAATAGCTACTAGTGTCTACACAACCAAGTTAATTTATGCATGGCGAGTAGCTGCTCTAGTTCTACCAAGAAGTGGACCGGACCATTTGTTGTCCCATAATGTATCCAATAGCCATCTAGGGATTGTTTTACTTTCTGTATTGTAACCAATGAAAATGCATTTGACAACCTTGTCTTGCAGCTTACATCTTCATGCTTGTGGAACCAAAGCATATGCCAAACCACCAAAGACACAAATGTGTGACATCACTAGCTTCCAACCATTCCAAGCCTCATAAGGTGTACATTCAGCCAATGCTTTAGTGGGACTGTGATTCAGCATATATACTGCACACATAATGGCATCAAGCCAAAACTTGGAGGGACACCTTATTGTGTGAAAGGATGCAATGTGCCATCTCCATCAAAGTCCATTTTTTCTTTCAACCATACCATTTTGTTGAGGTGTGTAACGCGTAGTACATTGATGTCTAATGCCCCTTTCAAACCCCCCCCCCAACAAAAAAAGGACTCTCGTGATATGTATTCCCCCCTCGATCTGTACGGAGAGTAATCAACTTGCATCCTCTACCATTTTCAGCCAAAGCCAAGAAGGTTTTAAAGCATGCAAACACTTCTGATTTGTGCCTCAAAGCATATGCCCAACAATGACAAGTAATGTAATTAATGAAAGTAACAAAATATAAGCATCCTTCAATAGATTTGACACGCATGGATCCACAAACATCACTTTATGCCCAAGTTGTAATTTTTTATTAGCAAGCATAGACCACTTTTGAAAAATGAAGCACGATGCATTCTGCCCAAGTATACCACTCTCACATGCATTATCAGTATGTACTATCACATGGAGGGAGATGAAACACCATATTTTTGCGCTCAAGAGAAGTAAACTATCATAATTGAGATGACCAAATCGAGCATGCAATAACACAATGTCATTCATAATAGTGGCATCAACCTATAACACATCCTCTAAGCTTTCCTCTCATATAAATCAAGCAAATACAGACCATTGTACAATGTGACAGTGACAAGAAGGATATCCCCGACACTACAGTCATAAATACTGCATCGATCAATGTGGAATTTAACCACAAAACCAACACATCCAATGGCTGAAATTGAAAGCAAGTTCTAAGACTAAGGCTAATTATCCCTACACTACATCACAACACCCCTCAAACCTCACCTCTCAGTAGATTGAAAGGAGGATTGGTCACACAAAGTACCATATATTGTTGTATGAAGTCCATCAGCATATTAGCCTACAAAGGCCAACTACATTGGCGGATGCTAAAACACATGCTAGATGGTGGGAAGAAGTGCAACTCAGCCACCGTTGAAGTAGAAACAACAAGGCAAGAGATTGGGGTTAGGTCTAAATTCATACCCCCCGTAGGGTGACTTTTGAGACAGTTGACCCAATGATTAGTGTCGTTACTAGAGCGCAAAGGCAACAACAAAAGAAACATGGTCTAGAGGAAGAGAGTCCACAATCAAAAGAAACTGTGAAGGAAAAATCTAAGGATGTAGATCCTAACATAGAGCTTCGGGAGTCGGATTCTCCTCAACAGTCTTCTTCTGACCATCTATTACTACCCCTACCCCTGACAAATCCCTTCTGTCTTGGCCGGGCTCATTGTCCTGCACCATCTCCAATGGCAAAGCACGCAATCCCAAACCACTGGCATTCTATTCTTTAGTGCCCATTCAATATGAAACCGGTCCTAAGGCTCAAACAAACCATTAGTCCAATTTGTCCCAATGGCTACCTCTTCTGGCCATGCAAAGATCTCAGCTTAATCCAAGAGAACTCTGGGGGTAAAAAGCAACAGCAACTAAAGAAAAGAAAAATAAAATATTTATATAAGTAAATAAGGAAAGCAACTGCAAAAAGTATCACCACCTGGTGACATGTAGGGCCTTCAAGGCATATCGAGGTTGATGACAATCAAAGTGGAGGAATTTGATGACCAATTTAAGAATTGGATGAGAATAACAATAAATCTCTTTGATGAATTGGCAAAGGATCCTCAATTCATCGGATTTTTGAATGCTTTGAAGAGGAACAGCAAGGGCAAGAAAAAAAAGTCATCTTCTACACCTTCAAGATAGCAAGACGCATCAAAGGAAATGTCAAAGCCTTCATTTGAAGTTCCCAAAGATGTTAATGAAGCTAAACAATTGGTACTTACACGGGAAATGCCAGGCCATCATGGAAGTGCTAATCCAATGGAATTTGGACAACTGGACATGCATGCTATGATGGGGCAGCCAAGATGCTTTAGTGGAAGCACAATTTTTCATGCTATGGTTGGATAAGGACCGCATACAGGAATGTATAGCAAAAATCCCTATGGTATGCAACAACCAATGCATGGTGTGCAAGGCCCAATGTATTCGGGTATGGCTGGAAATGTGCAAAACCCTATGTATGGCAACATTGGCTTGATGTCTGGGGCACAAAGTAGCATGTTTGGTAATGCATCTACACCCCCGAATGCTCATGGGGCTCAAGGAATGAATGCTGGTCATGCAAATCCTATGTATGGTGTTGGTTTTGAAGAGTATGACAACTTGACACCGAAAGGAGCAGCAAAAGACTATGATGAGGGTGGAAAAGCAATGAAGTTTGAGTCCTTCAACGGTGCACAAGATAGGCTGAAGCCTGAAAGCTTTGACTTTCATTCAGCTATTAAGGGGAAAACTTCACCAAGTTCTCAACCATTCGAAGGGCAGCCACTTTCTTGAAAGGAAATGCATTGCAATCGTGATCCACTCTTTTCATGCAAGGTAGAGAATTGTCATCGTGGGTACAATTCAAGCAAATGTTTACATCGAATTGGTTGAGAAGGACCTTTGAGGTGGACATCATGACAGCTTGGAATAAGCTAGATGCTAAGGAATGTAAGAATTTGGAGCAATACAATAACAAGTTTTGGGATGCATTGTTGCCTGTTATAAAGTTTCTGACAAAAATACGGGGTTGTCTTCTACAGACGCCCCTCTGAGCCCCGTCGACCTCTTGATGCAGCACGAGAAGTCTCTCTCTCTCTCCACCCAACCACACTCAGGAAGATGCTAGAGAAAACTGATGTCTCCCTCTTGCCAGCCGTCATTACCTAGTGAGTTATACTAATTTTTATGACTCACTTACTTCCTAAGCTCCACTTAAACCCGTACGGGCGCCCAAGGCCTCAGGACGGTCATCTCTTGAGCTTGTTTCCCAATAAGTTACATTTATTGATGTAACATTTCCTCCCCCTTAAGAATCGGTTTCGTCCTTGAAAACGATACTTGGAAGGTCCAACTGTAAATTGGGAAACCTTTTTTTTTAAGTGCTTACTTGCTCCCATGTTGAGCTTTCTTCTGAACAATCTCTCCATTTTACCAGACATTCTTGATAAATAGTATGCCTTGTTCGTCTATTACGAACATTTAAAATTCTTTCTGGTTCATGTGGAATAGATTGGTCACTGAATAGCTCCTCAATCTTATCATTTAAGACTAGATTATCCATATCACCCAGCTTCTTTCTTAGCTTACTTACATGAAGAACTGGATGTGTTTTACTACCAGTAGGTAGTTGGAGCTTGTAAGCCTATTTCCCCACCCTCTTAAGTATTGTGAAAGGACCACAATACCTGGGTGAAAGCTTTGGAAATCGTCCCATTTTCATGGTTTTAGTTTGTCCAGGCACTTTAAGATAGACCAATTCCCCTTCTTCAAAGGAGATGTCTCTTCAGTGAGATCTACATAAGCTCTAGCTCGATCTTGAGCTTTCTTAATATTTTCTTGAGCAAATTTTAATATACTATTCATATCCTCCAAAAAATCCTTTGCTGCCTGAACCTTTTCCTTATGCAATCCTACTACATGAGGACCTCTGGGCTGAAACCCATACATTAGCATAAATGGACTATATCCAGTGGAAGAGTGATTGGCACTATTATATGCAAACTCGGCTATCAGTAAATACTCTTCCCAATTAGTTTGCCTTTTACTTACATATGCTCTCAATATATCTTCAAGAATTTGGTTAACTCTTTCAGTTTGCCCATCTGTTTGTGGATACTCTGCTGTGCTCATGCTAAGTTTAGTATCTAACTTCCTAAATATTGCACGCCAAAATTGACTATCAAATTTTCTATCCCGATCAGAAACTATATTTGCCGGAAGGCCATACAATCGGTATATGTTCTCTATGAACAATCTAGCCAATTCTGGTGTTTTAGCATCAATTGAAGTTGGAATAAACCTAGCCATTTTGGTTAACCTATCCACAATCACCCACACACAGTCGTGCCCCCTCTGTGTTCTGGGTAATGCAACAATAAAGTCCATGGAGATACTCTCCCATTTTCCCGAAGGAATCTCTAATGGGTGGAAAAGTCCTCCCATTTTCAATCTTTCAGCTTTATTAACCTGGCATTTATTACATTTGACTACATAGTCAAGGACGTCCTTATTCATTTCAGGCCAATAGAACTGCCTTTTAATAAGACTATAAGTCTTATTAACTCCTGGATGTCCCACACTAGGGATATCATGACACTCAAAGAGTATCTGGCGTCTTATTTCATCATCTTTCGAGACACATACCCTACCCTTGTAGAGTAAATAACCATTATCAATGGTAAAAATCTTTCATTTGAATCCCATTTGAGCAACCCTTGATGCTCCATTTTCTTGTTGAACATCCTCAGATGTTCCTTCCTCAGTGGAGGCCCTTCCATTTGGATCCCCATTTTCAATTGCTTCCCATATGTTGGAATATGTTGGATCAACCTGGCATTTCTCTTTTAAGGATTCAAGCAAATCAAAAGAGAATTGAGTAAAACTCAATTTATTTATGATGGACATTCTGCTAAGTGTATCAGCCACTATATTATACTTTCCTTTTCTATACCTTATCTCATAGTCGAACTCTTGAAGGAGTTTGGCCCATCTGGCTTTACGCCCTTGTAGATCCGGTTGGTCATTAAGCCACTTAATGCTTTCATAATCCGACAAGATCAAAAGTTTGGCACCATACAAATAGTGCCTCCATTTCTTCATTGCATGTACTATTGCATACAGCTCTCTCTCATAAACGGAATAATTCCGTTTTGCACAGTCTAATTTCTTGCTTTTAAAAGCAACCGGTCGACCCTCTTGTAATAAGACCGTGCCTATTGCCCTGTCACTGGCATCAGCTTCAACCACGAATGGTTTATTGGGAACCACAATTAATAGTATTGGAGCTGTAGCAATGGTTACCTTGAGTTTTTGAAAACTTTCATTTTGGTCTATTCCCCAATTAAAGCTAACCATCTTTTTTCTTCACCAATAAAATTGGCGAAGCCCAAGGTGAATTGCTGGGTTATATAAACCCCTTATCAAGGTAATCCTTGATTTGTCTTTCGACTTCTTGGTGTTGTGTCCTATCTAGTGGAAGGCCACAGGTAAGTCAAATGGAAACACATCTTTTAATTCGTCTAACAAACCACTTAATTCATTATTTACATTCAACTCACAAGCATAAGAAAATTGCTGCTTTATATTACAAGAAGTAAAAGTGTCATGTACAGGAAGGGACCATAACATATATACCTCACAAGCTTCCTTCTTTATCAGCTTCTGAACTTCAAAGGAACACATCAAAGGGTTATCAGATACTTCATGTTCACCTTGAATCACAAAAGTCTTACCATCCCTTTCAAATTCCAGTGTATTATGATGATAACTACGCTTTAAGGATGGTTCCAATCCCCATAACCACTCCCTCCCCAAAGCAATATCGGCTCTTTCCATATTCATAATTTGAAAATCAAGTTTATCTTTATATCCTTGAATATCGATTTCCAAATTGGATACCATTGTATCCCATATTTTATTATCTTGACCTTGCATCATACGAACAACATATTGATGCTCACTCTTTTGTTAGGAAAGTTTCAACTTTTTGACAAGTGCATAACTGATGAAGTTGTGGGTGGCAGAGTCATCAATCATGACTCTAACCCTCTTCCCACCTATCAATCCATGCACTCTAACTAAATCATGTGGCGTGAAGGTAGGTTGCCACATAGAAATTGACATACAACACCCATGTTGTACATCCTTGTGCAAGACCTCTAAAGATTTATACCTTTCATACCCCTTTAATTCCAAGGTCTGTACTACATGGATTTATTTCTCTTTTCCCTTGCCCTTGTCCTTATCCTTATCCTTTCCTTTATCTTTCCCCTTTTTCCTTTGAGGGCAATTCCAAGCAGCATGGTTAAAAGATAGGCAATTGAAACACAGCCTTTCTTTTTTGGTTCCCCCTTTTTCCTTTGAGGGAAATTCCAAGCAGCATGGTTAGGAGATAGGCAATTGAAACACAAACTTTTTTTTTTGGCCTTATCAAAGTCATCTTGACTTAGCTTCGGTCGTACATATTGTTTCTTTTCAAAGGGTTGTTTCTTACCCTTAAGGAATGGCATTTTCCTTTTGGATTTGCTTACAAATTTGGAGGCCTCAAATTCCTTAGTCTTGGGCTCCGTGTCAATGAGACTAGTGAGTGCACCTGGACGCATATTATCTTCATTGATTAATGCAAATTTAATTGCCTCTTCAAGCGTCTTAGGTGGAGACCTTTTCACTTTCTTTTTACAGGCCTTATCTAGTCCCCTTATGAATCCTCTTGTCTTTTGAAATTCATCTATTTCTTCCAATTTGAGGATTATCTCACAATACTCCTCGAGATATATCAGCAAAGGTCTTCTCTTTTGTTCGACAAAATCCCAATCTTCCCAATTTCTTTCCATTTCATTCTTAGAAAGAAATTCTTTCAAAAAGACCGACTCAAATTGAGCCCAAGTTTCGGGTATTTTATTTGCCTCCTTTAAAGTTCTCCACCACTTATATGCCTTTGGCCCCAAGGTTAAACTGGTCTCCAGCGCTTAAAGATATGATGGAGTATTCTTTAATTTGTGCAAATCCTCCCATTTTTGGAGGAAGTTAAAGATAGTATCTTTGTTTCTATCTTTTTCCTCCCCATGAAAGTGAGGGGGTTTCATATCTTTTAACACTGGGTTTTGGTGGGGTTCCCTAGGGTCTTGCATAGTCACATCTAGATCTTTCGATGAAGATGGAATATCTAAGGTCAATACCTTACCTTTATTCCTTTCTAGTAATAAAGCTAATTGGGATTTTATTTCGGTGAGTGCTTGAGTTAGCAACTCCATTTGAACCCCCTGTGCTTGCACACGAGCAGTTAAATCATCAAATTGTTCTCGTGTAGCAAAAAATTCTTCCCAGTGTTCTTGCATTTAAGTTTCATGGAGATCCACCATAGGGTGGTCCCCGAAACTAGAGCCTTCGATTACCCCCTCTCTCTCTTTCCCCTCCATCTATACACTGGAATTGGAAAGAAAAAGCAAGAAATTTAGAAACAAAAGTGCTTCCCTCATTACAAAGGTAGGACAGATGTCGACAGCCCCTATAGCTCAGTGGTAGAGACGGCGCCAGGAGCAGTGTGGCTTTCCTCAAATCTGCACTAGTTGTGTGCAAGTAGCGTGGCACGAGAAATAAGACATGTTGGGCAGTGTGACAAAACGGGTCGTGTTTTCCTGTCGACAAGAACTCTGGATTACCGTGTCACCGGATGTGGCCCTGAAAATTATGGAAAATCTGGGCGAGTCGTGGCCGGAGTAGTGATTGGCGTGGCCCAAGACGTGGCCAGAATGGCTAAAGGCAAGACGTGGCCGAAATGACTTGAGGTGGGACGTGGTCGAAGTGACGATTGGCATGGCCCGACTACAATTGCAAGCGGCCCATAGCAACGATACCCATTTTCAATTGCAATTAAATCTCCCGTCTCCAGGCCCCCCGCTCTGATACCAGTATAAAGTTTCTGACAAAATTACGGGACTATCTTCTGCAGATGCCCCTCTGAGCCCTGTCGACCCTCTTGATGCGACACGAGAAGTCTCTCTCTCTCCACCCAACCACGCTAAGGAAGATGCTGGAGAAAACTGACGTCTCCCTCCTGCCAGCCGTCATTACCCGGTGAGTTATACTAATTTTTATGACTCACTTACTTCCTAAGCTCCCCTTAACCCCGGACGGTCATCTCTCGTGCTTGTTTCCCAATAAGTTATATTTATTGATGTAACACCTGTCACTTCTTATCATGCCATACCCCTTCAAGAGCAAGTGGAAAAATATGTTTGTGAGGATCTTTGCATTAAATCCATAGTGTCTAGCATATCTCAGCTTATAGAGATTGTTGCTACAGCAGATGCTTTGCTGCGTGGGAAGAACTCGGGCTCCTAGAGAGTAGGGAGAAGCCGAAAAGAAAGTTGTTTAAGGCTAAGAAAAGGGATGGATTTGAAAATCAGCTTGAAAAGAGGCCAAGATAGCAAAGAAAGGGTTTAAAAACATTGGCACAACATAGGGAATAGATGGCTGCAAATAAATGTTTTATTTGTGAGCAAGAGGGTCACATTGGAAGAGACTATCCCAATAGGCATCAAGCTGAAAAATCAGAAATCAAGGAGACCCTAAGGGAAAGAAGCCCAAAACATCAGTGAAATTGTTGCTCGATGTTGTTAGTGATCAGCCCTAATAATGCTACTAAGTTGTGGAGAGCATGAGGCAAAATTAGGCATCAACGTACATTGATTTTCTTTGATAATGGTGCACGAGCCAACTTCATTTCTATTGATAAGACAACCCATCTAGGCATCAAAGAGGATGAGATGGGGCCCATGAGACAAGTTAAAATGGCATGTAAAGGCCATTCAGAGCATGTCACGCCACTCATTGGAAAGCTTCGGTTGCATATATAGGGATATGTGGACATAGAAGAATTCTTCATTGCTCCACTTGAGGGTTATAATGTATTGCTTGGTATGCCATGGTGTCATCGTATACATGCAATGATTGATTCTCGTGCAAAAGAGATTACTATTTAGCATAAGGAAAGATACTCACACTTGATGTAAAATTGAAAGGTGAATCTGTCCCAGTTGTATCTATAGCTGCCATTTCAAAAGTAATGAAAAATCATCTTTCAGCGTGCTTAGATTTTACTAAGGATAAAGACAATAGTGAGAATGTTAGGAATATGTCTAAGTTAGAGAAGGATCGCATGTCATTTCTGAAAATGTATACTAATTGCTTCTCTCAGTCACTTCCTGGGCAGCTACCACCTGAAAGGCTGAAATATCATGGCCTAGATCTTATCCCTAGAAGTAGCCCACCTAATAAGCCAACCTACAAAGTCAATGCAGCCCAATAGGAGGAGATCATGGCATAGATCTTATCCCTGGGAATAATCCACCTAATAAGCCACCCTACACAGTCAGTGCAGCCCAATAGGAAGAGATTATGAGTCAAGTGAATGAGCTATTAAAAAAAGGTTTTATTCAGCCCATCTCATCTTCTTTTTGCTCTCTAGTACTTTTGATGCAAAAAAAGAATGGTTCATGGTATATGTGCAGTGATTATTGTACTCCGAATAAGATCACAATAAAGATCGCTTTTTGATTCCTCGGATCGATGATGTTATGGATAGATTTCAAAGGGCAACCATATTCAATCATACAAATTTAAAAATTAGGTATCCTCAAATACACATTAGACCATAGGATATGCCTCAGATAACTTTCAAAACATCTTTCGGGCTATATGAGTTTCTTGTCATGCCTTTTGGGCTTACAAATGCTATTGCCACTTTCAATCGGATGATGAATCGCATTTTCAAGCCACAAATGATTTGTGGCAACTTTCTTTGATGACACGATTGTCTATTCAAAGAACGAGGCAAAGTATAGAAGACACTTGGACATTGTGTTCAATGAACTGCATGAGCATAGGCTGGTTATCAATGATAAGAAAAGTGAATTATTTTGGCATGGAATAAACTTTTTGGGGCATATTATATCAACTGATGGTATTTGCGTGGACCCTGCAAAGGTTGATGCAATATGATCATGGCCACTTTTGAGAAATATGCATAAGATCTGCAACTTCTTGGGTTTATGTTCTTACGACAAGAAGCATATACACGGGTTTGCTGAAATAGCATCTCCATTGCATGCTTTGGAAAAGAAGGATGTGTTATTTAAATGGACAGCAATGGAAATTTCAGCATTTGAAAAGTTAAAGGAAAAGATGACTTCAAATCCTATGCTTGTATTGCCCGATCTAAGAAAGTCATTCGTCGTTCAATGTGATGAATGTTGTAACATCATTGGAGTTGTTCTTATGCAGGATGGCCGAGTTGTGGTTTATGAGAGCCGAATTCTCCACAATGCAGAAACGATTTTGCAAGTGCTAAGTTTCAAACCACAAGACAAAGTGGGAGCAGTATTTTCCCTTGGTTGAGTTTGCTTACAACAACATAGTGCATAGTTTCACTGGTAAAGCTCCATTTGAGGTGGTTTAGAATGGCAAGAAGGTACCACCTATCTTGCAAACTAAGGATAAGATCTTTGAGGCTGATTTGTTATGTGGAAAACTTGCATGCAACCTATATAAAGATAAAGTATGCACTTCAGAGGTCACAAGAAAAGTAAAAAAAAAGATAGTTGATTGCCATAGACATACTTTGCGATTTAATGAAGGCAATTATGTATTGCTACATTTTGAAAAGACGAGGCTCAAAAAATAGAAAGAAAGAGACTATCCAAAGTTAAGTATGAGATACTATAGGCCCTTCTAAGAGACTATCCAAAGTTAAGTATGAGATACTATGGGCCCTTCTAAGTGTTGAAAAAGATCAGCAATGTGGCATGTCGACTAAAATTAACTCCACATTGGCGGATACACAATGCCTTTTGTATTAGTTTGTTGAGGCCTTTTCGTGGTGATGTGCCAAAGGATATGTTTGTTGAAATTCAGCATGAGGTTGAGAAGCTGGATGAGATTTTGGTACCCGAGTAAATTTCAGCACATAAGGAAAGAAAGGTCAAGGATAAATTTTCCAGGAGATACTTGGTGAAATTTCACAATTATTCACCAATAGATGCCAAATAGATGAAAGAGAATGACTTCGCAGACCATCAATTGTTACAGCTTTACCTAGATGCCTTTCAGTTAGAGCCAACTTCACTTCAAGCTCAGTCAAGTTCAGTAGAGCAAGGTTCTGAAGCATTGCCTAATGCTCAAGGGAAAGATAACAAAGTTTGAGATCAAATTTTCATCAGCTTCAGCTCAAGTTTTTATCATTTTGAGAACCGGTTATGATCACTTTTGGGATCAATTTTTGCATTAGTTACTAATCAATTGTTACAATCAGTTTGTAATCAATTTGCGCCACATTTTGCAACAATTTGTGATCATTTCTCAAATCAACAAGTAATCAATTTATGATCAAATTATGCTCAATTTTCAAAGGTTTACAGCTGATTCCATGGGCAGCAACATGTTAATAAATGCCATTGACAGTTTCAACCATGGTTTATGCTGAAAATATGCTTTACAATGGTTGTAAAGTCAGAATAGTTGAGAAACATGAGTTATGCATGCATCCCCAAGCACGGTTCTAGACTGTATTTTAAATTTATATCATGTTTATACAGGCTGAAAATTTTCAGCAAGGTTTGGGGCATGTAGCATGGTTGGACAACGGTGGCAAATGTTGTGACTATGATGCCTTATGGAAATTCCAATGCAGTATGCTTTTCCTTTGGCATAAGCACAATGCAGTGGAATCAAGGAGATTGCAAGGATTTCGAGGTCATGGGGGCGTGAAATTTTGAGATGCCTTAATCTTGCCGATAACATTTGATTAAGTTATAAATCAAATGTGCAAGGTTGTCTAGCACATGTGATGCACATGGCAATTATTTCATGATAACGGGCCAAGGATCCCAAGGATATAATATGTGTCAAAGGCAAAAGTTATGATACGTTATGCCAATTGGGCTTTGGGGATCAGTTGTTGTCAATTTTGACCCTAGGACAATTGTTTGGCCAATAAGTGTCATTGATGACACTAGAAACTAGCATTTATTAATTAATTAGTGTCAATCTAAGGGTCAACAGAGGTTGGGGACCACTCCAGGTTGCAAATGGCCTAGCCAATTAAATTATAAAGAGATACATTTAATTTTCGGCAAGGTCAAAGAGGGGCTGAAATTAATTTTTTTAATTATTTAATTCTAAAAATTAATTAAATGGCTAGATAATGCTAGAAAATGGGTTTGGAAGGCTATTACTTGGCAAAAATGTCCGTGCAAGACTAAAAACACGTTTTTTGGGGGCTAAAGAGAGGAATTCAATTCATTCATTCTGCAAGACAGAGAAAGAAGATGGTGATGGTTTGATTTGCAGCCATTGGAGGACCATCTGAGGCAACCAAGGGTAGGATAAGACCAAATTGGAGCAAGCAACAACAATTCTTGCCTCCCAAGAGTTGGCGACAGTAGATTGGGGGTGGCGACAACAATTTGAGGCCTGTTTAGCAGCTGGTGACAGCATTAAATGCTGTTTGGTAAAAACAGCAATTAGATTTAAGACTTCTCGCGTAAAAATCAAAAATTTCTCTTCTGGCATTCTCTCACCTTCTCCAACCTTTGCTTAGTCACTCTCAGCATTTCTCAACCATTTGGATCAGATCTCGAACAAATTTGGTGGACAGCATAAAGATCTCTACTACAAACCCTAAATTTCTGCAGAAATTAGGGTTTAACCACCACCTCAATACCCGTGCCAATAGGAGAAGGCATCATACACTGAATTCAGCACCGGAAATTTGTGTAATTGTTGGGGAAGTCAAATGCCAACCCATTCATTGTAAATTGGGGCAGCACTTGACCAGTTGATGGTTCCATTTGTGCAAGTCATGGGGAAAAATCAAGGGGCAAATGGCCTGAATCGCTCGCTAATTGTTATTACAAGGGGCTTTTGGAATAGCTAAGGAGAATGTGAAATCTCAACTTGTACTCATTCCATTAGCAATCAAAGTTAAAGAAATACCGAAAGGGGCACTGGTTTTGGGGTCAACATGATGTCTAATGTCCAAGATTATTGAGGTAAATTGTACATTTCAATTTATGTCTATTTGCTAAGTGCTTAATCAAGGAATTACCACCCTCTCCAAAAGGAAAGGCTGATTTCAAGATATCACCTAGTATCTGTGCAACATAACTAACTGCAACTTTTCCCTTTGACATCTACTGATTCTCTGGAGTCCCAGGCTGAAACATCAATGGCATCATAACATATAATGTTATCCATAAAATCAATTGAATACCACTGAAAATTAATGACCGTACACTGAAAACCATCATTCAATAATCAGCCCCTAATGATCACCAATTGATGCAAATGTACAATTCCAAAGATGCAAATGTTAGACCATACCATATGGAATCTAGATACCAAACATAGCACCTAGGACACAGAATAGTGATCTTGGCAAACATACTATCAGCTACAGCATTCTCAATGTATATTGAATGCATCCGAGATCCACTATATCTAGAGTTGTCCATCACTAAGAAGCGGAGGTACTAATTTCCCTCATGAGCATCAAGTAGTACTCTGAACTCCTCTATTGAACCTAACCGAGCACTGGAAAGCATCTAAGTAAAGCTACAACAATTGAGCATAATCTACCAAGTCATCCTCCTCCATCTATTTGGTATCCATCAGTGAATAGTTCTGAAACTTCAACACGTACCATCTGGAAACCTTACCCCTAATCATAGCTCTTTGTGCACCAAAATCTACTCTAGTACCCCTGCTCTATTAAACCTAGCTGAGCATGATCTGAAGTTGACTCTAACCGGAAAGCATTAAGATAAAGCTACAACAATTGAGGATGGTCTGCCAAGTCATCCTCCTCCATACATTTGGCATCAATTGATGAATAGTCTTGAAACTTCACCAAGTACCTGTCAGAGTGCAGCGGTGCGGAAGCGTAGGACTGAGAGAGAGGGAACGCAGAGAGAGGAGAGAGAAAGAGACAGTGGAAGATGAAGATCTGCTGTATAAAGTGTGCTGAATACAAAGATATGTAGATATATACACGGGCGCAGTGCGCTGGACTGCGTGTCTCCACCTCGACAATGCAACCTGCTGTTCACCTCGAAGTCCGCTGCAGTCTGCACTGTCTCCTGTCTGAAATCTGCGAACAGAGACGGAATCTGCGCGTGTCACCAGTCTGTAATCTGCGAGCAGAGAAGTGTGTAAGACTGCTGGGAATGTCGGCTATTTATAGCCAGAACCAGCCAGGAAATAGGGCGCCAGAAATGCCCAATCGGCTGCATTAAATGCAGCCGACTGCCTGCAGTGGGTCGGACTGCCACGTGGCAGTCCGACTGTGCAGTCCGACTGCATACAGTCCGACTGCATACAGTCCGACTGCACCAGGCTGTAATCTCCTGCCTGGCTGTGATCTCTAACACCCCCTCTCAGAGCCGGGGCAGGGCAGAAGCCTGAGGGATCTGGAATGTCTCCGAAGTAGAGCCTGGGGAAGTGCCTTCGTAAACAAATCCGCAAGATTGTCCTCCGTCTTGCAATACTCCACAGTGATGGTCTCATCCAGAAGCTTCTCTCGGATGAAGTGGTACTGGATCTCTATGTGCTTCGTCCGGGCATGAAAAACAAGGTTCCGTGCCAAGGCAATGCAACTCTCATTGTCACATTGCAGCAAAGTAGGACGAGTCTGGGGGCACCCAAGCTCCTCCAATAATCTCCGAAGCCACACAGCCTCACAGGTGGTGGAAGACGCGGCCCGATACTCCGCCTCAGTAGACGAAAGGGCTACCATGGGCTGCTTCTTGCTACTCCATGAGATAACACTTGCACCCAAGGTAAAACAGTAACCTGTAGTAGACCACCTGTGATCCACATCACCGGCCCAATCCGAGTCGCTCCAACCTGCAAGTACAAGATCTGACCCATCTGTCCCTGCGGGGTAATGAATCCCTAAATCAGACGTCCCCCTCAAATACCGAAGTATCCTCTGAGCAGCATGCCAATGCACCGTCTTAGGTTCACTCATGAACCCTGCCAAGAGCCCAACAGCAAAACAAAGATCAACCCTAGTGTTGAGAAGCCAAATCAAGGACCCAATCAACTGACGATAGCGGGAAGCATCCGCCATAGGAGAAGCTGAATGGGAAGTGGCCTTCCAGTTCGGATCCATAGGAGTAGAAAGGGCCCGACACTCCTCCATCTCAAAAGACACCAAGAGCTCCTGTACATATCTCTGCTGAGAGATAAAGATCCCCCTCTGAGACTGATAAATCTCATGGCCCAAAAAGAAATGGAGTAGACCCAAGTCCGTCATCTCGAACGTCCGATGTAAAGCTGACTTCGTCTCTTGGACCTGCTGTGCATCATCACCTGTGACAATCAAATCATCAACATATAAGACAAAAAGCACACAATCATCCTCGGAAGTGTGAACATAAAGCTGCGGATCGACCTTGGAACGCCCATATCCCAACTGAGATTGGAGGAACGAATCAATCTTCTCGTTCCATGCACGCGGAGCCTGCTTGAGGCCATACAAGGCCTTCTTTAACCTGTAGACTTTCCCATCTGAGGATCCAAAACCAGGAGGCTGCTCAACATAGATCTCCTCCTTCAAATCACCATTGAGGAAGGCCGACTTCACATCCAACTGGTAAACAGGCCATCTCCTATGGCCAGCCAAAGCAAGAACAGCTCTAATGGTCGCCATACGAGCTGTGGGGGCAAAAGTATCATGACAGTCAATCCCTCGGCGCTGTGCAAAACCTTTAGCAACAAGGCGAGCCTTGTGCTTATCCAAAGAACCGTCGCTAAGGTATTTGGTCTTGAAGACCCACTTGACGCCAATCACCTTCTTATTCGAGGGGCGGGGCACGAGTGACCAAGTGTCATTCCTCTCAATAGCCTCCAACTCGGCTTCCATAGCTTTCTTCCATGGGGCGGACTGTAAAGCCTCCTTCACGGAGGTGGGCTCTCGATCCTGCATAACACGGGTCATCAAACAATAGTTAGAGCAAACAAGCTCCGTAGAATGTGTCTGGTGCCGCCGTGACCGCCGCGGACCATCCTGCAGTCCCCACTCCTCAGGAACCCCCTCGATCCCTGAATCACGGAGTGTGTCACGGGCCCAGCGAGGAGGAGGCCGAACCTCCCCTCGTCTCTCTCCATCAGCAGAGGACTCTGGAATATCCACCGGTGGTAACTCCTCTGAGGTGACCGGTGGAACAATAGACTCTGTGTCAGAAACAGAATCATAATCAAAAGGCACGGGCTCCAGTGGAACTGTAGAAGGAGCCCAACTCTCCCCTGGATCTCCAAGAACGGAATGCTCCTCAGCCGTTGAAGTAGCCGGAACCTCCACAAACCGCACATCGCGGCTAGTGTACACATCCCACTTGACGGGATCATACAGTCGGTAGCCTTGGGACTGGGAGTTGTAGCCAACAAATACCTGTTTTCGGAAAGCTGCTTCAAATTTATCACGGTGAGCCTTGGGAATGTGAACATAGGCATCACACCCAAAGACCCGAAAGTAAGAAACATCTGGCTTCGTCCCAAAATAAGCCTCAAACAGGGTCATCCCTTCCACGGCCGAAGTAGGGGATCGATTAAGGATGTGGACTGCAGTAGCCACAGCCTCGGCCCACAGAACCTGAGGGGTCTGTCAGTGCTCCATCATGGTGCGTGCCATCTCGATCACACTGCGGTTCTTCCGTTCAAGAATGCCATTTTCTTGAGGAGTGTTGGTATTGGCAAACTCCTGGTGAATTCCTTTATCTGCACAAAACCGAGCAAACTCATTAGAAACAAATTCACCGCCCTTGTCGGATCGCAAGGTCTTCAACTTCCGGCCCGATCGGTTCTCCTCAAAGAGAAGCCAATCCTTGAAGTGTGAGAAAGCTTCTGACTTTAATGCCAAAAAATAGGCCCATGTCATCCTGCTGTAGTCATCTACGATCAGCATGAAGTACGAGCTCCCACGCAAGGACTCATTCCTCATAGGGCCACATAGATCCGTAGATACAAGCTCCATCGGTGAAGTAGACCGCCGCGAAGCTGTGTGGGGAATGGCATCCCTATGCTGTTTCCCCCGAATGCAGGAGACACATGGCTGCTGGCTCACCATGATATCCGGCAACCCTCGAACAAGCTGTCCACGTGACGCCCTCCGAAGATAATCATAGTTCAGGTGACCAAACCGAGCATGCCATAACTCTGACTGTGACTGAGAGGTAAGAAGAAGAGTAGAGAGGGCGGTGGAAGACTTCAGTTTGTAAATGCCGTTCTCCTCATATCCGGATGAGAGAACCTTCCTCGATCCACGATCAAGGACTCTCACCGTAGTACTGTCAAACTCCACCAAAAGGCCAAGGGAGCAAATCTTATGAACTGAAAGGAGATGGTACCCTAATCCTGGTACATGCAAAACCTCTGAGGTATGGGTACCACCTCGTCCATCGGGAATAAGCTGCATCTTACCCCGACCTGCAATAGATACCGAAGAGCTGTCTCCAATGAGAATCTGCCCGCGCGAGGGTCGCAATTGGGCAACACCATCTGATGAAGGAGTCATGTGCCGTGAGGCACCACTATCAACGATCCACTCTCGAGCCTGGGGAGCCGTCATCGCAGCATCAGAAGCATTCGGTGAAGCGTCCTCAATCACAGCTAAATGAAGAAATGCAGCTGATGAGGGTGCAGCCACCGCTCCAGAATCCTTGGTGTCCTTCTTGTTGGTGTCCTTCTTGTCTTTGTCAGGGCAATCCTTCTTCCAATGGCTAGTTTTTCCACAAATATGGCATGTGGAGTCTTTGTCCTTCTCCTTCTCCTTGTCCTTCTTGGACTTGTTATCCCCCTTCTTCTTTTGGTCCTTCCCCTTCTTCTGAGAGGCTTGACCGTCAGCGCCTCCGACTTGGAAGCATTCTGTCCCTTTAACTGTTTCTCTTGGTCCAAGACCATAGGAACCAACTCTTCCCACCGAAGAGTAGACTCTCGCCCCGAAGCAATAAGGGCAGAGTACAATGTACCGAATCGTGGCGGCAACTGGGACAAAAGTGTGATCGCCATGTCTTCGGAGGAAATCGGCTTCCCCGCATTCTGAACCTGCATCTGAAGCTGCCTTAGCTTATTAATGTGCTCCCGCAGCGAAGAAGACTTATTTACGGACAAGGTTCGCATCTGTACCTCCAAAGAAACCCGCTTCATAAGGGTCATCCGATTGTACATCTGATCAAGCTCCAGCCATATCTCCCGAGCCACCGTCAAGTGCTCGATGTGAGCGATCACGACTGTAGTACATGATAGAAAGAGAAAGAAACGAATCCTTGCATTCAATTTGTCCCAATGAGACTGAGCCTTGGCCAACTCCGCACGAGCACCGGTTGATTCTGCACTCAATCAGCCCTCTAACACTGCTCTGATACCACGTCAGAGTGCAGCGGTGCGGAAGCGTAGGACTGAGAGAGAACGCAGAGAGAGAAGAGAGAGGAAGAGAGAGTGGAAGATGAAGATCTGCTGTATAAAGTGTGCTGAATACAAAGATATGTAGATATATACACGGGCGCAGTGCGCTGGACTGCGTGTCTCCACCTCGACAATGCAACCTGCTGTTCACCTCGAAGTCCGCTGCAGTCTGCACTGTCTCCTGTCTGAAATCTGCGAACAGAGACGGAATCTGCGCGTGTCACCAGTCTGTAATCTGCGAGCAGAGAAGTGTGTAAGACTGCTGGGAATGTCGGCTATTTATAGCCAGAACCAGCCAGGAAATAGGGCGCCAGAAATGCTCAGTCGGCTGCAGCCGACTGCCTGCAGTGGGTCGGACTGCCACGTGGCCGTCCGACTGTGCAGTCCGACTGCATACAGTCCGACTGCACCAGGCTGTAATCTCCTGCCTGGCTGTGATCTCTAACAGTATCATCTAGGAACCTTACCCCTGATCTTCTGCTCTTTGTGTATCAAAATCTACTCTGATACCAGTATCTCATCAAGCTCTTCAATCTCTGGCTGAATTTCAGCTAATACATCTTTTGGCACATCACCGTGAAAAGGCCTAAGCAAGCTCACATGAAAGGTATTGTGTATCCACTAGTGTAGAGGCAATTTCAGCCTATAACATGCACCACTGATCCTCTCCAACACGTGAAATGGCCCACAGTATCGCATACTCAGGTTTGGATATAATCTCTCTTTACCCCTCATCTTTTTCACTTGTGCCTTTTCAAAACGTGGCAACCCATAATCTCCCTCCACAAAGTGCAAAGCACATCTATGACGATTAGCTGCTCTCTTTTGCTTATCCTGTGATCTTTGAAGCACATAGTTAACCTTCTAATAAGTTGCATTGATGGAAGCTCAAAGAAGATGAGAGTATACAGAGATGAAGAATATGTAGAGCTGAACGCTAGTGATGTCAAAGAAGCTGAGAACAGCTTCAAGAGTGTATCATACTCAAGACGGATCCCAAAATGTGGCAACAACATTCCACTATGTAAGCAGGGCAACAATAACCAAGTCAAGACAGTATCTCCAAGCTATGGGTGGCATCTCTAGATGTAGACAACCGTAGGGAAAGTGGTATGACTAATGGCTAACACAGGGGATATTAATGATAAGGGATAAATTATGAAAGTGGAATGCCCACAGCATATCCTTATAAAGGAGATTTTTGGCCATTTGTCCTTTTATCCAAAAATAAAAGCCTTCTTCATGAATGATTCTTTTCAAGCCAATTTTTGTTGCGTCAAATTAGGCCAAAATGCATGATAATTTTCTCTTAATTGAGGCCTTTAATTTTACTTTCTCAACTGCCTTACTCTTGAACACAAAAAACATCTAAATCAGCCAACTCCCACACATTACTAGGTTAGGGTGAGGGTTTTTCCCTGTCACCCTTTTGCCTATCTTAGGGTTAGGGTTTTCCATGTCACGTGGTTTGCCTTACGGTTAGGGTTTTGATTCAATAAAATAAATAACAACCTCAGCAATGAAATTTCATATGCTTCTACCTCCCAATGGGACCATTCAGAAAATAGATAAATTCAAGTGACCAGAGGGCTTTGAATGGAAAATATGGGTTTGTTGTTGTATTCAACTTGCCAACTGTGCAAGTTTCTACCCAAAAAACAAGAGGCTTTACTACATTGTAGTTGCACCTTCCTATGTTATTGAAAAATCTGAAACCTCTAACATGCGCCTTCTAATGCTAAAACTGAACTTTTATCAATTGTCATTGACTAATGATTCAAGATAATTCTTTATGACTCACACTGTTGGTGATATCGAACACAATGATTGCAGCAGCAGCCCCACGATAATACATAGGGGCTAAACTGTGATATCTCTCCTGTCCAGCCGTGTCCCAAATTTCAAACTTCACTGTGGTCTCATTAACTGCCAGTGTCTGAGAGAAAAAAGCAGCACCAATTGTGGACTCCTGTGATATCAAAACCAGAAAGTTACAGCATCAGCAAATACCTGAAAATTATCAGCAATATACTGCATTGATCTTAAACTAACAATGAACCAATTAGAAGGCTAAATTGACAATAAGTCTGAAGCAACAAAAAAGCTACATTGACAATAAGTTTCTGTATCGCTGCAAGATTTACAGTGACTAGGTGATTGATCTGTTACTATGTTTAAACAGAGCAAACATCCGTCGTAATTTTGTCTTAATCATCTCTTGATCTTGTGTCAATATGTAAGCACATTTGCATGTCCGTATGTTGGGGTCGCATAAATATGTTTATATATGTTTGGCATTTGCCTATATTCAGAATCATGTGCCTAAGACTGTCTTCAACATTCACGTGTTCCTGAGTTTCCGAAAGTGAATGTAGCATATGAACGTTTACACATGTTTGCCCGAACAAGGTGATGTGCAGCAAATCCATATGTGATCAGCTGATAAAGAAGCACCTCTGGCGGTGTGAAATAAAATGTTCGGCATACCTGGTAATCGTAGAATTGGCCTTTAACAAACCGCAATACAAGGCTCGATTTACCAGCTCCCATGTCGCCTAGAAGAACCTAATCAGGAGACAATAAAGACCTGAGGACACAGAACGGAAAGACGCAGAGAGGCAGAGAAGCCGAGACATGGCAACACAATTTGCCCCCATATATATTTCAGTCTGGTTAAGAAAAACCCTACCATTCGATGGATATTGACTACCGATCGGAGAAACTTACCAATTTAGCCTGCATATTGGTAGTGCCGGTAGTCGCCATGTCTCCTAATTGCGAGCTCGATCTGCAGAATTCCAGGAACGAGAGAGGGAACCTTGACCCGAGGAGACTGTCACGAGCAAACACACGTACGAGAGAGAGAGAGAGAGAACGCGCCAGCAATAGGGTAACCTTTACCTACCTACGTACATAAGCTCTCCAGCTTTTTCCTACAGCCTCTCTATCATTAAAAGGGCATCTCTGCCCTTTCTTGTTAAAAGGATGTTTCAATCGAGAAGAACTTTAAATGTGTTCTTTTAAGGACCAATTTAAGGTCTTTGCCTATGCGGCCCATCCAAACGCTCGTTGCTGAATATTCAAGAATTGAGGGACCTTAAGGAGATAGGGATGATGCATAGAAGAAGAGGAAAATATAGACTTTGAAATATCAAATGTTTTCTAGGGCTTTTATTTCCTATTAAGAGTGTCGCCACATGACAACCATGCATGCAAGGGCCCACTCAAGCTTAGCACCCTCCAAAGAGCCATGGAGAAGGTGAAGGGAATGGCCCTAAAGTGCAAAAAAAACAGTACAACCATGGAAAAGAGTCTGTTGGTGTTGTGTGTTTTATTAATGTGGACTATGCACTCCATGCCTAGATTCTCCTAGCACTTTGCATCAATGTGGTTTAGGACACTTTGACACACTTCATAAGGTAAGGTGGTTCTCACATAAGCATCATATTCTGCTTTTGTGTGTGTGTGTGTGTGAGAGAGAGAGAGATCAACTTTTCAATACTTCTTTGTGAACATTCGCAAGAGTAACGGGTAGTGCAAGCACAAAGAAACCAAACTTGGGAGACCCCAAAGGCTTTGTTCCAATTATTTCTAATTAAATATCTTTGATGCTCTATATACAAAGTACCAAGTTGTAACTTTGAAACCTTGCACATAAGTATCAAGTTGTAGTACCAAATTAAGGAGGTTGGGATTTTTGGAAGGGCAAAGATCAGAAAGCTTTTACATGGGAGAGGGAGGGGGAAAAGAAAGGAGGGAGGAGGGGAGGTTAGGGGAAGAAAGAGGGTTAGTTGTAAGGGAGTGGGTGAGGATTTTGGGATTACAAATTTGGGGTGTTCAGAGGTCATTAGTTTTAGAGGTGGGTTTTAAGCATTAAGAGAGAGAATGAAGATTTGTTGCCGGCTAAGTGTAGCCATATAACATGCCACAACTCCCACTGCAAATGCTATGTCAAGGTGAGTGGCTATCATGGCACACATCAAATTGCCCACTCTAGATGCATAAGGAATCTCAGCTATCTTGGCCTTCTACTCATCAAACAGGGGATAATTGACCTGACTAACCTTCACACATGGAAAGGTATAGGGCAGCCAATAGGCTTAACATTCAATATATGAAATCGCTCAAGTACCTTTTGTATGCACGCCTATTGTGACATGTAAAGGAGCCCCTTAGAGCAATCATGCACACTACAAGATATAGGCCTTATACCGACGTTAAAAGCAACGAAAATGCAAATAACAAAATTTGCCCCCGTCGTCGCAAAAAGCGTCGTTATTGGCGATGCCATAGAACAGTCGATATCAATGTCGCTATCAGCGCCGGTATTAGCGATGCAAATGATACCGACGCCAATACCGACGCTGATAGCGACGGTTTGCGACAAAAATAACGACACCAATAACGACACGAGCATGAATTTGCGTGCTAATAGCAACGGTAACAGGGAAAAAAATTTGTGGCAGGGCAGACATATAGCACTGTGTGCTTTATTAGAGCCATACAAAATAGTTTCTACAGTGTGTATGGTGTGCAGATCGGACGCAGATAGCTCACGTGGTGAATCCCGGAAGGTCCCCAAGAACAAAGTACTCTACTTTTTAGCACAAAAACCCATGTAAAAGCAAGCACGACAAGAGGCAAGAGACAAATTGGGTTCAATCTCCCCCATGCCTTGTGTGAGCGCTTCACAAAGCATGTATTTAATGTATATTTCCAATCTTCATGCTCAATAATAGCCCAATTACAAAAATATGATAAGCTTTTAGCTTTTGAGTTTGCTTTCTACCAAAAATAGGAAAATAAAGCTAATGGACGGTGCCCATAGTGTCTGGCACGCCTAATCTCAATGTCCAAATAGAAATAACATATCCAGGCGCATAAGCGCATACAAAATAATAATAAATAATCGATGTCTCTATAGACATAACAAAATATAGGCGTGGCGCCTATCAAAATCTAGTCCAAGAGTCGAAAAACCCGCTAGACCCCAATGCTTTCCTCCGCCACTGCTGCTATCTCTACACATCAACTGAAGCATTCACAATCGTTAGTAAAATAACACAATTAAACCGACAAAAGTGAATACCTAGCAGTCTTCAGCTACATAAATAAATCAACTGGTTAGAAATAAATCCTAACCTTAATTTATTACGAGTGCGCACTCTAAACTCATAAACGTTTATTAATTTAATATGCATTTTGCGGAATCACCCGCTATGGAATCACCCATGTACACACTAAATTAATGAAACGCCCGAAAAGGACAGGCGTCCCCATCAACTTCTCGCACAAAGAATCCTCTTTGCGTATGAGCCCCGGTCATCTAAGTTTATGGAATCCACCGTAAAACCTCACGGAATCCACCGTGGAATATGCCTCCTGGCATCAGTGTACAATGCGCTTGCAAACAAAAACAAAGTATACTGAAATCATAACACTCATACATGAAATAAATACATGATCGCATAATAAGCGATTGGTACAATCATGACAAGATATCACTAATACATAGAAAATGTCTACATAGATCAGGCGACCAAAAAATAAAGGTGTGTGCGCTCCAGGGATCCAAGGGCGAGCTACATATCCTCGCCCTCTGAAAGCTCGTCCCGTCGCAAAGGAGCATCAAACGGACTCTGCAAAAAAAGAAATAACAACACATCAGTCCACCATACAATAATGCATTCTAATTAAACATGGTAACTACGAACAAGAAAGATGAGTGACCCTAAAGCACTCCCTCCCTCTGGCCCAAGTCTGGAGCGTCGAGCTCGTCCACTCGAAGCTGAAGCATTCGATCACGCTGAAGTAGATCTGGCAGAGCGCCCTGACGAAGGCCAAGACAGCTCCTGGTCTGCCATATCTCTGAATCTCGTGATCTGGTCTGGAGACATGCATGTGAAGAATCCTGTAACTCCTCATCGCTCATCCCTCGACTCATCCAAAAAATATCACCTGCACAGACAAAAAATGATGTTAGAATAATCAATTTAAATCATACAAAGCATAGTAATATAAATCCTTTAAAAAAGATCTCACTTAAAATGTATATCTTATGTATCCTTATAAGCGATTAGTCAACGAATTGAGTAAGTGGATGCTCCAAATATGAAGTATCCTATGGTCCCATGTCAATCTCTTGACACAACTCCGCATACATTAGAAGGTCAATAGACATGTCACCACAAAAGGATAAGTCCACCTCGTTCTCAAAGAATTCTTAGACTCCTGTATTTCCATCATTGTTAGCCGATGTTGGCTCCAAGCTTTCGGTGGCCTCCACCCCTTGCAATATTGACCCCTCTATTTGCATATTGTCTTCATCTATGCTCGGAACATCGCTTTGATTATATACTCTCACACTTCGGGAAGTTGAAGGTATAACATACCACCATCAAGATTGTCGGGGGTTTGGATAGAAAATTACATGTTCACAAACACGTACAAGAGAGTTTAAACCATTGTGACATGTACCATGTCGTAATATAATTAACAAACAAATGAGTCCATGCACCTGTTCAAAATGGGCCAGCAATACAAACGTGTCGCGCAAATCCGTCCATTTTTTTTCGAAATCTATTTTGAGAAATCTAGATGGACCTCGTCGAATTGTTGCTCCAGCTCCTCCAAGTACCACTTTGATCCACTGCACATCAAATAGTTTCATGGAGAAGCTACGGTAATCCACCATAACAATACTTTGCAAGTTTCCAAAATACTTCATCTCATCCACAACCGTGTTTGGATCTGTTGCTCGTCGCTGGCTCTCTTGCTTGAACCTTGCCATGATAGCACAGTCCATTGTGGAGCACATTTTGTCAATACGCTCCATGCAAAAATGTCATATGCGCGACCACGTTGCACTATATTTTGTACTGTACATTAAAACATTCAAATTAGATGTTGCATATAAAATTTAGATACGACAAATCCTAAACACCTCATCACCTTTGGACTACATCCCCTCGAGAATTCCCACTCCTCCATTGAGACCTTTGTTCCTTCGCGAGACGCTGCAGTCAAAGCTCCATTTGACATGAACCGCGACATCTTCTCCATGCCCTCGGGATATCGAATCGGTCGATGACGCGTACTATGTCGGAATTCAGCTCGCGCTTCCTCTCGATCTTGCCTAGCGATCTGGTACTTGGCGAGCCATGTCTCCATAGAGGCATGGTGCAACATACAAAAGCGATTCATCTTCTCCTCCATTGAGGCATCCATTCTTTTTTCTATCCCATTTTCAACCACCACATCTCCAGTCAGTCTATCATCATCCTTCAGCGACCATAGCATTTCGTTGTTTGGATCCACCATTGGTAGCCATTGTGAAATATGTACTAGCGCCTCAGACACCAACCAACCTTCAGCCATGCTACCTTCTGGCCGAGCTCGTTGTCGCACAAAGCCTTTTAGGGTTTTCATGAAGCGCTCCAAGAAGAGCATCCATCACGTATGGACAGGTCCAGCAATCTCCACTTCGTCTACAAGATGCATAATAAGGTGGATTTGTACCGTAAGCATGCTGGTGAGCAGGTATTTCTCAAAGAGACAGACCGTCTCCACTGCTTCCTGCCTCGCGGATTCAATAGAGGATGTCTTAATCTCCTTCTGTGAGATCCATTGCACCAAAGTCGACAACCTGTAAATGGCCCCGTGTATTTCTGGAGTAAGACATCCTGCGATCGCGATCGGTAGTACAAACTGCCACAAATGAGAAAGCATTATGAATAATGGCTACAATCCAAATAACAAAATGTGCACGCCAATTACAATCCATTCGTAGTACAAACCTGACATATCTTATGCCAGTCATGGGATTTTAGCCCTGATAATTGGTCGTCTTTAGAAAATGCAGACCTGAGAGAGCGCATCATACCCGTCGGAGTGCGGATAGACTTGACTACTTGCTTCACAATGCGCTCTTATTTAGTGGACAAAACCCAAGGAGCGCAAGGTAGCTGCATGCGACCATCAGCACTTGACTGCGACCAAAGCGCCTCCATCTTACCTACCTCCTTCAAATCCATTCGTGCCCCTATAGTGCCTCTATTTCCTGTGATGTGGTCCCATAGCAAGCTGCCCACATTCTTGAAAATATGCATGGGATCCAACAAGTGGTTGACCTGTAAGTAGATCCAATATGGCAACTAGTAGAAAACTGAGAACCGCCGCATTCTGTTTGGATGCGATTCCGCGTGGACCATTTTTAGCTCGTATCAGCTTGCGGCGTTCATACGTCTTGGAGGTGGTCCAAGAAAACCTTCCCTGAGTTCATGATTCTCTGGCAAGAAAGCAGCGTGTCCTTTATATACCATCTTCTTCATGGTTCATGACCTTCGGGAGTCAAACTATGGCCCACACAATGGACATACATGATAACCTGAGGTAATCAGATCTGTTCCAACACCATGACCCAGTGAATACAAGCTTGAACGAGATAAAATATAGATATTACCAACGAGAACGGAGGCCTGTTCACATGAGCACTCTCCGAATCCCCAAAAGTCATGCATCGTCCACATGAGAATGGCTCGAATATTGGCTGACCGCCGACCATCGCACCTGCTCATATCTTGCACGGTGACCCCCTCCTCCCACAAAATCTTAAGCTCATTGACTAATGGACAAAGATATTGTAGTTGACAAGGACTATAGGCTGTAAGAAGTTGAGCGCAGACCGAATGGGTTCACGCCATCCATTGCAAGACCGAGCCGAAGATTCCTTGGCTCTTGGGCAAAGCCTGGGAAGGTAGAGTCAATGTGGCTCCATGCGCGTGAATCTGTTGATATTCGTTGAACTCCATCCGTGGACCTATTCTGCGCATGCCAGTTGTCAAGCTCGCCATGCCGGACGTACGAAACATGTGATTTATGCGGGGGATAAGTGGAAAGTGTCTGATAACTTTTTGAGGGATGATTTGCCCTTGCAAGTCCTGTCGATACCTGTGAGCACCACACTTTGGACATATCTCCACAGTCTCGTATTCTCCTCAAAACAGTATGCAATCGTTGATACACGCATGGATGTTGTTGTAGTCCATGCCAAGCTTTCGTAAAACATGTCGTGCATCATCACGAGACTCAAGCATGGTATTTGCAGGTGGTAATATATGTTATTTCAATAACTTGAAAAAAATCATAAATACCTTGAAAAAGTACAAATGTTTTTAATAATAGTGCCGAAAAAAAAATCAATGAAGCGTATGTATAAGGTACCTGAACAACTCGGTCACACTCGTATCACTCCACCCGTATTTTGCTTGCACACTTAAGAGTGCAAGTAGTGTCTTCAAGCGAGATACTTGGCACCCATCATATAATGGTATGGATGCTTCCTCTCTAAGCGGATCAGAAGTCTCGACATCCATGGGAATCAATGCATCAATCATTGCCTCCATCTCAGGCTCCAAGATTGTAGGTAGGTCTGGAAGGTTGCTTGTCTCCTTTGGCATTGACGGTATAGATTGGCCTTGCAAGTGGTGGATTGGCTCATGTACTCCATCCATCGCACGCCCACGAACTCTTCTAATTGGCCGCAAAGGGTGCACTCCTCCTTGGGACGAGACATCACCTCCCTAGATAGAAAATTTGCCGGTGAGACCCAATCTTATTGTATATGGTATTCAATTAGCTTGCGAGTACAATGCATGATTGATATTAACTTTTCTTACCGTTTGTTGAAAATCCGCAATTGCCTGATCAATGATCTCAAATTGAAACTCGCCAAATCGTCGTACGTGTTCTATAGACAATCGACATTTTCGTCTAATTGCTAGCTTGCATTGAGAGCAAGGACATGGGAGACACTGAATAAGATACGCCTTGCGATCTTGAACAACAGGACCTTCATCGTTTTCCATTTTGTCTACGTTATAACAAACAATTTGTTTTTATTATCATTCTTTTTTTTCTTAAATTGTTATCCTCTCCTTCCATCTCTCTCTTTTTTTTTCTTTCTTAAATTGTTATCCTCTCCTTCCATCTCTCTCTCTTTTTCTACGCTACGACTATGACCACGACCACGACGACCACGATGATGACTACGACCACGACCACGACCACGACCACGACCATGACCACGACCACGACCACGACCACCACGACCACGACCACGACCACGACCACGACCACGACTACGACTACGACTATGACCACGACTATGACCACAGCCACGACCACAACCACGACTACGACTACGATGACCACAACCACGACCACGACTACGACGACCACGACCACGACTATGACCATGACCATGACCATGACCACGACCACGACCACGACTACGACGACCACGACCATGACTACGACCATGACCATGACCATGACCATGACCATGACCACGACCACGACTACCATGACCACGACTATGAATACGACCACGACCATGACCACGACCACGACGACCATGACTATGGGTAGGTTGCACTCACTAAGAATAGGATTGGCGATTCACCTCATCTTCTCTCCATCATCAATAGAATTCTCCTTTACCATTTACAACTCACCCATCTTCTCTCCACACTATTGTACACTACAATCTCTATGAGGGCATGAGATTGGGATCTCCACAGATACCAAAGCATGATCTCTAGCTTGATGGTTGCATATATACTACTACTACTCATGGAATAAACCTTAAAATAGTTATTATGCTCAAATATATGCTTGTTAGAGCATAAATTTTTTCCTAAGACTATTCTAAGGAAGAAAGAGGGTTAATGATAAAAGAGTGTCCTTCCTTGCAAGTGATTTTATATTATATTTATTAATTAAAATTGATAGTTGAAGATGAGTTTCCTAAGAGATCTTGTGGTGATGCTGTTTTAGTTTTGCGAAGCATATATATGAATGATACTGTTTTAGTTTTCTGTATTTGTCTTTTTATGAAGAGATTGATTTTAATGGAATATCCAAAGTTATTTTTGGGATTACGTTATGAAAAATGAATGTTTTTCATACTGATAGGCTGATTGCCTTTGTTGTATATTTGCGTGGTGGAGGCTAGGACAAGCCCCATGTATGAGAGGTCTCTTTGCAAGAAGAACATTATGCTAGGAGGCACAAGTGTGCTAGGGCTCTCTAGCCATATCTCCCTTAGGTTTGAGGATCGGCCTAACCCCTATGAGCCTAGGATGAGCTTATTGTTAGGTCTTATTTACTTTTCTCTCCCTCTCTCATTTCCTCTCCCTCCCTCACCCTGACCCTCTCTTTCTCTCTTTCCCTATTAGGTTTAATGATTTTTCTCTCTTTTTGTCTCTCCTCTCTCTCATATTTCTTTTTCTCTCTCCTCTCTATCTCTCATTTCCCTTTCTCTTTCTCTCTCATTTCCTCTCCCTCTCTCACCCTCACCCTCTCTTTCTCTCTTTCTCTATTAGGTTTAATGATTTTTTCTCTTTTTCTCTCTCATTTTTTCTCTCTCCTCTCCCTCTCTCATTTCCCTTTCTCTCTTTCTCTCCCTCTCTCATTTCCTCTCCCTCCCTTACCCTAACCCTCTTTTTCTCTCTTTCCCCATTAGGTTTAATGATTTTTCTCTCTTTTTCTCTCTCCTCTCTCTCTCTCTCACTTTTTTTCTCTCTCCTCTCCCTCTCTCATTTTCTTTTCTCTCTTCCTCTCCCTCCCTTGCCCTCACCCTCACCCACACCCTCTCTTTCTCTCTTTTCCTATTATGTTTAACATCTTCTCTCTTTTTCTCTCTCCTCTCATTCTCTCATTTTTTCTCTCTCCTCTCTCTCTCTCATTTCTTCTCCCTCCCTCTCCCTCTCTCATTTCCCTATTATGTTTTCGTCTCCCCCCCTCTCCCTCTCCCTCTCCCTCTCTCATTTCCTCTCCCTCCCTCTCCCTCTCCCTCCCCCTCTCTTTCTCTCCCTCTTCCTTTCCCATTTCCTCCCCCTCTCCCTCTCCCTCTCTTTCTCTCTCTCTCCCACCCTCTCTCTCTCTCTCTCATTTCCTCCCCCTCCCTCTCCCATTTCCTCTCTTTCCCTCTCTTTCTCTCTCTCTCTCTCCCTCTCCCTCTCTCATTTCATCCCTCTCCCTCTCCTTCTCTCTCATTTCCTCTCCCTCTCTCAATATACACAATTTATACAAAAATAAATAAAAAAGAGAGAGAATACACTCTCCCTCCCTCTCGTTCTCTCATTTCATCCCCCTCCCTCTTCCATTTCCTCCCTCTCCCTCTCCCTCTCTTTCTCTCTCTCTCCCTCCCTCTCTCTCCCTCCCTCTCCCTCTCTCATTTCCTCCCTCTCCCTCTCTTTCTCTCTCTCTCTCCCTCCCTCCCCCTCCCTCTCCCATTTCCTCCCTCTCCCTCTCCCTCTCCCTCTCTTTCTCTCTCATTTCCTCTCCCTCTCTCAATATATATGCACAAATTATATTTAAAAAAGTAAAAGAGAGAGAGAATGCACTCTCCCTCCCTCTCCCTCTCTCATTTCCTCCCCCTCCCTCTCTTTCTCTTTCTCTTTCTCTCCCTCCCTCTCCCTCTCCCTCTCTTTCTCTCTCATTTCCTCTCCCTCCTCAATATACACAAATTAAACCCTAAACAATTAAAAGAGAGAGAGAATGGACTCACCGTAAAGATTTGCAAGAGGGTTTGGCGGCTCCTCTTCTCCTTCATGAACGGCGGCGGCGGCGGCGGCGGCAAGCATTCTTCCTCTCCCTCTCTCACCCTCTATGCAAAACCGTCGCTCTCTCTCTTGCTCTCCCTCTCGAAATGTTTCATGAATGCGCGAAATGAAACACGCTCGGGTTTCGATCCGCTTTTTTTTTCTCTGTGGGGCATCGCTATAATAGCGATGTCGCTATTCCTGTGTCGCTACCCGCCGTCGCTATTCCTTTGTTTCCTTGTAGTGGCATGATACATATACCAAGAATATGTGAGGTTTGCCTCATATCCTTCATCTCAAAGCTCTTGTCGAGCTAAGTCTTCAAAGTATCCAACTTATCATGAGCCTTCCTAGCAATCATTCAACATATGCTCAACATAAAGTACCGAGATAATAAGACTACCATCACGGGCCTTCTTCATATGTAAACACAGATCCATATCACTACGTATATCCTTGTGAATGCATGAAAGCATCGAGCTTATGGTACCATTGCCTAAGTGCTAACTTAAGGCCAAATGCTCTTTCTCAACTTGCACACTAGGTGTTCTCTACCTCGAGTCTCTACCCTTTTCCATAAAGACCTTAGACCGACTTGTATAATAGTATTATCTATCTTAATTTCATTGGGATAACTTACTTTAGAATATTAGAATGTTCCATTAAAGCAAAGGTCCTAGAAATATAGTATTAAGAAACCTAAAATGGAATTTTAGATAGCATTCACAAAGGTTTTGATGAAGGACATTATATATATATATATATATATAGACATGTGTGTGTGTGTGTGTGTGTGTGTGTGTGTGTGTGTGTGTGTGTGTGTGTGTGTGTGTGTGTGTGTGTGTGTGTGTGTGTGTGTGTCCTTTTTAGCCCAGTACAGAGATTACAAAAATATTATTAATAGGTTTTTTTAAAAGGTAGTATGTGATGGAAACAAAAATAGTACTAACCTTACCAATACATCTTACTTAAAAATATCTCCATAGAACTTACTTCATTGAAAGTAGAAGATAAGTATTTAGACACACAAAGAAAAATTAATAGTGCTTAAATTAAGTAATTTATTTGTGACTCTATATTATTGTTACAAAATTATTTAAATAATAATAATAAATTTAAAAGTTAAAGTTACTAATATTTATACCATTTCTTGAAAAGGTTATACATTTATATTAGATATATATATTATTCATTTATTTAGATATTATTATTAGTGTGTACAATCCTATACCTATCCAAATTTTTAAGTTATAGTGCACCAAAATCCTTCATATTAGATGACTTAATTGAGTAAGACAATTTAGTCTAACTTTAGTACATATTAAAATCTAGTAGTCCCACACATCTCTTTAGATGATTTAGTATATTGGTATCCATGAGGTTAGAAAACATTGAAAAGCATCCAAATATGAATTTTGCTTCAAGATTTATTATCAGATATAGCATAATCCTCTCCTCTCACTAACAAATACATTAAAATTTTTTTACATTAGTTGGTTGAAACCATTCAAGGAAATACCTCTAATTACTCCTATAGTTGATGACTCGTCTTTGTTAGAGACCGATACCGAAAATTTAGTTCATGAAGTAATTGTTGACCATGATCAGACTACCCTAAAACAAGAAATCAAAACTATAGGTATCTAGTCAAGTACACAAATCATAATATGGAAGAATCACGATGGATTCAAAAATCGGTGCTAACTCTACAATATGACAATCTAGTCAATACCTACCACTCATAATCACATTGAATATCCCACATGCATAGATTCACTACATTAGGCAACGTTTCGTGTAAAATCTATGGAATTTTATAGTACAGATTCGTCATAGTCATAAGAGGTAGCACTAGCATGTGGTTGGCCATCCTTACATATTTTTCATTAAGCTATCATCTAGAAACAATTATTTTCTAATCTCCACAAAATATTATGGAGTTATACTTATTATTGTGGATTTTTGTCTATTTTTCACATAATCTGTGACTATATTGTGCAAACATGTGTGTAAAATTTGGAATTATTATTTTGGAGTGTGCAATTTAATGCACGAAATTTATGTGCTTTATAGCATAGAAAAATATTATTGGAATCGTTATATTTTGTATACACCTATTAGTGCAAGGACTTCGTGTGTGCACATGCACAATAGATTTATTTTGATGTATTTATTAGAGAATAGAAAATTTAAAATATAGTGTGTTTTGAGTTATTTATGCTAAAGTAAGTCTTGTAAGGTAAGGAAAAGCAAGGACACAAAAAGGATGCTGCCAATGTATTTTGTGCACAAAAGCTTATTCCACTAATATTATAAAATACATACATGGGGGAAGTGCTCGCCCATGCATTGGGGGGGGGGGGGGGGAGGAGATTGTACCCAATCTTGTGTCATGCAAGTCTTGGAATTCTCTTCTCTCATGCTATTTGTTTCTTTCTTATTTTATTCTCAATTATTAGCTAGCAATAGACTGGATCCAGCAGTGGACAACCCTCTCATGAGGAGGGAGTTAATGCCTTGATCCCTGATGGAGGGCCATTTCCTCCACAAGAAATAATAGCAATTCTTCTCTCTCTCTCTCTCTCTCTCTCTCTCTCTCTCTCTCTCTCTCTCTCTCTCTCTCTCTCTCTCTCTTCCTAACCACAAGTTAAAGAAGAAAGGCCCTATAGTGACATTCCTCTCACAAGGAGAGAGATGATGCCCTAATGAAGCACCATTTCCTCCACAAGAAATAGTAGCAATTCCTCTCTCTCTCTCTCTCTCTCTCTCTCTCTCTCTCTCTCTCTCTCTCTCTCTCTCTCTCTCTCTCTCTCTCTCTCAATGCCACTGTGAGAGAGAGAGAGGGAGATATTGATCCAACATCAATTACGTATTTTAAAAAACATTACTTCTTTTATGTTATATAAGCAAATTTAATGTAATGATACATAATACCAAATAAAAATGGAATATCATTTTTACAACGATTCAACATCCAAACATAAATTCCACATAAGAATATGGCTTTTAGTTTAAAAATATAAATTATTTCAATTATTAAAGTTTATCTCAAAATCACATAACTATTAATAATATATACTAGAATTCAAACTAATAATAAAATATTAACTAAAATATAAAATATAAAATATTTAAAATAAAATTATTTACTCAAAAAAATATTTACATTTGCTTCTTCGATCACCCTATTTTCTTCTCTCATCAGTTTAAGTAAATAATCAGATAAAATCAAACATGAAAATTAAGTGTAACTATACTTTTTCTTTTTCTTTTTTCCAAAGCACACAAGAACAAATAAGCAAAAAAAAAATATATATATATATATATATATGATAGGCCCTAAGAAACTTCAAAAATAGAAATATAACATATATACATAGGAACCTTATATTCTAGAGAGTCAAATATCATTTGACTTTTCTTTCTTAACCTTACCCTTGTTACAATTAAATACTATGGTCCTACTCTAAAACAACAAGACTTAGGAAAACAACCATTAAATTTGAAGGGCGGCTACTTGGTATTTATAAAGAGAGCCCTTAAAAGATAACATGTATACATAGAAACCTTATATTCTAGAAAGTCAAAAATCATGTGACTTCTCTTTCTTAACACTACCCATGCAATTGAATACTATGGTCCCGCTTTAAAATAACTAGAATTTAAAAAAAACATTGAAATTGATGACTGCTTAATCCTTATATATATAGCCATTAAAAGATATCCACAAATTTGAGACTCAATTGAAGTTTTTGTGTCTATCTAGACTTTAAATAAATTGGGAGAGAGAGAGAGAGAGAGAGAGAGAGAGAGAGAGAGAGAGAGAGAGAGAGAGAGAGAGAGAGAGAGAGAGAGAGAGAGAGAGAGAGAGAGAGAGAGAGAGAGAGAGAGAGAGAGAGAGAGAGAGAGAGAGAGAGAGAGAGAGATGGAGGAGGAGGTGAAGTTTGTGAGGATGCCGCATGACAAATTAGGTGGATTGCCTATCAGAGATGGGTTTCTCCTAGGCGACAACTTAGAGGTCACTCCTCGCCATACATGGGCTCATGTCTTGCCGCCTCTCAATAATCTGTAGTGAACACATAATTTAACCCCATAACCATTAACATTGCAAAAAATATAATGCTATTATGAAATTGATGCATTCTCCAAACACTACCATTTTATCTATTCAATGCACTAGTCTCTTGCCTTAGTTAGTGCTAGAAAATAATAAATCAATGTTTTCAAGGCTCCTTACAAAAATCGTTTTTCTAGAAACCTCCAAGCCTTGTTTTACTACAAATTGAGAGCGAAAGATATAACATCTTTATCTTTATATAGTAATGGTAGACTGATCTTTGCAATAACTTATTTTAGAAAAGTATTAAAAAAGCCCTAATATTTTTTAAACATTTTCAAAGAAACATAAATGTTTTTTCAAAAATTGATTAAAAAGGTAAGTAAATGCGAAGAAGATAAGGAGATGTCTAACCATGAAAATAGGTAATAAAAATATATGTGTGGATTATGTTGATTGATTTTGGAAATTTGGAAATTAGGGGTGTAAGAGGAAACTTTGAGAGAATACAGGGTGAGGCTGGTGGCTATTGATAGGCCTAGTTATGGTCGAAGTGACTTGCATAGGTGGCAGAGCTTCTGCTCCAAGGCCAAGTCATGGATGCCCTAGTAATGGGCAACAAGGTGTGGCTCTTGGGCATTTCGATGGGTGGAGCCTTTTGTTGTGCAACCACATGCTTCATCCTCCTTTGCATTGCTTGCATGGCCCTTTGGTCTCTTGTCAGCAACTACATGTGGAAGATGATCTTTTTCTTTCTCTCTCTCTCTCTCTCTCTCTCTCTCTGTGTGTGGTTATTTATAGATTCTAGAATATGAAATGTAAGATAATGTCATTGATGATTGCAATCAAAAAGTCCATTTAGAGAGTTTGATAAGACCATTGAGCCACATTAAAGTAAATCAAACCTCAAATAAAACAAGGGTAGATGGGAGTGTGTGCTAGCATTGCCCTTAAGGAACAAATAGGGTGGCCTTGGAGAGAGAGAGAGAGAGAGAGAGAGAGAGAGAGAGAGAGAGAGAGAGAGAGAGAGAGAGAGAGAGAGAGAGAGAGAGAGAGAGAGAGAGAGAGAGAGAGAGAGAGAGAGAGAGAGAGAGAGAGAATTCATGATGGTGGCTAAGGTGAACACGCAATGATGGTGATCATGAGGTTTTTGGGTTCAAATTCTACATTCTGCATGATCATTTAGTATAGGTGTAGAAAAAAGGAGATTTGAACCTAGATCAGAGAGAGAGAGAGAGAGAGAGAGAGAGAGAGAGAGAGAGAGAGAGAAAATTTGTCAAATTTGTGTGAGATTAGACCTTATTAATAGTTTTTAGGCATCTTGAATATTTGGCAAGTTGAATTTAAGGAAACAGAGCTGACATATGTCCTAGCGGACTCTAGTTAACTTTGAGTAATTCAATGGATCCAATTGAGAATGTACCATTATTGTAAAATATCTTATGTGCAATGTTAATTATCACATTCAAAATGTTACCTAGTAGGTCAAATGAAGTTTTTAGCCATTTGAAACTCATATTATTTTAATTTTCTTTTTAGTAAAATTGTCTTGCATCACACAAACATAACGTTAGCCATTGGACACATAAACTATAGGTTGTTTATCATCCAATTACCAAGACATGCATACTTGGGTCTGTTCAAAAGGACTCTTGGGGTTAAGGGACTCGTGTGTTTCTGAGTCCTTGTGAATGTCTTTAAGTACAACTATTCATCTCCTTTCGAGTCTCTATTAAGGATTCCTTTAGGAAGTATGGATTCTTGGGCTAAATCATTAGGATTATTGCCCTTTTCTACTCTAACAGTGTGAGGGAAGGTTTCTTTGCATCCTTAGATAAAGGAGTGAGTTGCATGAGGGTAAAATCATGAGATAGATTAGGTTTTGTGTCACACAATTGTGGATTAAACCACTCAAAGAGGTCAAGGTTGTATTGAAGTGCAACATAGCCATCTAGAAGTATTCAATCATGGGTAAGAAAAATACATATGCACTGATATCAAGGATGATACTTTCTACTCCTAGCCTACTAGCCACATGCAGATCTTCTTCTACAAGGAGTTTATCATACAAGGAATGTTTTTGTATGGTGGTGGTCGAAAGCTTGACATCATGACAATTGATAACACCCATGGGGATGTAGGAGCGACATATATGGAATCATGCAAGGAGGTTTAAAGAGCTTTCCTTTGCTCAGCTATCATCATTAGCCAGTGGCCAATTTTAGTTGCCAAATTGTGATTGGAATACCATTCATGCTTAAAGGCACGTCCATTTCCTTTTCGTTCTAATGCTAGGTTTCATTTGTTTGACTCACGAATGGCAATGTAGAATGAGGGAATTAAACACAAATCTCTAGCTATGGCTTTTGGCATACCGTTCACAATTTCCTCATCAATGGTCATGTAGCGAGAGCAAATGCATTGCTGCTTGTCCCACGTCAATGGCTTTTCTAAGAGCTGTTTGTGCTTGTTTATATGTTTTCCAATGTCAATATAAATATATATACGCTTGAGTGATGTTAGTTGTGTATCTAACTAGACTAAACACTTCATTGTTGGCTCATTAGTCTATTGTGCTATTTTGTTAGCCATCTCCTCAAGAGTTTTCTTCTTCTGCCTAGGCTTTAGATGCATTGGGGGTTTTGGAGGTGACAAAGATGGTTTTTGAAACCTCACTTCTAAGAGTGGATTGATAAGGGCTTGTTCCTTTATGGATGTGGCCTCTATCACAGCCAAAGGTTGTGACTGTTGAGATTCCTATTGGAAAGTAGTAGTAGTAATGTTAGAGGACTAGCTACTTTTGTTGGTCAAGGACAAGTGCATGGTCAAATCCTTATCTTGGTCGATTGTAGCAATATCCATGGCTGGATTTATTTGCATAAGTTGAGTAGTGATATGAGGCTATTGCTATTGGGCTTCTTATTTTCACTTAGGTGAAGAGTTTTTAGGAGACTTGGGACTCCTAAGTGAGCTAGTTAGTGCCTCTAGTAGCTACTCATTGTTTCTTAATGGTGCTACTTTTTCCTCCTTTGAGTAGTCCTGTGTAGCTGGAGTAGTTGTGGGAGCTTCTCGCTCGACCGCCAAGACACATGGACTGCTTATTACTTCAAGTGTTTCAAGCCAAGTGCAATGGCTACCTCTCACATAGCCGTATGCACTATCACACCTATGAGTGTAGTGAGCTTACCTCCATGCTTGATCGAGTTGCCTCCTCCCTCAAGCACTCCGATAGCTCCATGATCCAAGGTGTAAGCTCAAGCAAGCTCGATCCTCAAACTCCAAGCTCCATCCTCCATTGCCGTGCGCAAGAGAAGAGAAGAGAAGAAGAAGAAGAGAGAAGAAGACGGAGAGCTTCTCCACCACAGTCCCTCACCCTCACACACTCACTCCCTCACACTGCCTCTCTCAAGCACAAGCTCAAGCAAGCAAGAACAAGAAGAAGAGAGGAAGAAGAGAGCTAGTTTTGGCCGCACACAAGAACGAGCTTCTTCATTCACTTTTTGCCTTTTATACAAGACCCTAATCCCCTTTGGGCACTCATATCTTTTTTACATGCCCGGCCATTTTAGCCTAGGTCCTCCTTTCCTATTCCCTTCCTATTTGCATTGTGTCTTCACCCATGCCTGTCTACATTTACAATTGCACAGGAGGGAGCCTAGCGCTCTTTTACAAGGATTTAGAGTGCACTTTTATATTTAAAATATGCATTTCCTGTTTTGCACTTGCCCTGAACTTTTAAGGTTATCCTTGCACTTTTGATCTTTTTTCCTCCTATTTCTTTCAATTGGCCAAGTCGTCTTTTTTTGCTTTGCCCTATGTCTTTTTTATTTTCTTTTTTATTTCTTTGCACTGGGGTTAACATTACCCCTCTCCTAATTGAGTGCTAGTCCCATGGCACTTGCAGGCACTTGTTGTGATGAGGGCTTGGGTGGTTGAAGGGTTTCCATGTGGGTCGGTGATTGGGCTTCGTGGAGATTGGATGGGGAGAAGAAGCATCACAAAATTGGATGAGAGATTGCGGAGGTCGAGCATAGATTTGAGTGGGTAATGGGGGTCTCCGATGTCGGTGGTTGATCGCAATTGTTGAGTGTACATGAAAAAGAAAAAGGAAGTGCACCACCTGGGGGTGTGTCTACCTCACTATGTAGTGCATGATGTTTGGGCCAGTGAGACTGGGAGTTGGGTCACTGTGGCTCTGACTTAGAAAGACAGGTCTAACCATAGGTGCGCACAAACTCGCTAGGTGTGTCCTGTCTTGATGTGGCCTAAGTGTGAAGTGGGGGGACAGGGAGAGCTAGGGGATTAGGCAGCAGGGAGCTGGTCAATCAAGGCCACCGGACGCATCTAGCTTGAGAACCCCTAAGTGCAGTGTTTGTGGCACTCTGATGGTACTTGAGAATTTAATTTTGTCATTTTCTTGTGCTTCTTCTCTGTCTTTTCTTTTCCTTTTCCCCTTTCTTTTTCTCTTTTATTTTATTTTCTTTTTTCTTTCTTTTTTTTGACACTTAATACATGGGAAGGAAGTATACTAGGCGTCATCCCTATGCTCTTTAGGGGCTATGCTACGAGGGGGCCTAAGGAACTTGGTAAGGAATGGTTTACTCAACAAGTGGCCTTTTACGTTAATGCATACATTTAGAGGTGTCATTGATAGGAAGGGGTGGTTGCACCTGGTGAATCATCTATCATTCTTATCTTCCAAGATGGCCATTCAAAAAGAGGGCAGGAGCACGGCCCTCATCATTAGATAGGCCATCGCGTAGCTATCAATACCTACGTTTAGATTAAAAAAGAGTGGCGGGAGTTGAGCCTCTTCTACACTGTGGGCTTTTGTTTGAGCAAAATCCTAATTACCCTAAGATAATTACATGTGGTAATAAAGGCGGGTTTGGGGCAGGATGAGAACTGGTTGAGGAAGTGTGTGATGGATGGGTGGATGTTCCACTCAGTGAAGATAAGACACTCCTTTGGGCTTTCTGCATTCACATTTTAGATCCTTAGAAACTCGTACCTACCATGAATATCCGGGTTGTAATCTACCCCTATTCTCTACAGATATGGCATGTAGGTAGGGTCGTTGTGCTTGTTTGTGGTATAGTGTTGCAGAAGGCCATCCAAGCATCAAAGGTTGGTGTCCCAAACCCATCGCTGCCATTGTGGTTGGGTTTCATATGTGCTGAAGGACTTCAGAAATTCTCAAACCTTGTCTTGCTAATAATATGCATGCTCTCTTTGCCACCTTGTGGGGTGTCTTATTCTCTCCTTTGTCCACCTATTCCCTAGCTGTTGTGCGAGCTTGATCACCTACTCCACCACCCTTAGAGATAGAACTCTATCTAAAGAGCAAGGGTAATGGAAGGAAAACTTGAAGGGTCGGCTTTGGTTTTCCCATTGCTCTCAAACAGCCAGTTCTTGCGCCTAGTTTATAGGGTACATTTCTCTCTTTGTGGGACTTGGACCTCAGGAACTTGCTGCGGCCTTGCTTGGAGTCTCCTTTGTGCCAGCTCTACCTGCTCCCTTTGCCTGTGATTTCTTTCCACAACCCTCCCAATCAGGGGTGCTTCCTCACCTTGCTCTGCCATGTGTGCTTACACCAACTGTGCTGGGCTCGGCACTTGCGGTTGTTCTTCTTCATCTTGGCCTTGTTTGAAGTTTGGCCCTTCTTCTCTTAGTGGTTCCGTTGGAGCTACAATGGGTGCTTGAGGTGGTTGTTCTAGCTCTCCAAACCCTAACTCCTCCAACTCCTTCACATCAAGAGCCCAGCCTACCTCAAGTATTATCATTGTTGCTCATGCTTAGGCTAGTACTCTCTTTTAGTACTCTTTCATGGAGGCCATATCTCAGGGCTCATCTTGTAAGTTCTAACTTCCTCCACCGCCCTTCCATGGTACCTTCACCCTCCTTGGCTTGGGTCACATGCAGGACTGTGTTAAAAAAGGCCCGTTGTTGGACCTCAAGACTTGCCTCCACTACTTCCGCTCTTGCTAGCGCCATGATTCATTCGTTTTCTACCAAGGCTAGGCATTCGATGAGATCTATGAGTCTTCCAGCAATTTGTTCCTCCCACGTCTTGGCCTTTTCACTCATCCTCTCTACGCTCCGATTTTGGTATTGAGACATCATTATGACCATCTGCTCTTGCTCCATCTAGATTCCGAGCATTTCCTCTTTCTGTTGTTTGGGGTGGTTTAGCTGCTCTACAAGTTGTTCTCATTCTAAAAGGGCCACTTGAAGTTGGTCTTCCATCTTTGTTAGTTCTTTGGTTGCCACTTTGTCTCTTTGTGCATTGGCCTCATGCGGTTTCTTGAGTAGCTCTTCCTTTTGTTGTTTCTCCTTTTTGCACTTTGCGTAGGCTTGGGTCCTAACCCTTTCTAGTTCCTCAGTGAGCTCGTCTCTGATTCTCTTTAGTTGGTTGAGGTACTCTTGCATCTACTCGTTTTACTCTAGAAGAGGTCAAAAAGTTCCTCCAGCATCACCTGTTCTCCACTTCCCTCGCCATGGGGCTCTTTTGTGACCTCCTCCATTTTTCTTTCTATTGCCTGTTTGGCTTCCAACTCTTTCCTCAACTCACTTATCCGCTTTTGCTGGATGGCTATTTGGCATTTTTTAAAAGTTGGCAAGCTGAGAATGTTTCCTTTTTAGTTTCCAGCTCCACTAGTGCTGCCTTCCTCTCCTCTTTTATTCTTTTCAGTTGGCCTACTTGATGTATTCATTGTATTGTGTCGACCTCGGCATGGCGGAGGGTATATACATGGTTGAGGCTTCCACCCTCGCCTTCTTCGGGTCCTTCTTGGACTGAGCCTCCATAGCGAGTAGGCCTCTTTGTTCTTGGTATGGGGACTCCTCCACTCGATGGTGGTCCAAGATGCTGCATTGTGTTGACTAGGTATTGCACCCAAGCAATCACATTGCTTTGGTCCACTGTGGCATCCATGGTTTCTTGGGTGGTAGTAGAAGTGGCAACCATGATGGGCAGGGGCGGTTCCAATGCGGCTTTCCCTTTGCTTTTTGCCCATGGGTCCTTTGGTTGCTTCTACTTTGCTGTGGAGTTGGTTCCAGGCGCATCATCTAGGCTCCTTTTGACCAGCTCTTTGGCGTAGGAGGGTTGCTCGACCAAAAGCCTGATGGCAAGAGCCATTTGCTCATCCTCTTCTCTCCTTAGCCTTTCCTTCTCCTCTTTGTTGCTTCTTCCATTGTTCTTCCTCCATCCTTCAGGATTCTTCTTATGCCTTATGCGAGCATTCCTCCTCTTCTTCCTGCTTCTTCTTGTTGCTTAGAATTTTTAGCAAGATTTTCTTCTGCTCCCCTTGGCTTGATGGGATTGAACCCTCCCCACCTTGCTTACTCATAGTCCTTTCACTAGACTCCTCTTGTTGCTACTGAGCTTGGGGTTGAACTCCCTCCTTTCTTGCCTTCTCTTTTTGTGGCTTGCTCACTTCTTTGTTTCCCACATTTATTGCTTTTAGAGATGTTGATGGGCTTTGTGGGACTGAGGAGAGGTGTTATTCTTGGACACGAGATCTCTCTAGAGTCTCCCCTACTTCCTCTTCCCTTTCCATCTCTCCCACAACATCTTGGATGATGGCCGTTAGCACCCCTCTAAACCTATCAGGGATGCTTTTGATGCAGGTGTTTTTTGGTCTGATTCAATTGTGGTGGCTAGTGACTCCTTTTCTGTAGGTCTCTGGCTCAAAGACAATGCCTTGGTTGATGATTCAATCGTCTTGTAGACATAGGCATTTAGGTTTACTTCATTTAGGACCCTTGCTACAATACTTTCAAGCATCGACACACTGTAATTCGAGCCATGAGGGTATTGTATCGGTGACTGGAGAACAAGGCATGCACCATCTTGGCATGTAATTGGATGGTAGGGTCATGGATGTCTGCTAGACTAATGATGTCATTGGTGTGAACCTTTGTCTTCAGCATCTTCAACATGCTATAATGTCCCTCTTCGGTCTCTTCCTCTGTGTGTTGGCCAATCCTAAGGCCTTCTCCACTATCTTCGGGCTAAGCACAAGCTCTATCCTTTTAGGGGAGCCTTCCTTGACAGTTGCCATGCCACTATTCTTCCTTGCGTCGAAGGTTCTTAGGAATTCTATGCACCTATTGTGGTCAATCTTCTAGCCCACCTTCTCTTTGTATTTGCGGAGGTTGCATTGGTCAACTATTTGTCTCACTACTCCTTCTTTGTTTACCGGCTCTCCCAAATTGCTGATGCTACAGTACTTTAGCTAGTTGTAGACTTTCATTTCAGTGGCCAGTATGTACTTGTTGTGCTCTTCCTCTAAGAACTAAAGTTGGCCAACCATTTTGAGTTTCTGTTATGGCACAATAGCTTACAATTAGCTCATTTGAGAGTTCCTTTTGCATGCTTCAGGCAATCCACACATTCCAAGCACAAATTGCATAAAAGCTTTTCTTTAAGTACAAGTTCCCTTTATTTATCCTTTTTTGTTTTGGAACCTTTTTCAGTTTGAAGTTCTGAAGTTCAAGTCATGATTTCTTTTCCACCTTACCCCATCCCCTCAAGAATGATGAAAATCCTTCCTAGGATTGGAGGATGAAGGGTTAAGGGCGTGAAGCACTTGCTTGTGGTGCTTTATTTCTTCATGAGCCAAGCATAGAACTATGGGCTATACTCTAAGTGAATGTGACTATCCATGTTTTGAGGCCTAATGCCTATTTGAGTAATGTAGGTTAGGACATCGGTTTAGGAAGTCTCCTGAGTTCATTCTATTGGTGACATGTAATTCTTTCTCAGTCAAGAGTTGATCTAAATAGGGATGGGCCATGACATGTTCCTCTAAAGGTTGTTTGCGCATGATGGCCAAGACTTTGAATGAGGTAGGAGCCACATAGGCAGGGTCATACTCATCAGTTTTGATTGCACGTCTCTGCTCGGTATTGATCATAATTTGGTAGCTCTCTTGTTCCCATTGGAGACGCTGAGTATGCCATTTTTTGCAAAAAGGAAGAGTCAGAGTCGAATAGCTTTGTCAGCTCTTCTAGCTCCTGGCTTGTTATAGATACTTTGCTCCTACTATTTGATGTGATCAGTCATTGTTTGCGAACTTGCTATTTGATGTGATCTCACTGTGGTGATCAATTCCTTGGCTACCTCAGAAATCTTGACGAAACGAGCTCATATTCCTCCCAAGTGCATAGCAAGGAGCGTACTTCCATTGCTAATGTCTCCTCAAGGAGGCCTAAGTCCACCAGCCATTTAGAGCTCCTGGCTAGTGTGGTGAATGTGGTGTCCAATCATTTGATGTAGGTGATGAGGTCGTCCCTCATGTTCGTGGCGAGGTTCGAGGCCAAGGCAAGGATAGATTTATGCTCATAGGAGGGTCTGAGGCCTATGGGAGGTTGGGTAACCTAGAAATTGATGCATGGATTGTGAATTGGTCAATAGGGTGTTTAGTGACCACTTGTACAATGGGTTAGTCTTGGGGCTTAGATGATGTGTTGCTTTCTGCTATGGAGCCGTTGGAATGTTGGGAGTATTAGGTTGAGTTAATCTAGGGGCAATTGGTTGTGATTTTGGTCGATAGACTCATTGATGCTCTATGGATTTGATGCGTTTTGGATCAATTGGCTTCTCATTTCTTGTTGGCTGAGCATTTTGTTGAGATGGGATTGAGGGCTTGGATTGAGGGACACGTGTGCCATTTTGTACTCTTGGGCAACCAAATCCAGTTGTTGCCTTTGTAGTAGCCTTGAGCATACAATAGGTATTTGGGTATCCATCAGCTATTCGTTTGCTTCGGTAGCACTAGCTTTGCCTCTTAGGCCTAGGGCGTGATATTCTATGGTTATGAGTTCGTGCAATTTGTTGGCTTCTAGGCAATTGCAGTTGGCGTTTAGGCACCCATTTGAGCTATTGCTCAGTCGTCTTGGTGGGTGTGGCTCCTTTAGTGTAATGTCCCCATTACTTAGTTTATTTTAAGGTGCGTATATGTGGTGTTACACGTCCTTACATGGAAAAAAATTTAGAATCTCTACAAGATTTACATGAAGCATGGTTGGTTTACTAGAATAGTCTGAAATCCCTCTAGTATCATGTTTAGATGACTTAACTCCCACTTTAGATGGATCCAAATACATACTATGACTTATTTTGAAGGGAATAAATTGTCAAGGACAAAAGATGGATAAAAATAATGCGATTTACAAAAATAGTTATTTTTGTCTATTTTTTATGGACTTTTCCAAATTTTCCCCACTCTAGTTTGTCGATCAGATGCATTCTAATCGTTTTGAGTACTCGGATGACTATGTTTGGAGTTCATATGACAAAGTTATGATCCAAACAAGTTGTAGGGCAGAAAAAAACAAAAATAGTGAAAAAAAAGCATAAGCTTTAAAGCTAAGCGCTAAAAGAAAGAAATCTCTCTTTATTATTGATAACATAATCAAAAAACACTAATAAAGCAAGCGTTCTCTCTTCTACCCCTCCCCCTTGCAAAACTATAAATTGAGGGCTTGGGTATGACCAGAAGGAGTGACAAGAGCAATCCTGATGGGACGAGACGCTAATCGAGAAGGAGGAGACTCTATTCCACGAGACGAAGAGACATCATTCCATTCAACCCAAGAAAGGGGATATGCTGAATGTCTCTCATCCTCTTTTACTCTGATCCGAGAAGAGAAGACACTAAAGAACTCTATCCTATTCTTGTTGGGGTAAAAGGCCCTTGGGCTTGCCTGTGTACAGTGGCTGCCCATATTCTTTATTCATATATATACGAAAGTGCAATAAGGCTGTCATAACATTATTGACAACACCTACATTGTGTGTGCTATTCTCTCTCGCATCTCATGCATCCCTTTCAACTGGTATCAGAGCCACTCCTTCACGAGCTCTTCCCAGCATCTACACAAGGTATGAGATCTTATTCTCTCTCATTCATTTTAGTCCACATAGGTACAGCAGGGTTTACAGGTTGGGGCAGCCATTGATGAGCTTCCCCCTTGAAGCTTGAAGCTTTCCCCCTTGAACTTGGCTTGTTGAGGCTTGGTTTGGAGGCTTCTATTGGCTTCCTTGAGCCCCCTTCATAAAAAACATGGTCAGCCCCCTCCCTACAGTTTGCGCCAATTTTTGGCACTTGAAAGCAGCTCGTGATCCTCTTCCTTCAGGTCCCCTCCTTGTTGGCACTCTTTCGCACTTCAAAATGGCTTCATGAGAGCCCCTAGCACTTGGCATTTGATCTTGGCACTTGGCATTTGACTTGGCATTGATTTGTGGGCTGATTTACTTCAGTCTAGGACTGTTCACAGATAGTTTACAACAGTGCTACATTAGCATTTTATATTTGGGCCACATTGGTATTGACATTGGTCGCCCGGTTGGTCACGAATGCTCTTCGAATGATGTGGGAATGTATGCCTATCATGTGAGATGGTTTTGGAGCTGATCTTGCTCAGCCATCGAGTGTTTTACATAGTTCATAGGTAGCCCAAAATAGGGCAGCTCCCTGTCATTACATATTATGCTCATGCTACATGGTCATTTGATGCCTAATTATGCCCAGTTGGTGCCTACATGTTTGGGAATGTATGCCTATGAGTTGGCACTTGATTTGAGCTTGGTTTGAGCATTATTTTACTCAGTTTTGGACTTTTATTTGTTGCTGGAAACTTCAGGATTGAAGCTATTTTTGCTATAGTTGGGTTATGCCTATTGGTCACGGGGTGCTCCAGACTACTCGGTATGATGTCATGATGTATTTGGACTATGCCACATGTCTTGTTTATGCTCCAGAATGCTTTTGAGCTGAGATTATAGCTCGATTTGGGTTTGGCTGTCACTTCTTTCCAGCTGGCATTTCATCTATGACATGGTTTATGCCTAGGCTACCCAGTACGGGTTATGATGTCTTGGTGAATGCTTTATGGAGATATGCAAAATTTTCTACAATGCTCAAGACACTTCCGCAAAATAATAAACTACCTTTCTCTTGTGGTGGCTACCCCTAGGTCATCAATGAATCCTTTCAACTCCTATGGGGAGATGTCACCAAAGGTCTTGTCAACTGTTCTTTGCCACGAACTAGGTGCATTACATAAACCAAATGCCATCACATGGTACGCAAAGGTCCCAAAGATAGTAATAAACGTCATTTTCAGCTTGTCTTGCTCAGCAATCGCCATTTCGCAAAGTAATCCATGAACAAATATATTCCCTACCTGCTAATTGATCCAAAATTTGGTCAAAAAACGGTAACGGGTAGTAGTCTTTAACAGTCTACTTATTCAACTCTCTAAAGTCTACACAAAGCCGGATTTGATTATTTTTCTTCTTTATGATCACAACTGGTGAACACCATTCAGTATGTTGAACGGGAAAGATCAAACCCTCTTTCTGCGACTTCTGAAGCTCCTCAAACAGCCTGTCCCTTAGTTCAAAAGGCATGCACCGTACTTTTTGACATACAGGATGGGTACCTTCCTTTACAGGAATAGTATGCATAGCCAGACTGGGGGGGATGCCCCTAAGTTCTCCAAGCAAAGATGTCACCGAACTCTCGAATTAAGGACACATAGTCCCCTCATATTTTCAAACTGAGCATGGAACCTAATTTTATTAGCCATGAATCATTAGGCGTACCAGGGTCCAACTCAATAACATCGGCATCTCTTATTCGATCTTGAGGCTCTATCGGCTCATTCAATGTTATATGATAAATGTCCTCTGTAGTGGAGCCTTCTTTAGATCCATCGCTTGATGACGTCTCACTAGCAGATGGATCATCTATTGTTTCTAGTTCAGTAGAGGATAAATTATCTCTCTCACTTTGAGAAGACTCAGGGTAAGCATCTACTATTATACGATTGGCACCTCTACCCAGAATCACCCAACTAGTGGGTATATCGACTTGACAATCTGTTCGTAAAATCCAAGGCCTACCTAGCAAAACTTGATAGATAGGACATCTTGCAAACCTTATCATCCTAACATCCAGGTAGCATTCCATGCTTGCAACAGTAACGTGGACTTTAGTGATGTAACCTTCTGGTTGCCTTAGACTATCATTAGCTAAGTGTGGAACCGACTTTTTGGATTTCTAGACCTAGCCTCTCCATCAAGTTTGAACTCATGATATTGATGGAGAATCTAGTGTCCACAATAGTTGCTCCACTAATATTCCATCTACGTACACTAGAACCCTGGGGGGCAATGCTTTTCAACATGATCGAACCAATCTTCTCCCACTCATGCTATGCCCAAAGGTTCTACAATATACCCAATACATAGGATTTTCTTGAATTCCTTGTGTACTCTTGGAGATAGTTTAATCAATTGCAAGAGATTCACATCTGGTTTAACTTCGCAAAGAGAACTCGCTAGATCAAAGTTGTGATAGTTAGCCAAAGTTCTCTTCTCTCGCCAAACCATTCTCTCCTTTGGTCTTTGTAGTTTTGTTGCCTCTCTTTTAACTTTTTCCTTATTTCTTGGCAATTCTTTATCCTTATCAGGATCAACTTTACTATCAACAGGCCTTAGAGGTCCACCTTCCATATCAGGATTCAGGACTTGCTTTCCCTTAGCATCTTGCTTAGGGTTTCCCTCAGCAGGTTTTATAGTTCCGTTGTCACCCTCTTTAGTCTTTTGACCTCATGTTACGGCTTGTAGATTAGAAGTTTCAGTGTCATTGACACGTATTGCCTCAATAAGGTTGACTCCACTACCATGAGGCAACTCCTCTACAATAGCCTTTCCTCTTTGCAGTATTTGTCTTGGTCCCTCATCTTGCTGGAGAGTATTCCCTTGTGCGTGATGATTAACTGGATCAGGATGCTTACTTCCTTATTGGAGAGAACCGGTCTTACTCCAATAAGTAGCAGCTAAGTGGCCAGACTTCCTGCAAATATTGCATTTGACATTCGGATAAATCCTAGGGAAATGTTGGCCGCCACACCACTTACAGCTGAATCTTGAGGGGGCACCCTCTTCAGGGCGTCGACTCCCTATCAAATTTTGCTGCTTTTTAAAGAAATTGATGTCCATAGCTATTTGTCTATATTGTTTGCTGATCATGCCAGTGTAGTGCTTCATCACGTCCTTAACTTTACCAAGGACATTAGAGGCACTCGACTCATAGCCATGATCGTCTGTCTGTCATCCCATCGGCCTAACCACTTGATTAGAAATTGGCCGGTGACTTATTGGGACAACGTTCGGGTTTGTTCTTTGGCCTCCACCACTTAGTGGGGCTGTCTGACTAGCCATAGGCATAGTCATACTGGGAGGGGCTGGTAACATAGGCAAATTTGGCAAGATACTCCGACTTCCATTCGCATTCGTCATGGGGTACCCTTGACTCCCAGTGGTCAATGCCAAATTATTACCATTCCAATTTATCCTTACTGCATAAGCCGCTTGCAAGCGCAATTCTACTCCTTCTGCTTGGGTAATAGCAGTGTCAATATCGGCCAAAGCAACACTACTAAGCTGCACCTAGATGTTGAAATCTAATCCATGTAGGAAATATTGCAACTATGCAACCGGTGGAATGGGGATATAAGTATTAAGTTTGCGAAGAACTTACTTCAGTTTCTTGGCATAGGCCTAGACATTCTCATTTGGATCTTGATGTGTTACATTCAAGACATGCAACCAATACTGTCCACCCCTCTCAGGAGCAAACTCTCTACGGAAGGCCGTGAAGAATTAGTCAATGCTAGTTATGGTTCTAGCCTCTAGACTGTGATACCATACTGCTGCCCTTCCTTTTAATGTCATGTTGAAGAACATCATTAGGTGTCCTTCGTCTTAGATTCGATAATTGAACATGAGCATTTGAAACTCCTTAATATGGAGTTCCCCATCTTCTTCTACTAACCCATGGAATATGGGCAAAGATGCTCCTAATGTTGGTAAATCCGGTGTCCCTGCTAGAATTGCGATAGGTTGTGCCATGGCTATAACTGGATTGACAACATGAATTTGTGTAGGTAAAACTACACCCCCACTTGGAGCGGGTTGATTGATTGGAAGAACAGAAGTACTAAGACTTCCGCTTGCACTCAAAGGGATGCTTGTGACACTTAAGCTATTAGAATCACTACCACTTATGCGTAGCGGGCTACTCCTTTGAGGAGAATAATGCCTTAAAATCTCCAACCACCATCTAGCCCTCTTAGCATGTTCCGCTTTTTGTATTTTGGCTTGACGGTTCTTGTCAAAGGACATAAACCGAATATTTGGTTCCTAGAAACCTACATTCGGAACCACCACTTATTGGTGGCTCTTGACAAATGCACCACTGATGGGACCTAAAATGGGATGGCACTGGCTATGACACTAGCTAGACCTCATGCACACACACACGACACCCCACACGGCCTCACAGCCAAGAGTGTCTAAGGCTCACACTACACTAACTGCTAATATCAACTTTGTGCTTGTATTAGGTCATAGTCCAACGTTTACCATCCCTTCTTCTCGAAGGGAGATCCCATAACATATAGACATAGTGCTTCGTAGCACAAACATAGGGAAGTACCTCTCGACTGACTGCCATGGCTCCACTGCGACTCTCCTACACCTCAAGGATTGGCCCCAAGATGTGTCGCACCAACATAAAGTATACATGATACAAGCTCCACTCTTTCATTTTGAACGTGTTCTAGGAGATAACATGTGTCCTTACCAAATAATTTTCCAAGAATGATTGGCTAGCCTACAGATTAGGTTGTCTCCAACACTCAAGCACAGGTTATCATAACAGAAAATAGGTGCTATGCATCCATTTCTTCATATTCCGATACCATGACTGATATGCATATGCAAAAGCGAATGATCCTAATGTGCTCAAACATAATTTTCAATCAGAAACGTGCCGTGCACAACTAGGCTTTCCAATGCTCATTCACAAACTCGTTGCGGTAATGTAAGGATAGCACCGAGACAACGATCATGCTACTATCCTCTTAATTAAAGTACAAAGAACCATATATCATGATATGCATCAACAAAATCAACAATAAACAGCACCCAAATCGCATCATTCAAACACCCCACCCCCTACTTTTAGGTAGTGCTTCCGTTGCATAGGTGTAGGGATTCATTTTGTCATGTTTTGATGTATGCAAAGCGATAAATCACGAACTTTGACAAAGAGATAGGGGTAAATTGAGGTTAAATTGCATGCTCCACCATTACCATACATTCACAAACACTCCTTATATTTTTCCTTATTTTTATGAAGCGTATTCCTATTTTTTTTCTTTTTTTTTTCTTTTTTAGCATTTATTTGATAATAATCACTATTATTTTCTAATTTTCCCTATATCAATCATTTTGACATACTAAAATTCAATTTTATTTTTCATTTTTTCCCATATGAACACATTTCACCCACCCAAAATGAAAAAACAATCGTTTTACCCTTAAAAATCTCATTTCGAGTTTTACGGGATTTAAATAGCTCATATAAACCATTATGAAATCAGAATTTTCTAATAAACAACAACTAAACATGATGCAACTAGTACTCAAACAATTTTCATCGCGTGAGAACATCATTTCTATCATAAAATATAAAAAAAGCTTCATTTTCTTCATAAAAATAGTCATACCGTGTTTCTACAAAACCTGAGATGCATTAAATGACTATGTGACCAATGGACAGAATCTCCATTGCTCTCAATTCCATGCTACACATCAAGCTTCAGTATCTCCATTAATCTCCATCATCATTTTCTTCAATCTCTTTCTCGATTCATCCTTCAAGATAGTGCGTATAAACATCCCATAGAGGGGGGAGAGAGGGAGAAGAGAGAAAAACTAGAATAGGATCTCCATGTCCAGGCAGCAATTGGACAAGAGAAAAATGGTGATGGAGAGCGTAGAAAGACACAAGATTAGGGATGTAATCGGTGGGGAGGGGGCGAGGGGGGTTTGTTCTCAGTCACCATAGCCCCCCTCTCCCTCAAAATCATGTCACCTGTCAATGGCGCCTCCAAATTTTTTCACGCCCGAAAAAAATGGTCCCCCCCCTCCCCCGCCCCCCCCACAAAATCAATTTTTTGGGGGGCCCCAAGGGGATCCCCCAAGGGTCACACCCTTTTGCTCCTAAAGTTCATTTATACTTGCTTCTCTTTTGTTCCTCCACCTCAGCCACTCCCAGTCTCGCATCAGGCATCGGATTTGACTTCTAAAAAATTTTGGGCATCCGTCTTGAGGTCCCACACTTCCTAGCATCTCCCGGGATCCAATCCAACATCATGGAAAATTATGAAAATTTCCCAACCGTCACTCGGTGGGTCTTTAAAGCACTTTTGGCACCTGTCTCTGACTTGCCGCTTAAAATCGTACTAACTGCAGCTGCTGCCTTTGGCGAAGTCTATTTTTCCCTTGAAATTCAGATTTTTTGAGTAATTTTGAGCATGTTTTCCTTGCAAAATCCACCGCTCAAGAAGAGAAAAAGAGAGGAGAAGATGGAGAGCTTCTCCACCATGGTCCCTCACCCTCACACACTCACTCCTTCATACTCTCATACTCCCTCTCTCAAGCACAAGCTCAAGCAATCAAGAAGAAGAAGAAAAAGAAGAAGAAGAGTGCTACTTTTGGCCACACATAAGAATGAGCTCTCATTCATCTTTTGAACTTTATATACAAAGCCCTAAATCCCATTTGCGCAGTCATCCCCTTTTTACATGGCCAATCATAGCCTAGGCCATTTTTTGCATTATCCTCCTATCTTCCTAGCTTCCTTCCTACCGTCCATCTACCTTTACAATTTGCATGGGTGAGAGCCCGACACTCTTAAAAGATATCGGTGTGCGCCTTTCATTCTTTTACAAAAGCATTGACTTGCACTTTTTCTTGTGCACCTTTCTCCTTGATTCAGGACTTTTCTACACTTCTTGTGTTTCCATATTTCTCTTGGCGTGCCTTCGTCTCCCATTTCACTTTTTCCTTGGCCTTATCTTCTGCTTTAAATTTTTTCGATTTTTCACCTTGTTCATCTGAGGGTTAACATGACCTAAGCAAGAAGTTTGAAGTTATAACTGATGCAAGCTCTCTTGCATTGGGCATCTATGCTTATGCAACAAAGACATTCAATAACCTATGATTCAGGGAAATTAAACATCCATGACCCTTGAATTATGGAGATATTATCTACTTGGTAACAAGTTTTCCTTAGTCCACTGATCACAAAAGCTTGAAATGGATTTTCACTTAGCCAGACCTCAACATGAGGCAATGCCGATGGATTGAAATTTTGTAGGAATTCAATTTTGAAGTCAAATATAGACTAAGCAAAGAGAATGTGGTTGTGGATGCCTTAAGCCATAAATCAATTCTCAATACTCTAATTCTAGAGAAACCCTCTAGGATAGAAAATTTTGCTATAATGATCTTAATGCTCAGTAACCCTATCATGGAAATGGCCAAAGAAGAAGCAATGAAGGATCAATGCTATCAAAGAATGCTAAGACAAATCCCCATTAAGGATACCAATCCAAAACGCAAGTCTAAGTATCAAGATTTTTTCATAGATAAGAAGCTTGTCTATTTTAAGACAAGGCTATGTATTCTTGCAAGTCAAGAGCTTAGGAAGAAAATACACTGGGAAACTCATGATTCTCCATTTTCGAGACATCCTAGATATGCTAAGACTTTTAATGCAGTCAAAAAATGCTTCTACTGGGAGAGACTCAAGGGTGACGTACTTTCCATGTTAGTCTATTAAAAGCCTATGTTCCTAACCCGAATCATGTACTTAATGACTAATAAATTGTGATCCCAAGTCAAGGAGTCCTCAAAATTCAACCAAATAGGATACTTGATATGTGAGATAAGGTTCTAAGAAGTAAAACCCTTAGGGAGTATCTCATCTAGTGAAAAGACTATCTTGAAGATGATACCACTTGGGTTCATAAAAAATCATTATATAATCAATATCCCCAATTTCATTTGAGATGAGGACATCTGGATTCCTCTAAGGGGAAGAGGATGTAATGTTTCAACTTTCTCAACTTCCCATACATTAATTTTGAAGAACTTAAACAATCAAAAGTGGTATGTCGAATAGGTTGATACGGTTACAAATATGTCTACACGAAAATTTCCATGTGTACAATAGTTATGGCTAGTAAGTTTGGAGTAGACCAAATGTGTTTAATACTTAAGAAATCCAAGAAAGTCAAGTCTTGACTTGAGGTCCAGGATTAAAGCCATAGAAAGAAAAAGCTTTAAGCTTTTAAAAAAATCTTAATAGAAAAGGAGATGTCGATTGATTGTGCTGCCCCTTCCCCTCCCTTTTTGGAAATTTGTCACCATCATCATCTCCCTTTTCAATTTGAAAATTTGAAAGATAGAGGAAAAGCATGAGATCTCCCTTGTCAATCTCAGTAAAAGATTCCAACAATCTCCCCCTTTTCTCTATTCAATAAGAGGCTCACATTGAAGCAAGACCCAAAAGCTAGGCAAATCAATCATGGCATCTTTGGCAACCTCTCTAACCTCAAAGAATAGATCTTCAACACCAGATTGCATCTTGAAAGCTTCCAAATAGCTAGATTAGCAAGATACCATCCATAAAGAACTCTTCTTGGCCATAACTCACGAGACATATCTCCGTTCAATTTAATTATAAATATGGGGCATGAATAGCCGTAGAGACATTAGCTTGAAGAAAGAGGAGACACTCTACTCAAATCCTGAGAGAAGAGTAAGAGAGAGAGCCAAGAGGAGAGCGAGAGAGAAATTTATTCTTGTGAAGACAAGGAGGATGCTCTATCGCCTTTCTAGATCAAATCCCATCACTTCTACCTTCATTCCCTTGTAGAATTGAGACTCTACTCGATTTCTTCTCAATTCCTATTGTTACCATCTCTTTTGATCCAATTGAGATGGCCTATAGCTCTATTATTGAATTCTTCTCTACAATTTCTTGATCGAGGACCATAGCCTCCAAGAAGAAAATTACGAAGGCCATAGAAGCCAGAGAGCTGTTAATAACACTGTAGGTACAAACAAAATGGAAAGTACTGGAATTACGAATGAAGCTGTGAATATCCACAACAACCAAGTACTCATTGTAAATCCCTAGGTAACATATGTGACTAGTGTTTTAAATATTAAATATGGAAAATAGATCATCATCTCATGGATTGGTAAAAAAAAACTTGTATCCGTAAGAGTAGGATTTTTCCATATAATCTAATGCATAAAAAATTTCTAAAGAAAATTCTTAATTCCAAATTCCAAGGATTAATTTGGATTACATGAGATGTACTAGGAATAGGACACATGGAAGTTACTACACTACTCGAAAGAATTTATGATTTTATTGCATCAAATAGGTCTTACCAAGAACTAGATTTAGAGACTATGATTTTTGCAATAAGAAATATTTAAGGAGTTAACATTTTGAATCCAATTTGTGTTAAATTGATGAAACCTCCGATCGATAAATACAAATGCTAATTCCTTGAAGAATTATGAGATGGAATTATTAGAATACTTGTTTTAATAAAATGTCCTAGGGTTTTGAATATTGTGAATTATCGTGGGAGAAGGACCTATAGAATTCCGTTAAGAAAAAATAAAAATATCATCATAGGAATTTACTTATGGAAGTCTTGGAAGGATGAATGGGTTGTTCAAACTCTCAGAGATGGAAGTTTTGGAATAATAAAGCCTTGTTAAAATTTATATTGGGCCTAGATCCTAAGGGAAAGAGTAATATGAAAGGATTATTGGAAGATATTTCCACTTATGCTAAGTTTAGCCCTGATATTACCATTCTAGGAAAAGGGTTTGTCTTGGAAGGAAATTCGTTAAAATTTTGTATATAATACATTTGAAGTAAGCTATTCGTGGTTATAAATTAGATTGTGATTTTTCTTAAATTTCAAGATAAGGATGGATAATCAGGTGTATAGATCATTGACAAATGACTGAGGCAATATTTCGATGTGTACAAAATGTCAACTAAGGCACTGGTCCCTAATGGCACTAATGAGTATGGACCAACCACGATGCAAAAGGTCCTATCGTAGGGAGTTCTAATTAGCAAGAGGAGATGAGGATACTAGGGGGCTCTAGTCACAAATTCCTTAGATTCTTATAAACTGTCAATTGCCCTTTGAACTTAGACAATATTCTGGAAGTCCTGATACTAGTCTAGGGAGTGAAGTTGGTGGGAATAATACATTCGGGTTGATATTATGTCCAGTTTGGGACAAAAAAATTGTAAAAATATATTTTTCTTAAAGGAACTATTGAGAAAGAATTGCTTTACATTGTTTTCTGTCATGAAATAAAGAAGTGTATGTTAGGAGATAATCAAGGAACTTGTTTTCATATATCAAACCGAATGAGATAGGTAATTAGGTAATTAAAAATACTCTATTGAGGGATGATGGATCCAGACCTATGGTTGGGTGGTTTCACTTAGTCAAGAGCTTTTTCTCATAAAAATTATATTATAGTAATAGGAAAAACGAATGGCCATTAGATATTAGGAAAAAAATTGACTTATATCGTTTTAGGGGGATGGAATGGGATTTTGCCTTACCGAAAGAAGGGTTAACATGCTGCACTCCCCTGTTCCCTAAAAGGCTTAATTACGGAAGTTGATTTTAAATATCACATATAAATGTAATAGGACCTAATTAAATAACTAAAGAATGCCTATGGTCGGCAGGTGGGTGGCAAGGTGGTCCCAGAGAACTCAATGGCTTCTCCAAAGGGTTTTTGTGACATCCGACCCTTAGGAATTGTTAGGTTAGAACCCCAATTCATGCAGTTTTAGGAGACCAGAATGGGACTATGCCCTATGGGTAGAGAGGTTGAGTGGCGCATCCCTCTCGTTTCCCATTCTCTTTGAACCAAGTGCGGCATGGATTTGCTTTGGATTGGGTATCTCTGCGAAAAATAGGATTTCTAGGATTCGATGCTAGAATGCTGACAAGAGACCTTGACCACTAGGACCTTGAATTTTAGGTTGATCCCAGTGGGTTCGGCTCGAAGGTTTCATTGCGAGGCGGACTCAAGAAACCCTAGGCGAAAAACCCTGTAACATTCCATGGGAGTGCCGAGCGGCGTCACTTAGATTCGTCTCTCGATGGACCGTTGAAAACGTACCTGGAGAAATAGGCATGTTATAGTTGGTATCAGAGCAAAACTTCATGATGATACATGATTGATTAATGTATGGATCGTAGACATATCCTAAATAGAAGAACCTAAGTGGTATGAATTTATTGTCAAGCACCTTCTACACCCACGAATACTGATATGCAAGAGAAGAAATTCCTTCTCAAGCAGGTTAAGGCACCCAAGTTTGATGGAAAAGGGATAGACATCGCAATGGAGGTGGAAACATGGATTGAGTCGAAGAATGATTATTTCCATTATAAGGAAAGGGGGGAATAGCGACGCCGGTTTTCGACAAAAATTATTAGCTTCACTACTCAGATAAAAAAAACGCGGCCAAAACTTGAGCGCAGCATTTTGCAAAAGAGCTTGCGAAAGAGAGAGTGAAAGATCAGAGAGCAAAAGAGGGTGAGAGAGGGAGAGAAAAAGAGAAATAGAAGGAGGGAGAGGTTCTCCCCAACCACTGCCACCGCCGCCGCCGCTGTTCGCAAAGAAGAGGAGGAAGTGTACGAAGGGCGAAGAGGAGCCGTCACGAAGAGGAGACAAAGAGTCCATCTTCAAGCCTTTACGGTGAGTACATTGCTCCCTCTTGCTTTGTTCTTGTTTTTTCTCCTTTTCTTTTATTATTTTTTGTTGAGATTAATGAGGTGCATTGAGGGAGAAAGAGAGGAAATGAGAGAGGAAGAAGAAGAAAGGAAAAGGAAGAATGAACGAGAGAGAGAGAGAGGGAATAAATATGAAACATAATAAAGAAAGAGAGAAAGAGAGAGGGAGGGAGGGAGTGAGAGAGGAGAATGAACGAGAAAATACGAGGGGGTAGAGAAAAACAAAGACAGACCGTAGTCATGCAAGAGGACATTTCATGGTTAAAATCTTGGTGAAAAGAAACTCCCTACATCTTGACACGTCACAAGGGCTATTGCACTTGAGGATTAACCAAGTCTTCAGTAACGGCAAGCTCAACTCAACTCCCTTGTTTGGACACCTTTAGGAGTATTTTCTTGCATTAATCTGTTGAAGGTAGCAGGGACATTGGTTAAATGACATTACAATAAACTCGTAATGACCATACCTTGTGCTAAAAGCAATTTTTGGGATATCTTTTTGCTTGATTCTAATCTGGTAATACCCTGATTTGAGATCAGTCTTGGAGAAAATCTTTGCTCCTTGTAGTCGATCAAGTAGTTCCTCGATCCTTGGAATCGCATACTTATTCTTTATTGTTACCTGATTTAGCCCTCGATAATCAATGCATAGACGAAGAGTCCCGTCCTTCTTTTTCTAAAATAACACTAGAGCTCCCTAGGGTGAGTTACTAGGTCTAATGTATCCCTGATCTAAGAATTGTTTGAGTTGTTCCTTTAGTTTTATGGCTTCGGAATGGACATTTGATATGGTCGTTTTGTAACTAGTGCAGCTGTTGGTACTAGCTTGATTTCGTGGTTGACTTCTCTCTGTGGTGGAAGTTTAGTTAATTCTTCAGGACATACGTCAGCATATTCCCTAAGCCACAATGGTTCATCTTCAACTTCTTTATCCTGTTCAGTCTTATTTAATTTGATTAGGTATACAGGTGAGCCTTTTCTTAAACCTTTAGTGATTCGAGAAGCTTTCGCTAATTGAATCTTCGATTTTCCTACTTTGCCTTGTGTGGTCACTTGTTGTCCTACAAGATTCAAGAATGTGATTTGGCTCTTTTCACAATGAATATGAGCGTCATTGGGAATTAACTAATCCATTCCTAACTGGCACTCATAGGTTCCTAGACTCATCACTCTGAATTTCATGTTGGTCTGATTGCCAACCAGATTAAACTCCACCTTACTTGTTTGTTGTGTTGAGGAAACTTCTTTTCCATCAACTAACTCAACTATCAGCCCATATGCATGCATTGTGTCCATGCCTAGTTTTCTAGCACACCTTGGTGATATGAATGAATGTGTGCTTTCACAATCAATCAAAATTTTAAAGGGTTTACCGTTATAGGTTGATGGTGTTTGAATCATTGAGAATTGTCGATTTGGTCCCTTCTTGTTGAGAGAGGCATGAATTCTTGCTTTCTCCATGTTGGTTTCCAAGATGGAACCTTCATCATCTTTTACTTCCTTGAGGTTTATGCCGACAACTCTTCCTCTAGCTGTGGCTATCCGGCTCTGGTTGTTACAAAACTTGCTTTGGCGTTCATTTTGTCCGAGTTTTGGGCATCACCTTTGAATGTGGCCAGGTTCGTTACAATAATAGCACCTGAAAGTATCCTTATTACCACTAGTAAAGTTTTCTACCGCTAACGTCTTAGCCTTCTTGCTATTAGCAGATTGGAATTGACCTTGGGCTCTTTTTGCATAGCCCCTAGTTATATTTCTATTTTGGAACTTATTATTCCAAGACTTATTATCGTGTATTCAGGGGATCATCCAATCTGTGGCAAAACTTGGATACTTGTTGTGCAATATCCATAGACGATGTATACTTAAGAAGTGTTACATCATCATGATAGAGTTTTCCGAATTGACTTAAGGAATCTAACCATGGATTTCAGATATATCTACTGAGTCGTATTTTATTTTGTTGTAGGGGATAAATACATGGTTTATTTTGGGATGGTTGGTTATTTGGGAGAGAAGATTTTCCTAATACAATCTATGCATGGCATTTGGATATATCCATTGGGTAATAATCGGGCTTTGAAGAATGGATATCTAAAAATTGGTACTTTAAAGAAAGATCAAGAAGTCCATCTTTGACGTAATTGCAGGGTTTAGGGTGGCCAACAACTATGATTCAGTCTGCTAGGATGACCTTTGTCGCTTCCTTGTAAATATATCGATTTAGTTTAACGTGTCGGCCTCTATTGAATAAAGTTGAATTCACTCTGGCTTCATGGAATAAATAAACATTCACGACTTTAAGGTTTTCCATCCATCTTATCCTCTTCAAATTGGCCTAAAGAAAGGTAAGATGGTTTGCGTCAATATAACAAATTCCACTGCTTATCATCCAGCATCTTTCCTAGTATAGTAGAGAAGGGTCGTAGATGCGAGCCAGAGTCTGCATTACTTGCATTCTCCATCCATAAGCCATAGAATGCATTGCCGATATAAACATTGCTTGGAAGGTTAGAAATTGCTTTCTCTTCATCTCTATGTGGTATGATTTAAAAAAAAACACACATATCAACAACAATAAGAGAAAGAGAAAACATCCCACATCTCACACTACATTTACCAAGTGTTTTTTTATTTATTTTCGCTTTGATACCACTTGTAATGTACTCGCCTTGATTTCTTGATAGATAACGTTTTAGTAATTGCCCAGAGTTTACCTTCTAGCCGTCGCTATCCGTACTCTAATCAGAATGATCGGATTTTGTCCAACTAGTTAACCCTAGGTCTACCTCGAAAGGAAAGCGTCCTATTGTTACCCATGGAGAACCAACCTGAAGGTTCCTAATTGACCTAACATTCAGCTATCAACAACTAACTAACATCCGGAGGCATCCTTTGAGAGGCTTCTTGTTCGTAAGGAGCGACTGCCATTATCCTTGGTTCATGGAGTACAATGCTTTTTTCCAATAGCAAACTAAGGATTTATGAAATCCCTCGCAGTGCTCTAGCACAACCACTGTACCTTTTCCCTAAGATAATTTACAGTTCGGGTTTCCGAGACCAAACCTTAAGTAAGTCAACGAATCAGCCCTTCCTAGTGTTTATTTTTGGGAAAACCTCTCGGCTAACCGAGACCACCTTGCCATAGGACTGGATTCGTTAGGAATCCATCCACCCGCTTTCCTCTATGGAAGTTTTTAATTATCTAATTACCTATCACATTACATGAAACATTTTTTAAAAAACAACTTCATTAATTAAAATCATTTTATGCACAGTTGTTCATTTACGTAATTTACTCACGAATATACAATCAAAATAAAAAATTTTCATTGATTATATTCCATAATATGTGTTCTTCCGCCCATATAGGAGAAAAATTACAATTTCACATACTGCCTCATCCGGTACATCTGCATGTCACCAAGATCAAATCCACCTATAGCTAGCCTTTATAGGTGCCCTAAGTAGAACTCGGGCCATACAAGGGACCAAATAGTTTCTAGGTGTAAAAAGGGATTTACTAGCCAGAGCCCCTCGGCACCCTATCCACCTCCTACTTAATACAATCCCTGTTGGGAGACCTCTCGCCATCGGAGCCGGTCGTCCATGCTTCCGCAACGATAAAAACATCCCCTCTTGGTATGGGAATTTAGCACCTATCCTTGGGGGAGGTATAGGGCTCCTCAAATTTTATATGTTCTAATACTTAATTCAATCAAGATCTAATCTAGAAAATCATAAATAAGATTGATGTCTTCGAGCAATTATGACTTCAATCAATCATGCAACTTTCAAGTGGTGATTAATCTAGTAGCAATCGACACTTGAGTTTCACATAATGAAATCTTCCCCTTGGAATTTAACTAGGGGCATCTAGATTTGGGGTCTCTAACTTCCGAGTTCTTGTAACCAAGCTTGTTGGCCTTAAGTCAGTATTTCTCAAAAGACTTATCTTATTTGGATAGAACTTTTTTAGAAAAACATGTGGTATCGCGGTTGGTAAAGGGTTGTTATCCACGCCCGTGACTCCGTTTTTTATTCCCGTGCTCGCAACTCCAATTGTTGCTTCCATGATAGTAGAGTCATTCACGATTTCTGCTTTTGAATTATTTTTCTTCGGGGCTATGATAGAAATATGATTCGTAGAAGAAGAAGAAGAAGAACATGCTAGTAATACCAGTTGGCAAAGGTATAAGGCTCTCGATGATGATGATGGATATTGCAAGATTCAATGATGTAGGCCTCGTGGATGATTCTTCTTGCCTTGTGGAGAGCAATACTTCACTCTCTGGAATAGAGACAAGAGTAGAGGTATGATAGAATTGAAAGGGATACATGAGACGCGGGAGAGAATAGCACACACAATATAGGTGCTGTCAATATTGTTGCCTTATTGCACTTTCATATATATATATATATATGAATAAAGAATATGGGCGATCACTGTACACGGGCAGGCCCAGGGCCTTTTCCCCTAACAACCTCCCACTAAAAGGCCAATGGGCTAGGGAGTGAAAAATAAAACAAAAGAAAAGAGACAAGGTGAGGAATCATGACATCTCACCCAACGCCCAATCGAAAAGCAGGTGTGCAATAAGTGGTGGGAACCTCCTCACATGAAGAGCAAGCATCCTTGAGTCCATACATTTAGGAAATTAGCGATCCCATAGCTCTAGACAATTGAGCAATCCATGATTGCTTCCCATGAACCAAGCAACACAACTCATTAGTGCACGACTGTAAAGCATCAGAGTGGCGCATAGCATCAACGCAGCGCATAAAAGACAGCGGAGAGCATACAGACTCTCCAAGGTCAATCATCGAAAGAGAGCCAGCATCCCGGACACAAGTCAAACAGGGTCTCAAGACAGTATGCGGCCTTACCAAAGCGGAAGACTGACATACAATTGTAGAATCAGCCATAAAGCGCATTGAACACACATCAAGAGGCCTGAGAGGTGTTTGCGTCTCATAAAAGATAGCATGATGGCTGTGTAGAACCTGCTAGGCATCTAAATCCCAAAACCCATAAGCCGTAAAGTCACCATCTCCATAACCAAGGAGTATGCATTTGTGTGATATAGGCTCATGTGGCATACTGACAGATGCCTGGCACCCAAACATGCTCAAGTGATCATAGGAGGGTCTCATGCCACTCCATGCCTCATGCGGAGCAATAACATCCAAAGAGAAACACGACGTCTGATTAACCAAGTAGACTGCTGTCATAAGGGCCTCAGCCCAAAAGCCATAAGACAACCTAGTTATGGTAAGCATAGAAGCAACCTTTGCCTGTAAAGTCGGGCACATGCCATGAGCAATCCCATAATACCGTGGGCATAAGAAATCAATGCCATATTACTGACAAGAGATCCGTAAGCTGGGAGAGATAGCATGACTCTCATAATCCATCTACAAGCATCTAGGCTTGCTACCAGCAAAATCCATAAACCTGTCAAGCATAGTAACAACATCCTTAATCCGTATCAAAGCGTAAGCCCAAACATGGTGGGTAGCACGATCCATGAAGGTCACAAAATATGACACTCCACCAAGTGACTGGGAAGGCATAGGTCCATATACTACAACATGGACTAGATCTAGAGGAGCATGCCTCACATGATCGCCATAAGCCAAAGAGGTTCTGCATGGACCATGAGTACAATGAGGGCAAGTAGCATGGGGAAGAGCAGACAATAAGCCCATATCACATAAAGCATCCATCTCAGTGTGTCGTACATGGCCTAGGCGACAATGCCATAACAATGCATGTGGTATCTGCATAACTGCAACCATAGAATCTCCCACATGAGAGACATGCACTACATAATCATTGCCATATCTAGCACCTCTAGCCAATACCAAGCAACCACGACGGATTTTCCATGAAGTACCCCAAGAGAGACATAATATCTTGCACCATGCAACTGACTGACAGAGATCAGGCTCTTACTGAGCATAGGTATATATAAGACATCACGGAGCATAAGATTAGACCCATTTGGCAAAGCCAAGTGTATATCCCCTGTACCAATAACATGACAATCCTGCTCAAGGCCCAAAGAAATACATCCATCAACCTCCTTGTAAGAAGAGAACCAAGCTCTATGCAGAGTAACATGACAAGATGCCATACTGTCTAAAAGCCAATCAAAGGTATGGGCCATATCACTGAGCAAGTAATCTGCAGGGTAACACGATGCCAAGAGTCTAGGCTCAGCTGCATCATCATGGGTAACTACATGCACCATACCACTATCAATAGTGGTCTCGCCTACTATATCACTGAATCTGCTCTCATGTCTAGTGCGGTGCAATCTTTTCTGCTCTCTAATCCACTTGAAGCATTTACAATTCACATGCCATGTCTTTCCACAATGAAAGAAAATAGAACCTGTAAAACTTGTAGAAGAGGGCAATTGCTCTCTAATAGCATGAGTAGGGCTATCCAATACATCCAAGGAGCTCAAAGAATCAGGAGAACTCTCATTAGAGAGAACAAGCTCATCAAGAGGACTGTCTGTATGACTAGAAGAGTTGGAAGGCATCATAGCATACTGCAAAGGGGACTCATCCAAGCCAGAAGGGGAGAACACATATGCATCAACCACGGATGCAAAAGCTCCCACACGGACAAGCCTAGCAAACAAAAGCATGACATATCCAACCACTATAGCTCACAGCCATAAAAGCATAAGCATGCCTCGGAGCCATAAATGCATAAGCATCCCCGAAACGTAGGAGTATACATAACTTTGTAGTGTCTCATACCATGTACTGACATACATGTCCAGCCAAGAACGACAGGTGGTAAATAAACCTGCAAGAATCAAGCTCCAATAAAAGCCCAAATATCTGTGTAAAAGCATCCAAGTAAGAGGCTCTGTAAAATACATAGCAGTAGACCATGTCCATACATGGGTGGCTATAAAGATCAACTGCTCCCTGACATACACGGGCAATAGCAGCCCAAATAGCATAGATGACATACAACAAAGAAGCAGGACAGCCATAATTGTAAATCCCAAGCACTATCCAAGTCCACTAATCAGTAAATATCCCGCGTATCAAATGCAAATGAGCAATCACAGCTCAATAGGCAACTGCCAAAACAAGGGAGCAGTTCACTGCTCAATACATATAAGTGCATCCAAGTAATAGCCAAGATCCATAATCAGACCATCAAATCCCATATAGCATCCAAGGTAACGGAAAAAGCCAAGTCATAACGGTGCGTCTTTGGAGTGCCTTATGGGCTGTTGTTAGGTCATGTGGTCAGTTCAGTAGTAGGGGTCGTGCGACTGACCCTGAAAAGATCAAGGCCATAGTTGCCATGAGTCCGCCACGTATTGCAAAGGAGGTGCATAGCTTTCTGCCATTGGTAGGGTATTATCGAAGGTTTATCAATGCCCTAGTAGAAAGAGTATTGCCACTGACGAACCTATTATCCTTTAACTGTCAGTTTGAATGGAGTGATGCTTGCAAAGTATCTTTTGACGATGTGAAGTAGGAGCTTGCCAAAGCATCTATTTTAAAAACACCTAAAGGGACAAAATATTCTATATATTTTCAACAGCAATAATATATAGTATCAGCTGTTTTTCGGCCCAAACTTGGAAGGAAAAATGGTACCATCCAATTGCTTTTGCTAGTCAGAAGTTGGGAATATTGCAAATTAACTGCACCTATATGGAGAAGTTGTACCTTGCGATGGTATTTGCGACCAAAAAGTTCAGACACTACATTCTGTATGAGAAGGTGGTTTTTTATATGAAGGTGGAAGGGCTTCAATTGTTTGCTGAACAAGTTACAGCTATCTAATCGTTTAGTAAAGTGGTTAGTTACTTTGCAGGAGTTTGATTACGAGATTAAGAGCTAGCTATCAAAGCTCCAGGGCATTGTAGAATGTCTTGTGGATTTTAGAGAGCCAACAGAGGTCTTGCCTGAAGGAAGTGATATGGAGACATTGTTTTAGATTAATACGGTGTCTATTCCCTCTTGCTATGCTGCTATAATGCATTATCTATCTACAAGAGAGAGTGGAGCTACTCTATCAAAATCTGAAAAGAGGAATATTAAATAGCAGGTATTGAAATTTTCCTTGATTGCAGGAACACTATATCGGCAGGGTGTTGATGATATCTATCGCCGATGTGTGATGCCTAATGAGGTTCCATTTATCTTGGAGAAGTGCCATGACTCTGCTTGTGGGGGACACTTTGCTGGGCAGTTGACGGCACAAAAGGCCTTAAGAGCTGGATATTGGTGGCCGTCCATATTTCAAGATTCATTTGAGTATGTTAAGAGATGTGATACATGTCAAAGACATGACAATCGAGAGAATAGGAAGCGCCCACTTACGCCTATTATGGCTACCCTTCCATTTGAGAAGTGGGGCATCGACTTTGTGGGTCCTATTACCCCGTCATCTACTATTTAGAAGAGATATATTATAGTAGCAACTGATTACTTTACAAAGTGGTCACAAGCACGGGTGACGAGGCGGGAAATAAAGGCATGTGTAAAGGGCTAGGGAACTAGAGACAGAGCCAGCTGACCAAGGTCACTAGATGTACCTAATTTGAGGACCCCTAGGTGTTGTGTTGTGATCGTGAGTGCTTCTTTTCTTTCTTTCTTTTCTTTTCTTTTCTTTTCTTTTTCTTTTCTCTTTTTTTCGATTTCTCTCTTTTTATTTTTCTCTTTTTCTTTTTTGGATAAAATGAATACAACCAATGCAACACATTGAGGCTATCAGCCTTTCATTTGGACTAAGAAATGTCGAGATCCAAAGGCTGAGAAAAATGGATATTATAAGGATGATTGTGTTACTAGCCTCCATGTCAGAGGAAGAATTGTTGAGATGAAGAGATACAGTTGAGATTTTGCAAACCTCTTTGTAACTTGTGAGACATTGGAACAATCAATGTAGCAACTGTAGTGAGCCGAATGTAGAGTCTAGCTAAGAAAGGGAGAGTAGCCAATGACTATGCTTTGGGCCATGCTCAAATGCAATGTGTGCTTTTTACAGGGGCGATTTTCTCTTCTAACAGTGGGGCTTTCGTCATGGCTCTTTGTTCTTGGTTTTTCTGTTGCTTTTTCTGTAATGGCTCTTGGTGGTGTTGGTGGTCTTGTGGTAACTTGGACATTGAACGCTTTCCTACAGAGACATGTGTCATCTTGTATCCACTTGAAAACTCGTGAGAGTACATGCAAGTCATATGCTTCAACTATAATGAATAGGTGCAACTCAAAGAGACATCACTTATTTGAATCCCATGATGTTGACTTCGATGCATATCCTCTGCGCTTGATTATCTTTTTCGTTAAAGATGTGAAATGTATTAGAAGTAGGCAAGGAAAGTTTGTACAGTTGGGGAACGTGCCCCTTTTAACCACCTAAAGACTAAAAGTCATGGCAAGATAGCCACTTGGTAAGCATCTTATAAAAATTTGGGGCTATTCCACTTGTATGAGACGGGGTGAGTTTGGGTGACCAGATGACTGAGGTACTGCATGCAAACCATCATCATGATCCATCATATGAGGGGCCAGAGTCTGAGCAGTCGGGGAGAGCTGCGCATCTTGATTTAGGCTATCCTGAGAGTTATTGGAGATGATGCCATGAGGGTTGCTATCTAGTTGACCCGTTGTGTTAACCATTGTGGAGCGGTTGCCTAGAGTTATTGTTGGTGGTGAGCTCCAATCGTCGGCTGGAATCCAAATGGTGTAGTCCCTGGCTGTTGCCGTATTAAGAATGCTCTAGAACAATTCAACAATTTCATTCTTGATTTTTGCTTCTTTTTCCTCTTTCGAGCATCTGGTTCTCGAGCGTATGTGGACGGTTGGCATGTCATGGGTTGCTACCCTCCATGCATTCCTTTGAACCTTCCTCTGAATCACCACCAAAGTAACCCAGGTGATCCACATTAGTATGCATGTCTTGCTGTACAAAAAGCATTGGATTTGGGAAGGGGAGGAGTTCTTACGTTTGGCCTACGTCCTAGGCGTTTTCGCTTTGGGCCTCATCTCAAAAAATACTTCTTCAGGGTGGGCATGTAGCATGTGGGAGCTTTTGCTCAACCGCGAAGACCCACGGACTGCTTATTGTTCAAGCGTTCCAAGTTGAGCACTAATGGCTACCTCTCACATAGCCGACGCGCCATCCATATCTATGGGTGTAGTGAGCTTACCTCCATGCCGATCGAGTTACCTCCTCTCGCGCGCACTCCGGTAGCTCCATGATCCAAGTGTAAGCTTCAAGCAAGCTCCATCCTCAAGCTCCACGCTCCAAGCTCCATTGCCGCGAGCAAGAGAAGAGAAGAGAAGAGAAGAGAAGAGAAGAGAAGAGAAGAGAAGAGAAGAGAAGAAGAGAGGAGAAGATGGAGAGCTTCTCCTCTTTGGGTCCCGCACCCTCACACACACACTCCCTCACACTCTCACACTCCCTCTCTCAAGCACAAGCTTCAAGCAAGCAAGAAGAAGAAGAAGAAGAGGAGAGCCACTTTTGGCCACACACAAGAATGAGCTTCTCATTCACTTTTCAACTTTATATACAAAACCCTAAATCCCTTTTGGGCGGTCATCCCCTTATCCCCTTTTTTACATGGCCGGCCGTGGCCTAGGCCCTTTTTCCCATTGTCCTTTTATCTCCCTAGCTTCCTTTCCACCGCCCATCTACATTTACAAATTGCATGGGTGAGAGCCTGATGCTCCTTAGATTTTTATCATGATGTGCTTGCGCTCTTTTACAAAAGTTGTGACTTGCGCTTTTCCTTGTGCACCTTTCTCCCTTATTTAGGACTCTTCTCATTGTGCGTCTTTGTCTTCCATTTCACTTTGCCTTGGCCTTTGTCTTCTGCTTTAGCTTTTCCAGATTTTCCACCTTGTTTGTTTGAGGGTTAACATAGCATTCCAACGGCGGAGCTTGCACCACGTGCTCCCTTCTCTGCAGAGGAGAGCTTCTTTGTAGGCCAGCGGTGTGGGGTACTCTATGATTGGCCACTGTTGAAGAACCTGCAAAATGTGAACCAAAGGTTAGACCCTGAGGTAGGATAGGGCTACTTGCATGAGAGAGATGAAATAGCGGGTTGACATGTGCATATGACGAGGAGGGGTGAGGCGAGGCATGCAGTATTTGTTGTAGAGGGGACAGCCCCTATGATGATACTCGTATTGCCTCAAGTGTGGGATGGATTTCAGCCGGTAGCAGATCTTCACTCATGCCAAGTTGTATGGACTACTGGCTGTGATTGAACTGTCCTCCCCAGAGGAATAGATTGAAAAGGGGAAAAGCATGTAGGAGGGGACAATGCCCTATCCACACCCTTAGAGGTGTTGGAAGAGAGGGAGAGAGACAGAGTGGGGCAGAAGATGAGCCTTAGCTCATTGTTATTCTTCTTCCATTATACTTCCATCATTCTAACTGAAAGAGACTTACACACATAGGTATGACTAACCAAGACTAACTGTGGTTAAGTCACTGACTACACCGACTTATTGAATGTCACACATGTGTATAGCTATATCCAGCTAATGTTGTCACACACATAAAGATAGATTTACTGAAGAGTAATGGGAGCTTGATATTCTAACACTCCCCCTCAAGCTCAAACCATCTGATAAACTCCAAGTAGCTGTCTGAAATATATAAACTTTTCTTTACCAAGTGACTTGGTAAATATGTTTGCTACTACCTGGTCTTTAGTCTTCACATGAATCAAGTCAATCTGCCCTGTAAGAACCATTTCTCTGATGAAATGGTAGTGAACCTCAATATGTTTGGACCTAGCATGGTAGACAGGATTGCTAGCCAACATAACACTGCTGAGGTTATCACAATGCAATCTCACTCTATTTTATAGTTGTATTCCCAAGTCTTTTAGCAGTTTCATTAACCAAATTGCTTCGCAAGCCACTAAGGTAGCTCCTCTGTACTCAGCTTCTAAACTAGACAATGCGACAATAGGTTGTTTCTTACTTTGCCAACTAATCATACTATTTCCCAATCCAAATGCATAACCACTGGTGGTTGACCTCCTGTCATAGGCACAACTATCCCAATTAGCATCCATAAACCCTGTCAAGCCAAGGGATTTTCCATATGCATAAAACATCCCATAATCTATAGTACCCTTTATATATCTCATGATCCTCCTGACTGCATTTAAATGTGGTTTGCGACGCTTCTACATGAACTGACTAATCAGCCCCACTACATAACATAAGTCAGGACGGGGCAATAGTCAAGTATATCAAGTTGCCCACCATCTGTTGATACCGGTCATCTATATCATTCCCAACATCAATCTGTAGCTTGAAATTCTGATCAAAAGGTGTCTGCATAGGCTCGCATTCAACCATACCATACTTATGTAACATGTCATGAGCATACTACTTCTGTAGCAGCCATATACCTTGAGGCATAGAGACTACCTCAATCCCAAGAAAATACTCTAGTTCACCAAGGTCTTTGACTTTGAATTCAGCCTGTAAACATGATTTAATTTCAGCAATGCCCTCTTCATCATCTCCAATGATGATAAGATCATCTACATAAACCACTTGAAACACATATCCATGATCTGTCTTCTTCGTGAACAGATTGTGATCTGCATCACCCAATCTAAATCCTTGTTGTTGTAAATAACTACTGATATGAGCATTCCATGCTGTAGGTACTTGTTTCAATCCATATAAATCCTTTTTCAGCTTACATACATGTGTAGGAAAGTCCAGGTGAACATAGCCTTCAGGCTGCTCCATATATACTCCCTCAACCAAATAACCGTTCAAGAAAAAATTCTTGACGTCTATTTGCCATAATTTCTAGCATTTTCATGCTCCCAAAGCAATGATAGTTCTGACTTTTTCCATTTTAGCCAGCGGATTGAAAGTCTCCTCATAGTCAAGGCCATATTGCTGTGCATACCCTTTTGCAACCAGCCTGGCCTTATAGCGTTCTAACGAACCATCTGACTTGTACTTAACCTTGTGCACCCATTTGCAACCAATGGGGACTTTGCCTTCAGGTAACTCAATCAATTCCCATGTCTTATTTTCAGCCAGGCATGCATACTCCTCATCCATGGCAGCATACCAGTTATCATCTATAACTACATCATCAAACTTTGTAGGTTCTTTGTAACCTATCACACTAGTCATATATGTATAATGGTGGGCTGAATAACTAGTGTATGTAAATCTATCAACTGGTTTTCTGATTCTCTCAAATCTTCGTAATTGTGGCTCACTCTGAGTTTGCCTCTCATGAGGCAGTACATAACGACTTTGCCTTGCTCCAGGCATTATAATAGATAGAATGCCCAACTCACTATCCAAATTGTCGCTATTAGATGACTCATAACCTGTTGTAAGTGGACATGCCACATACTCAAGCATATTTTCTTTTCCCTTATCCAATCTCCCCCTCACTAACACTATGACTCCACAAGCATCCTAACCAAGGACGTACTGTAGGTGACCCATCACCTATAGGACCACTCATAGATGTACTCAATGTAGGTGTATTTTTAGCATTATTAGTGATGACTGATCCATTAGTAGCCACTGCAACCGGATTACCATACCATGATGCCAGCTCATCAAAAACATCTCTACTAATCAATGTCTCATGCGTAGATGGTACATAACACTTGTAAGCTTTCCAATCTTGTGCATAACCAAGGAACACACTTGACAGCTTTAGGATCCAATTTCTTCCTCTTTTCATCAGGAACATGCACATATGCAATGCTACCAAATACCTTCAAGTGTGAAATGTCAAGCTTATGACCATACAACCTCTCATATGGAGTTGCATCATGAATCCCGATTGTAGGGGTTCTATTCAGCACATAGACAATAGTCACTACTGCTTTAGCCCAATAACCATTTGGCAAACTCTTCTCATTCAGCATAGCTCTTGCCGATTACATTAGTACCCTATTTTTCCTTTCTGCTACACCATTTTGCTGTAGTGTATAGCTACAAGTTAACTGTATTTTGATTCCATGTCTAGCAAGGTACCTGTCAAAGTAATTAGAGACATATTCTCCACCTCCATCTAATCTAAGACATGAAATTTTACAGCTCAACTCATTTTTAGCATGCTTCTTGAAGTCCTTGAATGAATCAAACACATCATCCTTATGTTTCAGTATGTAAAGCCAAGTATACCTGGTGAAATCATCAATGAAGGATACATAGTAACGAGCACCACCAAACGAAGCATTATGAGACAGACCCTGTACATTTGAATGTACCAACTGCAAGGGTCATGAGCTATTTCATACATGTCTCATAAATGGAAATCGTGCTTGCTTTCCAAACTGACATGCATCACATACATGTCCAAAGTCATGATACTTGAACTTAGGTAGTCCAAGCACAATCTCCTTCTGCTGCATAGATTTCAAGTTTTGTACATTCACATGGCCAATTTGCTTATGCCATATCTCAACATCCCGTATAGCACTATCATCATGTGTAAACATGGCTGCTTTCAATTCTGGAATTGATGCATTAAGAGTAAACTTTCTGCCATCTCTTCAGCCTCTAGCAATCAATTTGCAGCCATTACCATATTCTTCAACAAAGCATCCATCTCTATTAAATCTCACATGCAGATTCTATTCTGCCATCTGTCCAACTGACAAAAGATTCTTGGTTATTGTAGGTACATGTAGTACATCATGCAAGCTCCTTTTCTTGCCATCAAGCATCAACAATGGAACAATTCTTGTGTGTCGAATGTCATGTTGGGTGTCATCCCCAATACACACATAACCATGTGAACCTACAACCATCTCATCAAACCATTGTCCATGGGGTGTCATATGATTTGAAGCCCCTGAATCAAATATATACCATCTCTCATCTCTGTTCTGCCTAGATGCATTCTTAGACACGTACTACATGGCAAACAATCTATTAACCTTCTCATCATGAGCACTGCTAGAAGATGCATAGTGCCCCCATGTTGTTTGCCCTTTGCCTTCATATCTCCTTGCTTCTTGTAAATATCCTTTGCAATGTGTCCATATCTGCCGCAATAATGACAGTCCTTATCTCTATTTGACTGATCATTTGATTGCCATGAACCAGATCCACCACCTCTACCATGGGGTGATCTCCCCTTGCCTCTAAAGGCACTAGCACTGGCCCTATGTTTTTGTGCCATGCCAGGCTTTCTACTGATGCTATCCATAAGTGTTCAAGTGTCTCCTCGACCTCAAAAAGAGCCACGGCCTCTGCCGCCTCTACCACGTTGGCTAGAGTAAAGAACAATGTCTCTACTTTGAGACGTACTAGAACCTATATTCAGCCCAAGCTTAACTTCCTCATGCAGCAACGAAGCAATCGGCTCATCCCAATCAGGGGATTCAACTCTCACAGAAATAGACGTATCAAATGCTTTATACTCTTTGCCAAGTCCATTCAATGTCATTGCAATCATATCATAGTCAGACACTGAAGATCCAATGGTGGCAAGCTGATTTGCTATGTTCTTGAACTTTGTAGTGTAGGCCTGAATGCTTCTACCATTCCTAGACATGTTATTGAACTATTGTTTTAGTTGAATCTTTCTTGCATGTGTTACATTTCCATAATTCTTCATGAGTATGTCCCATGCATCCTTTGGAGAACTGCATTCAGTAATCTGTATAACCATAGCACCTAATATACATGAGGAAACCAATGTAACACCTTGCATGCTCTCTCAATCCATAGCTTATGAGCCCTCTTTTGATCATTTGTCACATTCCTTTCATGTATTTTAGGTTCAGCCTCATCACCTATACATAAGTCCCAATAACCTCTGCCAACCAAAAAATTCTTCATACGAAACTTCCATAAAGCAAAATTTTTGTTGTCTAGCTTTTCTCCCACAATTTGAGTGATATTGCTAGTGCCTTGAGCATTTGCCATAGTTGCAACTTAGCTATTTAGTGATGTATTCAACCTGTAAGTATCTGACTCCTTTTCCTACAGTTCAAGACCAGTTTCTTACTATTCAGGATAGTTTCCTGCAATTTAGGACTTTTTTTCACAACCTGCTTGTTGTGAACTGTATTCCAACAATGAAAAAACATAGTCAACTGAGCATAAACTAAGCTCAAATCAGTTCAAAACATTCTATGGTAGTGGCAAAACATCCCAGCAACAAACTATGTCCATACAAGTATTAATGTTTGTACTGTATGCAAGTAGCAACACCAAATACAACCGGCCCACTACTATAACCAGTAGTATTTTCTATGTTAAAACAAGAGTATTCAAACCTCAAAACAATCCCAAAACATCTCATTCACTCTATGCAGAAGTTGATATATGTCCAACCGGTTAGAATATATTGCATGTATGTCAAGCGAAGATGATATGTATCCTTCCTGCAGACAATAACCAGTCAATACCCCGATATAACCAACACCAAATCAGTCCAAACTTTGGACTTTCAACACTCACAATATCCCAAAAAGCATCTACCACTCAAGTGGTATGATCCAAGCATTTGTTAGTAGTAGCAAATAAGTATCACAGATACTTCAACCCTGTAGGTATATTGTTTCCAAATTCAGGACAGCAACCAGTTCACTGTTTCTAGCTTGCAAATAAGCTCCAAATAATCTGAGCATTTAACACTCGAATATCATGCTCAAATGCATGATAATAAGGGCATATACATTGTTAGGATGAAAGCCAACAATGCCCTGGAATCACATGTTGTTTACTGCAGTAAACAACCAATCTGCACATGTCTGTGTTGAATATCTCAAAATCTTTGAGGATTAAAAAAAAAATATTCTGCAAAGTTGTAGATCACGTCGAAACGGTTAGGTGACACAAGCCGTTTCTCTAAAAACCATTTTTGTAGCAAGATATAGCTTCTACAAAAAAGGGGCTGCAAGCACAATCTCCTTTGATGACGTTTTCTTTAGATCTGATGTCTTGATGTCAAATGGCCACTGCCAAGCCTTCAGGCTTCAGGCATTCAAGATGTGATACCATGTTGGAAGAGAGGGAGAGAGACAGAGTGGAGCAGAAGATGAGGCTTAGCTCATTGTTGTTCTTCTTCCATTATACTTCCATCAAACTAACTGAAAGAGACTTACACACATAGGTATGACTAACTGAGACTAATTGTGGTTAAGTCACTGACTACACCAACTTATTGAATGTCACACACATGTACAGCTGTATCCAGCTAATGTCAATCACACACATAAAGATAGACTGACTGAAGAGTAACGGGAGCTTGATATTCTAACAAGAGGCGTTGGCCAGGGCTTCTAATGGCGGCAAGGAGGGTTGTATGCCCTCCACCTCCACCTCCACCTGGAGGTGGGATGGTCAGTTCCTTCCCTGAGGTGGCAGAAAATGGTCACATGACTTCTAGACGCGTAGTGAGAGGTGTTGAGATATCGAGCTCCACTCGTGATATGCCAGGGTGACCGTTGTGCATTTATGTCACCGACTTGTCAGTTGTAGATGCGGTTGGTACACCGCCCATGAATAATAGCTACATGATAGCTATCCTTATCTACTCTAATTCGTGGCTCAGTTAGTATGCCACCTTTCTTAGTTGAGTTTGGTTTGAGACCCATATATAGGGTTCTTCTATTTCTTTGTACTAGAGTTCTTTTTGGCTTACACAACTAAGAAGAGGAAAACTGTTTTCAGCCTCCACCCTTGTGTGTATTCCCCCATTGTGCAAGCAAGAAAGCTACAAGTGAGACTCCTTCCTTCTCTCCCACAATCTTGACATGGTATCAGAGCCTTGTTCGTGGTAAGGAGCTCAAGAAAGCAAGCCAAGCTTGCGGTGGTCTGGTAAGAGGAGCAGTGTTGCTTTCATTTTCTGTTTTGGGAGCAGATCTCTGCAGCACATCCGGAAATTGCAGGAGTGCATTGTCTCAGGTTGAGACGCCCTTCGAGGTGAAGCAAGAGGGCAGTATATGTTGCGGGTAAGGGCTTTAGCCCTTGGCGACCCTGTTTTTTTGATTTGAGGCCATTTGGGGCCTGTTTTGGAGGTGGAAGTTTTCTGCACGCACTCAAGAAAAGGCCCTGTTTTATGCTGTGCGACCACTGTTCTACAGGTCGGTGAAAAGTTATTGTAGAAATTGCATCGTACGCTTGTGCGCAGAGACATTGGGAGTTTCAGAATCATCCTTGGTTCCTGTTTATGCAAAATCGTCACTAGGAAGTGACTGTGTGGTCAAATACCACTTTTGCCAGTTTTGCAGATTTGCCCTTGTGAGGGTGAAGCTGAGTTTTTGCAGTGACAGAATTTTTTGCAGTGTTCTGTAATGGCGTTTGATTCTCTTTCACAGATTGTAACTGAAAAGCTTGACAAGAACAACTTCCAGGCATGGAAGTTTAGAACGACGAATTTCCTTATGGGAAAAGGATATTGGGAATTTGTTGCAGGAAATGAAGAAGAACCAGTTCTTCCTGATGTTCCCAATCAACAGTAAATGCAGGCATTTAAAGCATGGCATGAGAGAGCCAGGAAAGTTATGTATTGGCTGTCTATCAGTATTTCAGACTCTATGATTGTGCATATTCAGGATGCAAGTACGCCAAAGGAGGCATGGGATACTTTGTCAAAAATGTATAGCACAAATACTCAAGCCAGGAAAATGCAGCTCAAGCAAGAGTTGCATAATGTGCAAAGAGAAAATATGAGCATCAATGACTACCACATGAAGGTGAAGAAGATTGCAGATGCACTTGCTTCCATTGGGTCGCCAGTGGAAGATGATGATTTAGTTTCTGTGACCTTGAATGGTCTAGGAAAGGATTATGCACAGTTTCGGACATCCATTTCAGTTCGTGAAAGATTTCCTGATTTTGAGGAGTTGATTGCTCTTCTAATTTCTGAGGAGCAAAGAAATGGTGGTGCATCTTCTTCAGGAGGAACTTCAAAAGAAATTGTCTTCTACTCAAATGCTGGAAGAGGTAGAGGCAGAGGTAGAGGAGGCCGATTTGGAGGCCGTGGCAGAAATCAGAATATGCAGCAAACTCAAGAAAACCAGTCCTATGGAGGAGGACGTGGTAACTCTAGAGGCAGGGGGAGCCAAAGAGGTCGTGGTGGATGGCAAAGAGGCCAAAATGCAAACAGTAATGTTGAATGCTACTATTGTGGTAAAATGGGTCATATGGCTAAAGACTGCTATAAAAAGCAGAATGACATCATGAATGGAAAACTGCAACAAGGAAATTATGCATCTTCTAGTAGACATGGTGATGACAGAAATGAGCATTTGTTTATGGTGCAGCACATGAACAATTCTGTGACAAGTGCAGAAGAAAGCAACGATGTGTGGTATGTTGACTCAGGTGCATCAAACCACATGACAGGTCATGCAGAATGGATGGAGGATGCAAGGAAAATGGAAAAACCAGGATTTGTGGAGATTGGTGATGATACTGCACATCCGATTGTGCAGATTGGAAAAATTCCTTTGTCTATGCAGGATGGGAAAAAGAAATACCTGTCCGATGTATTTCATGTCCCGAATATCACCAAGAATCTGGTTTCTGTTGGTCAAATGGTTGAACAGGGCTTGCAGGTCAGATTTAATCCTCATGGATGCTTTGTTGAGGATATGAAAAATAAAGGTCGCTTGATAGCAAAAGGAAAGAAGAAGGGCAGAATGTTTACGTTGGATGGAGACATGTCTGAATTGAGTGCAGCAATGTTTGCACATGGGACCGGTGTAGTTGCAGATATTGATATCTGGCATAAACGCATTGGTCATGTTAATGTAGAGCGACTTAAATCAATGCAGGCCCAAAATATTGTTGCAGGATTGCCTAGATTCAAGGTTGCAGAAATGCATAAGGTATGTGAAGCCTGTCAGTTTGGAAAACAGGCAAGGAAACCATTTCCTAGACATGTTCAAGAGAGTGAGAAGCCATTGGAATTAATCCACTCTGATGTGTGGACTACTAAAGCTGCATCTCTTGGAGGCTGTCATTATTTTGTTACTTTTATTGATGACTATAGCAGAAAAGTTTGGGTGTATTTTATGAAAAAGAAAAGTGAAGTTTTTGGGCATTTCAAAACTCTTAAAGCTGTGGTTGAAAAAGAAACAGGCCTGCAAATAAAATGCCTAAGGTCAGATGGAGGGGGAGAGTACCTCTCAAATGAGTTTGCAAGGTTCTTGCAGGAGCATGGCATAAAGCAGCAATATTCATGCAGTCATACCCCACAGCAAAATGGAATTGCAGAAAGAAAAAACAGGCATATTGGAGAGGTATCTCGTGCCATGCTCAATGAAAAAGACCTGCCAGATTCTTATTGGGCTGAAGCAGTTGCTACAGCAGTCTACATAATGAACAGGACTCCCACTGCAGCAATACATGGAATGACTCCAGAGGAGAGGTATACTAGTAGGAAACCAGATATTTCTCATTTGAAGATTTTTGGCTGCATTGCCTATGTTCATGTGCCAGATGAGTTGAGATCCAAGTTGGATCCAAAAGCTGAGAAGTGCATCTTTATTGGTTATTCTCTGCAGCAAAAAGGGTATAGATGCTATAACCCTTCTACTCGTAAGTTTACAGTGAGCAGAGATGTTGTTTTTGATGAGATGAGTAGCTGGTATAAACCAGTAAATGTGATTGATAATGTAGATGCACAAAATGGTAATGTTGCACATAATTCTCAATAGCAGTCACAAGATATTAGTGGACTTGGAGCGTCCTCTAGCAGTGGTTCACATTCTTCGCCATGGACAGGCAGATTGAGATCAGGAGAATCTTCTGAAGGCAGTGCAAATAGTGGTATGCAGGTATCACGAAAAGGAAAAGAGAAGGTAGATCAGCCCATGTTTGATGTGAATGCAGGTCACTCTTATGTGGATGGTGAATCCAGTGGCTCAGAACAGAGCATTGATGATGAGTTGGGTATTCCTTCTATTGTTACACCTGGAGTAAGGAAGACCAGGGATGTTTTGAGAGCACCTGGGAGTGAGCCTACTTTGCGCAGGTCAACCAGAGTTAGGTATCCTGTGGATAGGCTGAAATATGATGGATTTACAGCCATTCACTATGCATATATGGTCAAAGTGATACAGGAACCAGAACCCACTTCTTTTGAGCAAGCCATGGGAAAAGAAAAATGGGAAAGCCATGGATGAAGAAATGGATGCCTTGGAAGCAAATGCTACATGGGAATTGGTACCTTTGCCTAAAGGTAAGAATGCAATTGGCTGTAAGTGGGTTTATAAGGTGAAGCACAATGCAGATGGTTCTGTGAACAGATACAAGGCAAGATTAGTAGTCAAGGGGTATGCACAAACATATGGCATTGACTATGAAGAAACATTCAGTGCGGTTGTAAGGATGGCAACCGTAAGAGCAGTCATTGCTATGGCTGCATCAAAGGGATGGTCTTTACATCAGATGGATGTAAAGAATGCCTTCTTGCATGGTGATTTGCAAGAAGAGGTCTATATGGAGCAGCCACTAGGCTATGTGTATGCTGTTCATCCTGAGTTTGTTTGCAAGTTGAAGAAAGCATTGTATGGCTTGAAGCAAGCACCTAGAGCATGGTCTGACAAGATAGGACAGTATCTTGTCACTATTGGCTTTCAGATTTCCAAGGCAGATTTCTCACTTTATGTGAGAAAAACAGAGAAAGGTATTATGCTACTTGTCATTTATGTTGATGATTTGATTATGACAGGTGACAGTGATGAAGATATCCTTCATGTGAAAATGCTATTGAAGCAGAAGTTTGAGATGAAGGATTTGGGAGAGCTGCGTTATTTCTTGGGCATTGAGGTGATTAGATCACCAAGTGGGATACAGCTCTTGCAGAGACAGTATGGATTGGACATGCTGTCCAAATATGGGATGACAGGCTGTAAGCCTATTTCAGTTCCTTTGGAGCAGAATGTGAAGTTGAGCACAGATGCAGGTGAGCTTCTGGAAGACCCTACTATGTACAGACACATAGTAGGAAGTTTGATTTATATGACTATTACCAGGCCAGATTTGAGCTATGCTGTTGGATTGGTAAGTCAGTTTATGCAGGCTCCAAGGAAACCGCATTTGGATGCGGCTAGACGCATACTCAGGTATGTGAAGTCCACATTGCAGTATGGACTATTTTATGAGACTGGGGTTCAGATACAGTTACATGGATACACTGATGCTGATTGGGCTGGTAGTATTTCTGATAGACGATCTACTAGTGGATATGTGTTCTCTTTTGGGAGTGCTGCAGTCACTTGGAGCAGCAAGAAACAACCTACAGTTGCCTTGTCGAGCACAGAGGCCGAGTACAGGGGTGCAGCAATGGCTAGATGTGAGGTAGCTTGGTTGCATAAGCTACTTTATGATATGCATCAGTCTACAGATGGGCCAATTGTCATTTATTGTGACAACATGAGTAGTATACACTTGGCAAATAACCCAGTCTATCATGCTAGAACAAAGCACATTGAGGTGCATTATCACTATGTGAGGGAGAGGGTTTTACTAGGTCTTATTGATCTAGTTTATGTCAGCACAGAGGATCAGGTAGCTGACATATTCACGAAGGCATTGGGGGCAGAGAAGCTGCGCAAGTTCAGAGACCTGCTTGGTGTGCAGGAATTGGGATTGAGCTCGAGGGGGAGTGTTGAGATATCGAGCTCCACTCGTGATATGCCAGGGTGACCGTTGTGCATTTATGTCACCGACTTGTCAGTTGTAGATGTGGTTGGTACACCGCCCATGAATAATAGCTACATGATAGCTATCCTTATCTACTCTAGTTTGTGGCTCAGTTAGTATGCCACCTTTGTTAGTTGAGTTTGGTTTGAGACCCATATATAGGGTTCTTCTATTTCTTTGTACTAGAGTTCTTTTTGGCTTACACAACTAAGAAGAGGAAAACTGTTTTCAGCCTCCACCCTTGTGTGTATTCCCCCATTGTGCAAGCAAGAAAGCTACAAGTGAGACTCCTTCCTTCTCTCCCACAATCTTGACAAGAGGAGGACCTGAGGAGCTCAACCTGTCAAGCCCAAAATTTTCTTCCATCGCTTGATTATCATTGCTTGTGTGTGTGCTGACTTTTTTGGTATTATCTATACACAGTCACAAAAGCTCATTGTTTATTTATGTACACATTTATGAATCCATGTCAGTTCCTGAGGATAAAAACCAATTGTAGAACTCAAGTTTGTACTAGTGTATAGCACACGCATCTAGTACTCGTGGCAGCCTACTCAATAACAACAAATATTTGGTAACATCGAGTAGCATGGTACCTTGTATGAGTCTACTTGCAACATGTAGCTCCTCCTTAGTGAGAATTTTATCAATCAAGGAGTTTTCTTAGCTAGTTTCGGCTAAGTCCATACCCCGAACAGCAACTAGTACTCGAAAGGAAGCTGGTGCCACATAGGTTGGGTCTCTTTGAGACCCAACCCAGTCGCTCCTTTGAGACAATCTGGGCTCCAAGTTCAGTCATTGTAGCATGGTTTTCAAACCAACATTTTTCAAATCAACTTCGACTCTCTAATTGTCGCTTTAGTTGCTCTATCTCTAAGAGATTTGGTTGGCATAACACATCATTGAATGTCATAGTTAAGCGTAGTTTGTCGGCCTCCTCATCAGAGATGAGTTGCATGCATTCATGTAGGAGCTTGTCATAGTGCTCATTAAGATATTCTTGCTCTTCCCAGGATAGCGGATATGGCAAGTATTCCTCAAGCTTCTCCCTAGGGAATGTGGCCATGTTTGCAAGGACGTAGACATGTGCGAATAATTTGAGTTTAGCATCCAACTCAGTCAAGCACTCTGTGACACTTATATGTTCTATGAAGGCTTGCTCGGTTGCTATCTCATGTAAGGTTCTAGGAGTTTCCCTAGGTTTTAGCATAGCTGGGGGCTCAGGCCTAAATGAGCAAGACTGGTTAGTGCTAGGGTTTCTTATGTCCTCGTGGTTTTCATGTTTCTCCTAAGGCTTTGCTATTATTGTGTCATGGTTCTCCTCAAATGTGAATGGTATAGTTTTCTCAACCTGTGGTGGCAGTGTTGCATCCACTCTTGATTGGTTAATGTAAGTTCTATTGTTGGTGGATTGATTGTTGCAAGCAACCATTGATGGTAATGGTTGCTTTGACTTATCAGAACACATGGATGTGTCTGAAGTTTCACAGCTGTTAGGAGAGATGGCAATGGGTTCATTCGTTAGTGAGCTCGATGCTTTATTCCTTAGCTCTTCAGCACTCTTGGTCTCAATCTTCTTGGCATCTACAACCACTGGTAATTGCCGTTGTTTTCATTGTTTTATCCTCTTTTTCTTGGGCAATGGAGGTGTATCCTTTGAAGAATCGAGACCCTGAACTAGGTCAATCATTGATGTGTTTGGTTGGGCCTCAGCATTCTCTTTCTCTAGTGTGTCCTTATGGGACATAGTTGCGGCCAAACCTTGCAGGGATTAAATGGGGGGTCAACGACCTCCAATCAACAAATTGTGACTTGCATTGGATTCCTGACATCGAAATGCATCTAGGGAAACTCTAGCTTGGATATCCACCATCATTGGATTTTTCATAAAAAATTGGTCTTTGGCACTTCTTGGGCACTTTTCTGCTCCAAAACGGCCTCAAATGCTTTAAGAATAAGTCCAAATCAGCTCCTAAAATCCAACTCTCATTGGCAACCACGGGATAGGGTGACTCAGCCCATCAAATCCCATGGAGAGTCTAGCTCTTTAGTTGATTCCCCTCCGTTTAGCTCCTCATCCGATTGCATTGGCAGTTGCTCTTGGTCGGCATTTGCTCTAGACTCTTGTCCTTACCCATTGGAACATGCCTCCATTGTTTCTTATTAGAGTGGGTTTTGTATTTAGATTTTTTCTCTTACCCTGGAGGTTTGGGTGACTCTAGTGTAGAACCAAGAGATGGTTTAGGGTTCTTGTCATGTAGGCTTGGACGGCACCAGCTGAAGAAGTCAGGTTTGTATTGATGGGAAGCATAGAGATCTAGGATTGCAAGGTCTTGAGTGAGACAAAAGACATATGCACTAACATCAAGAACCATGCTCCCTATTCCTAGCTTGTTAGCCATGTGTAGATCTTCTTCTAGAAGTAATTTTTTATACAAGGGATGTTTTTGGACAGTGGCAGAAAGCTAGACCTCATGGACCACTGCCAACACTCGTAATGAGGTTGGGGCAATGTACGTGGGATCATGTATTGATGTCCAAAGGGATTTCCTTTGCTTAGCGCGTGTCATTAGTCGGTGGCCAATTTTGGCTGCCAAACTTTGATTGGAGTACCACTTTTGCACAAAGTCACCTTGTCCTTTCTCTTTTTGTTTGATTGCTTCGAGTTTTTCCTTGTTTGTCACACATTGAGCAGTATAGAGTGAGGGTATCAAGCACAATTCTCTAGCTGTGGCTTTTGGGATGTCCTTTATGACTTCTTCAATGACAACTATATAGCAGGAATAAACATGTTGTTGCTCATCCCAAGTTAGGGGTTCGGCTATGAGCTTTGTGTGCTCTGGTGTTGGCCTTCTGATATCCACATGGACGTACACATGTGTGATGTGGCTGTCAACTTGTGATCAAGCTTCGTCATGCACTTCATCTTTGTTTTATTGGTCAAGTGTGCCATCTCCTTGGCCAAATCTTCGAGAGATTTCTCCTCAAGCCTAGGCTTTAGGTGTTTTGGAAGTGCTGGAGGTGTCAAGGATGTTGGTTGTGACATCTCTTCTGCATATGAATTGCTAAGAACACGTTCCGCAAGGGGCATCGTCACGGCCAAAGGCTGTGACTGCTGTGATTCCTGATTGGAAGTAGTAGCGGCTAGTTTAATGGACTAGCTATTGCTGGTAGACTGTGATGTCAAGTCCTTAGGCAAATCGGAAGTGGTCGTGTCTTTTGTTGCCTTTTGAGCATTCACTTGTGCAGATTGAGCTAGCCACGATGGATTGCATAGGCATGTCCCTAGGTTGAGAATTAGGGGTGCTGTCATGTCCCACACTTTGGACATTTGGAAGCTCAGATGGAGATAAAGATTGGGATTAGGCAGATGCTCTTGACAACTATTGTTGTGCCTCCTATGTCTATTTAGGGAAAGAGAGTGTAGGAGATTTGGGACTCCTAGGTGGACTTGGCACTGGTTGGAAAATTTGCTCATTGTTGTTTGACAATTCCGCCATTTGCTTTGTTGAGCAATCAGCCTTATCATGAGCAACGTTGCGCATGTGGTACTCATTATCCTCTTGGGAAGTCAAAGGCTCCTTGGGCACTAGTGGTCTTTGTGCACACTTGACGGTTACATCCGATATCCACTTGTTAAGCATGCTAGGTTGAGGATCTACCTTTTGAACTGTCATGTTTGGTTTCTTGCTTTCCATCGTGAGGGGCTCAGTCACTCCAACCTTGTTGAGTGAAGGCATGGATTTTTGTTTAGATTTCCTCCTGCGCTTCTTTGCTTTTGATATGATCTGGCCTTCAGCTGACAGAGGTGGTTTAGCAGGGGGTTTTGGCACCCAAATCCATTGGTTACCTACGTAATATCCTTGAGCACATAGCAACGCTTTGGATATCCATCGCGGCGTTGTGCTAGCTCTCCATCGATACCTTTGTCCATAAGGCTCGGGCTTCTTTTGTGGTCTTCTACGATATTTGAAAGTCCAAAGCCTGTCCTTGGCATTGTCTCTTGACCTTCTTGTTTCAAGCATGACCTCACTCACCGGTTCTTCTGTTCAATATGCACTTGTATCAACTCTTTCAACAAGTCCTTGCTCTCGTTACTAGGCTTGCCTTGTATGTCAGAATGTTCCTTGTCTTTCCCTTAAGGTTTGATGGGGTCACCCTTGCTAAAGTCTGTGATTATCCGTACACCCGGTAGTGTCAAGTGTATCCTCTATGCTACATAATCAACCTCACACTTTGTTGCCCTTTTGAAGGGTCATCCTAAGAGGGTTTCCCTTCCATAATTGGCAATATTTGGAGGAACATGGAATAGGATAGGCAAGCTTCAGTTTCAATAGTTACAAGGATTTTGCACTTTCCTATAAGTGCTTATGGGTGTCCCCCGTAAGGATTAAGAGTTGCATTAGTCAGTGTGAGCTCTGGTTGGCCTAATAGGATCCATGCTTCATAGGTCAAGATATTAAAATCAGCTCCTTCATTGATGAGAGCATCGACACTATACTCTCTCTTTGCAGTGAGTTTGACCCTAAGATAAGCAAGTGGTACTATGTCTTCATCTTTCGGGTCTTGGCTTATAGATTCAAGCCTTCTAATACATGCCCTTGAGACCCCAACTAAATAGCTAGATTTGGATTCTCTACAGATATCTTGGGTCATCTGTGTAGTGTTGTTCAAGGTGCATCTATCGTCAGGGCTGTCATGTCTGGCCATCCTCACAGTAGCTTGATGCTGTTGCATTTTGCTTTGATTAGATGCAATCCGTACAAAACCTATACAGGTTTTTGTGGTATGGCCTTTTGGGCCTTGTTGACTAGATTGGCCCATTGAGGTTCTAGGGTGTCTATTTGCATTTGTTCGGGTATGGGCTTTTGGTTGCCGTTTTACAAGTGAAAATCTATGCTTCTGCAGAGCCCTTACTAGGATCTAATTTGGAGGACCTGTGGCACGCATTTTCTCTACTTGGGGGAGGTGCAGAGGGAGCAAAGTCCCCCTTTGTGAGGGTCTAGGGGGGCAATCCCCCCTGGCCCATGGGCCATTATGCTAAACACCATGCATGATTTGAAGGACCATTTGTAGCCAAGTTTTGAACCACTTACTCTAGATTTCAGTCCAGTGATAGATCTATAATGTGTTTTCGGCTCTATATGGTCTCTGGGTCTGTATTTTCTTATTCTATTTTGTTGGTCTGATTCCCAGAATCGGACTGTCCAATTTTGGGTGGTCCAACTTTCAGAGTTGGACAGTCCAACTAGATTGGGTCTGATTTCGAAGAGTGGTTCGATTGGTAGTTGGGTCTGAGTCTAATGGTTGGTCCACCAACTATAAAGTGATTCGATTGTTGTGCATGTCCGAGTGGACAAGTGGAGTGTTCGACTAGATGGATTATTTGGTTGGGGAAGGTTGTCCGATTGGACGGTTGGGTATCCGATTGGATGGTTGGTCTGATCAGACCAAAGGGCTTGGTCCAACTATCAAAGAGTGTCCGACTGGACGAGTGGTCCAATCGGACCTGGGATGGCAGTCCGACTCGTGGAGTCGGATGGTCTAATGCTCCCAGGTCTCACAGTTCCTGATTATTTGACTCTGGGAGTTGGAATAGGACACAATGGTCCCAACTACGAACCCAACAGTGCAACACGATGATTTTTAGCCAATTTCTCCTAGCGCTCATCACGGCCCCCTGTCATACCTTCCAGATCACATCAATGGCATATAAAGAAAATCCTTACGTACTGTCCCTAACCCTCACGCATCCTTTGCCTTGTTGAAACAAAGAGAAAGTGTATTCTCTGCATCAATAAACTTGGCATCTGCAATTTCAGTGTCCAGTTTAAGTAACTCTTCATTGGATTCATTTTTGACATCAACTATGTCATTCACATCATTAGAAGACTCTACAATGATTGCCAAACAATAATTCTCCCTGAGATTAAAGAGATTTTGGATGTTTGATAGTATTTTTTATTCCTTGTCCTTAATAGGAAAATTTGAAAGAGAGAAGGAACAATATAGAAAGAAGGGGAGTCATAAAAAATATCCACATTTGCATGGCTTTCTTCAAAAATTGTCTCAACTTTGAATTGGCCGACATCTAGTTTGTCAACAATATATACTTATTGCTGAGGGTCCAAACATTCCTTTGTATCTTTCACATTTGCCATCTTATCCAAAAGACACAAGCTAGAAGATTTTTTTGCCTTCAATTGTTGCTCATCAGATTTAATAGGATATTTAACAAGAGTATATACAATGGATGCAACTACTTTTGACATAACCTAGAATGAGCAAAACAAAACACATCTATGGTTGCATAAAACTTGTTGAGAGAATGAGCTCCACACTTCCTTGTGAATAGTGACTTCTCTCAAGGTAAGGTCCCAATAGATGTATGAACATATTTCTTTGTATCCTTTTCAACCACATGCAATGCTAGACTTTCAAACTCATCAAAATCCTCCATACAAGACTTTTTGCAAGAATTCACCACATGGTCAATATCCCAATCAGGGTTTAAAATATCCTTTGCAATTGCATAGTAAGAAAACTCCATGCCATTCTAATGAAAAAAGTCTAGGAGCCTTTCTAAGAGAGAGAAACCTCTATGATTTGAGACAATCTAAGAATCCTCAATAATGACTTACCTTTGCTTGGAGATTTCTTAGGCATTCCCATACTGGCTAAGTAGAGGGAATTTCAAGAGAAAAGGCAACACAAACTAAAACCCCTTGACCTCTGAGACAACCTTCTTCTTTTCCTCTTTAGTGTGCCCACATCTAGGGATCCTTGAATATCTTTTGCATCAAACATCACAAGATCCGTGATGATACAGTGTGAAGAGAACAACCCGACCACACAAAAAATACGCCCTTGCTTTGTATTGTGCAATGTCAATATGATGCAAAAAAAAACTTGTGCGCCTGATAAATGGCACTCCTCACTTCATATCATCTTTCACTTAACAAGATAAAGGAAAAATCACGAAGAATAAGAAAGAAGACTCGAAAATAGTTGTAAAAGAGTAGGACAATTAAGATCCAAGATTTGGTAAAAGAGCGTACGAGGGCCTTGCCACTTGTATTTATACACCATCGCACACCTTGCCATGTGGACAGCCATAGAAAACTCTAGCTAATGATAGAATAACATGTGTTTTAGGCTACATCATGTATATAAGATGGTCCCTCGCTTATGTGGCTCATTTTAGTCATCTAACAATTCCATGGGTTAGTTCTTGTTCCACGAGTTATCTTCTTGCATGCTACGGCGTGATAAGGAGTCCTCTAAGGGAGACACTAATCTTCCTTGCATCATATTATTGACAAAATGCATTGTCCCACCAAAAATTGTATGATACCAAGAAATTAAGGGTTTGAAAGAGGCCTCCTATGGTGAGTCGTTCATGAATAAATGAGAATGGACCTCCTACAGAGCCTCCCAATAGTTTTGTCTCATGCCATATTGGCCTCTTGTGCCATATTGACCTAAGTCCTATTGCTCATCCACAAATCGACACAAAGATGCCTACTATGGATTTTCCCAATTGTTTCTCTTGCATCATATCGGCATGTGCCCTATCAATCATCCATAAAATAGTGCGAAGAGGTCTCCTACTAAGCTATCCAGCTATTGCTCTCACATTGAATTGGCCTATGCCCTATCAATCATCCACAAAACAACACAAAGAGGCCTCCTACACAGCTTCCCAAATGATCAGCTACTTTCACACCATATTGGCATGTGTCAATCATCCATGATGAAACAACATGAAGAGGCTTCCTATGGAGGTTTCTAACTATTGCTCTCATGATGTAACATAGTCTAGTGCTATGCCCCTAGTCAAATATTTTTTGTTTTGCTCTTCTTATCATTTTCAGGGTATTGATGGCAAGGTCAAAGCAAATAATAGGGAAATTGTATATAGAGATCAAAGATAATGGACAATATTCAAGGCCATTAAAGGTACCAAAGATTGTTTCTCTTGAGATCCCTCCTACCCTTGGTTTTTCCCAATCTCCTGCCATGCAATCAAAGCAATCAAGTGTAGAGGTTGTATCTTCTCCTCCTACTCAAGGCAATGTCCATGTGGTTAATGACCAACCCTATGATATTGTTGGACAGTCCTCTCCTCCAATTGCCAAGGTTCCAACCTCCCTTAGAGCACCTGACCAGCCAACCGATTAAGCTAGACCTCCTTCTACTCAAGGAAGTGATCCTTCCAAGCCAAGGAGAAAAAGAAGGTCTAAGTTTTACTATATGCATAAGTGTTTTAGTGAGATAAGGAAGGGCTAGAGATCAACACAATATGTCACTTCAAAGACAAATTTTATTGGAACTGTCAATGATATTTTTGATAGATTATCAAGAGTGTTGTATGAATCTGGCCTTCAAAAGAAATAGCATCTTGCAACAACAATTGTTTGTCTTCAAGTGGCAACTAAAGATTTTGTTATATTGACTTTATGAATGATGCTTACGTCGCTATTACTCATGCTCATAGGATCACCTTGATGAACAAATATTTTAGTATGCTCTATAGAATCAAGTATAGGTTTGATAAGGTATTGAGGCCCTTGTCTACTACTTAATAAAAAATCCATTGAGATCCTTAACATTCCCCCAAAAATTTTTAGGAAAGATAAAGGGCCAAAGATTGAGGAGGTCATAGAAACCAAGGATAGGGTTTGCAAGAGAAAAAACACTTTGCTTTGGCTCTACTAATAATAAGAGGATGGGTGAGGTATATGGACAACTTGTTGTCAATGTTTCTTACACTTCTAAGGAAGAGGACTATCTTAGCATATCTCGTGAGGATAAGTCCATGCTAGTGAAAAATGATATTCAATTATTAGAGTCTGTAGTTTATTGTTGCATAAGGTGAGGTAATTTAATTCTCAAAATTTTTAGTATATAGAATGATTGTGTTGTTGATTATAAATAATATTATTGTATTTCTTCTATTGGTTGTTGATCCATTATTATTAATGGAATTGTTTTCAAGATTTGGTTCAAATATTGCAATGTTTTTCAAGTCTTTTGATTGCATCACAAACTACCATACATTTTTCCCTTACATTGAAAGGTGTGCAATTTTCCAAAAATGTTAACATATACTTTTTTGTTGTATTTATTTCTTACTTACAAATTCTTTGCAAAGGACATTGGAGTCTTATCTATATTAACATACTCACTAGAGAAATTATCCTCATGAACTCTCTAAGTGGTATCCATGGCCAAGTAAAAATATGCATTGAATGGAATGTTGCTTTCTTTTTGGTTAATTGTTTATTTTATTTGATTGTCTATTTTAGTTACTAGTTTCCATTTGCAGTGTTGGCAGACTTGTGACTACCTTCTTCTTGGACACCACATATGAGGATCTTGTTAATCTTGAAAAACCATACAGCTTTCTCCAACAAGAAGTACATTGCAAAGTGATGCACATACTTATGGATGGAGAGCGATTTCAAATTTCTATATAATAATAGATCCAAAGATACTCAATATAGATGGGGTGAATGTAATCTCTTTTTATATTGTTTATTTTTTTAGGGACCCTTTTCAGTTTACCAACTTGTGACATTTATTCTTGTAGTGTCGAGATTACCTTGACTCATATATATGGTGGATAAGGGCGAGGCGTATTGAGTTTATTTTTGTTGAGATATTAGCAATCACACCTAATGTAGCCTCTATGTATGAGGCAGTTTGGGATGAAGACATGCAGGCTGCACGAATCCCATATGCACAGAAAGGGAAAACTGTACCCATCCAACAATTATAAAGCATTGTACTTGACTACCACTTTTGATAGATGAATGAATACATGATGATGCTTTTCTTTATCAGTTAGTGTGAGTCTTGTACTTGTCAGTCCTACACAAGATTGTGTTTATGAGTCCAAGCTTCCATCTTGGAACCTAATTCACTTGTGTAATAGTTGTAGTCTTCAATCAATGTCATCATGAGTTTAGTCTATGCTTACAAGCCGCCATAGCCATGCTCTAGATCCCGTATATTTTAACATGGTATCAGAGCTCAGCTGAGCATGGCCCAACTCTCCTTTCACTCCTCTTAACTCCTTTCCATCTCTGCTCAGCTCAGTTTGAGTACTGGACCCTATCTCCAACTTCATTTGCATTCCCACCTTCAATGAAGCTTCCATGGCAACCATAACCAGCAGCACCTTGTCAGCTTGAAGCTTTCATATCTCTCTCCACATGCCAAATCTCTCTGAACTTCCTTTTGGAGAAGTGTTTCTCGTCGCACAACCTCTTAACATTACACCACTAAATCCCACTAGCCCAATGTACTCTGAAAACATGAGTTCAAATCCCATTACTTCCAGAGCTCCTCCTTGGCACCTCAATCATTGAGATTGGGCAACTATAGCTTCAGCATTGCCTCTTTTCAGAGTCACTGCCATAACTGTGTCTATGGACAGCACCTACCTACCTCTATTGGAGCAACCATATCTCATCAACTAGGCCATATCTCTTCAAGCTTTCTTCTTGAGAGTTGTTCTTTAGGTCAAGGTGCAATTCTTGGTACAAGAATCAAGGAGATTGATGCACACCATGCCTAAAATTTGCATTTTCCCAAATCTAGGTACAATTTTGACAATGACCACTTTGAAGGCTTAGATCTCTCAACTCGGGAAAACGAGTACAAACCCTCTTAGGGGGAGTTAGACCCATTAGTGAGGGTCCTCCATCTTAAAGGGTTTGAGTAGATTCGACCTGTGGAGCTCGTGGGAGCTCATTTACCGGTCGATCGCTGGTCCCTATTTTGATAGGTTATCCATAGCCACTTACCTTCAAGTGCATTTTTCCTTCATTTTCTCTCTCCTGCCACTTAAACCAAGCCAAGGCCACTCTAATATGAAGTTTTCAGCAAGTATTCAACCATCAAATCAGCAAGGAGGGGAAGCTATGAAGAATTTTTGAAGATCATCAAGTCAAACTCAAGCAACAAATATTAAATTTCAAACTAGTATCTTTTGATACTTCACTGCCATTGCTTGTGTCTTTTGACACATACAAAGATAAACTCATTGCTGGTTATTCTCATTCATTTGAAGCTGATTTCCATCATGTGAATGACCAAAATCAAGTCTTTTATGAAGATGCTTCTCATGAAGAGTAATATTACTATTGTTGCTCAATTCAACTACATGGAAGACTTGTTTATTCCGCTTGCAGGGATGGATGGATGGATTTACTTGTTTTGAAGAGAAATCGATGAATTTATTTGAAGATTTTGAAGACATTTCTGCTACCTCAAAGACAATGATACATTTTCTTGAGGGGGACATGGACATAAAGACTGATGCAACTATTGCTAGCAAAGTGGAGCCCCGAGAGGAACACCAAGGAAAAGGGAATTCTCTTGCAAGAAAATCTATCTTGTAACATCAACAAGCTTGTTTATCATGTTTCATGTGATCACAATGAAGAAAAGAACACCAGGCACAACAAATCTTCATGCAGCATCATGTAGACCTCCCACGGATTTTAATAGAATCAACCATATTCTTCAACATCTTCACAAAATCCATCAATAGAACAAAGAAAGCAAAGAAGTACACCATCTTTGAATGGAAATACATCACATAATATTCATCTTCAATATCTTCATAGTCTTCTCTCTCAATCTCTCATATACAATCACTTTGTTTGAGTAGAATTGGCTATCTCTGACTCTCTCTCTCTCTCACTCTATCAATAATACATCATATCCTCACTACAATCTCTCAAAATTACTCTCAATAATCACTCTTAGGTCGTGGATACCCCTCCCAAGAGGTATGTCTGATATGAAGAGTCACCAGAACCACTACAGTGTCTCTTCACAGCTCACTACTGTCACTTCACTCTAGTCTTCTCTTGAGTCTTTGGCAGCTACTTCTTCCACTTCTTTCAGCTCTTTTGCACTTGTATTCACCTCTTTCCAAGGCTAGAAAACTTTCCCAAAAGTCACACATACATTCCACAGAACACTTACAGAAGCATACAGAACAGTCTACAGAACAGTACCAGAACAGCTACAGTACAGAACAGAACAGAAATAGAACAGAAGCAGAAGCTCTACAGAAGACCTACAGAAGGTTACAGAAGGTTATCAAAACCACATAACTCACTCTCAAACCATTTCAAACTCTCACAAACCATTCACTAAACTTTCACAATATCTCATTCTTCATTAATCAATACTCCTTCCCTCCTTACAGAAGACAATCAGAACAAAACAGACCAAAACAGAACAAAACAGAAGGTATACAGAACCATTCAGAACCTATCAGAACCTATCAGAACATCACAGAACCATCAACAAACATCATAATCTTCCAAAACACAATCATTATCATCCAAAACACTCTCAATCCACTTCTCAATCAACCAATCATCCCATAAAATCAACCATTCAGCTCTCAAAAACAACAAAAATCAGCCAAAAAACAAGTCATTTCAACACTCAACATATCCCCACACTTAATAAGGAAGCGTCCTCGCGACCCAGGAAAAAGGGAATACAAGTTCATTGAAAAGCTCAACTTTGATCTTCAATATCTTTTCAAAAAGAATCCATCCACCACGACCCCAACTTATAACCTGTTTCTGATATAAAATTACAAAGAAAGGAAAACTCTTTATACATTAACACCTCTTATCAAACTAAAAATCACAACAAATTTGTAAAGGATATAAGAGTTTGCTTCTTCTTCATCAGCATCAGCTTCAACTCTCCAACCACGACCCCATCTCTACAAATCTCCAAAACATAGCTCGTACACAAAATCCAATAGGAAATCACCACGTTCGTTTGACATAAAGGAACTCACAACACAAACACTAATACACAACACAACCATCTGAATGACTTCCTCAAAAAGAGAGTGTGGCATTAAAAGCTTTCAGTATACATGGGAAAGGTATCAATGAAGATGATCCCTCTTAAAAGATTGATGTTGTCGGAATCGATCCATAGATAAGGATTCATCTACAAAGTTTTTAGGAGGGTTTTGAAAAAATTGGAGACAACACATCCTTTCCAATAGGACCAAGTATCTGCTAGGCAAACAGAGGGCATGAAAATACAGTATCTCCAACTGTTGGGAATCAATGCTAACATTGACATTCATGCACAGCTTTGGAATAGGCTTTGAATCAGTATGAGAGTGCCTATGCATATACGCCAGGTACCAAGCAAAGTGAGCAGTTAATCTCACTGAAGGATCTGCAGACTGTGAATATTGTTGGGCAAAATGAACATAGTTTTGATAAGCTTGACTGGAAGCTGTCCATTCCCCTGGAATTACTGGCCAATTAATCTGCGGTCCTGTAAGGCAATCATCCGAACTCCATCCCCTTCTTCTGGAAATCTGATTATCAAAACCGTCACAGTCACTAACCAACTGAGGTGGTTGAGATATGGAAGTGCTAGGAGAGGGTAATGGAATAAGGGAAAGTGGATGTAGGGAAGGATAGGAAAAATCATAAAAGGAAGAAAAGGTTAAAGAAGGAGTGGCAGAAATTTGAAAGGAATCACTAAGGAACAAATAGGAAATGTGGAAGGTACATTAATGAGGGGTGAAGGACAGGGTGGAGAAGGGGAAAATACCCTATCCTCAATAAAGGAACAGTAAGTGAAAATAGGAATTTGAGGGAAATTTGAAGGTTGGAAAAGAAGTGGTAAAATTACTGTGGAATTAGTTTGACAAAGGGAAAAATATATAGCATAGCGGTGAGCCAATTGTTGGTAATAGAGGAGGGTAGGAACAGAAGGTCCTAAGAGAGATCGTCTATGATAAGCATCAAAGAAGGTAGCATCAAATGGATTATGTTTTGAAAGATAGGTTAAGAGATCCATCCTCAGTTGGTTAGTACTCTGGACAAAGGTAGGAGCTGTGTTTTGTCTTTGATTTAGGACCACCGAATCAATCATGGGATGCCACGAATTATCCTGACAATCAGCCACTTTGGAGGAATAACTCTGAAACATATCAACTATGCGCAACTCCAAATGATTGACATATAGAACAGCCTGTAAGACCACATCCCCCACATACCATGCCATATCTACCTCATCTGGAATTAACAAATCTCCTCGGAGATACATGTATGACATCAACATGGTGTCTGGCGTGACAGAATCTTCAAAGACCATTCTGACTACCTCTGTCAACAACTCAGCAGACCAAGCCCCACTCCAGCCATCCTCTGGAAAAGGTAAATCCATCGTGGAAAGCTTCATGTAGAAGACCAACTTCTGCAAGTGGTAGTGGACAAAGAAAGAATGGTCTGGTAAGACATATTCCTGAAACTGCTCAAAGGTAGACCATAACAAGTCCATTCTGGACTGCAATCTTTCCACTTTGTCTTGGAATAGAGGGCACAAAGTAGCCTGTCTCTGGAGGGCAGCCAAGTCCTGCTGTGAAAGAGAAGGAATTAATGGAACAGGAGGGCTTGGAGGAACAGAGCGGGACTTTGCAAGCTGATCTTGCAACTGCTGGATTTGGGAGGCTTGGTTGGCCACTGTGTCATTAGCCATCTGTAAAGCTGAAAGCTTGTCATCTAAGATAGCCTGGAATTCCTTCGCTTCGCTGGACATCCTCTCCTTCTCGGCTGAAAGGCTAGTAACCTGTGACTGAGCCTCGAATAACTGGGTCTTTAATGAAGAAATCTCATCACTTTGGGTGGCAACCAGTTGGGTTTGCTGTTCCATTTGCTTAAATAGATCTGCTAGGGTATCCTTAGCAGAAGCTAACTCAGATGTTGCCTTATGCAACTGGTCTTTGGATTGCATGAGCTCCTCATAGAAAGATGCGTACAGCTGTTGAACACAGGCTGTCACTGACAACTCAATGGAACTTTGAATATCCTTGCAGAGGAAAGGAATGGCATCTCCTGAGACGAGACTGTTCAGGGAGGGAACTGAGATCTCCAAGGATCCTTCTCTATGTGCTCGGAACAGGTTATTGCAAGTGAGATACCCAGGGAGTTCACTGCCAGAGGTAGCAGGGATAGACACTGAGAGAAGTACAGTAGGGGCTTTATCCGCTACCCTCTTCAAGCGTTTGCGCTGTATGACCAAGGGAGGCGGAGAATCATCATCCTCAATGTCAATGGGTGCTGACTCTTCTGAAGGTGGAGGAGGAGGTACTGGATCTGATGGAGGAGGTGGAGGTAAAGTCTTCTGTAAACCTGAATAGGTCAAGAAGGCAGACAAATATGATCCGTAGGTAACATTGGTAACATTACCCCTCGTGACTTTAACAAAATGCTGATCCATTTTAGTAAGGAGGTATGTGCTCCAATCAATAGCAACTCCTTTCAGCACCATCCTGGAAGCTGTGAAAAGCTCTTTGGACAAATAGTGGGATGGCGTTTTGGCAGGCATAAACCTGTCCTGAAGGAACTGACAGATCGTCTTCCATACGGGATCAGTAATCATAGAAAACGAAACTCCTGAAGAGTTTATCACTTTCTTAACATCAAGAACTTCCCTTGTCTGCTTCTGCAACAGCTTGAGAATCTCTTCATTAGAGAAGAGCTGACGAGTGGTCACAAAAGGTTCTCCTTTGAAGGGTAAAGACAGAGCCTTCCCTAAGCCTCGAGATGTCAAAGTCATAGACATTCCTTGGACTACGCCTGTCTTCTTGCTGTAAGAGGCCAGGAACTCATCACATACGGACGGATCTTCTGGAAGTAATGGAAAAGGAGTGGCCACAAAAGCAGCAAGTCCTGCCTTCGTGAGGGGCTCAAAAGTAAGTAGGGACGAGTAATCCCTACTAACTAGTGGGACGTACTGGATAGGGGGAGGAGCATGAGAAGGCGCCATTCAGATGGTTACACACACACCACAAACACAGACAATCAAAGAGAATGCCTGCAAAGCAAGAGACAAAAACCAAGGATAAGAGAATTACCAAATAAACATGACTCGACCTACTAACCCCAAGCAAACCACATCCTAGAAAAAATTGGGCATGACCTTGAGACAAATGCGACCGAAAGCTTCATGCGATGCATCAGACAAACACCCTGAACCCCGTATCAGGCAATAAAAGAAAAGAAAAAAAAACTGCATACCGTACCCGTAACCGTAACAAAGACTTGAAACCAAAACCATACCATATCCGACACATATCAAAACTACATCTGTGATAGAACCAAGACTGGACCATGGAAAATAACACTAAGGACTGCGTATACCCATCCCACGAAACGCTTCATTAAAAAGGGGATTAAGTGCAGTGAGGGGGAAATTAATTTAATGAAGGGTTGATTTTAATCAATTATTAAAAATGGGTGAATTTTTATTAGGTGATAAACCTTAACAAGAAAACGGCGGTTCCTTATTATAAATTTAATTACCAATTATTAGGTTAAACGGTGCAGTTATTCGATTCCCGGACTTCGATTCCCGACTGGGTCTCTAAATGCAATTCATTGATTACAATTTAAGGTGATGTGGAGCGCTTTTTTGCCAGCGCGTGCTCATGTGACGGCTGGTTTATTTTAATTAAAATTTTACAGTGCCTCTGTAGCGCACGTAGCGCGTGCTAAGTGAACGGCTGGTTGATTTTAATTAAAAAAGTATGTGTGTTTAGCGCGAATGCGCGTGGAAAGTGTGGGTGAATTAAAGAATTCATTTTAACAATTAATTTGTGATTAAGGGGGAAAATAAATAAATAAAGTACATAAAATAAATACCTGGAAGGGGTGTGTATGTAATGCAGGAATGCGCACGGAAGAGTCCACCAAAAGAAGGGAATCCAGTAAAGGAAAAGTAAAGATCACTGATGAAACAACAATGACAGCACCTTAGCAGATGTGTTGATTTGGTTTGCGTTGGTTTTGTTTATTATTATTATTATTATTATTATTATTATTTTTAAATTTTTAATTGTGATTATTTATGGTTGAATAAATGGAAAATGATGAAGGGAGGTGAGGGGAATTTTTTTAGAATTGTTTAGAATTTTTTAGGATTTTTTTTACAATTTTTTAAATGAATTTTCTATATTTTTAGCAATTTAGGGGTAAATTTAGGAAATGTGGAATTTTCAAAAATTATAGGGTAGGCAATTCCCAGCAGACAAATTTCCAAAAATTGACAACTGGCAAAAGGAATTTTTAGAAATTTTTCTAAAATTTTTTTAATGGAAAAATTAATGTAGTGATTAATTAAGTCACCTAAATCACATTAATCACATAAGTCAGTTAAAGGGAGGAAGCCGCTGGAGGAGGCGAGGGTGGAGGAGGCCGCTGGAGGAGGCGAGGGTGGAGGAGGCCGTAGAGGGGGAGGAAGCCGTTGGAGGAGGCGAGGGTGGAGGAGGCCGTAGAGGCCGCGGGCGGGCGCTGTGGAAGGCCGCGGGCGCTGTGGAGAAGGAAGAGGCCGCGGGCGGAGACGGCGGACTGGGGGGAGGAGAAGGAGTGGGGGGAGGAGAAAAGAAGGAGAGGGCGCAGGGAGGAGGGCGCACTGTGGAGGAGGAGAAGGAGTGGGGGGAGGAGAAAAGAAGGAGAGGGCGCAGGGAGGAGGGCGCACTGTGGAGGAGGAGAAGGAGTGGGGGGAGGAGAAAAGAAGAAGAGGGCGCAGGGAGGAGGGCGCACTGTGGAGGAGGAGAAGGAGTGGGGGGAGGAGAAAAGAAGAAGAGGGCGCAGGGAGGAGGGCGCACTGTGGAGGAGGAGAAGGAGTGGGGGGAGGAGAAGGCGTGGAGGGAGAAGAAGGGAAAGAAAGGGAGAGAGAACGAGTGGGGGAAGGGCGGTTGGGGGGAAGGGATGGGCAGTTGGGGGGGAAGGGTGGGGGGGGCCCATGGGGGGGGCCATGGGGTGGGCAGGTGGGGGGAAGGGTAGGGAAGGGTAGGGACAGGGGGTGGGCAGGGTGGGGACAAGGGTAGGTACCCCCGTCCCGCGCACATGCGCGGGACGGGGTAAAAAAATTTGCCGTGACGGGATTGAAATGGCACCGGGAAGACGGTACGGGTTTCGCGGACACGACCAGGCGCGTGGAGATTCGTAAAATCGAAAAAGGGCGCGTTCACGCGCAAAACGAGTGCGAGAAAAAATGGAAAAATAAAGAAAAATTAATAACTCCCAATCCGGACGTCAAAACGAAATAGCGTAAAAACGAAAAGTGGGCAGGACGACAGGGGGGAAACAAGGAAAATACGGGACGAGGGTTCCGGGAAGGTAAAGGGCGTTCACGTGCAAAAACACAAAAAACGAACCAAAAACGCAATTTAAAAATTAATACCAAAAGATCCGTGCATCGGAATGGAGTGCAAAAAAAAGGAAAACTGTGCAGAAAGATGTGCCCGACAATCCTATCACGTCAAAACATAATTCCGACTGAGATAAGACGCGTGCACATGGGAAAAACCCAAAAAATAAACCCGAAAATGGGATCGGAAATTAATATCTGACAAACCGTTCACCGGAATGACATGCAGTAAGAAGGAAAAATGTCCGCAGAAAGGAGTGGCACAGGGCTATCATGTTAAACCGCAGTTCCGGCGGAAGTAGGAGGGGTTCACATGCAAAAAACTCCAAAAATACTCCCGAAAAGTCATTTAAAAATTAATAAGTAAAAATCCGGAAGTCGAAAAAGGGTGGAGGAAAAAGGAAAAAGGTAGGGGAAGGCACCGGGGACACGGCTGTTAAATCAAATTGGAATTCCGATGCAAACAGGGCAGGTGCACATGGAAAAATGTCAAAAATATGCATGAAAAAAATCGTAAAAAAACCAGAAAATTAATAACGGACAAACCATGTATCGGAATGATGCAGAATAAAAAGGAAAAATATCAGGGGGAAAGTGGTTGTCAGGGCTATGATGTCAGATTACGGTTCCGAAGCAAGAAAAGTGCATTCACATGGAAAACCGGCTAAATTACGCAAAATGCTTCAAAAATTAATAACTCAAAAACCGTGCACCGGAACAGGGGTAGGGAAAAAGGAAAATTGATCAGTTCAATGGGGGGAACAGGGCTATAAGGTTGGATTGGGACTGTGGTGAACGTAGGATGCATTCACATGGCAGGACCTCAAAATCAGGGAATGAAGGAAAACTGCAAGGGAACAGCCCCAAGGGTGGGTGGAACATAAACGGGTGGGTGGAAAAGGATCCCATAAGGGTAAAAGCAAGTCATGGTATACATGCATGGGCAAGATAAGGCATATGCAAAGGATATGCAATGTAGACGCGCAGGGACGTGTCCCCACACTTAAGACCTTAACGGATAGGGTTAACCGAACATTAGGGACCTAGGACCACGCCACAGACCATCCACTAACTTCCCCACACTTAAAACATGAACATCACTAAGAAACAGAAGTTGTAGGGTTAGAAAAACTTGGCCCGTTTCGTCAAGAATCAAGGTTGAGGGTCGATGGCACGTCCAGTGTTGTTGTCGGCGCTGGAGGGACCAAGGCATCTTCTCGGCACACGTCCGTCATGGAAGGGACCACGTGGCAGCACCCAGGGAGGTAGCTGATGAAAGGAATCGCAGGAAATTCGTCGATGATGAGGGATACTGCACTCAACTCACAGTCACTCAATTGGAATGAAATAACAGTCACTCGCCCCATGACTAATATCACTTGAGGAATAAGGATTGAAACCCATATCTCATACCCGGTTGAGGAATCAACAAGGGGGGAATGGTGCAGAAGGAGTATGCCAGGGTGCACAGTTGATGGTGCAGTAGTGCGTCCAACCCGTCTGGCATAGGTGCAAGGAGGAAGGCAAGGGAGCCTTACAGTGCAGTGTACAGAACAGGGTGATGTGTCTTGTGATGACGGCAAAGACCCATCCCGTGGGTGCATAGGGAAACGGGAACATACCTGACTCCAAGTGTCGCAATGTCCCTCAATCTCACCTCTCGGTAATTGATTGAAGAAACTCCAGTCACACTCAACCCACCCTCTGTCTCACGCTCTGTGGATAGATACAGGAGGGCAGCCTTTTCCTGAAACCCATTAATGTAATGCACACAATCACTTGTGCAAAGGGTGTATGCCTTGTGCGCAGTTGATGGTGCAACTGTGCATCCCGCCCTGTGCCGGCATACGGTGCGAGAAGGAAGGCAAGGGAGCCTTATGGTGCAGTGCACAGAAACAAATTGTGCTTTGTGCATTGAGAGGCCCATCCCGTGCGTGCAACACTTCATTCACACTTCTCACCTCTCATTTGATTTGAAGGGAAAAGACTGGTCTCTCGCCCCACCCTTTGTCTCACTCGTTGTTGATAGATACAGAGGGCAACCATACTCACTTCCCCATCCGTTTAGGATGAAAGCTCACGTCACTCGATTGGTTGTCGATGAAGATCGCGTCATCAATTGTTAAAGAGGCGTACCCAGGGAGGTAGCCATCAAATCGAATATTGTATTGGACAGGAACATGTCGTCTGCTGGAGGACAGTTAGTCACTTTGCAAAGAGACCCAGGACACAGCGTACCAAGGGAGGCAGCTTCGGAATTGGATCCTAGGGATATCAATTAATGAATCCACTTTCTGGACTGCTGGGTGTTGCCACCTTTTCCACAGCCAGCTTCTCGCCCAAGGGTGTTTACCACCTTTTCTTGGAACGAGGCCTGCTATGACAGGGAATTGCTTCCTTTTCTCTCATAACAGATTTGTTTATTTATTTTTTTTTCTTTTTTCTTCCTTGGTTTTTTTTTTCTTTTTCTTATTTTCCCCTATTCCCGAGGGTGTTTCCACCTTTTCTCGAAGAATAAGTCGGCATGACAGGGACCTAAGTCCTTTTCTCCCATGACCGATATGTTTTTTTTCTTTTTTTCTTTTTTTCTTTTTTTTTTTCTTTTCTTCAAATTGAACAAGGGAATGGTGGAAAGACCATTTGTCAAAACCAACCTCGCCACTGTCGCTGGTGGAAAATAGAGGATAAAAGATCAAAGTTGGAAGGGGGGTTTAAGGGGACAGAGGGTTGCGCCCACTTCATCAGGAGTGATTGAAGAACGGCTATCAGAAGTAGCATCATAAGAAGCACAGTGCCGCGCCAATGAGGGAAAGGATCAAGTGTCCGTAATTGTCAAGATCCCCAAGGAGGGAAGTACTTCTTCAGGCGATATCCATTGATCAGAAAGGGATCATCAGAGGCATCAACGGTCTGCACTTGGACAGAGCCATTAGGGTTGACTGCAAGTACCTTATAGGGGCCCATCCACCGCTGTTGGAGCTTGCCAGGAAACTTGCCAAATCGTGAATCATAGGCTAGGACCAAATCACCTTCTTTGAACTCTTTGTGCTTGATGAAGCTGTCATGGTAAGCCTTACGTCGAGCTTGCGTGGCTTCCATGCACTGTAGAGCCATCCGACGAATTTCATCCAAACATTCCAAGTGCAGGAGACGGCGTTGCAGTGAATCATCCTCCCCCAAACGCTCTTTGATAGCCACTCTCAAAGAGGGTAGTTCCAGCTCAACAGGAAAAACAGCTTCTGTACCATACACCAACTGGAAAGGTGTCTGTCCCGTTGCTGCTTTATGGGAGGTTCTGTACGCCCAGAGGGCCTCTGTAAGTCGATCATCCCAATCACGACGATGTGCGGCAATCGTTCTTGTCAGAATCGAGCAGAGGATGCGATTTGTGACTTCGACTTGGCCGTTGGCTCTGGGGTAATAAGGAGTGGACTTGCGATGGCGGATCTTATACAACTCTGTCAACTCTTCCATGACTTTGTTGAGGAAATGCGTGCCTCTGTCACTTATCAGCTCTAAGGGACTGCCAAAACGGGTGATGATATTCTCGTACATGAACAGGGCCACGCTGTTACCATCGTCCCGCTTTAGGGCTTTAGCTTCACACCACTTTGTGACATAATCCGTACATACGAGGATGTATCGGTTCTGTTTCCTTCTGGTAGGAGGGTCGATTGGACCTACGAAGTCAATACCCCACTTCTCAAACGGCTTCAACGGAAGGATAGGTTGCAGTGGCATGGCACTTGTCTTCGTGGGTTTCCCCATTCTTTGACAAGCATCACATCTTCTACAGTAATCATAGGCATCCTTGTGAATGGTAGGCCACCAATATCCTGCTAGCAGAGCCTTCCTGGCCGTAGCTTCTCCTGCAAAGTGACCTCCACATGGCTCGTCGTGGCAAGCCTTCAGAACAATCCCAATCTCATCCCCTGCAACACATCTTCTGAGTACTTCATCTTTGCCTTTCTTGTACAGTGCACCGCCTAGCAGGGTGTAGGGGGCTGATTCTAGCATGAGCTTCTTCCTTTCCCGACTAGAAATACCAGGAGGGTACTGTTGGGTTGCCAGCAGATTAGCAATGTCTGCATACCAGGGAGTTACAGTTTCTACCAAGAATAAGGAAGCATCAGGGAGGTCTGGATCATCCTGCTCCTCGTCTGCAGTTTGTGGGATACGCGACAGATGATCAGCCAGAACATGGGAACGACCAGGCTTAGTAATCACCTCAAAGTCGAACTCCTGGAATAAAAGGAGCCATCTCATCATTCGTCCTTTCACATCTGCTTTGTTCATCAAGAAGGACAGGGCCTCATGATCCACATAAAATTTAAAGTGGGTAGATAGGAGGTAATGGTGAAACTTCTCTAGGGCAAACACCATTGCCAAGCACTCCAGCTCTGTCACTGTATAGTTTCGTTCCCTATCAGTGACTTTCCGGCTTGCATAATAGATCGGTTGATCCAGCTTCGACGAGCCCTTCTGGCAGAGGACAGCACCTAAGCCTTCAATTGATGCATCAGTGTGTACGTGGAACTCTTTCGTCCAATCAGGAGGTTGCAGAATGGGTGCCTCTATCAGACACTGCTTCAGAGTGTGGAAGGCTTTGTCACATTCTTCCGTCCAAGTAAACTCTGCATCTTTCCTCAGGAGCTTGTGCAAGGAGGTTGCCTTTGTTGCAAAGTGGGCTATGAACCTTCTGTAGTAACCCACATGGCCTAAGAATCCCCTCAACTGTTTGAGGTTGGTGGGTGCTGTCAGAGCTGCGATCTTTTCAATCTTTGCAGGGTCTGTTGATATCCCTTGTGCAGAGACAATGTGGCCCAACAGGACTCCAGAAGAAACCCCAAAGATGCATTTGTCGGGGTTAAGGGAAATCCCATACTCCCGGCATCGGTCAAAGCATTGTTCCAAATGTCCCCAGTGTTCACTGATCAAACTATAGACATAGAAGTCATCCAAATATACCTCAATAAAGTCGTGCAGATGATTTTGGAATGCGGCCATCATGACTCGTTGGAAAGTAGCAGGGGCATTGCAGAGCCCAAATGGCATCACTCGGTAAGCATAGGTCCCCCATTCTGTGGTGAAGGTCATTTTGGATTGGTCTTCTTCTGCGATTTGGACTTGGTTGTATCCACTGAATCCATCCAGAAGGGAATAAAGCTCATGTCCGGCCACTGTATCCAACAGTTGGTCTATGAAAGGGATTGGAAAGTGATCCTTCTTTGTTTTGGAATTAAGCTTTCGGAAGTCCACACATATTCGCAATTTTCCATTCTTCTTGGGTACAACCACGATGGGTGAAACCCATTCACTGTTTGCCACTGGATAGATGAACTCGGCTTCTAGGAGCTTCAGCAGCTCCGCTTTCACCAATGTGGAATAATTCGGGTTCATTCGCCTCTGTCGTTGCCGTACTGGCTTGGCATCAGGCTCCAAGTCAATATGATGTTGACATATTGTGGGATCAATCCCCTTTAGGTCTTTGTAGGACCACGCAAACACGTCCAAATTTTCTTTCAACAAGTTGTACAAGGTTGACAACTCCTCTTCTGGGAGACTGCTACCCACCTTCAAGTGGCGTTCAATGCCTTCTGCATCCACAAAGGTTAACTGCCTTTCACCTTCTACTTCACGGATGAAGGTCCCGCGGACTGTTTCTGGGTAGAGATCCGACTCCTTCAAGGGAGTGGTGTCCTCGTCTGATGTCCCACTAGAACCAACTTCTTCTTTTGGTGGAGACTTAGGTTGCTCCTTAAGACGTTGGAATGGGATAAGAGCCGTTTCGGGTTTGGTTTCAAGATTAATTACCTCTTGGCTTGAAGACTCATCTTCTGAAGATGACACATCCAAGAACGTCACATAACAGGGACCTACTGATGCCTGTTGGATTGGTGGGACTGGTGCTTGTTGGCACGGTGCATCATCATCATCTTTCTTTGGCAAGGATGGATTAGGACGGCAGGAGCCACACTTAAAAGATGGCTTGCTCTTCTTAATCCATTTCTTATAAAGGTTTTGCGTATGAGAAGATCCATTTACCAGACCAAATGGTACCATTGCCATTCTGCCCCATAGCATGAGCTCATCGGCTTCTGATGCTTCTGGAACTTCTTCTTCAAATGTATCCTCTTCAGGTGGGATAGACTCTTCCGTTTGACTCCCATCACCTTCTTCGTCCATATCATATCCATCCTCTTCTGTCTCTGCTTCTGTCTCTGCTTCTGCTTCTGTAGGAGTTCTGTAACAGAAGAACAGATTCTCTGTTTCCTCTCCTGCCTCTGTCTCTGCTTCTGCTTCTGCTGTGACCATGTAACAGGGAGAGCAGTACATCCATGCTTCTATCTCACTGTCAGAAGTGATTTCAGAAGTCATTCCTGATTCAGGCAGGAAGTATTCACCCATTGATAATGGCTTTGCATCTTTTGGAAGTCGGCTTACGGTATCCACTGTTAAGGAATGTGCCATTATTTTCTTGGGAAGGATCTGTTTGACAGCATCTTCGTCTGCTGATGTTCCATCCGTAACCTCATTAGGGGAGTCAGAAGATAATTCCAAGGAGGTGGATCCATGTCCTTTTTGAGAACCATACAGTTTCAGCACCACTTTATTGGGTCCTCTACCCAAAGTCAAAGTTCCTTTGAACCAATCCGTCCTTGCTCGGGCTTCAAAAAGCCATGGTCTGCCCGGTAACAGAGGATAGGATGTGCCATAAGAGTTTGGCTTCACCACCAGATAGGTTAGCCAATAATCTTTTCCAGCCACTGTAGTCTTCACATATGGAAGAATGCCCAAAGGCTTGATTCTACTCTGATCCGCCAGTCTAATGAGCCATTGGGTTGGTTGCACACCTTGTAGGCCTAGATCCTTCATTGTCACATCCGTCATAATGTTCACTGATGAGCCTCCATCAATCAGTGCATTTGCAATAAAGCAGCCTTCTATCCATAAGCCAGTCTCTGGAGTACCTGGATCTAGGAAAGCATTAGCCACATCCACTTCTTTTACAGGCTCTGGAGCCTTGTTGGGCTTTGTTGCTGTTGAAGGAGCAATCCTTAAGCCACGTCTGTTTGTCAGTATACTTTTGAATCTTGTCCGGCAACTGGGAGACAACATCAATAATTGTCGAAATGTGAGGTTTGGTTTAAAGGTATCTAGATCTCTGACCAGATCGTATTCCTTAATAGGATCCACTGGCTTTTCTAATCGGTTAGGGAATGGGGCAACACCCATTTTCATTTTCCCTCTTTCTTCCAACAGAGGAATTACAGGAGCTTCTTCTGCCACTTGTGGCACTTCCTCCTCTTCTGTATCCTGGACCTCTGGTCCTGTCTCTGTAACTGTCTCTGTAACTCTCTGTGGCACTGTAGGGCTCTGTACGGCACTGTTAGGCTCTGTTCTGTTCTTCTGGTGGAAGATTGAACTTCACTGTTCTGGCAGGAGGATTATTTTCTTTCTGGATAGGTGGTTCCTTCTTCTTTGCACGCGTGATGACAGCAACTTCCAATTCCACTAAATTGGAGGTAGGCTCTTGGGCCTTGGCCGGACTATCAGTAGCACTGTTTTTCACTGGGGCTGGGCTTGGACAGTCTTTTGCAGTGTGGCCTTCTCCTTTGCATCGACTGCATAAGGGCTTGTAATCCACTGACCTTCTGGGATTTGGACAATTTGGCGAGATATGTCCCTTTTCTCCGCATCTGTAACACTCCACTTCTGATCTCTGACCACCGCCAGACTGTCTGCCTCTGTAACTTTGAGAGGGAAATCTTCTGGGTCCGAAATTAGGACCAAACTCTTTAGACTTAGGTCCAATATCCTGTGTTGTCATTTTGGATTCCAGCAAGTTGAATCTTGCGTCTTCTTCCTTTCTTCTCCTATCATGCATCTCCTTCAGAGAGCAAATGTCCTCTGTATGATTCTTCCGCAAACAGTAGGAACAGAAGGCTCCAGGGATGGTTGGTTTCCGTGTACATTCAGTGGCTAAATGGCCTGCTTGATGACACTTACCACACCAAGTATTTGACCGCATCACATCTCTTCCTGCTCCTGCAACATTGGATATGCTGGCAGTATTCACTTTCAACGTCTGTAGTTGTTCTGTAATCACATCTATCAACTCCTTTTTTATGTTTGCAACTGAATTGGATAAATAATCCTTCAAGCTTTCTCCTCCTGACGTACCGGCAGGAGGGTTTTGAGGAGTTTCTGTAATCACGGCATAAACTGGTTGGGCTGGTACAGAGGGGTCTCTGTTCTGGTTCTGATTCAGAGCTCCTGTTTGAACTGTTGGCTGTTGGCTCCAGTTGGTAGGATTCCACTGTTGCTACTGATTTGTCATTGAGGAAATTGGTTGGGACCATTGTTGTTGTGGTTGAACCATCATTTGAGGCATGGATTGTGGCCACTGTGGATTTGGTGCACTATACTGTGATACCAGGGGCATCTGTTGGTAAGGGTAGGGAACAGTCCCTGGAACTGCATTTGGTGGGTACATCATTCCTGACATCAGAGGAGGTAGGACTCCTCTTCCTGTATTCATCGCCAATCTAGCTTCCACTTCATCGTACAGTCTTGCTCCTTCTGTTGCAGCTTGCAGTGTGGCTGGTCTTTGCAGCTCCACAAACTTACGGACTTCTGGTTGTAATCCTCTGAGAAACACCCCCTTCTGAATGCCATCATCTAAATTATGGTTAGTCCATCTCTTCAGGATGGATTCCATTCGTGAGACATAAGCTTCCACTCTTTCTCCAGAGGACTGACTTAGGTTCATAAATTCCTCTCGCATCCGCTCTTCAAAACCTTCACGCCTGAATTTAGTGAGGAAGGCCAACTTCAGGTCGTCCCATGTGCCAAAAGTTCCTGCTGCTTGTCTCTCATACCACTGAAACGCCGCGCCCTTGAAAGTGGCGGGGAATATTGCTAACCAATGCTCCGGGGTTCTGGCATTGTTAGCCACACACGCTACCATAAACTCTGCTACATGAAGATCAGGGTCTTCATTGTACTCTCCCTTAAAAACTGGCAATGGGACTACATTCGCTGGTCTGTCATCAATATTTCCAGGACGGATCTGGCTTGGAAGTGGACCTCCAGCAGGAGGAGGAAGGGCTTGATGTGCCATTGGGACTTCTGTAAAGAGTTCCGCAAGGGCGTCAAAGGCGGCTTCTGCTGCGAGCTCGTTCTCAGCCTTGATTTTTGCTTTCTCTCTTCTCACGTACCTCTGGACTCGTTCTAACGCTTGCCTTTTTATTGCGTCATTCATCAGGGGTGTGGCTCCACTATGTTGTTAGTGCTCCACAGAGGGTTAACAGAAGGCTTCAGTCTCTGGAGGACTCTCTTGCCAACATTTCTTCTACTTCTTTTTTCTCAACGTCCCTGAATTCTGCTTTCATGCCACTGCACAGAGGAAGGTATTCGGTTCTAAAGGTGTCAAAATGCATACGTCTGAGCATTGTTGTAGTGCCATCATCATAGTAATTCCAGCTTCTGATGGTTTCAACAGTGTATGTTGTGAAAAACACTCTGTCTACCAACTTCCAGTGGGTTGCTAATTGAACAAACAGAAGATTATCAGTACACCAAGCATCCCATGTATCTTGCTGTTGAGCATCCACGAACAAATTCCAACTCTTTTCCTTCTTGTCCCTGTGAACCTCTACAGACCAAGACTCCTGAAGCTTCTTCACAATCTCCCACTTGATGTTGTCTGGAAACTTTTCAATAAATGCCAAATCTTCCATGGATGTTCATTCTCTCTGTTTCTGCTCTTCAGTTTGTTCCCAAACAGTTTGCCACCAAGATGCAAGTTTCTGCTGCTTCAATAGGAAGAGGAAACTGTCCACCACATAGAGCATGCATCATGATGGTAATGTGTTTCCGCCATTGTGGGATGAACTTCTTGTGGAAAGTGGCTTTGATTATGAGAAATTCCAACCCTTCAGTGGAAGAAGGAACTTTACAAACATCCATTGAATTCTTCTCTTCTTGGCAATGCCATTTCCTTCATTTTCAGCCTCTTTTGGTGCTTGTTGATGGCAAGGTTCCCCGGCTGCGCACCAAAAACATGGAGCCCCGAGAGGAACACCAAGGAAAAGGGAATTCTCTTGCAAGAAAATCTATCTTGTAACATCAACAAGCTTGTTTATCATGTTTCATGTGATCACAATGAAGAAAAGAACACCAGGCACAACAAATCTTCATGCAGCATCATGTAGACCTCCCACGGATTTTAATAGAATCAACCATATTCTTCAACATCTTCACAAAATCCATCAATAGAACAAAGAAAGCAAAGAAGTACACCATCTTTGAATGGAAATACATCACATAATATTCATCTTCAATATCTTCATAGTCTTCTCTCTCAATCTCTCATATACAATCACTTTGTTTGAGTAGAATTGGCTATCTCTGACTCTCTCTCTCTCTCACTCTATCAATAATACATCATATCCTCACTACAATCTCTCAAAATTACTCTCAATAATCACTCTTAGGTCGTGGATACCCCTCCCAAGAGGTATGTCTGATATGAAGAGTCACCAGAGCCACTACAGTGTCTCTTCACAGCTCACTACTGTCACTTCACTCTAGTCTTCTCTTGAGTCTTTGGCAGCTACTTCTTCCACTTCTTTCAGCTCTTTTGCACTTGTATTCACCTCTTTCCAAGGCTAGAAAACTTTCCCAAAAGTCACACATACATTCCACAGAACACTTACAGAAGCATACAGAACAGTCTACAGAACAGTACCAGAACAGCTACAGTACAGAACAGAACAGAAATAGAACAGAAGCAGAAGCTCTACAGAAGACCTACAGAAGGTTACAGAAGGTTATCAAAACCACATAACTCACTCTCAAACCATTTCAAACTCTCACAAACCATTCACTAAACTTTCACAATATCTCATTCTTCATTAATCAATACTCCTTCCCTCCTTACAGAAGACAATCAGAACAAAACAGACCAAAACAGAACAAAACAGAAGGTATACAGAACCATTCAGAACCTATCAGAACCTATCAGAACATCACAGAACCATCAACAAACATCATAATCTTCCAAAACACAATCATTATCATCCAAAACACTCTCAATCCACTTCTCAATCAACCAATCATCCCATAAAATCAACCATTCAGCTCTCAAAAACAACAAAAATCAGCCAAAAAACAAGTCATTTCAACACTCAACATAAAGTCAATGAAGAAGCAGATCAAGAGGACCAAAAGAACAAGAATAAGAAGAAGAAGCAAAAAAATCATGAAGACTTTGAAGTGGCAAACAAAGTGAAGTACAAGTACAGGAAGCTAGACAAGAATAACTACAATGAATTGAAGATCTATGTCAAAAGGAATGCTAAAAACCACAAGGGCCTCACGGTCCTTGATCCTATTTTTTACTGACTTTTTTAGCCTTGTAGTGTCTAGCCCAAATGTCTTTATCATAAGCTTGTAAAACTCCTCATGTAGCCTTGTACTACAACCTCTGTAGGGCCCCTTCTATAGCCTCTAGATGTCCATCATGTTTGTGGTACCCACACTTAGCCTTTTCTGCGACAGCCTCTGGTGTTTTGCCATGTTTATGGTATGCCTACACTTTGTAGGTGTTACTTTCACTAAAGCCTCTACAGACTTTGTACTTTCTGGTTGTGATTGAGGAGGGGTGTTGAGATATTAGCAATCACACCTAATGTAGCCTCTTTGTATGAGGCAGTTTGGGATGAAGACATAGGCTGCAGGAATCCCATATGCACAGAAAGGGAAAACTGTACCCATCCAACAACTGTAAGGAATTGTACTTGACTACCACTTTTGATAGATGAATGAATACATGATGATGCTTTTCCTTATTAGTTAGTGTCAGTCTTGTACTTGCTTCCATCTTGGAACCTAATTCACTGGTGTAACAGTTGCGGTCTTCAGTCAATGTCATCATGAGTTTAGTCTATGCTTACAAGCCACCATAGCCATGCTCTAGATCTCGCGTATTTTAACAATTTTGGCTAGGGCAATCACACTAGTCAATCCCAACTTCCCTCCATAGAAATCTTCAACCAAGGGTAAGGGAAATGGCATGGGCAATCATCTGCAAAGAATAGTAAGGTGCTCCAAAAAGAAAGAAATGCTAACACTTTCTCCTATGAAGTTCGATCCATCTCCTCTTAAGTCTAAAGAGAAGAGAGTATATGTTAAAGTCAAATTCTTCTATCAACAAAAAAAAGCCATTGTGAGGAGATCAAACATCTTTGTAGAAAGTGACGAAAAAGTTACAATGTCAAAGGTTGAGGAGAGAGAAGAAACATAGGTGCAAACAAAAACTTAGAGGATGCTTTATGATTTTGCATCCTTGTATATTTTTACTTCAATTTTGTAACTTCCCAATGGCTTATATGTTTGTATTGAACGATAATTTTTTTAACAATGTCAATCAATAAGATGAGATACTATAAAGTTTTCATATTTATTGCTAAAAAATTACAATTGTAGGAGGCAAACAACTCATACAAGAGAAAGATCATTTAGGTCTTTTCCCAATTGTTTTACCATTGACTTTGAACTTATATCTAGGGGATATATTGTCTAGCAGTCAAAGGTATCCCTTATATCCTTTAGACTCCAATTGGAAGGAACATTTACCTCCTTTTCTTCTTCATGTGCTATAACTTGCACCTTAAGTTTAAAAGGCATGCAATCTATATCAAAATCCAAGGGAATCCAAATGCCTAGTTTAAGTTTGCATCTCCTATAATCAAAGTCCAAAGAAAGGTTTTTTCATGTGATATTGTAAGACAAATCAGAGGACTAGGTGCATATAGTACACCTCATGATATCACCCTTATGGTCATACTCTCTAGATTTCCAAAGCCTTCTTATAATGTTGTCTAGTTCTACAAAATTTCTATTTAGCCAAGATACCTTTGTCATTTGTAAATGTGCTATTTTAAAGCACGCCACAAAGATATATAAGGGTATAAATCATTATAGGTATATTCTTCTTGAGATCCTTCAAGTTGTCATGGAATTTTGAATATCTTGACATATTTTGAATTTAAAGCTGTGCATCATTGCATTATCTGGAATCTTCCAATTTAGAGATGAAAGACTTGGCAATGGCAATTCCTCAATATGTTCATATGTACCTGCTCTAGAGGAAGCCATATACTATGCATAATATATAAAAATGCTACCCTCACTAAAAGAATCCACTTTTTGATGAGCATTGATAATGCCTATGAACACCTTATGAATCGTATGGAAGGTTCCACTTAAGCTTTCCACATGTTGTCATTCAATACTTGCTGACAAAAATATGACTACAATCAAGAATTCATTATTGGCACTTTCTTAAATGAAAAAAAATATTACATACATTATCAACTAAAGACTTACAATGTATTTGTTGGGAACACATTCGTTTGGAGGCAAGTGCATATCCTTGGCCATGTAAACATGTTACACTTTGACAAACCACCCTTCATGCATAATTTTGAGAGCAACGATACGTCTCTTCTAAGAATATTTTATATCCTCTTGTTTTCCTCTTTTCACCTTATGAGAGCCCTTAAAAGAGGGTAATATGGTCACCTAATCATTAATGCTAAATATTTCCAGCTCCCAATTTCCATCAACTCCCTAGCTACTACAGATGGTGCAAGAGTTTATTAAACAAGAAGGGCACCTCGTGGATGCCATACACAGATTGAATTCAGAGAGAAAGAAGCTCAACAAGAAAGGTGAATGAACTAAAAAGGAATATTATGAGCAATAAAGAAAATATGTTGGGCACACCAAAAAGAATATTGAAAGCTCTTGACTTTCAAACAAGTCATTATTAACTTCATAACATCTTTATCGTGTCCTTTGTCAGATTTTATAAGTAAATAAGGACTTTGGGACTACCAAAACATGTTAGAATTTGGAGATTTTGGCCAAAAAGGAGGAGAGAATCATGAAGTAGTCTCTACTATCTCCAAAAAAGAGGAGACAAAAATACCATATTCTTACACACATGGCAAATCTCTTTGGCTCTTTTCTTAATCCTATAATCAACAAAAGTGTATTTTTTGAAGCATTTTTTGCCCTAATGGATATGTTTTCTAATATGAAGGATGGTATTCAAGTAACATATGTATTGACTGATGTAGTGCTAGAGGAGGATATTAAAAAGGCCATCATGGATTATAATGTGGATTTTTTGTTTAGTAATATTATTGGAAACATACCTAATGATGATGCGATGATGGAGTGTGTCGATGCTATCCAATAAGAGAGAGATGATGTTATAATAGTTGAGGATGTCAAATAAGGATATGCTTTGGGTGAGTACTTGGTTATGCAATTGGATACCCTAGCCATGCAAGGTAAAGAAGATGCATTTATAAGTCATGTTCTTGTATCACATGAAGAACTATATATCAGGGAGAGTGCTCCTTTATGGTTTCTTGGGAAGAGAATTAATTGCTTTAAGGTGCAGGCTGATGGGGTAGAGAGGGCTATATAATAGCAAGATGTCATGAATTGTCAATGCTTTATAATCTAAGTAGGTGCGATTGGTCTTGGTATGCATGTCACATGATACTCATGATTTGGGTCTATGATTTTGGTAGGAGGTTGATTACACATATGTTTGATTGGGTAATGATTATATGGGCATTCGAATTGGGTGGCTATAAAATGTGGCACGTCTAGGGGATGTGCATGTTTGGAGGGGGAGGATATCACAAGGATTATTATCCACTAAATTCAAATATGCTAGGCTCTAAGGGAATAGAGGTATGCCACATGACGGGTTCTTCATGGGCCTATGATAAGATTGAAGAGTTAGAGTGCTTACATTGGTTGGCTTTGATAATATCTTCCTTTTTTCAAAAGTAGCTGCTACATTACATTCTTTGAAGAAGATACTCTTATGCAAAATCAATAGCAATATAGATAAATACTATAATAAGAATATCTATTGATACCTATGGCAACAAAAAGAAGCAGCAATATCCTCGAAAAACCCTCAAGTGAAGGGGGCTTAACACAATGAGATAAATAAAAGCTTTAAATCTTAGTGATTTGGGAAGGAAAAGAAAACCATTAGTCTAATTTCCGATTGATCACTCCACCATCGATCGCAATGTCCACCTCAATCCTATCTTGACTCTCTACTCAATCAATCTACAAAATTATTAGTCACTCGTTGATGGAGTCAAAATTATCATGCCTTCACCCATCCACTTGGAGAAATCACTTAGTCAAGTGCATGATAATAATACCATTACTAGCCTTAGCTAAGGCTATAAAGCCTTAGCCAAAGGCTTAAGTCTTTTTTACTCTTTTGCTTCCTGTTGCCACTTAGAGAGAGAGAGAGAGAGAGAGAGAGAGAGAGAGAGAGAGAGAGAGAGAGAGAGAGAGAGAGAGAGAGAGAGAGAGAGAGAGAGAGAGAGAGAGAGAGAGAGAGAGAGAGAGAGAGAGAGAGAGAAGATAGAAGGAGTAAGAGGAAGAGAAGAAGAAGAAGAAGGTAGGAAGAAAGAAGAAGAAGAGTAAGAGAGGAGAGTAGTAAGAAAAGAAGAGAAGAAGGAGGGGGTAGGAAGAAGTAATAGAGAAGTGTTAGGAGGGAGGAGGAACAAAAGGATAATAGAGGAAAGGGAATAGGAGAAGAAGAAAGATAGAAGAGGAAGAGAGGGAGTAGTAAGGGAAGAGACGAGCAAGAGGAGACCATCATCACTGACAACCACCAAGTAAAATAGCACCACTTCAGCTTGCAAAAAATTTGTCCACCCTCTTGCCTCTAGTATCCATGGAACAACTTATTTTTCTCTCTACAAAGTCTTCACCTCGTAAGGGTTCTACCTAGGATGCTTGAGGTTTCCAACCATATCTTCAAGATTGATGAAGCTTGGAAGGCTAGTGAACGACGACCTTATTTGCGATGACCCCAAAGAGATGATACTCTAGAGTAGGGAGCACGAGAGTTATGAATGTGATCACAAACATGGACAACACACCATCATATGCAACACAAACCTAAGTTCTTTTATAGGTTAATGTTCATTTGATATAAGAAATAAGAACATAAAAAAATATCTTTTGATTATTAGATGCAAAATCTATAGCTTAACAAATAGGAAAAAATGAAAATTCAATAAGAAAGGAATGTTAAAATAAAATTAAAACTATTGATTTATATTTTAATTTTTGAATTCAATTTTTAATTTAAAAAAATCCATTAGAAAAATCCAAAAAAGTTAAAAATCATGTAAACGCATGAAGAATTTTTTTCTTGCCATTTACAAATTATATAAACATAATGAAATATATTTTTTTCTGAGCAGTTATTAAGAGTCATGTAAATGTAAAAAAAGTGAATTAAGATAGTTAAAAATAGATCATTACATTCATTGAGTAGAAGTATCCTCTTTAACATAGAAAATCTCATTGGTATAAGTTAAGTCGAAATATTAAATTGCATACGTAGCCATTAGGATATTAACTTACGAACGTAGCTATTAAAAGCCTATGATATTTGAATCCACTCACTTCGCCAACATTACAAAGTGAAATATGAACCCTACCTAGTTCATGAAGCAACTGAAAGCCAAATAATTTTCATTCGAGAAAATAGAAGCCTAAAATTCCTAGGAAAAATACTAGAATTGTTGAATTACATAGCTTCCAAAGTAAAAATAAAAAATTCAAGGTTTAAACTTAGTTTCCAAAAAGTAAGACAAATTTTAACCATATCTCAATATATAGAAGTCTAAAAAAATGTCAAGACTCATAATAAGGTCAATTAACTAACCTTAACAAAGGTTTAATCGAGGAGGATAGTGAGCAAATGTCAATCAAAAAAATTAATAAAAGCCAATAAAAAATCCAATAAAGAAGAAAATCTGGGATTATGATTTCAAAGGGAACTTAGTAAAATGCAAAGGAAAACTAGGAAAAATCTAAGGGGGTGTCGAGACCTAAAATGAGCCTGTTGACACTGGCTCTAAGTGTCTAGTCAAGCATGTACTACACACCCAAACCACCCCTCATAGCCTCGCGGCCAAGAGCGTCTAAGGGGTATACTACCCTAGCCTCTGATGTAAAACTTTTCATTTGTATGGATTGTAATCCAATAGATAACCCTTTCCACACTCCTCAGAGAGGGAGTCACTACACATATCAGTGTAATACACCACATAAGCATAGAAAAAGGGAGTTCCCCTCATCTGATTGCCGATGCGGCTCTACTACAACTCTCTTACACCTTGATGATTGGCCTCAAGATGTGTCATGAACACATAAAGCACGTAACGACACACACTTCACTCTTTTAATCGATTGCTGCAAGAGATAATAAATAGTCCTCATCGAATATTCCCCAAAGGAATGAACCACAAACCCTACATGTTAGGGTACCTCACCTCCTCAACACAGGTCATCGTCCATCAAAACAAAATTTGTGCATCTAGGATGATACCATGTTTTGCGTACAATGCAATTGTGTATGATTTTTAGTGCTCGAATAATTTCCTTATCGACAACCCATACTGTGAAGGTGCAAAAACATGTCTTTTCATGCCTTTACTCTAAATGAGAATATTGTGTTTCGCACAGGGCCAGCGGCACCAAAGCACATACTCGTGCTACTGGACCCTCTTAATTTAAAAACACACGTGTCCTATATGCCATGCATTAAAAAAACATCAGAATTCATGTTGAGATATTTGCAATCACACCTATTGTAGCCTCTTTGTATGAGGCAGTTCTGGGCTTAGGACATGCAGGCAGACTGGATTCCATATGCACAGAAAGGGAAAACCGATACCCATCCAAGAACTATAAAGCATTGTACTTGACTACCACTTTGATATATGGAATGAATACAATATCATGATGCTTTGTACTTTCAATTAAGTGTCTTGTCTTTTTCAGTCCTACACAAGATTGCGTTTATGAGTCCAAGCTGCCATCTTGGAACCTAATTCACTTGTGTAACAATTGGTCTTCAGTCCTTGGTCAATGTCATCATGAGTTCAATCTATGTCTATAAGTCGCCATAGCCATGCTTTAGATCCGAATCTTTAACATGGTATGAGAGCTTAACTGATCATGGCTTAGCATGTCCCAGGTCTCCTCTCTGCTCCTTCAGCTCCTCTTCATCCCTGGACAGCTCAGGATCAGTGTATGACTTCATTTTTAAACTTCATCCTCAGTCCAAGCTTGTGGCAGCCATAGCCAGTCTGCACCCTGCCTCCTTTGAGCCCTTGGATCTCTTCATAGAGGCAATTTCAACACACGATGTCTTCTAAGGATCTCTTCATCACCTTAGGGCATATCTCTCAAGCACTTCAATCAGTAACATTACTACTCCTTGGCTTTAGCATTGCTGAAATTGATCGCACTATTTAGAACTACGCCTCTGACAGGTCGTACAATCCACGCTCTCCACCTGTGTCACGATGTTAGACAAGAGCATAGGGCTTTAAAATCTTGACCTCTAAGGCACCTTCCCACCAGAGATCTCGTTGAGATACTACCGTGACAAGTTGTTGCAAAGGAAAACCAGTGGCTCTATAGTAAACCCTAAAGTTGGGAAGCCATAGCTTTTGAGCTCAAGCTCAAAACCACTTAATTTTCTAACTATCCTCAGTCAATTGGAGTTCCTGCCACTTGGTTCAGAGTTCTTACTCAATAACCAACACACATTTGGGCATCAAATCAACAAGGAGGGGACTCAAGTTGAAGGGGTCACATCAAATATATCAAGCAATAAGCATCAAATTTCAAACTAGTATCTTTTGATACTACACTGTCATTGCTTGTGTCTTTTGACACATTAGGTTTCAACTCTTTTTGTTGGCAAAAGTCAAGGATTTGAAGTTGATTTTTCAATGCCAAAAATGAAGATTTTTAAGTGGGTGCTTCTCATGAAGAGTAGCACGTCTCTTATGGCCCATTTACACTACATAGAAGATGTTACTCTACCCTACAGGAAGACATGGAGCTGTCTATATCCAAATGCCATCAATATACCCATTTGAAGACCTTGAAGACATGAAAGTGCAAAAGTTTGAAGTAATTTCCGTTGCCTCAAAGATGATGCCTTTGCTTGAGGGGGACATGATGAAGACTAATGCATATGCAAGCAAAATCAATGAAGAAGCAGATCAGGAGGACCTAGAAGAAGAGGACCAAAAGAAGTAGAAAAATCATGAAGACTCGGAAGTGGCAAGCAAAGTGAAGAACAAATACATGATCAAAAAGAGCAAGGTGGACTACACTGACATTTGCAATAAATTGAATATCTATGTCAAGAGAAATGCTGAAAACTACAAGGACCTCACGGTCCTTGATCCTATTTTTACTGACCTTTTTAGCCTTGTATTGCCTAGCCCAAATGTCTTTATCATAAGCTTGTAAAACTCCTCATATAGCCTTGTACTACAGCCTCTGTAAGGCCCCTGCTACAGCCTCTGGATGCCCATCATGTTTGTGGTATCCACACTTAGCCTTTTCTGCGATAGCCTCAGGTGTTTTGCCATGTTTATGGTGTGCCCACACTTTGCAGGTATTGCTCTCACTAAAGCCTCTATACACTTTGTACTTTCTGGTTGTGATTGAGGAGGGGTGTTGAGATATTTGCAATCACACCTATTGTTGCCTCTTTGTATGAGGCAGTTTTGGGCTTAGGACATGCAGACAGACTGAATTCCATATGCACAAAAAGAGAAAACTTCTAACCATCCAACAATTATAAAGCATTGTACTTGACTACCACTTTGATATATGGAATGAATACAATGTCATGATGCTTTGTACTTTCAATTCAGTGTCTTGTCTTTGTCAATCCTACACAAGATTGTGTTTATGAGTCCAAGCTGCCATCTTGGAACCTAATCCACTTGTATAACAATTGGTCTTCAATCCTTGGTCAATGTCATCATGAGTTCAATCAATGTCTACAAGCCACCATAGCCAGCTCTAGATCCGAATCTTTAACAATTTAGCATATTATTAGCACTTAACACCCCCATTATTTCTATTGCTTAAGATTGTACATTCGATGGTAGGTTTAGAGCGTATTTTTTATGTATTTTTCCTTCATAAAAGCAGTAAAAACCCACTTTAACATAGAGATAGGATTGAATTGACGCTAAAACTCGTGCCTTAGTATTATCATGCATTCACAAACACAAATGTTATTTTTTTCAATTTTTTAATCAAGGGGTGCAAAAAAAAAAACAGTGTCCCTCCTTCTCCCTCCATCATGATCATATTTTTGAGTTTTTGGCTCTTAATTAAGGCTTAAGGCTTAAAGCCTTAAAATAACTAGTTCAAGTTTTTTTGTTTCACACATGCATCAAGTGCTTTTTTTGCCGAATGTGTCAAAAACACAGATCTAGAGCATGGCAACTATGGAGGTTGGAAGATGAAGACTAGATTCATATTGACATGGACAATGAATAGACCAACTTTTACACAAGTGAATTAGGTTCCAAGATGGAAGCTTGGACTCATAAACACAATCTTGTGCAAGAGACTGACAATAACAATGACACTAGCTGAACGTACAAAGCATCATGATATTGCATTACTCATTGAAAGTGATAGTCAAGTACAATGCTTTATAATAGTTGGACAGTAGCATTCTACCTTACTGTGCATATGGGATTCAGGATGTCTCTTCCTAGAGCATACATTATTTGTCATATCTTTCAACATCCCCCCTCAAATGATGAGTTCCTATACTTGTTGGCTTTTGCCCCCCCTACATGATGACATGGCCTGGGAAACTAGCTCATAGGTAGCCTAGTCAAGTTAAAGCTTGAAACTTTACATATTTGGCAAAGGTTTTTAAAAAACAAAAAAAAAAATCCACTAAGGGAAAAAAATCCAAACACAAGATCCACTATGGGAAAGATACAATGAAATTTTCTTCAAAACAATCTATCAGAGTTGTTATTGATAGCGGAAGCATCTTCTTCATTCATGAGCTGATTTTGATGGTTACCATGATGCATCCGTTGTGCTCTTTTCCTATGGAAATATTAACTGGCCATGTGCCCAATCTTACCACAATAATAACATGTGATCCGATCCTTGTTGTTGGTGTTGAATCCTCGTCCACGTCCTTTTGCTCCATAAGTTTCCTTGGTGTACAAGAGATTGTCCTTTGAGATGATTTCTTTTGCATCCTTGTTTTTAAGTTTAATTTCTTTATCAAGTAGAGAATGCTCAATGTCTTTGAGTGAGAGATTAGGAACATTACTTAGGGTAGACACAAGGTTCTCATATAGTTATTGATTTACACTTGCTAGTAGCACCACTATGGCTTCATCCTCATCTATGTTCTTCTTTAAAGTTGCAAGTTGAGTTTTTAGACTCTTAAACTTGTTAATGTGCATGGACATAGAAGAACTATCCTTCACATCTAGCTTATAGAACAACATGATTACTTTTACTTTTGACTTTTTAGCTTCAGTTCCAAAGATCCTGTCAAGCTCATTCCATGCCTTTTTTGCATATTTGATGCTGGTGATATGGTGTAATACATCATCAAATAGTCCCTAGGCAATGATGCCTAGAGCCTTGCTGTTCATCTTTTTCCACTCTTTTGTCTTGATCTGAAGTTCTTCAATGAACCCATCTTCATCATCTTCCTTCTTGCCATCAGCATCCCATGTATCATCCTCAAATAGATCCCAAAGGTCTTTCCTCATGAGATGGTACATTATCTTTCTTTTTAGGTGTGAAAGCCTTCACCATTGAATTTGGTTATTTGCTCAAGTTTAGACATTTTGAAGGAGGTGTTACCATGAGTATACTTGGGCATTGTCCATCCTTTTACAATGAGATTGAGGCTTACAAGGGATTTAATCCATTGGGCATTCCACATAAAAAATATTCATATTTGTCTTGCAAGAATTGAAGTAAAACTAGCAAATGAATTATTCTTGGATGTGTCAAGAAACACAAGTGCCAAGAAGCACTAGATAAGTATCAAGAGATGCTATCTTGATGTCAGACTTGATGATGCCTGATCTTTAGGTACGCTGGTTGATCTTTAGGCGGGTCACTTCAAATCTTCTTCTTGAAGTTTGCACTTGCAGGAATTGATCATATCTGAATGAGAGGAACTCCAGTTAACTAAGAAGGATGAGAAATTGAAGTGGGAGAAGAGCTTGAGCTTGGTGGCTATGGAATCTCTATTAGGGTTTGTAGAACATACTAGTTTTTTATTTTGTGCAGCAGCTACAGTAGTGGATCATTTACCAAAATATTTATGTGGGAGGTAGCTTATGTAATAGGCCTTCAAAATCCCTATATGTGCAAGGTGAGCCATGGGTAGTTTGAGTGGCACTGATCATCATACGACAAGTTGTCAGTAGAGCACACAATGTCGAAATGTAAAGTAATACAAAGAAGCGTCTTGAACTATAGAGCAACTCTCTAGAAGAAATTGAGTTGAGATATCGCTTGTAGAGAGAGTTATGAAATCTCAAAGTGTTGTAAGTCTTATTGGCTATGGCTGCCAAATAGTGAGTGTAAGATTCAAATGAAGAAATGAGATCATGAGTTGGGACTAAGCTGAACAGAGATGGAGAGAGGCTAGATGAGCAAAGAGGAGAGCTAAGCCATGCTCAGTTGAGCTCTGATACCATGTCAGAAACATGAATCTAGAGCACGGCAGCTATGGAGGTTGGAAGATGAAGACTAGATTCATAGTGACATGGACAACGAATAGACCAACTGTTACACAAGTGAATTAGGTTCCAAGATGGAAGCTTGGACTCATAAACACAATCTTGTGTAAGAGACTAATAATGGCAATGACACTAACTGAATGTACAAAGAATCATGATATTGCATTACTTATTGAAAAGTGATAGTCAAGTACAATCCTTTATAATAGTTGGATAGTAGCATTCTACCTCACTGTGCATATGGGATTTAGGACATCTCTTCTTGGAGCATACATCATATGTTATATCTTTCAACAGATGGGAGGCCCAAAAAATCTTTGATTCACAAATGGACTAGACAGTCAGCTTTGTTGTGTCGAAATCTATCAACTGGCCTTCATCATGCACTTTTTGGCTCCCAGATCACATAGCTGCTTTATAATGCGAAACCTTGCAGGGATTAAATGGGGGGTCAAATAGACTTTGATTGATGAAACAAGACTTGCATTACATTCCTGGCATTGAACTCTATCTAGGAAAACTCTAGCTCATCGATCCAAAACCGTTTCATTTTTTAAGAAAAGTTGGTCTTTTATGCCTCCTAGGCTATTTTCCGCTTCAACAATGGGCTCTAAAATTCCGCTAAGTTCTTCAGGATTGCTACTAGGTTAAAATCTTATTGTGATTATCTCCCTATTGTGTAGAGAAATCACTTGAAATAGAATTGCTTGTGCTTGCAAATGGTGAATATAAGTTTACTTGATGTACTTAGGAAGTTTGATTGAATTGGTCAAAACTCTAGTGGATTGGTCAAAATCCTAATGTACAAAATTTACAACGGAACAGAAGAAAAGCATGCTAGATCTCCCCCAAGGCTAGCTACACATTCCTTCACCAAGGGGGATTGGTTTTTGTTGTCTCGTAGAGTTGGAATAACTGACCCCAATTGTGAGAGGTTGTTCCGTAGGGGATCATTGGGTAGGAGGAGTTGACGATGCTAGGGGAGCTTTGGCCAATAAACTCTTAGGCTCCTAGGAATCATTCAAGCTCTTGTATAACTCAAGAGGGACTTTCTGAGGGCCCTAATACTAGTTAGGGGAAGAAATCTTGGTAAAATAAAGGCCTTCAAGTTGTTCTTCCATATTGATGGAAGGTGAACACTTGTATAAAATTCTCAAATCAATAAAGAGGGTATATTTCAAAGGATTGTTTTCATTGTTTGTATGTTGTGACTAAAGTTATGTGAACAAATAGTATAGCTAAAATGACTAATTAAGGAAGGAGATTTTATTTGTACAACATGAATGTGTTAGGTAAGTAGATAACTAAAATTATTCCAACCGAGGGGAAGCACGAGAGCGAGATTCTTGACGAATCCGCTCTAAGGTAGGGTGGTCTCGATAAGCCAAAGCCTTCTTTACAATTCAATGCATTATAGTATAGGGAACATTGACCACATAGAATCAATAAGAACCATTGTAATTGCAAGATGAGTTGATGGCTATCACAGTTAACTATGGATATAACTAAATCAGAGTTATAGGTGAGTTTGTTAGCCTTCAAGATGCATGATTTAGGAGCATTGCCAAAGACTGCATGTATGAGAGAAGATACATAAGGTTCTATACAAATGTACTGAGTCTAAGGACTATAGTCAACATCTCAACATATGTGCTAGACCATGTCAATTGGGGATACAACGGTTTGCCACAGCATTGTACTAATATGAGTTAAGCCGGGCCTAAGGGACTTTAGGAGTTGTGATTTTGATGATGGCTTGTCTTCATGGGAAAAGAAAGATTCCTCTTATTCATGAATGCTTCTACTAGGCTAAAATTTGCATAAAAGACAGTGTCTATCGGTGGCTACTTGATGTATACCACAATCTAGAGTTGGGTGTAGTCAAACAGAGTTTTATGCTTTGAGATAGAAAGGTAAACATTGAAGTTAAAGCTTTGACTATAAAAGAGATTCTCAAACTCAATCTTGAATAGGTTTAAGAAACACAGACTTTGGTTAAGTCATGACCCACTCTTAGGGGTAAAAGGGCCTAGATGAAGTGGAGGGCTATTCCAAAGGATACTTGAGTAAATTAATGGATCTTTGACTTTATACTAGTGACAAAGCTTGATTTGCAAGATTTTGGATACAATCAAAGGATCACTTCTTGATCTTCAGGTGTTCTCTTTTGTTTCTCTTCTACCCTCTTTCTTGACTCGCTTGATAGAGACCCTGAATCTTTTGAACCTACACACATCTTTCTTCCAGCATTCCATGTGGGACCTTCCTACCTAGACACTAGTCAAAGGTACTTCTAGGCAAAGAAAAATTGACTCAAATTAAGCCCTAGCAATTTCCCTTAAGGGAGTGTAGACTACTCAATCTTGCCTATCATCTAGATATAAGTAAAAGTCTTTATAAATTATTGGATATATTTCACAAATACATTACAAATCCAAGGTATTAACCAATGAGTCCCTCTCAAACCATATTTTATTATTTTAATGAGAAAGAAGATTTCTAATTTTTATATGATCACACTTTTTAAATTTTTCAATTGTATTAAGCCAAGCAAAACTTCTACTATTCAAATATTTGATAAAATTTTCAACAGTCCACTAGCTAGAACTACATGCTTTTAGCATTGTCTACACTTTGTCATGTGTGAGAATCCCAACTTCATGTCAGTTTCACCTATTATGATTTGGATAATAAATATAGGTTTTTTAGGCCTTTATTTTATTTACCTAGTGGTTGACTGAAATCAAGTGCCCATCTATGGGGCATAAGTCTATTGATGAGTTTAGATAGATTTTATGAGCAGTCTTGATCATATGGTCTTAGGCATAGTGTGAAGCTATGGTGACCATAAAGTCATAATTGAGGATAACAACAAAGTAATGCCTTTATTGAGGCCAACTTTAGTAACTATTCGTGTGTGCGTGTGCGTGTGCGTGTAATGCAACACTATCTCCATGGGTTTTCTTTTCTCAAACGTAATCCACTGTATGCTATTCCATGGCTTTGCCTAATGTACCATTATTATATTGGATCCCTAGGCTTGTTAGATGGCATATTATGTGTATGCCTCTTACTGTATACGCAGGAGATATGGGTCATAATTTGATACACCTAGTTCAGGATTAGGAGACCTATTTTCTTCTTGTAATGGAGTATCTTGTTGCATGTCCAGCACTCTAAGGAGGGATATTGTAAAAGTTGTATTGATTTATTACAATAGGCCAAGAGAGTCAATTGTTTTGAAAAGGGCAGATATACAAATAAAATTTGATTAAAGAAGGTCGTAGTTGATTGCCTATGGATGTGTGCTATGTTCATTGCCTTGGGATGCACTAAGAGCTACATCTTCACCCTCTCACCCTATGCTCTTAAACTATTTATTCATTTGTTTGCTCCTCTCATGATGGCATGGGTCTACCATTGTCTACCTCTCTTTCCCTCTCTTCACAACCTACTTTGTATCTATAGGTGAAGGTGGTGGGGGGGGGGGGGGGGGGGGTGCAAGGGAGGGGATCACCTACCTATGTCATGGGAATATTGAGGTATCATGTCATAGCAAGGGGAGAGGAGATTTTTTTGAGGGAAAGACTAATGTGCCATTAGATTAGAGTTTCAATCATTCAAATTAGTTTGTAAATTTCCATGTGTGATAAAAAATATCATGATACTTTTTAAGAGCGGTGAGGGGTGTGTTTACATAAGGAAATTTGGTGGATTATTTAATCCAAGGAGGATAAGAAGAGTCATTGGAGTTTTCCACTTTTTAATTGCAAAATTTGGAGAAGGGGTTAATATGCCAATTGAAAGAGGAGGAAAAGTACAAAGATATCTAAGATATTTTTTTAATAATTATTTTGTTAAAGAAGACACATTTTATTTTCCCCTAGATTTTAGGGGGATACTTGCTTCAAAAGGGGAGAGGTGGGTAAGTGTCAATTTTCTTATTTTAAAATTACCCATAGAAAGGGGTATAATTTCATGCGAGGGAGAGGGTGTGTTGTTTTAACACACACACACACACACACACACACACACGCACGCACGCACGCACGCACAAAAAAGATGGGAAAGGGGTGAAGGTTCTCAACTCCCTAAACAAGAAAAAATGAGGGAGTTAAAGTACTAGTATCTATTTAAAAATGGAGGGGATACCTTAGTTTGTGTGTATAAAGATGTGTGTGTGTGTGTGTGTGAAAACTAGGGGAGAGTCTTCCATCAAGTTTTCAATGATTAGGGGGGAGAGAGGAAGAGAGAATTAAACATTGAGGATGTCCAATAGAATACAATGTATAGATTCAATGAGCAAATAATACTCAGACCACAACTTGCATGTGTTGCAACACACACACACACACAAACAATGCTCATGAATGCCATCCTAAAAAACTTATTGCAAACAAATCAAGTGTTGGGGTAAAAGGCCTCTGGGCCTACCCGTGTATACTGTGACCGCCCATTCTTTATTCATATATAATATGATAGTGCAATAAGGCTGTCAGTTCAGTTGGACAGCACCTACATTGTGTGTGCTCTTCTCTCCCACATCTTCCTCTTCTCCTTCTCCACTGCCATTGTATCCCCTTCAAACTGGTATCAGAGCGGGTCTTCAAAAGCTCATCCCAACCTTCCACATGAGGTATGACATCTTCATTCTCACTCACTTTTCAGCTCAACAGGGTTTTCACAGGTTGTGGGCAGCCATAGCTCACACCTCTTGGAGCTTCCTTCACCTAGATCTTGCTTCCAGCCTATCAAGGCTTGCTGACACTTGGTGTAGGCCTTCTTTGGCCCCCATTTGTGCCCCATTTTTGACATGTGGGACAGCAAACCCCCCAGCTAGCTCACGTTTTTTTTGCGCCTGTTTTAAAATCTGACCCAAAAATCACTCTTTTTGTCATATCTCGGGCATTCGGAACCCGATTCAGGCAAGGTAAGAGTCTAAGTTGGGATTTTGGCATGCTTCGGACGCGATAGTGATGTCAGATTTTCCAAATTTTGATGACAGAATATTTTGCAACAGATTTCAGGTCTGAGATAACATGTATTTGTATGCCTATGGCTTATGTGATGCTTCTACTGATGTCTATTGATACCGGATCACTTGTGGATGTTATGCCTCTTATGTGAGACTCATTTGGAGCTGATTTAGCTCAGCCATTGACTATTTTGAACAATCCTAGATCTATCCAAAACAGGGCAGCCACCAGTTACTTCAATTTTATGCTTACAGGTCTTGGCATTTGATGCCCGATTATGCCCGTTTGGTGCCTATACATATGGGAATGTATGCCTATGGTTTGCCTATGGATTTGAGCTTGGATTGAGCATTGATTTGCTCAATTTATAGAGGTTATATGCTACTGGAAACTTCAAGGCTGAAGCTATTTATGTTACAATTGGGTTATGCCTATTGGTTATGAGGTGCTTCCGGCTACTCGGTATGATGTCGTGATATATTTGGACTATGCCACATGCCTTGTTTATGCTCCGGAATGCTTTTGAGCTGAGATTAGAGCTCGATTTGGGTTTGACTGTCACTTCTTTGCAGCTGGCATTTCATCTATGACATGGCTTATGCCTAGGCTACCCAGTACGGGTTATGATGTCTTGGTGAATGCTTTATGCTTTGGTTGTGGATGGCAGTTGTTTGAGCTCATCTCGACATTCATATGAGTATTCCCTTGAGCAGTTGGATATTGACTTGGCCTTTTCCGTTATGACTTGGCTTTTTCCATTACAACCTTGGATGCTATATGGGATTTGATGCTCCAATTATGGATCTTGACTATTACTTGGATGCACTTATAGGTATTGAGCAGTGAACTGCTCCCTTGTTTTGGCAATTGCCTATTGAGCTGTGATTGCTCGCTTGAATTTGATAGGTAGGATACTTACTGATCAATGGACTTGGATAGTGCTTGGGATTTACAATTATGGCTTTCTTGCTCCTCTGTTGTCTAGCTTCTATGCTAGTTGGGCTCCTATTGCCTGTCCATGTTAGAGAGCAGATGCTATGTATGCTTACCCGTCTATGCACATGGGCTACTATTGTATACCTTACAGAGCCACTTATTTGGATGTTGTTGTATAAATGTTTGGGCTTCACCTGGAGCTTGACTCTTGCAGGATGCTTTGCCACTTGTCGGTCTTTACTTGACTTGGATGTTCCTTGGTGGCATGATGTACTGCAGAGCTATGCGTATGCATATGGTTATGGGCTGATTTCATGGCTGAATATCATTGCATCCTTGATTGATGCCTTTATTTCCTCCCATCCATTGAGGTTTCATGAGTATTTGCAGCATGCTTCTACCACTGATGTACTAGCAGATGATTGTCTTTATGAGTAGGTTCCCTATGTTGGGACAACCCTCGACTGCTTGAGCTCCGTGGATGCTATGGATAGCCCTATTCATGATGACTTGGATTCCTTGTCATCTCCTACAGGTTCTTCTACTTTAGATGTTGTTTGCTTCCATTATTGTGGGAAGCTTGAGCATGTTCAAAGAAAATGCTTTAGACGGATTAGAGAGCAGCAGAGACAGAGAGGGGCTCGATATGAGCAGAGAGTCAATGATGTAGTAGGTATTACCACTCTTTCTAGTAGTGAGGTACATGCAGTTACCCATGATGATGCAGTTGAGCATGTCCTCCTGTCATCTAGTTTCCCTACAGCTTACTTGCTCAATGATCAGGCCCATGCCTTTGATTGGCTTTTCGACTCTATGGCATCTTGTCATGTTACCCCTCATAGAGCATGGTTCTCTTCTTACAGGGAGGTTGATGGATGTATTGATCTTGGCCTTGAGCAGACTTATGCTATTGTTAGTACAGGGAACATACACCTAGCTTTGCCTAATGGGACTTCTCTTATGCTCAGGGATGTTCTACATGTTCCCATGCTCAGTAAGAGCCTGATTTCTGTCAGTCAGTTGCATGATGCAGGTTACTCTGTTTCTCTTCAGGATAGGTCATGGAAGATCTGTCATGGTTGCTTGGTTTTGGCCAGAGGTTCTCGAGTTGGTTCTCATTACCCAGTGCATGTCTCTCATGTGGGAGATTCTATGGTTGCAGTTATCCAGATACCACATGCATTGTTATGGCATTATCGCCTAGGCCATATGCACCACAGAGAGATGGAGATCTTGTCTCGTTCAGACTCATTGCTGCCTCCTATGTCACTTACAGATCTTGATGCTTGCCCTGATTGTACTCTTGGTCCTTGCAGAGCCCCCTTGGCTAATGGCGATCGTATGAGACATGCTCCTCTAGATCTTGTTGATTGTGCAGTATGTGGACCTATGCCTTCCTAGTCACTTGGTGGAGCATCGTACTTTGTGACCTTTGTTGATCATTCTACCCATCGTGTTTGGGATTTTCCCTTGGTGCACATTGAGGATGTTGCAGTTATGCTTGACAGGTTTATGGATTCTGCTGGTAGCAGGCTGTGGGAACTCTTCGAGCTCTACCCCGAGGCCTACGGACCACTTATTACTCAAGTGTTTCAAACTGAGCAGCCATGGCTACCTCTCACATAGTCATCGCGCAACGCCTACCTTGTGGGTGTAGTGAGCTTACCTTGATGCTCGATCGAGTACCTTCCTCTCTCTTGCACCCCTGCAGCTCCACGATCCTTGAGGCGAGCTCAAGCAACCTCAATCCCTCTCCCATGAGCTTCATCCTCCATAGCCACGTTCAAGACCGGAGGAGAGAAGAGAGGAGGAGAAGATGAAGAGGGAGAATGGAGAGCTTCTTCTCCAAGATCCCTTGCCCTCCCACGATCACTCTCTCACACGCTCTCACGCTCTCAGTCCCTCTCACAAGCACAAGCAAGGAGGCACGAAGGTGAGAAACAGGAGGAGAAGAAGAAGACGATGTCTGCCACACACAAGGATGATCTTCTCATTTACTTTTTAACTTTATATACATGCCCTAATTTCCATGGGCAGTCATCCCCCTTTTTTACATGGCCGGCCATTAGCCTAGGCCCATTTTCTCATTGTCCGTCTATCCTTCTAGCTTCCTTTCCATCGCCTGTCTACATTTATAAATTGCACGGGTGAGAGCCCGACGCTCTTTTACACGATTTCAGGGTGCGCCTTTTCCATTTTAAAATGCGTCTTTCCCCTTCGACATTTGCCTTGGACTTTTGAGGTTGCCCTTGCGCTTTTGGTCTTTTTTCCTCTTCCTTCTTCAGTCGGGCTACCTTTTTTTCGCCTTTGCCCTGCGTCTTTTCCGCTTTCTTTTGCTTTCATCGTGTTGGGGTTAACATTACCCCCCTCCTAGACGAGTGCCAGTCCCATGGCACTGTGGCGGGAAGTAGTGGGATAAAGGATGCTATTGCTAGGTGTGATTGGCGGTTAGAGGACATTGAGGCTTGTGAATGAGAGGTGATGGGGTTTGATGACGATGCCCAAGAGAGATTCCAGTGTGCTTTAGGCTTCCTGACGATTGCGGCATCTTTCTCACTGTTCTGGCACCCCTCTGGAACTGGTCATCGTTTGAGTATCCGAAACGCTTGAAACAAGAAGCAGTCCCTTAGGAAGATGGTATTGGAGGGATTTATTCTGGAGAAACCCCCCGAATGTTGTTTGCCGTGAAAAGCCGTGGCATGGGCTAAAAAACCCTTGTCTGGGAGTAGAGGATCTTCAGTTTTGAGTTGAAAGTCTTCAGGCTTGTGGTGCTAATAAGCGATCCGTAGATCTTGAGGTAGTGGGCATGGATCATCGGACGGTGAGGTTCCAAGATCTATGCCAATGGCAGCCCATCAGTAGGCGGATGGTTGTCAACATGAAATCTGTGGAGCTATTGAAACCTTCGCAGCGAAGCTCTTGAAGTTGCAGTAATGGGGTCATGTCCGACTTCTGGAAAAATTCCTTGTCATTGGAGGATGTAGTAGACGATCGCCTTCAGCCAAGCAGCCCGTTCTTGAAACATGAACATAACCTGCAAGAAAAGTGGTGCACTTCCTAGGGGGTATGTCTGTCTCACTGTGCAGTGCATGATGCCCGTGCTAGTGGAACTGGGAGATGGGTCTAACCTTGGGCAAGCCCTTGGTAATGTCCCACACTTGAGGACCCAGTTTGTGCGGCTTCTGAGGTGCGGTGCGAAACTCAGGGTGACAGGTCCGAAAGTCCTGCCCTTGATGTGCCCTGAGTGTGAAGTGGGGGAGGGGCTAGAGAGGACTCTAGATGCAGTGAGTATGGTGCACCACAATAGTGTTTTTTTTTTTGTGGTGAATGAGAGAGAGGACATTGGGCGATGTATGGGCCACCTATTTAGTCACGGGGTGGTCACAAGCATTGTGATAAAAATGCGCGACTTTGTAGGTATTCCTTAATACCGGCTCTAGCTCTTAGAGGAGTGGTGGACAAAAAGGGGTGATTACACCTTGCAAAACGGGTGTCACTCATATTTTCTAATAGTTCTAAGCCGAAGACCGAGAGGAGAGTAGCGCTCATCATCAACCTCGTCATGGCTCTACTATCTATTCCTAGGTTAAGATAAAAAAAGAGTGGAGGGAGATGGGCTTCCTCTATTGCAGGTTTCTGGAGTAGCAGGACTTTGAGAAGTCGGAGGTAATTACAAGTGGTTAAGAATGTTGGATCGGGGTATGAAGAGAAATCTACAAGGAAACGATTTATGGAGGTAAGTATATCTTCTGCCCTAAATACTAAGCACTCCTCCGGGCTTCTAGCATTTACATTATAAATTCTTGGGAAGTCAAAATCCCCATGCAAATCTCTGTTGTAATCCACTCCATGCCTACGGGGGTAGGGCATGTAGATGGGATCATTACGCTCTTCGGGGAGGGAGCTACAAAATGCGGTCCAGGCATCAAAATTGGTGTCCCAAATCCTCCTCCACCATTTCGGCTGTGCCTGGTAGCCTTGGACGGATTTGGGAACCAGACCGACCTTGTCTTCCCAGTATTCTCGTGGCTCTTGTCTCCACCTGGTTACTATCATGCTTCTCTCTTCCATCCATCTGTTTGCAAGTTCGTTAGCCAGATCTTTGATCTTGGCTACGACTCCTAGAGGTAGGGCCCGGTCCAGGGATCATGGAAAAGCGAATGAGAGCTCGAATGGCCTCTTATGTAGCTCTCTCTGGCGCCATATGACCAACTCCTGGGGCCAATCTACAGGATGTGTATCATTTCACAGTGGCATGGGCTCCTCAGGAAGTTGTCGTGGAAATATGCGCGTTCGGCGTTGGGCCTCTTCTGCTAACTCTTGCCTCCTTCTCCTTACTGCAATTATGCGTTCAAGTAGCTCGGCGTCGGCAGGTTCCTCCTGTGGGATCTCTGGTTGAGGCGGACTCGGCATCCTTTGTGGCTCTTCTTCCTCATCTTACTCGAAGTCCGGCCCCTCTTCGACATTTTGCGCTACCACAGGAGGAACGACTGGTGGTGGTGGCGGTGGCTGCTCCTGCTCTTGAAAACCCAACTCCTTGAGCTCCGTAGTGGAAAGGCCTGTACAACGCAGGTAGTAGAACTGTTGCTCTTTAGTTATTCCTATACTTGTTGGAAGCTCCCTCTCTTGAAGGCCGTATCGTAGCGCTCGGGTGCTTAGTTCCAACTTTCTTTTTACCTGCTCCATTGTATCATCGCCCTCGACTTGCGTCACATGGAGCACTGTGTTGAGAAAGGCCTGTCGCGCTGGGTCTTAGTGGTTATCTCTACAGCCTCAACCCTAGCCTCGGCCAGCATTCTTGCACACTCTGCCACACTGCAAGCCGTTTTGTTAAATCCCTCACCCTGTCAAAGTTCTTTCTTTCCCACTCCACGGCTCTCTCCTCCATCTTTTGCCTCTGTTCCTCTAGCTGGTCCGCCAGGGTGGTTACCACCTGTTGCTTTTCAATGCTGAGCCTGTGGTGTGCTTCGGTCAGGATTTCTGATTTCTCTTGGATCAACTGTTCTAGGCTCTGGATTTCAGCGCGGAGCAGCCTCTTCTGATTAAAGGTCATGACCATGAGGGCTTCCACGCCCTCCTGGGAGGTCTCCAGCGCATCTTGCAGTCTCTGCACTTCATCCTGTAGTCGTTTTGCTTCAGCTCTGCTGAGACCCCCGGCCCTTCATTTTTTAGGAATTCGATTTCCCTGATTAGCCTGTCCTGTTTCCAGCAGCTCCACCTTTTTTTCTTCTTTTGCCTTGTCCAATTGTGTTAGTAACTCGGCCACATATGCGTCATAGTCTGCGGCAGGTATGGGAGTATTGGGCGTGGTGGTCGATGCCTCTAGCCTCTGTCGTTTGGGATCTTGCCGCAACTCTGCATCTACCGGCGGCGGGCCTTTTCAATTGAGTTTCAGGGGCAATTTCGGCCACCCTGCTTATGAGCATCTGCATCATGGTCATGAGCTGTGTCGCATCAAGAGGAGGCGTGGGGTGTGCAGCGGCGGTAGTCGTGTTTTCAGTTGTTGTTGGCACAAAGGAGGGAGGGAGTGGATGTAGGAGGGACTTGCCCTTGCCTACGACCACTGGTGCTGCTTCCACACTTGCGCTGGCTTCGGCTTTATGGCCGGGGCTTGCGGGTTTGAGTTCTCCGTCCCCATGGGTCTCTTCCACCGACCTTCGGGTGGCTTCTGCCAGTTCGGCCAGTTCCTTGAGTCGCTGCTCCTCAGCCTCTTCCTCTGCCCTCCTTTTCCTGTCCTCTTCCGCCTTCTTCGACTCCTCTCCTATTATGGCGAGCTCCTCCTCCTCTTTCCTCCTCCTTTCTTCCTCAGCCCTTCGAGACTCTTTCTTAGCCTTTTTGATGTCAGCCCGTTCTTCCTTACTTAATTTCTCTTTTTTCTCCTTCTGTTTCCTATCACTTTTGCTTTGTTCTGCGGGTTTGGTTGCTCGCGGAGGTGGCACTTCCTACTCTCCCTCGTCGCTCACTATTCTTTCGCTCGATTCCCCTCCGCCATGGTGAGTTGAGCTTTGATGCGCCGCTTCCTCCTCCATGACGCCCTCATTCTTTATTGCTTCGTCTATGATGGCTGTCAGGATTCCCATATATCTGATTGTAGCCGCTTTCGACGCCGGTTTCTTCCTTGCGGAACGCGCTGTTGAGGCAGGGGACTCTCCTTCTGCTGGTGCTTCCATCAGAGTGAGGAGGATAGCTGAACTTTGAATGGTCTTTTGTACGAATCCATTCCAATCTATTTCTTCAGGGGTTCTTGCTGCTATGCTTTCCAATAGTGGGACCCCGATCCTGTTCATCAGCGCATTGTAACGCTGGCCCGAGAAGAGGGTATGGATCATTTTTGCTTGTAGTTTCACCACTAGGTTCAGGATGTCAGCCAAGCTGATTCCATCCACAGTATGCACCGCTTCTTTCTTGACTCCCAGCATGGTGTAAACGTCTCACCTCGGCCTTCTCTCTTTCTTTGGCACAAGCCCCAGGGCCTTTTCTACGATCATTGCATTGAGGGACACTTCGATTCTCCTTTCTTGCTCCCCTGTCCTTACTGTGACGGTGCCACAGTTCCTGCTTTTGTCAAAATTCCTCAGGAAATCTGCACACATGCTGTAATCCACCGCCTGCCCCACCTTCTCCACGCACTTGTGGAGATGGCATCTGTCCACTAAGTCCTTGATAGCGGGTTCCTCCATGATGGCTTCGTCCAGATTCAGTGTGTGCTTGAAAGTGAAGTGACTAAATCCGCGTGTCTCGATGGCGATGCCGAATTTGGTCATTTCCTCTTCTGAGAATGGTAGTTTGCCTCCTTTGTCCTGTCCTGCCATGGCGGTGACCTGTCAACACACCATGCCAACATTTATTTCCTAACAATCGGTGCATTTCTAATTAGAACTAAGTTTGAGAGAAGAATAGATGGGCTTAAAGTGGGCACACTTGCTTAGAGGTTTGACCATTGCTATTGTTTTATTCTGCAATATTCCTCCATAGAAACTTCCTTAATTAACAATCTGCTAGCTAGATAACATAACTTTTCATCCTTGCTCTGCTCTTGGTCACCTTGCTCCCCCCTCCATCACGAATCTTGCAAAGAATCCTTCCTAGGATTAGCACAGGAAGGACAAGGAAAGAACTTGTTTGCGTGGGTTGACTTACCTAGCTAATAGCCAATCGTAGAAGTTTGGATTGTATTCGAGTTGGGCATGACAATCCAGAGTGGATGGTTGGATGGAGACTTGGGAAATGTAGGTCAAATCATCGTGGAAGAGATCTCCGGTACTGAGGCGACAAGCAACATGTAATTCCTCTTGGGTGAGGAATTGGTCAATGTAGGGGTGGGCGAGCACATGGTCATCCAGATGCTGATCACGGGTGATGACCAAGACCCTAAACGAGATAGGTGCCACGTACGTGGGGTCATATTCGATAGTTTTGATTGCCCTGCATTGCTCAGCATTGGTCATTATGCGACGGCCTTTTTTCTCCCATTGGATCCTTAGCGTAAACCACTGCTGCAAGAATGTGGAAGGTCAGCTTGCCATCTGCGTGAGCTCTTGCAGCTCCTGTTTAGGAGCAGAATGCAGAGGCTGTCGATAAGAGGTAATAAGCCTTCGGAGTGCAGCCTGATCCTTCGAGATTTCATCGTTTGCTATCAGTTCAGTAGTAATTTGGGGAACTTTAGTGGTCATAAGTTTGTATTCCTCCCAAGTGCATGGTAATGCACGAACCGCCGAAGCAAGCGTTTCGTCAAGAAGACCTAGGTCTAGCCTCTCGTAGCTTCTAGCAAATGTAGTGAAAGTTTCATCTAACATTTTAATGCAGGTTATTAAATCGTCCCCAGAAGTTGCGGCAAGGTCCTTAGCCAAAGAGAGGAAAGGTCGTATTGCATATGAAGGTTTAAGACCCTCTGGTGGGGCTGGTGCAAGTGGACTAGATAATTGCGACTTCCTCATCATTGTCACGGGTCGGGCCTCGCACTGGGAAGCCCTTTGAGGTGCTGTAGGAAGCTCTAGAGGCACGGGGGTTGTACTTGGTTCTGAGTGAGTAGTAATCATGGTTTGTAAGTTCTTAGGATTAGGTAGGTTTAGGACCTGGGGCATTTGCTTTGGTCGATAGATGAGCTGAGGCTTGTTAGCCACCGCTGGCCCTGGCCTGTTAATTGTGTTCTGGGCGCCACTTGTGTAAACCTCTCTCATTAGGAATAGATTGCTTGTAGATGAGCTTCTTAGCTGGCCATTTTTAGGCGCCCAAATCCAGGGATTGCCCTCGTAGTATCCTTGTGCCTACAAAAGGTTATTGGGAATCTAGCGCGGCGTGGTTGTGCGTCTACGGGGGTAGTGCCTAGACTGCCTCTTGGGTCGGGACGGTTGATAATTTGGACGTTTAGGGTCACACTTGGGTGGTTTACCCTGATGTGGCTTTTGCAGTTTCGGCACCCATAGAAACTTGGACTCTTTGGCCTTGTGAGCGCTCCTGGTGGGCATGGATTTAGGGTTGAGAATTCAGCACGAGGCCGTAGTTTTCGTTTGTTTAGACTCGAGCTGAAGCGTGGTCGTGGGGGTTTCTATCGGCGGCTTCGTAAAAGTGGGGGAGTTACGGCAGCCCTTGCTAAAAGTCGTCACTATGCGCACATTGCCAATGGCAAGATGTATGTGATTTATGTTGTAATCCACATTATAGTTGGTTTGTTTCTTGAAAGTGCGACCTAATAGTGATACATTACCAGCGTCCTTGGTGCCAGGCAACACATGGAAGAAGGCCGGTAAACTTTCAGACTCGATGGAAACGACCACCTTGCATTTCCCTAGGAGTGGGTAAGCGGTACCCCCAAACGGGGTGAGTTGAGCATTAGTGGGCTATAGTTGCGGTTGACCAATGCGTGTCCAATGGTCATGTGTTAGGATGTTGTAGTCAGCACCTTCATCAATCAAGGCGTCAAAAGAATACACCACTCCTGCTGCAACTGTGATCCGCAAGTATGCCGGTGCCACTACTTCTTCATCCTGATCTGTCAGGTCAGTTACAGTAGCCATGCGGACGTTCAGTGGGGGTTCTAGCATGGGCGGCTCATGTAATGGATGTGAAGGAGGATAGTACTTCTTAATGCGGCTGCCATTAAAAAAGCCTATTCCCTCACCGTCAAGTGTCTCCAACTCAACATTTCCGGTCCTACCGATTACGCGTACCCTGAAAGGCCCTAGCCCCCGAAACTTCATCTTTTGTTTATGTCCTTTAACCGAGTATAGCAGAACAAGGTCCCCTTGTTCGAAGTCTCTCTGCATGACATGCTTGTCAAACCACATCTTTTGTCGAGCCTTTTCACAAATCAGAGAGTGAGTGGTGAGGAGTCAGGTCTCCGTTAAGCGCTCAAGTTCTACTAAGCGGGTCCAAGCCTCTCTACCCTCCCAACGTTCCTGGATTGCTAGCCTCAAACTAGGGATGAAGAATTCTATGGGCAGAATGGCTTCAGTTTCGTAAGTCAGCCTAAAGGGCGTCTGTTCTATAGCCGTTTTATAAGCTGTGCGATAGGCCCACAAAGCCGCCATTAGCTTGTTATCCCAATCACTTCTCGAAGTAGACACGACTTTTGTAAGCACATTGACTAGAATTTTGTTTGTGGATTCGGCTTGGCCATTAGCCTAAGGGTAATAGCGAGAGGACTTCCGGTGAATTATTAGGAAGGTAGAGAGCAAGTGGGCAATTACTTCATTAATGAAGTGTGTGCCTTGGTCGCTTACAAGTTCGATTGGACAACCGAACCGTGAAATGACCTGCTCCCACAAGAACTTAGCAGTGGTCCTAGCATCGTTCTTCCTCGTGGCTCGTGTCTCTGCCCATTTCGTTAAATAGTCGGTTGCCACTATGATGTATCAAGCTTGGGAATATTGTGCTGCAGGACTGACAGGCCCAATAAAATCGATGCCCCATTTTTCAAAGGGTTGTCGGGCTATGACAGGGCTCAACTCCATCTTGTCCTTCCGCACAGGCACTCTGGTCCTTTGGCACTCATCGCAGTGCTTTACAAATTTAGCTGCATCGCGGAATAGGGTGGGCCACCATAGCTTTGATTGTAGCACCTTTCGGGCTGTTGTGTCCCCACTAAAGTGTCCTCCAGCGATTCTGCCATGTGCTTCATTTAATGCGTCGTGCATCTCGTGCTCACACACGCATCTACGCAATAAATTGTCTTGTCCCAACCTATAGAGTTGGCCAGCTATCAATTGATAGGGCTTAATTTTCAGGATAAGTCTCTTCAGCCTAGCCTTCTCAATGGGTCGCTCCGGTAGTCCATTTTCTAGCACTTGCACTATGTCATCGGCCCAATATGGCGTCAGATCAGCTCTAAACAATTCTCGTTCACTAGACAAGTTAAAAAGATGGCCGTCCGGTAAATCATCAGGCACGCCTTGTCCAGCGGCTTCTCCTGTGGGTATGCGGGACATGTGGTCAGCCATGTAGTGTTGCTTTCCTTTGCGTACAACCACAGAGAAGTCAAAATCCAATAGAAGGAGTAACCATCTAGCTATGCGCCCCGTAGTGCAAGGCTTGTTCACAAGATACAGTAGGGCTTGATGGTCAACGAAGAAGACAAAGGGAGTGGCCAATAGGTAATGCCTAAATTTCTTTACCGCAAATACCATGGCCAACCCCTCCCTTTCTGTCGTGGAATAGTTCATCTCGGTTTCTGTGAGCTGCCTGCTAGCAAAACTCACCGGGTAATCCAAATTATGCTCACCAGGCTGGCATAGCACGGCTCCAATAGCGAACTTAGAGGCGTCTATGTGCACATGGAACGTTACGTTCCAGTCTGGGGCTCGCAAGATTGGTGCAGTCGTAAGAGCCTTTTTCAATTCTTCATATGTGCGCTGGCAGTCCTCCGTCCACTCAAACACTATCAACAGCTTGCACAAAGGTCTAGCTATTAATGCATAATTTAGCACAAATCGTCGATAATATCCAGTGTGTCCCAAGAAGCACTGAACTCCCTTGTAGTTGTCGGGTGGCGGTAGGTCAACAATGACTCTGACTTTGGAAAAGTCAGTGGCAATGCCGTTCCTTGACACTACGTGCCCCAAGATGCATCCGTGTTTTACCCAGAACTGGCACTTTAAGGGGTTTAGCAAGAGGTGGTATAGCCTACACCTTTCAAAGACAGCTCGCAATTTCTTCAAGTGTTCGTCCCAACTAGAGTGTAAACATAGGTCATCTACGAACACTTCCAGTTCGCGCCTAAGCATGTCTTTAAAGATGGTGCACATTAGGCGCTGGAAAGTTGCGGGTGCATTCATTAGCCCAAAAGGCATGACAATGTAGGCGAATACGCCCCATTCTGTGGCAAAGGCAGTCTTGTGCCTGTTGTCGGGTGCACTTGTACCTGATTGTAACCCGAGAAGCCATCCAGAAAACTGTAGGCTTCCTTCCCTGCTACCCTCTCCAGCATGTGCTCGGTATAAGGTAAAGGATAATTATCCCTTTTCCTAGCGGCATTCACTTTTTTGTAGTTGACGCACACTCGGATTTTTCCATTTTTCTTCATGACAATCACGATAGGTGACACCTAGTCCGTGTGCTCGATCTCATATATGAAACCTGCCCTCATGAGTTTGTCAATCTTCTCCTTCACTGCATGGGCATGTTTAGGATTCATGGGGTAAGGTCGTTATTTTGTTGGCACTGCATCTGGAATCATTGGGATGTTATGAGTCACAACCCTAGGGTCGACTCCCTTAAGTTCGTCCAATGTCCAAGCAAACACGTCGATGTACTCTTGCAGGAGCGCAACAAGTTTGGTCTCTTCCTCTTCCGCCAAGTCATCTGCGATGAATACCGGTCTTGGTTTTTCGCCTTTTCCAGCCAAGTTAACCTCCTTGACTTTGGCGGGTCCCTCTATCGGTTCACTAGTCTGACCTTCTCTCTTTGCACCTAGCAGGACCACCACTCTGTCACCCTTTTTAAATTTTGTAAACCGTTTGGGTAGATCCTGTGGTTTCCTCTGCCTTTCTGCTTCCAAGCCCCTTGCTTGTTTCTTGGCCTCCTCTTTTAGCCTCCTGCGCCTCAGGTGGACTGGCAAGTCTCCCTTGGTGTGTTTGACCTCAGATGGTTGCGGTATCTCGGGATCACTCTCAGTACTAACTTCTGACTCTGAGTTGAACTCGCATCCTTCACTTGAGGAAGGTGTTTCCCCAGGGGGTCTTAGTTCTGTAGGTGAATCTATCTTGAGCACTGGGATTACCCACTGTTGTGCTACTCCAGCTTGCCCGTAATCTACGGCTTCTATTCGTTCCAGCCAGGATCTGTCACACTCCATTAGTATGACTCCTTTTTTGTTTCGACTGAGCCCTTCCTTCCTAGGCCTTAAGTCTGCCCTGATTTGCTCTATCGCTTTTCCCTCCGTGTCATACTCTATTGTGTCTACCTCTTCTTCACTCTCTTCTCCCGCAGAGCGACAGTCCTCATACTCCTCATCGTCCGGGTCCTGTTCTTCTGACTGCTCATCATCCCCTAAGCTTCCCTGTTCACTCTCCTTGTCGTCAGTAACTAAAGCCCAGTTATATAACAAGTTCAGGTCATGGACTTTGTTCCATTTCCATTCTGGTTTAGCTAGAAGGTCACGTAGAGGCTTTAAGTTAGCGGCCAAATTGCCGTTCAATTTATCGGTCAGATACTCTACGATCTCCTGAAGCTCTAGTCTGTTGTTGGGGATGCGAGACGAGGCCGGTTTGCCTGGGTTAAGCGAGCTTCCTACCATAATGCAAAGCTGCACAACTGGCTCTTCAGTTGGCACTGTGGTGGTTTTAGCAGCCTGCTGATGTGGTCCTTCCTCATTCGAGAATGGTAGGTCAATGGTTGCCAGCACGTGCATCCAATCCCTCTCATCCTCAGGGCAGGGAATATATCTAGCTAGTGATCCATAGGGCTTGGTCAGTTGAGTATTGCCTTTTAGCATGGCTGAGATGGCAGCCAGGTCAACAGACGTCGTCGTCCAAGTGTCCATCTCTACCCTCACTGCACTAATTCTGTTCCCTAGGAAAATCAATCCATTGCCCCAATCCTCTATGACTCGTGCATTCCTCATCCAAGGTCGGCCTAATAGTATGTCGTAATCCACTCCCTTCATGACAATGAAGTTTACCGAGAATTGCACACTGGCAATCTTTACCGACCAATTCTTTAAGACCCCAAATGGTCTTACCTTCATTCCGTTTGCTAGCGTGATATTGAATCTAGCAGTCTCTACGGGAGGGTTTCCCCATGCCTCTAGGACCGCATGGTTTAGCACACTAACATCGGCGCCTGTGCCTACAATTCCCTTCCAAGTCATGTCCCCTAAGGCTAGGACGGGCAAAACTGCGTGCATTTCAGTGCCCTCCCAAAAAGCATTGATGTGCAAAGACTTAGGATCTGTGTGTAGAGTTGACTTGGGATCTGTGTAACTGCATCGTGATCTTGCGGATCAGTGCCCACAAGTTCCGCGTGTCCCTTGATCGAGTCTTTTAACTCCTGCCACAAGGAGTGATTTTGCCTAAGCAGATGCTCTAGGCTTAGAGTTACTGGGGTGGACAGCAAAGTTGTGAGGAGGCTATTGGACCCTTGTCTTCCTCTGAGGCTGGCAGTTCTAGGCCATGCATCTTATCTGCCCTGGTAAGCTTCCCCCCGGCCTTGCTCTGCTGAGCCGCTTTTAGGGGTGCAGGCATGTTCCCAGCCGGTGGTTTTGAGGGTGAGACTGGTGTGTTAACACTAGAGAAGTCGTCCATAGAGTCTTCCAATATGGGTTCAGCATCTTCAAGGTGCTTTTGGGCGTCCTTGACCCACTCCTTGACCTTGGCTATAGCTTCGAGTTGTCATTTGGGATGGGGATATTCCCCTACCTTGGCACTCCCTAGCTCTACTGTCTTAGGAGCCGAGGTCTTTGCCTCTGCGTCTGTGACCCTATTTCCCGTTACCAGCGTAGTCGTTTCCTCGGTTTTAAGGGTTATCTTCGCATCAGTACTCTTTTTCCGTCTCCTCCGGCTTTTCTTCCCTATTGAGGTTGCATCAAGGTTACTTGGCCCTGGTAAGGAGATGCCTGCTTGTTTCGTTTGAGCTCGCGTCATAGCATATAGTGGGATGGGCATATCCTCACTACTGAAAGTTTCAACTCCAAAGAGCCCCAAGGGCACCGACGGCATGTTGGCAGCGCCCGTTGATGGCTTCCGCCTAGGACAGTCAGGAAACAGGTGTGTGATTCCACACTCTGTGCATCGGAGATCCGCTTTGTCCTTGTTAGCTTGTTCTCGCTCTGGGCAATGTGATGAAATGTGGCCTGGGTGGCCGCAAGTCCAACATGTGACCGGATCCTGGCTTGGCCCTCCAAAGCCTCTGCCTCGTCCTCTTCCTAAGGCCATCACCGGTACTGGCCGGTAGTCCATCAGGACTGGGTTGCCCTCCTCGTCGTAGGATACATAAGGATTGACATATGCCTCTTCCTCATTGGGCTCCTCCACAAAGTGAACAGGAGCATCGCTAGGAGGGTGAGTCACAAAAGGCCCTGGTGGCCTAGGTATGCCAGTTGGGTTCATCTCCAGCCTAGGCACGACTTTAGTTGGTGCTGGAAGAGCTAGTTGGGTTCCCCTGCCCAAGAAATTAGGTGGCCTACTGCCTAAGTATGGAGGGTTGTACTGCTGCGTATACGGGAGTCTCCTCGGCATTCTACAGTGCACTGCATCATGTCCGAATCTACCGCAATTTGAGCACGGCCGAGATCTAGGATCTTGGCATTCCACTGGGAGGTGATTGCCGCCGCAGTACACACATTGTACATGTGATCTCACCGGCTTTCTAACGAGCTCTTGTAACCGCGCAATCTCCATTCTCATCTCTGCCATCCCTTGGTCATGGTTTGCACTCTTTCCCTTGTCCTGTGCGCTAGCAGTTGCTTTTTCCCCTAAGGGGGTTGATCTCTCACGGTCCCTCTGGTTTGCATTATCTCGGTTGGTAGCCCTCATGCTTCGCTCTCTAAGTTGATCATCTACACGTATTGCCTCCTCAAAGACTCGAGCTAGCACATCCCGTTGTAAGGTGGAGTTACTGGCCAGAGCCTTGTAGAGCTCCTCACTCCGAATCGCATTCATGAACACTGTAGACACTGCCCTTTCAGTAGGTCGCTCGTTGGCAAGGATTCTCTTGTAGAGGCTACGCACCTGAGTAACGTAATCCCTAACGTCCTCTTTCTCCCTTTGACTGATATTCATTAATCTAACAATGAGGTTGTCCGAATACCCTACCTCTGAGAACCTTTTGATAAAGAGGCCCTTAAGGCGAGCGAAGTTTGTACGTTCTGCGTCATCCAGACTAGAGTACTAGGTCCTCCCCTTGTCGCCTAAACACAGGCCGAAGGCTTGAGCTCGCTGTGCAAGGTCAGTAAGACCGTTTGCCTCACATACTTGCTCGAACTGCTCCATGAAGCTATACGGGTCACTGCTAGGTTCATATCGAGCTAGTTGTTTCGCTACTATAGGGATTCTAGCCTGCCCTTTAGCTCCTTGCGTGACTCCCAATCCTGACAGTAGCGCGGTGGCTAGGGTAGTAGCACTTTGCTCCACGGATGTATTGTCCATGAGTCGCTTTGCCACCAGTTCGCTCAACGTCATGCCAGCCTCTACTGCCCGTTCCCTCTCTACATTCGGTCCGGACTTGGCTGCCCCAGCTAGGTCTAGCCTCGTACATATCCACATCCTGCTGCAGCCTTCTAGCCCTTTGCTCATGGTTTTAGGCAATTATGGCTTCCAATGCTCTCTTGATAGCTCTTCTCTCTTCTTCCAGGTTAGCCACCACTTCTTCTACAGGTCTACCTTGGATCTCAGTCCTGGTGAGTAGATCGTAGTCGTGGACTAGTTCTTGGACCGAAGTTGGAAATTCTCCTAGGTCTAATTGGTCTTCCCCTTGATTGCCTCTTGATCCCGACATTGTTTCTGCTTCCAGCTCCACGAGGTTGTCGATGAATCCAATCAGCTCCGGTAGCTTCCACTCCTCTATCTTGTTGCTTCCCGTGTCTTTGTGTTTTCTCCAGGCACTACTAGTAGGGTGCTCAAGCACTTGTCTAAGTCTTGGGGTCTCCTCCTACTAGTGGGTTCCTTAATGTTATTAGGTATCCAAATGTGTTCCTTGTTATTTGAAAGCAGCGTCGATCCTTACTCGCACGTTGTGCTTAGTGCTTTCGTGGTGCTTGGTGCGAAAACGGGCTTTTCTCTTTTCTTGCTGTGCAGGTTTAGTGGAGCACAAAAGTGAAATGCCGATGCAAAAAGAGTTTAATGCAAACTCCACCTTGTTTCTACCCACGTTCTTAGTCTAATTTGAGTTTTCAACTCGGTTCCCGGCTATTCTATGGTCTTTCCGCACCCTGAGTTCGATTAATCTCTGAGGTTCTAATGGCCAACTTGGGTTCTGGGGGTGTTCAGGGTTGCATCCTGGGGTCAGGTCTGTGGTCAGGTCAGCAAAAGATCCTTATCTTTGTGTTCTGGCAAGATGGTCCGATTCTGGGAATCGGACCGGGATGGTCCGACTCTGAGAGTCGGACGGTCCGATTATGGGAATCGGATCGGGATGGTCCGACTCTGAGAGTCGGACGGTCCAATTCTGGCAATCGGACTGGTATGGTCCGACTCTAACAGTCGGACGAGGTTGGTCCGATTCTGGATGTCCCAGTCGGATAGAGGTTGGGTCCGATTCTGGACTGGTCTGAGTCGGACAGGGGTGGGTCTAATTCCTTCGATTGGACGAGGTGTCTGGTCGGACAGGCTGGTCCAAGTGGTTCGATCGGACAGGATGGTCCGATCGGACAATTGAGTGTCGATTATAAGGGGCAGTCTGAGTGCCACGTGGCACGTCCGATCGGGCTGGTCCGATCCTGGGAATTGGACCAGATTGGTCCGACTCACTCTCAGTCGGACGGTCCGATTCTGGGAGTCGGACGGTCCGACTCCAGAACTCGGGTGGTCCGATTCTGGGAATTGGACCACTGTAGGTTGGTCTGACTGTGTCGGTAGCGGGCACGATTTCGGCGCGTTTGAATCCTCCTTACTGTCTGCTGCACTCAATCATCACAAAACATCCCATAACCGATCAGAGCGCTACTGGAACTCACTGGACTCACCTGAGGTAGCACGAATCGAATGCGCCTAGAATCGGGGTTGCGTTTCCTCGTCCTGTGAACCAGAAACTCTCTCTCTCTCTCTCTCTCTCTCACACAACAAAGCCAACTAAGAAAATGAGGTCTGTCCTGGCCTCCTAGGCCTCTTAAGGTTCTTTTCCAGCACTGCGAAACCTTACAGCCAGTTCCCTGTCCCTGGTTCACCCAGAAGCTTGAGTCTGGTCCCCTGTTTTCCTGTTTCCAGCAGCAGCCAGAACCTCTGTTTTCTCTGGTTTTACCCTAATCTAACCTCCATCTAGTGCAGCCAATATGAAAAATAGAAATGCAGAACAGTAGTCCTAATCTAATGCTTCCAACAAACCCAAATACTTACCTGTTCCTCAGATTAAAACCTCCTAAGTCTCCTAGTTATCTCGAGCACTGGTTCAGGCTGCAAACCCTACTTCCATGCTCGATCTGATGCGCGCGGCACTCAAAGCTCAAATCCATTGGTCCCGGCAATGGAACCAAAATGTGGGAACTCTTCGAGCTCTACCCCGAGGCCTACGGACCACTTATTACTCAAGTGTTTCGAACTGAGCAGCCATGGCTACCTCTCACATAGCCGTCACGCAACGCCTACCTTGTGGGTGTAGTGAGCTTACCTTGATGCTCGATCGAGTACCTTCCTCTCTCTTGCACCCCTGCAGCTCCACGATCCTTGAGGTGAGCTCAAGCAACCTCAATCCCTCTCCCATGAGCTTCATCCTCCATAGCCACGTTCAAGACCGGAGGAGAGAAGAGAGGAGGAGAAGATGAAGAGGGAGAATGGAGAGCTTCTTCTCCAAGATCCCTTGCCCTCCCACGATCACTCCCTCACACGCTCTCACGCTCTCAGTCCCTCTCACAAGCACAAGCAAGGAGGCACGAAGGTGAGAAACAGGAGGAGAAGAAGAAGACGCTGTCTGCCACACACAAGGATGATCTTCTCATTTACTTTTTAACTTTATATACATTCCCTAATTTCCATGGGCGGTCATCCCCCTTTTTTACATGGCCGGCCATTAGCCTAGGCCCCTTTTCTCATTGTCCGTCTATCCTTCTAGCTTCCTTTCCACCGCCTGTCTACATTTACAAATTGCACGGGTGAGAGCCCGGCGCTCTTTTACACGATTTCAGGGTGCGCCTTTTCCATTTTAAAATGTGTCTTTCCCCTTCGACATTTGCCTTGGACTTTTGAGGTTGCCCTTGCGCTTTTGGCCTTTTTTCCTCTTCTTTCTTCAGTCGGGCTACCTTTTTTCCGCCTTTGCCCTGCATCTTTTCCACTTTCTTTTGCTTTCTTCGTGTTGGGGTTAACACAGGCCTAGGTGCTTGCAGATGGATTATGAGAGTCATGCTCTCTCTCCCAGCTTTCGGACCTCTTGTCAACAGTATGGCATTGATTTCTTGTGCCCATGGTATTATGGGATTGCTCATGGCATGTGTCTGACCTTACAGGCAAAGGTTGCTTCTATGCTTACCACAGCTAGGTTGTCTTATGGCTTTTGGGCTGAGGCCCTTATGATAACAGTCTATTTGGTTAACAGGACGTCGTGCTTGACCTTGGATGGTATTACACCCCATGAGGCATGGAGTGGCATGCAACCCTCCTATGATTACTTGAGGATGTTTGGCTGCCAAACATTTGTACATATGCCACATGAGCCTATGTCACATAAATGTATCCTCCTTGGTTATGGTGATGGTGACTTTAAGGCCTACAGATTATGGGATTTGGATGTCCAGCAGGTCATATGCAACCGTCATGCTGTCTTCTATGAGACGCAGACACTCTTAGCCCTCTTGATGAGCGTTCAGTATGCTTTATGGCTGATTTTACAGCAACTACAATGCCATTACAGCAAGCTGTTTATGCTGAAAATGAGGCACTTATAGGCCCAGATGACGTAGCTATGCATAGCAGTCAGGGTCAGGATGTTGATGGTCAGTTGCTAGACCCCTTGCAGGCTCATGAGCACCGTTTTCTTGTAGTTTTGCATGCTAGACAACCAGCCATATGTCAGTCTTCTACTTCACTGAGGCCACATGTAGTCTTGAGACCCCGCTGGACGAGTGTCCGGGATGTTGGCCCTCTTTCAGTGATTGACTCTGGAGAGTTTGACTGCTCTCCGCTATCTTATATACACCACGCTGATGCTATGCACGACTCTGATGCTTTACAGTTGTGCACTGATGAGTTGTGCTTGCTTCATGAGAAGCATTCTTGGATTGCTCTGTTGTATGGAGCTGCGGGATCGCTTATCTCTTGGATGTCATGGACTCAGGGATGCTTGACTCTTCTTCTGCAGAGGTTCCCGACACTTCTTGCATAGCTCGCTTTCCAATTGGGCGTTGGGTGAGATGTTATGATTCCTCACCTTGTCTTTTTTTTTTCTTTTCTTTGTTTTCACTCCCTAGCCACATTGGCCTTTTAGTGGGAGGTTGTTGGGGTAAAAGGCCTCTGGGCCTACTCGTGTATACTGTGACCGCCCATTCTTTATTCATATATAATATGATAGTGCAATAAGGCTGTCAGTTCAGTTGGACAGCACCTACATTGTGTGTGCTCTTCTCTCCTGCATCTTCCTCTTCTCCTTCTCCACTACCATTGCATCCCCTTCATCAAGCTCATGCCTTTAAATCTACAAATATTCTTATTGTAAGTGACTTTTATCATAAGCAAAGTTCATGTGACTAAGAGGTCATTGCTCCTACTTTTCCCATTTCTTATTTCAGAGTGTTGTCATTTCAAAACAATCTTTGTAATATGCAATTGTCTCTATCATGCACTTAGATTTCAATCATAACTTCTTTTGACAATGTAATATTGTAGAGCTTAAAGTTAGCCTTTTGGATCAAATTTTCTTTTCTCCTTTTGATATTTACATTAAAAGTTATAGTAAAGATATTGCAAGCTATCTAATAGTCTAGCATAACCACGAATTTGTTTGTCTAGTCCAATCTTCATCTGAACTCTAGTGTAATGCTTTGAAAAGCCTTAAAACTAATCCAAGAATCCTAGAAATGAAGCCCAAAAGCTTCTCTTACCACTCTTGAGCTCCAACGGTGGAAATATGCATGTATGGCACACTCTTCTTTATGAAAGCAAGTGCCTTTTCCTTCACTCCAAGGAATTTTCTTGGCTATGGTTGCTACTTGCTCTCCAACAATTAAGGCCTTTGTGTACAAATATGCTCAATCACTCTAAGCATAGATTTTCTACAAGTGAAAAAAGTCACAAACCCACTGAACTCCTAATTGATTGCTATGATACTATGTGAAGAATGTACCACAAGTATCAAGCACTTGCACATTGCAAACAAGATATGGTGGAAGGGAGATTTTTGGGTTCTATTCTCTTCTATTATTTCTTAGTGTATTCTCACTCTATTAATTGAAAATGACTAAGTGGGCCTTATATACAGACACACCACATACACATGTACTACAACTGCTAGTGTGGAGTAGCATAGTGCTAGGTGTTGTATTTATTTACTATATAAATTACTTCACTTTATCATGTACAAGCTAGTGGATACAACTTGGCATCATATGTGTGATATATGTCGATAGATGTCTGGGTCCCAGATCCTCATGACTTGGCAATAACGGGACATGATAATTAGTGGTTATGCATCTCACTTAAGTGGTTTTTAGCTTGTACTTTTAGCTTTGTTTTGATGTTCGAATGCTTACTTGCTGCAAAGAGACACAAGGCTTTCCTTACTCTTGTACTAAGCATAATGTCTAGGTCCCACATCCTCATGGCTTGGCACTAAAGGGACACCATAATTAGCATAGTCATGCATCTAACTTTAGTGTTTTATAGCTTGTACTTTTAGCTTTGTGTTAATGTCCTAGGGCTTTCCTACTAGCGTAAAGAGACCCAAAACGTTTCTTATTCTTGCACTGAACATAATCTTTAGGTCCAACATTATCATCGCTTGGTACTAAAGGGACAACATAATTAGAATAGTCATGTATCTCACTTAAGTGGATTTTAGCTTGTACTTTACCTTTAGATTAATGTCCTAGGAGGGCGAGCACCACACTACGCGCTGTATGGCTGGGCAGGCGTCACTCTAAGGTGGCAACCAAGGCATAGACCTTGGCATCTTGGCCTTGGCATACTTGGCAACGGGCTATGAAGGCTTCTTTGGCGTCATTGGTTGCGCATGAGAAGCTCCCACTAGCTTGTAGGAAAATCTTCCCGAGAGGTCACCCATCTCAGCAATGTCATCACCCAAGTGCACTTAACTGCCAAGTGACTATCCACTAGGCTAGTTCTTCTTGTTGTTCTATACTACAAACATAGTTTTAATAAGCTAGTCTTGGGAGGGTTTCCCAAGTCTTTCTTCCATGAATTGGCATATAATACCTTATTAATAATAACAATTATCTTCATAAGTAGAGCCAATTTCATAAATTTTTAAAAAATTTGTAACATAAATCAATTTTCTTTGGAATGTATACACACATTGTTTATTAAAATAAACTAAGTAATGGGAACATTACAATGTAGTAGGTACTTCAAACAAATACCTGTACTCCTCAAGAAGAGCTTTCAAAGCTCGATGAGCTGCAGAATTTTTAGATTAATCTTTAACCTCTTTATTTAGGTGCAAAAAAAAAATCTGTGAGCACCTCTTGTTGTTGAATGGTGATAAGCTAAAAATCTGATTTATTAGAGATTCCCTGTAAATGGATGAGTTGTCCATCAAAGATAACCTCCATATAAAGCTATGAGAAATCCATAGTAATTTTTCCTAATGCCATTAGCCAATCACACAACGAGTACAACATCTCTGGGCCCCATTTCCAAAGTAATCAGGTTTAATTTTGCTTCATAATTTTCAATCAACTATAAAGAAACATGTGGATATATTTGAGTGTTGATTTCTTCTTCATCATTTGCTATTTGAACTCTTATGGTCTGCTGTAAATCAATGGGAAGACAATTCAATTTATCCACAATGGACTTATTCATAACATTGTGTGTACTGCCACTATCTATCAGGATGAACACATCCTTTCCATGAACATTATTCTTCATACGAAGTGTATTAGGGCTCTTAGAACCTATCCAAGCATCCATGGAAATGGAACAATTAGTGGTACCAAATGGCTCATCATGAGTTTCTTCCAACCATAAGGAATGCTACCATCTGGATTAAAAGGAAAAGTGTTAGCAGGATCATAAAAGTATTCTTGCCCAACTTCCTCCTCAACATCCTCATTTTTAGTGGTAGTTACAAATGCATTGACCTCATCATTGTCATTCTCTGAATCTTCAAAGACTAACATACTACTGACCTTGGCTTTTGCATTTTTGTATATACACTTTGTTGCATGATCAATTGTATACTTTTCTCCACATTTGAAACATAAGTCTTTTTCATTCTTTTCTTTGTAGAGGTCCATATGAATAGAATTTGGATTCACATTGGTTGAAGTAGATCTAAACTTGTTGTCCCCTTATTTAAAATCCACTCTTGGACTGTTTGCTATTCTAAAATTGTCTTGAGGTCTTGAAGCATTGAACGATGGATAAGTTGGCACTCTTAAGCTCCCACTTGTCCCTATTTTAAAACAGTCCTTAGATGTCCATAACTAGGCTAAAATGAAGACTTGCTTCTATAATTTCTTCCATAATGTTTCGCAAGCTCAATAGCTTTGAAAAGATTAGTAGGGTTTTGTGTCATAACATTAATTGATGATAACGAAGGTTCTAAACCATACATATACTTGTGGAGTCTAGCTTCATTACTAATGCTCTCTACATAGATGGTAAATTAATCATGTACAGTTAGGCCTCTTTGCTCTAATCCACACCATATTCATACCAATTTTTCTTTTTCAAGAGGAGAGACAAAGACTTCAGCCATAAGTGTCTTGAATGCATCCCAACTCTCTACAAGTATGTTCTCTTTCTTGATGTATCTCCATTAACTATGAATAAATTCTTCCAAATATAAGGATGCAAAATGAATCTTCATATAATTAGTTCTAGGGATGAAATCCATTCCTCTAGATTGGATGGTGAAGATGACTATCCATTGTACTTTGCCAAAATTATTTTATCATTCAACTCCCTTTCATGAAAGGTTTGCTATCCCAAAACAGATTACTCATGGTTAGTAGGCATTGAACCTCCAAAATAAGATGGTACTCTTTCAATAGGTGGCTAAGAACTAGTGTGAAACCTTCTCGATGGTAGAGGACCTCTAGGGGTTGGGGATTTAGCCCATAAGCTTGGGAATTAGCACCATTCTTACTACCCAAACAGTCATCATATCTTTGTAAAGTCTCACCTACTTCATATTGACGATTGGGAATACTCCTTTATCCAATGATTCCATGATCTTGGCCATTTTAGCTAGGTGGATGAAGTGGGACTGAGGGATCATTATTTGAATGAGCTTTCTCCCTAGCTTCCTTGATTCCCATTTGCGTTTGCATCCATTTGAAGATTTGAGCCATTATTTGAGCATTGGATTCTACTAATTTGTTAATCAAAGTCTTTGTTTGGGTACTGGAACCCACCAACTTCTCAATGGAAGATTTCACTGATTAGTAGACAATACCATATGTTCAACTCAAGAAAATAGCTCCATATACCTTTGGGTATGCCTACTCTCATGTTCACACATGGTATTATTAAGTGCACTAATTTTTCCTTGTATTTGAGGCTCTTCAGGGCTCTCTTGAGGTGTATTTTCTAGGATAGAATCTTTGATTTGTTGATCATATTCATCCCGAGTCTTACTCTTTCCCTTATGACATGCCATAGTAGTGCAGTCTTGCAGTATCCCTTGTCAGAAAATTGGCTATAACTTGAGCTAGAAAACTCCCATTCTCAAAATTTTTGATTCAAAATAGAGCAAACAATACCCTCTTCAAGATGAGCTATTGCACATCATAACATGTTTAGGGTAGAAAATTCTGCAATTTAATCTCTGAGGCTGAACTGTGCAAGCATGCATCTTGTTTTAACCTAAAGTACTCTATTTCCATCTTGAGAGAAAAATGATAGTGTCTAATGGCTTTCAAACCATATGGGGAGCTGGGTAGGATCTATGGGTAACCTATAGTACATGTACCTATATTTTAGTGATGAAGATGGTACTTATGATAACATATATATACCATACATTGTCTTGTAAAATCCATGTTCTACCCTCTCTTGATCTTCAAGGTACTTGAGTTTTTGAGAGTGCTTCAATCTTTAATTCTCCACTTGCTAGACCTATGTGAGGGATAAAATGGTAGAATAGGCTTCCTACACTATCTCAGAATCACCAAGAGATGGATAAAGTTTCCCTCAGTCGATTTGTTGCACCCCTTTGAGATCTTTAATAGTGGGGGAGGTTTACCTCTCTATTGTCCCACTAACTCCCCCGGCATTCATCTTTTTCCTTGGTGGGAATATCAATGTGGCAATAACATGCTACTCTAATCAATCAACATGATATGCATTACTAAAATTTTCATTCAGCCTTCCATGATATGCATATTTGATCAATGAAAATTCAAAATGAAGAAATGAGTAGTGGTGGCTGAGGGTCTTAGCAATGCAATTCAGAGACTCATTGATTGCTAGTACTTACCCTTTATAATATTTCAATCTTGGGTAAAGAAAATCAACCAATCAAGTCAAGGTCATGCATCAAGACATTATAAATGATATCCATGATGGAATATCATGGATATAAGATTGAAATGAAGGCTAAAATTCAATGTAATAAGCTCTGATGAATAATAAGAGCACCAATCTTTGATCTATTGATCAATTCTTCAGAGAATTAATTGACCAATAATCTCTCATCAACAAGTGAAAAATCTTTAAGCAAGTGGATATTGAGAGATTTCAGAGATTAAGCAAGTGGAATACGTTGATCTAGCTTGAAGAAGATGATTGATGCAAGCTTCAATCCACTTATTAGAAGAGCCCTCCATAATCGAGTATGAATCCATTATAAAGCTTGAAGAGTCTATAAGATCAGCCCATATAAGCTCAAATATGATTGAATCCGTGAAGAATTAATGCTTCCCATGGCTTGCTTCAACACTTGAATGTTGAATATTCAAGCTTCTTGAAGAAAAGTCCCAAAATAATCCTTCAATATGAGCTTCAAGAACCTCAATGTGCTAAAATCATTGCAATGCCTTCAATGTTGAAGTTTATCTTGCTCCAAAATTATGGTAAAGAAGCTTTGAAGATCGGAAATAACCAAAGATTGAAGAAATTAAAGCTTTTCGGTCTGAAGCTATGACTGCCTTGCTGTGTGTTAGGGTTTTAGAGAGAATAAATGAAGATTAGTGACTTTCAAGGCTTGTCCTTTGCTGAGTAAAATGCCAAGTAATTGTTCAAATGATAAGCAATCTGAAGGCTAGTGATTGTTGCATGCTATGGATTCAATAGGGAGCATAAATTTAGTGCAAATTTCGGCACATTTTTTGAACTGCTTCCTAATATTTGTGCTTCATCGTGCTCACACTATGGTGCTCTATCTGATGCTCAAAGACTAAAGAATCATTGCCCCATGGTCAAACAAGAAGAAAAGGTTATTGTAGAGTAGGATCTTGCATTTCTTGGTAGCCACTATGGAAGCTTTAGCCAAAGGCTTAAAAGAGAAGGAGAAGAGAGCACTACTTCAAAAAGTAATTGAGGTTTAAGTCTTTCCTAGTCCAGCTAGTTCATATTTTACTAATTACCTCCAAAAATTGCATGAAAATTTAATTACGGCCTGCTATTTTATCCATCCACTTCCATATATATTTCTTCCACCTTCAAAGATCTCCAAATTTGTCTACTTCCAAACTGGAGATGTCCTACAAGTCACTACTAGTCACTATCCATGTCTTATACCTATAGTACTTGTTTGAAATTGGTTTTTATGATGAAAATTAGGACTAAATATAAAGAAAAGAGGAGAAAATTGGATCAAAGACCAATGCTCTAATACCATTTGTCAAGGAGAGGACTGGAGAGAGAGAAAGAGGAGAGAGAATACTGCAAAATAGAAAGAAGTTGAGGTGCAAAAGAGACAAAGAGAGTGATAAGGAGAGAGAAATACTAGAAAAGAAGAGAGAAAGATTGAAAAAGAAGAGAAGTCATAGAAACTATGAACAAGAAAGTGAGGTAAGAGACAATAATTAATGTTCCAAAAAGATGTGAAAAATTACATAGGGTGCAAAGCTGTAACAAGCGGGATACACACCAACTAGGGTTTAGACACCACGTCACACTGACCAGGGTATATAGGGTGTAAGAGCCCCAGATTAGGGCAACCAGTTATTATCAAGATCATACTCTTCACCTTCATCTCCAGCTTCCATGGCTTCCTCCTTCCTTCTCTCCTCTTTTCTCTCTTTCTGTCTCTTCTTCTAGTCTTCTTCCTTCTTCTTCTTGCTCTCTTTCTCTCTCCTCAGCTCTTCTTCTCTCTCCTCTCAGCTTCTTTCATTACAAGTGGTATCAGAGCTTCAGTCTTTGGTCCTTTTCTTCTTTCCCCTTTCTTCCTTTTCAAATCCCAAAAACCCTAGTTAAAGTACAGGTACATCAAGAAGGACTGTAGTTAACTTCAACTTTCTAGAGCAAGCAGGAGCTATGGCTGGAGACTCAGACATATTTGGAGGTCAAATGCTTAAAATAGTAGGCCCTCACTTCTTTTCATGCAAATTTTAAGGGTTCCAGGACAAGTTTAGAGTCCCAGGAGTTGGAAGAGGGCAAAACCTCAGTTACTTTTTGCCCCAGCCCTCTCTCTCTCTCTTTTCCTGCAAGCTGCCATGGCTGCCAGCCCAAAGAAACCCCAAGATCTGGCCTGAGGGTGCTCCCCAACATCAACCAACCCCGCAACATCATCCCTGACCCCCCCAAGCTACTGATCAAGTAGTGGACTAGGGGAGTTGTTGCCCAGAAGGACTACAGGACAACCCCTGCAATTTGCGGTGCATTCTGCGCTGGCTACGTTGCCCTTCCCCAGCCCTCCTACAATTCCCCCACTGCTACCTAGCCACTCCCTACCACTCATGGGAATTGATTAAGCATACCTCTCTCTTCCCCCTTGGCACTTTTGATCCCAGGATTCAACCTTCAAGGTGGACAGTAGCTGGACAGTTTGGACAATTTGCGGCAGCCATGGATTCTTCAAACTGAAGCCATCTCTGACCCTGAGAGCTCAACCCCCACAAGCCTTCAGTCCATGAATGAATCCTCTCACCCGGATGAAGACATGGATTTCAGCATGCATGGAAGCTTTGTGGCTAGCCATGAAAGCTTCCCATCCTTAAAGCTCAAGCTCAGGGACAAGCATGGGAGCCTTCCTCATCAGTAGGAGCATTTGAATGCTAAAGTATTCTTCCATGGATGCCCCAACCAATCGGACTTGATAAATGATTCATGATTCAACGGTCCTCCCAAGTATTAAAGAGGTATGCCAATTTGATCTTAATCTCTCAATTTAGCCACTTGCTGAGCTTAATCCATTGTTGGAGAGATTTAAGATTGCATAGGTTTAATAATCCAATCCTCTTCATGTGCATGTATCATACCTCTTCCTAAAATTTATTGTAATGGCTAACATTAACCCCCCATTTGGTCTTGTGATCTTGGATGAATCCAAAATGACTAATAGTCATTGTAAATTGGGTAAGTAGCAGCCAGTGAGTCACTGGACTGCCAAGGTAACCCCTACCCCAACCTTTGTCATTCCTTGCATCTCATGAAAAGGCCAAATGTCTTTTTTCCAATGCATTTAATGCTATTTGCTCAATAAAAATATTTGCCATGTATACTCTGGTTGAGGAAAAAGGCAGATGCCAGGCAAGGTGGCAAGACAAAAGAGAGGTGACCCTCCCTTACCACTTAAGACCTTGAAGGGGTGCACAATCCGGCCTGGGGAAAACTTTGCCCACCTCTCGGTGATCCGGAGCCCGATACTTGTATGCAGGTATAGTTACTTCCATGAGCTCCACTCCCTTGCCCCAATGACCCCTCTTGGATACCCCACAATGCTAATGGCACCCATGTATGACACTTGAAGTGCATGCAGTCAAAGGAGATGTATGGCAATGAATGTACTTATGCATTAATGGTAGAGCCGATGGGTATGCAATGATGCTTGGGATTATGCTCATTATGCTATTGATGTGGATGATCAGGCCCCATGAACTATGCTCTATCCATGTAAGACCTTGGTACTAAGGGACAGGGAGTGTTTTTAGTCACAGTCCTCCAAGATAGTCAAGAAGATCCCATTGTAAAAAATTCTTTTTTGAATCTAGAAGTGAACCATATAGATCACCTTGAAGAGGGCTTTGTCCCCTCCTGTTTGAATCAAAAATCTCCCCAATCGGAGCTACGGTTTGAAAGTTATGCCCATTTTTGTGCACTAGGGTCACTGTGGACAGGGTGCAAACCGCTCTAAGACAGGCACAGTAAACCCATTATAGAAAATTCTAATCATTTTTTGTCACAAAGATTAATAGCTCATCTCGAAGAGGACATTTTCCCCTCCGACTTGAGCCTAAAATCTCATCAATCGGAGTTTTCTATAAAGAGTTACGCTCCTTTTATTGAAAGCAAGTCCTGTGGACTGCATCCAGATGGATGCCAAAAAGGCAAAAGCAAGGCCCAAGTGGAACTCCAGAGGGAGATTAGAGACTCTGGGACCTCCATGAATGAGGAACCAAGCTCGGTGCAAGATTACCATGGTTACATATAGGAGGAAATGCCTAAAACAGACCCATACACCCTTCTCAATCACACCCTCTGCCAACACGAGCTCCATCATATGGAACAACATAATGATATGAACCATGTCCAAGTTTGATGAAGTGATCGAGCACATGGCTATCTCAAACTCGAAGACTCAAGAGACCTTGGAGCAGCTCACTACTCTTGTTGCTCAATTAGCGACCGCTTCATCCCAAGAGAAGACCAATGACTCTAGGCATGAGTCTAGACGTCCTTCACATCATGAATTGTTGCCTGGTCCACAGGGTATACTTGGCGCTAAGGGAATTTCCCCTTCTACCTATGAGATCAGGGAACCCTCTCATATGCATGATGAGCCCCTAGTGAATTCCCCCGTCCACTATGCATCCAACATCCATTTGAGGCCTTCTCCCACCCTGGGTTGGATTTCCCCCACTCTCCCTAGGAGCCCCCATGCACCCCATATGAATCAGCCCCATCAAGGACAATATGGTACAAATGGCCAGCCTAGAAATCATGGACATCATGGTTATAATGGACAACATGGGCTTAATGCACCACATGGGATGTATGGACAGCAAGGCATGTATGGCCACCACGGGATGTATGGACGGCAGCAGCATGTCCCTAATGATCTGCATGACAAGGTCATCCCAACAAAGTACAATGGGCAATCCCCCTCACTATCTGACTTGGAGGAATGGATGTCCAAGTTGGAGTCCTACTTCAATATCTACCCCCACACTGACGATTAGAAAATACTTTTTGCTTCTCTCCACTTGGAAGGGTTTGCCCACACATGGTGGCGCTATATCAATCGAGAGAGTCAACAGTTTATTGGCTGGGAAGATTTTAAAATGCATATGGTCCAAGTTTTTGTGTCCCATGTGGAAAAAGAATAGTTGGCAAGACGATGGTACACTCTTGACCAATGTAACCTCACTATATGTGAATACACAAATAAGTATATCTATGGGTTGGAACCGAGCCTATTGGCAGATGTCATGGCCCAAAAACCTACCACATTGTTTGATGCAATCGAATTGGCTAAGAGATATGCAAGAAAGTACCATAAGAATGAGCATTTTTAGCAAGGTGCTGGACAACCCCTCATTCCTTCACGATCAACCCCATACAGAGGTGGTTTTCGAGGCACTTCTATGCCTAATAATAGCCCCAAAGTACCCATTTACCTTGCCTTCCATGCTGAAAGAAAAATGGGCACTTTTGGGACAACATCAGGCTCTAATGCTGAGAATAAGTATGCTAAAAGTAAACAATCCATGGCATCACCATACCATGGATCCGGTTCATCTCCCTAGATGTTGTGAAGGAACGAAAGGAAAAGGGCCTATGCTTTAAGTGTGGAGATAAGTACACTGTTGATCATGCCTCCAAATGTCCATACAAGACAGCTAAGGTCAAAGTTCATAGCATGTATGTCATGGAAGATTAGCACACTGAGAAGGATGACCTGCCCATTGACCAGGCTGAGCCTACAAAGGATGTTGATCATGAGCAGTTCTATGACCTCGAGGATAGGTTTTCCTTTGACCCGGGCGGTGCTCCATCACAAATACTTGATTTGACATCCCACCCACCTCCCACTTCCCTTTGCTTGCGATCTCCTTGGACGAGTTCCCACAGCCCCAGTACCCTTCGCATTCACGGTAGTATCAATGGAAAGCATGTTTTTATCCTTGTGGATAGTGGAAGCACAGTTTTGTCAATAAATTAGCAATTGATCGTTGAAATGCACCCCTATGGCATTAAATCACCCCTTGAAGGTCCAAGTAGCAAATGGAGAAGAAGAAATTAGCACACATGTATGTCCTGCAGTTCCGTTATTATGCTTGGCTGAAAATTATGTGGCATTGGTTGACCTGATTGCCCTAGATATGGGCTCCATCGACATTGTCTTGGACTGTGATTGGCTAAAACAATTGGGGAAGATTGCTATGGACTTCTCTTAGCTTTACATGGAGTTTATGATGCATGGACAGCCTATCCACCTAGAGGGAGTTCAAGATCATGCTGATTTTTAGCTCATTACATCAAAGCAACTCAAACGGGAGTTTAAGAAATGCTCAAAATCTTTGTTTTGCAATTAAATAAGGATAATTTTGATCAACCCTCTACAGGATCTCATGATTCAGCCTTGCAGGCCTTACTTGAGGAATACAATTACCTATTTCAGATGCCTACATCCCTCCCTCCCAAGAGACAAGTGGACCACCCACTTGACCTAGAGCCCCATTCCAAGTTAGTGAATAAAACCCCCTATAGACTCTCCAAGTGTGAGCGTGAAGAGGTTGCAAAGCAAATCAAGGAGTTGTTAGAGATGGGTTTCATTGAACCGAGTTCTTCCCCCTATGCATCCCCTGTCCTCTTAGTCAAAAAGAAAGATGGCTCATTTCGCATGTGCATTGACTACAGAGTTTTGAACAAAATTACAGTGAAGAACCGCTACCCCATCCCATGGATTGATGATTTGCTGGATGAGTTGAAAGGGGCATGCTTTTTCACTAAGATTGACTTGCGGTCTGGCTACCATCAGATTCGTATGCGAGCAGGAGATGGGGTCAAAACGGCCTTCAAGACTGATCGTGGACTCTATCATTTTGTAGTGATGCCTTTTGGGTTGACTAATGCCCCCGCCACCTTTCAAAGCCTCATGAATAAAATCCTACAACCCTTTCTGTTCAACTTTGTGCTTGTTTTCTTTGATGACATCCTCATTTACAGAAAGCCATCCACGGAGCACTTGACACACGTTCAGAGGGTGTTTGACATATTGAGAGAGCATTGACTCTTTGCTAAGGAGAGAAAATGCATATTCATGCAGACATCTGTGGAGTACTTGGGACACATTGTGAGCAAAAATGGTATATAGGCTGACCCAAAGAAGGTGCAATGTGTTAGAGACTGGCCCATTCCCTCCACCACCACTTCTTTGCGTGGCTTCCTTGGTCTCTCTTCATTCTATAGATGCTTCATTAAGCACTATACCACCATTGCAGCATCTTTGACTGATCACTTGAAAAAGGAGTCATTCTTTTGGGATCCACTACGGATCATAGCTTCAAACAGTTAAAGGACATTCTTACTTCAGCCCCCATCCTTGTTTGCCCTGACTTCTCTAAGCTGTTTACCATTCATTATGATGCCAGTGGCCGGGGTATTATTAGTGCAGTATTGTTGCAAGAGCATGGTGTGATTGCATTTGAGAGCAAAAAGCTTGATGAGAAGGAGATGTAAATGAATGTATATGACTAGGAGATGTTGGCCATTCTCCATGCCATCAAGAAATGGCACCACTATTTGTATGGCAGTCGCTTATAAGTAAAAAGCAACCATCGAGTCCTCCAGTACTTCTTGACTCAGTATACTTTGGCTCCTAAGTAAAGGCGATGGCTGGCAACCTTACAGAACTATGACTTTGATATTTCACACACTCGGGGCAAGGATAATATTGTGGCTGATTTACTCTCTTGAATGTGGGCATGCAGAGTGTCCTCTATCTCAGAATTGCACAGTGATTGGGTTGAAGAGCTTCAAGAGGCTTACTTGTTAGATGATCACTTTAGCCACATATTTTAGAAATTACAGCATGGGTTCATGACTGAAAACTCCCAATATTAGCTTAAGCATGGCCTTATTTGGTCCCATGGCAAGATTGTCATCCCCCACACTTCCCCCTCTTCACTCAGAAGATCATGGAAGAGATGCATTCTTTCCCCACTGTTGGTCACTTGGGTGTTTTCAAAATATATGACAGGATTGCCAAAAGCTTTCATTGGAAAGGCTTATGGAGGGATGTCAATGACTTTGTGACCAAATGTTTCCATGCCAATAGAACAAGGATAGTACACTCATGCCCACTGGCCTCTTGCAGCCTCTCCCTATCCCTAAAGGGAAATGGACTCACATCACAATGGACTTTATCACTGGCCTTCCTGCGACTAAGAAAGTGTGGAATAGTATCTATGTGGTCATTGATCACCTCATCAAAGCTGTCCACTTTATCCCCACTAAGATCCAATACACTGCCTCCCATGTGCCCACTCAGTTTATGGAAAATGTCTTGAAGTTGCATGGCTTACCACAGGTCATAGTACATGATCGGGATGCAAAGTTTATGAGTAACTTATGGCAAACAGTTTTTACCTCCATGGGGACCAAGCCATCCACTACATACCACCTTGAGACTAATGACCAGACTGAAAGAGTGAACAAATGGCTTGAGACATATTTGAGGCACTTTTGCCATGATGTACAACATAGTTGGGATACGTGGTTTCACTTGGCTGAGTTTGCATATAATAACTCCACGCACTCTAGCATTGGAGTTTCCCCTTTTGAGGCCTTATATGGGTATAAGGTTCCCCTCCCCACAGTCTTATTTAATGATAAGATCAATCCTCAAAGTCAGGCTGAGTTAAAATCGCATGTAAGCTTTACTTCAACAATGCAAAATGAACCTTAAAAAGGCCCAAACACACAAGAAACTCTATGCTGATGAGAAACGAAGGCATATTGGTCTTTTTGAAAGTGCCTAAGTCCCGCTACTCGACTCTCAAAGAGGGCAGTAAGCAGTAATAAGTTGGCCCACCGCTTCTATGGCCCATACTAGATCCTGAAGAGAGTTGGTGACTTAGCCTACTGCTTAGAACTCCCCCCACCACCAAAATACACAATGTGTTTCATGTCAACCAGGCTGAAACCCTTTGTAGGCTCCTCAGTGGACTATGTGGAAGAACTTTCCCCCATAGATGAAGAAGGCATTACTCAATATATTCCTGAAGTAATCATTGGGCAGGAGATAAGAACTTATGGTCCCAATCCATTAAAGAATACCTCATCAAATGGCAAGTCCTACCCTTGGAAGAAGCTTCTTGGCACCAAGCAACCATCATCAATGAATTTCCCTACCTCCATGAGACCCAATGGCTAGAAGACTAGCCGGTCATGCCCCAATTGACCACCCTCTGCCCACAGACTGCACACTGTTTTAGAACAGTTTTGTACTTACTCAAATCTTAGGCATATGCATTCTACATAGACTGAAAGTACTCATCATAAGCTCCGTTTTGACATGTGGTACACCCTATTTGGAGCAGCCCATAAAAAGTTATGACCTGTTTACTTTAGCAGACCAGTCTCAAACTGCATGCTGTCCCTCGTCTCTACCCACCCAATTTTCATTATCAAAGGGCTCCGAGTAGTACTCTGCAACCCTCCCTTAGCCCACCCATCACTCCCCTTTATTTCTCCTTGTTTTTTAGGGCAAAAACCTTTCGAGTGGGGATGGATTGTAACAAGTGGGATACACACCAACTAGGGTTTAGACACCCCGTCACACTGACTGGGGTATATAAGGTGTAAAAGCCCCAGATTAGGGCAATCAGTTATTATCAAGATCATACTATTCACCTTCATCTCCAGCTTCCATGGCTTCCTCCTTCCTTCTCTCCTCTTTTCTCTCTTTCTCTCTCTTCTTCTAGTCTTCCTTTTTCTTCTTTGCTCTCTTTCTCTCTCCTAAGCTCTTCTTCTCTCTCCTCTCAGCTTCTTTCATTACAAAAGCGATACAGGTGGCAAATCTAGCAAATCAAATCTCAATCATAAACAAAGAACTCAATGAAAAATCTAACAAATCAAACATCTCAACTATTAAATACAAACAATATTATAATACGTAAGAGGATTTGAATAACTCAATAGATTGAGAAAGACAAGAGAAAAATCCACGATTGGGCCCAATCTCCCCCATGGCAAAAGCCATGGTTTACTATCCTTAATTATATATTATAGTTTTACATGGATATTTGCATTCATATCTTACATATAATTACAAAGAAAGCACAAATATCAATTGAAATACAGAGTTTTAAGAGTCAAGAGGTATCCTATAACATGCTGCAGTTACTGCAAAAAAATCTGTGCTCTGAATCTTGACATTTTGATATCACCATTACGTCCGGAGCATGCCAAAACTCCCGAAACGACTTTTGAAGCTTTGAATTCCGATTATGAATGACGGAGAAGCGCAAAAACTTAGTTTTCACCATGTTCTCCTGTTTTGCACGCGATCCTATTGCTTTTATAAAGAAAGCTAGAAAAAGCATTCTAAACTTAACCACATTATGAAAATAACAAGGTATTCCATAAAGAAAGATTATTTCAATAAAAGCATATCTTAAATCTCATATTCTAAAATAATCTATATTAAAAATAAATAAATTAATAGTACCAAGGATATTGATCTAATTATTACTAAAGAAGTTTAAACTTATAACTTACAAATAGAGTAATAATTTTAATAATAAAATTTATGCTTTGACTTACGCTAACGCCCAGTGCTACTACCCAAAGCCACCGCTATCTGCTTTACACATCAACTGAAGCATTCACAATTGTTAAAAAATAATAAAAATAAACCGACAAAAGTGAATACCTAGTAGTCTTCAGCTACAAAATAATCAAATAGGTTGGAACCCTGTCCTAACCTTAATTTAATACGAGTGCACTCTAAACTCATAAACGTCCATTAATTTAAATATGTATTTTGCTTAATCACTCGTTGTGGAATAACCCACGTGCACATTAAATTAATCTGACACTTGAAAAGGACAGGCGTCCCCGTCAACTTGTCGCACAAGGAATCCACCTTGTGTACGAGCCCTAGCAAATAAATATAGTTTTATGAAATCCACCGTAAAACCTCACAGAATCCACCGTGGTCTCACAAAATTCATAATGGAATATGCATCCTGAAATCATACCCCCGGGGTGGAATAGCAATTGTCCACAATTGCTATCAGTTGCTCAATGTGGAGCTTGTAGTGTAGGGTAAGCACTAAGGGCGTGGGTGGTCATCCGTTGCACGTCTTCAATTGAATGAGGTTTTTTTAATAAAAAAAACCAAGTATCTAATATAGGACAATGAATCAATCGGAGTCGAATTATTAGCAAACAATTGATTTTAATAAGATTAAAAACTAGTGTTAGTGCTATAGATGTCTTTCATGGGAGTAAGAGAGTCAAAAGATAAGACATAAATATTATGAATGCTAGGTCTCATACTCAAAGCATCAACAATAACAAATAAAATTGTTATTCTAGTTTATTAGTTAGTAAAAATTTAACTAAGAATTCTAGAAAACAAAAAGAGTAAAAGACTTACATATCTTACCTTGATTGGAGATCTCTATCTTTACTAGAAAGTGTGAATTCGCAATAGAATTAGGAAGTTGAAG